>NW_026901829.1:3857500-5057500 GCF_033783945.1 Neopsephotus bourkii | reverse complement strand
TTAGTAGACAGTGAGGTTCACTTTCTTCTCCATCTCTACTTACCCCACAGCTTACTGCATTTTGTTATTTCATAGCATTGGCATAGGAATGTAATAGTTGGCTTTTGTATCAGTCATCTAGCTGAGGTATTTCCTCCTTCTAAGTCTCAAAAGGGAAAACACAAACCAAGCATTCTTACTAAGACTGACGCACTCTCACTAAAAGCAAGGGAGTTTTTCAGGAGCAGTTTGATCAAAGACACATGTAGAGAGGTTATTCTTTTCTGTTGTGTGGTTAGGTGTTTTTTCCTTTTTTTTGCCTTTTTTCTTTTTCCTTTTTTTTTTTTTTTTTTTGACTCAGGAAAGAAACCCCTAACAGGAGAGACACTGGTGCAAACCAACTGGAAGGGAAGAAAAGGACAGTAAGCAGCCAACTGCACTTGCAGTTTACAGTGCCTCTAAATGCTGTTGCATCAGGCAGATACAAAGAGCCACCCTCAGAGAAGCATGCTGCAAAAAAACCTATTCTAATTCAAGTGTAAGAACTCAATGTGAAAAGCTAGTCAAGACTGGTGGCCTTAGGGAATGCCAGAGAATTCGATGGCATGTGATTTTTGCCCAAGAAACAAACTCGGGCACAATAAAATGCCTTGAACTATTTTCTGCAGCAAAGGCCACATTCAGATCTATCCTGAGTGCATAAACTCTATACTCACATTAAAACATAACTGTGGATTACAGACCTTCCCTTGGTTTTGGTCTGCTGTGTTATCTCTAAGAAAGCTGTTAATAAGTTTAGTGCACAAGAAGACTCCAATATCTGGAAGAAGTAATGATTTTTTTGGAGTAGACATGATTAAAGATTAATAAATTCTTTTATCTTTTATATTTCATGTTTCTTTTTCTGTTCTATAGGATATTGTATTTTTCCTCTGGCTGTATGGCAGATACTGTTTATTACAATTTGCCTTTCAAGCATAGGGGAGTATTGCAAGCTAATATAGATGGGAATATGAGGAGTAAAGTGCTGCAACTTCTATTTTTCCCCTTCTTTTGCAGCCTTTGCATATAAGTTTTCATGTTTCTGCACGTTTAAGCCTTTATTACTCAAGTATACACAAATAACATGTGTTATCCGTGTGTACTTCACATCTTCTGTGTGCATCTACAGCTGACATGCTACAGTGGGAATACCATAATCATGTATTGAAGACCTTAGCCCACATTACTTTGTCTGAATCCAGCTATTCAGTTAAAAGTTAGAGACAACTGTTCAGTTAGATAAGCTTCTAAAATTAGATATCTCTAATATTTGCTGCTCTGATTCATCCTGGAGTAGAGTTGCACTTATGGGGATTTTTATTAGGCTCTCATGCAGGAAAGTTAAGTGTGAAAAGCAAGCCTTTATGGTATTTGCTAATCATAAATACCTTGGGCCAGGGGCTGCTTATTTGTTTGGTGTTTTATGTCATGATGTGTTACAGCGAGGCTTCAGTTGTGAGAAGAAATCACAAAAAAACCTACCATAACTTGTTTTTCTTTCCTTTTCCTCACCCTTTCTTCTCCAAAGGAAACACTTTTAAAACAATCCTGAGAAAGCAATATTCCCTGCAAAATGTGAATGGCAGTTTTCTCAGACAAATAAAAAAATAAACTGGATTACTGAGAGGACCAGTTCAGATTTGCACAATGCAATACTTCGTGTTTGCTCCCTGTACTGTTTTGATGCAGAGATAGGCATTGACTATATTAAGAGCATGGAAGCATGGCTCTCTAAAGACATCACTGGCAGAACTGGCAGTGAACTGGCAGAAAATAGAATCATATTTTGTAACTAGGTAGAACTGGCATTTGTGAAAGCATGCAGAGACTGGAAGGATCTTGGGGGAAAAACTACATATTGGGTAAATATCTTGGTATGTGAAAATGAAGGGAGCAGGGTAGTGATCAAATAAAAAAAAAACAAAAACCAAAAAACAACAAAACACTAACACATACACACACGGCCCCCCCAAAACAAAACCCAAGGAAACAAGATTACATTGCATATAGCTTGACTGAGACTTAGTATTTATCTCCAAAAAGTCAGTTGGCTTGTTCCAGTGCCTCAGTTTCCTTTCGCTAATATAAAAATAATAAACATTACTTCTTACAGGATACTCAGAGCTGTTGCAGAAAAAAAAAGTAGCTAAAATGTAGAGCTAGCAGCTTAAATGTTAATAATAGCCAGAATAGACAAAACTAGCAGCTTAAACAATAGGAGCTAGCTTAGACAAAGCCTGTAGATCATGGTATATGAACTGTAACAGCTGTATTGCAACATGCCAAATAGCGGACTATAGAACTGGTGAAAACTGACCTAAAAGGATGTGATACTGCATAAGAACATGAATACTTAGCAACTACTTAGTAAAAAAACAGCAAACAAATAAAACCAATAAAAAACAAGACCTCAGATCTTAATATTAGTCTTGGTCCAAACTATCATGTGAGAGGTGTGGAACTTAGACTGTAAGGATATAATTGCCCAGGAATCTTTTTGTTCATGGTCCCTCTTGAAAAGCACCCCGCTCGAGCTATAGCACTATTAATAAAAAGTGCTTTCATAAAGGAAACTATCTTTTTGCTTATGCAGAATCCTGGAATTCAACACTGTTATGGTGGCTGGCACATGTAATTTCCATAACTCATTAGGTATTATAAAGCATATAGGTCTTCACATAAAAGGTATTACTGAAGTGCAAGGGCATTATTATAACATAAAAACAATAAAGTGTGAAACATAAAACACAAAACACTTCAAGCACAGAAAAGAATGGGAAGTGTATCAAATGTAGTCAAAGGAATAGAAAAACAATTTTAAGGAAGTGTGAAGCCAAGAATGAAATAAAATTACTTCAGAAATATTAAAGAGAGAGGGAGTCTCTTGGAGTGGATAACCTTTGAAGAAACAGTAGGGATAATTTATTGGTAGAGGTGACTGTCACCACGGGTTGTTTAGATAAACTTGTTGCTTCAGCATTCTCAAAGGAAAAAAGGCTGAAGAGAACTAACAGGGAAATGCTTACACCAAATCACAACATGAGCAAAAACCCGAAGGAGCATAGCATTTACATGAGGAAAAAAGAAAAAAAAAAAAAAGAAAAAAAAATTTGAAAAAAGAAGCATATCTAAGAAAGACACTAAAATCAACAGAACCCTTTCTAAAACACAGGAGAGGGGGGAAGGAGTTGGGACACGACACAATAAATGAGATGGTGGAATTTTTTCCAGCCAGAAACAATACTGGTAAAAAAAAAAAACAAACAAACTTCCAAGTCTGGAGTTACACAAAACAAGAAAGATAATGCTGAGTAAAGATAGAACAGAAGAACTAACAGTAACATTGTTTAAGGATTATCAGGATGGTTTCACAAAAGATCATGGTGACAAACATAAAAGTTATATATGAGCAAATAACACACAGGATTTGTCAGAGATTTTAGACAGAATGTACAGCCTTAAAAGAAACTTTATGAAATCTCTATTACTACATCACCACCCAGAGATGACTTCCATCAAGGTCATCTAGTATTGCAGGAGATGTATGCAGTTTATAGAGATAAAGAGCTATCTTGGGGAGTAAAGATAAATAGTATGAGTGGAAAGAAACAAGCAGAAATGGATATATGTGACAAGTACAATATTGCAAACATCAGTATTGTGTCCTGCTTTCTTCCCTATGCTTGGCAGGAGAAGGATGTTCTATTTAGTCACAAAACATAAAAAAGGAAGCAAATGAACAGCAGCAAAAGAGTCGAATTAAAAAAGTTTGCAGAGAAGAGCAATTATACTTAAAATAGCCTGAGTAGTTAACCAACTTAAATGCAATTAAAATGCTTTTATTTTTTTTTTTTGAGATTGTCAGAAAATGTTATTAAAACATAGTTCATCAACAAAAATGAAGAAATAAATGCTGAAATAAAATTTTAAATCCAAATTTAAAAAAATTATCACTGTCTTTGAGGTTAAAAATGGTTTGGGAATCATACTTTTTCTAGTTGTGAGGACAAAGTAATTTCACGCATGATCAAAAGATCAAATCAGGACCGAATATCTAAATAGTAAAAGAAATTGCTATATAAAGCTAATTTCTTTCAGGACAAGGAACAGTTATTTTATGGGAAATTAGCAGGTGAGTGATGTAACTTTTGCAATAAAGACTGTATTTAGGTCCAAAACACTGTGGACATTTTGTTAAGGTAGGTCAATAAGTTAACAATTATTGCAGTTTCTTGTATCTTGCAAAGGTAGAAAGTAAGCATCTCCTTGATCTGTGATAACAAGTGATTATGGCAATATCATGGATACAGTGACACACTTCACTTGTAAAACAGAAGTAGCAATGTCTTTACTGATGTAAAATAGTGATTTAATAAAGTCTGTTAGTAAATGTGGCAGTGACTGACAAGATTTGGCAGTGAGGTACACTTATTTACTGCCTAGAGGGAAGGGTCAGACAAGACTCTCAGGGTGACACTCCTATTGTCATGAGTTGCAGAAAGGACCCCCTTATGTTCTTAAGCTCCTATTCAGAGGGATTTTAGGTGCAGCTGGATCCAGACTTAGTCCCAGACTTGGTCAATGGTTTATGTCTAAAGGATTATGTATGCACAATCAACCCTTTATACCACTTAGCTAAGATTTCAAAGTTTAACGTGCTGGTAATCACTGAGAATCTGTTGTGGCAAGGGATCTCTCAACATCAAAGTTGTAATTTGAGAAGTAACCTTGAAAGGCATCCCTACTCAAGGGGAGATCCTGCAGTGTAACCCGGTCTCCTGCTGTGCAGGAGAGCTCAACAGGACCTGGGCTGTTAACTGTTTATGGAGTAAAATGATTGACTCATAGTCATGTTGCATATCGACTACAGGAGCTTGGCTTGAGTCAGACCTTGAACAAGACTATGTTTGGGGGTGGTGGTGCAGTTTTCCAGATTAGCCTTGGCTATCGTGCTGTTTTCTGTCTCCCCAGAACTGAATTGGACTGGCCATCACGTTCTAGAGGCATTCATTACTGCCACCAGTGATGGTGGTGTCATTTGAGCAGAGTTGGGAAATAAACGTCAGGTTGGAGGGGTGAGGGGACGAACACTGCCACACGACATTGTGTTTACTTACGTAGGTGGAATGAAGAAATGAATAGGTGAAGAATCTATTCACTTGAAAGTATTTTCTCCTTATCTGCAGATCGTAGATTTTTTCCCTAGTAAGATTATTTGTGTTTTGCAAATATGGCATAGTTCTAAAAGTATACTGCCATATATCTTCAGGTGCAACCACTGTCATATGAAAGGGGAATAGTAAGCATTCTTTTCAGACGTTCTATTTTATTTTTTTTATTTTGTCTTTCTTCATTAACTGTTTTGGAATCAGACATAACTTTGGCAAGTTTGAACCATTCAGTAATCATTTATTTTCTTCCAAAAATACCTACGTATCTAGTTCTGTGAGGCACTTGGGAGTTTGTCCTGATTGTGTTTTACTTTAGTTTTTGTTTTACTTTCTACTTTAATAAGAGACCCTTGGAATCCCTTTCTGTCAATACATTGCCATAGAAAAAATACTAGGTCCTGACCTGTTTCTGCTGCTACTTTTGAAGTATTTATAATAAAACATGTTAGTGGAGAACTAGAAGGAAAAATGTAGCAAAAAGCAGTTATGAAACCATATTGTTGAAGCTTTATACCATTACAGCTAAGACTTTTGGAATCCAAGATAGCTTGAACTAATATGAAGAAGTAAACTACTGACTTTTTTGGAATTTGTGTAAAAGAGGTAACACCTGAAGTAATTTTTTACGCTGCATCCAAGACCATACAGTTCTTTAAAATGCTTTGTATTGCTAACAGAGGCAACCAAAAGATGCAGCAGTTTGAGGAGCAGGGCACATTGAAGGAGGCACAGAAAGGAGGAGGAAGTTCTGCAGAGGGCAGTGTCCCCACATACCTGCCTGCAGCAGTGGTGGTGAGAGTCTGCAGAGCACAGTCCCCAGCACCCCTGTACTCCAACTACCTGACGTACTGGGGACATGGCTTCACCCAGCTCTGAGAGAGAATGCAGCTCTACAGGTTTGGGACTGGGGGGACAGTGGAGGCCTCCCACTGTATCGTTAACATCCTGACTATATCCTTTAGTTATGTAAATAAATATTTATGGATTTCTCAAGCGCTGCCCACCATAAGTCGGTCACTTGCTTAGGTTTACATAGGGTGTCCTGCTAAGGAACACCCAAAGGCAATGAACAAAATCAATACAAGACTACGCTTAAATATTCATGAACACAGATGTTTAATGGCACATGGTCTCAGTTTAGTCTGAAAAGCAGACAGGGATTCCAAGGATTTACTTTTTTCATATTCAAGAAAGCACCAATTTCAGTGAAGTGTTCATTAGAAATGCATTAGATTAGATGAATACAAAACTGCACAAATAACTACATGCTCTGTAAAAAGCCTGGCACCATTATGTTCTGTGGTGGCAGATGAGGGGTTAGAAAAGAAGCAAGCTGTACAGCTGTTTCACAAGCCTCACAGCAGACTAAAAGTTGTAGGGGTACGAAATCTCATAACTTCAACTCACTTTCTGTGGGACGGATGAAAGAGTACCATACTGTATCGTATAACCCATAATTTACTCCTTACCCCCCTCCCCCAATTCAGCAGAAGTTCTTATTATAAATGCATTTGTGTTAAATAAGTTTCTCTAGATCCCACTTCTTTCCCAAAGATTCTTTGCGAATCACCCAATAATGCGAGTTACATGCAGTTATTCCAAGGAACACTATTTTAACTGGAATGAATTGTCTGAGGTGCAGATGACGGGTACGAAATTTCAGTCTCCATGAGGGAAAAAACTGTTGAGGTCTCATTTCCAACAGATTCACATTTCCTAAGCAATTAACTATTTAACTAGGACAGACTAACATTTTCTGCTGTTTCTGCATGCACTTTAAAATCTCCCACAGAGTGCTTCAGTGTCAATATGAGCACAGTTCCCATTAGCAGCAGACTTTCTTTGATGTTATGCAAAATATCTTGTTAGCATTTGGGCTAATAAAAGCTATTAATAGTAAACTTGTGACTCTTCAAGTTGTGTTGACTCTGATGCCTGCTACCTGTCTTTATGAAAGTTCAGTAACAATAGGCAGTTTATTAAAAATCATTAGTAGAAGACACAGAGACACATTTCCAAGTCTCCTCAAAGCCTTGGTGTCTCACAATGTCATAAGCTTCCTCTAAGGGCTGTTACAGTAGTACTTTTTGAAATTCAGTCTTTTCACAGGTGCAGTCACTATGAACAATCATTTCCAGAATAAGAATCCTGAAGAGGTCTGTTCTGTATACAAGATCATAGGAATGTTTTGTAATTAAAGCTCAGCATCACATCGTATTCCATACTGAAGACTAATAAATAATACCATTTAATGTTCTGTAAACTGGAATTGAACAATGAGTACCCTATAAAAGTAAAGCATTTTAATATATTTTCTAATGAATGTTTGAAGGTAAATTAAGTAGTAATATTACATTATCTTCTGTGGTTCGGTTGATACGCTGGAGGGAAGGATTGCCATCCAGAGGGACCTTTACATGCTTGTGAGGTGGGCTGATGCCAACCTCATGAAGTTTAACCATGACAAGTGCAAGGTCCTACACCTGAGTCGGAGCAAACCCAGGCACAGCTACAGGCTGGGCAGAGAAGAGATTCAGAGCAGCTCTGCAGAGAAGGACTTGGGGGTGCTGGTTGATAAGAAAATGAACATGAGCCAGCAGTGTGCGCTTGAAGCCCAGAAAGCCAACCGTATCCTGGGCTGCATCAAAAGGAGTGTGACCAGCAGGTCGAAGGAGGTGATCCTGCTCCTTTATTCTGCTCTTGTGAGACCTCACTTGCAGTATTGTGTACAGTTCTGATGTCCTCAACATAAAAAGGACATGGATCTGATGGAACAAGTCCAGAAAAGGGCCACGAGAATGATCAGGGGACTGGAGGACCTCCCATATGAAGATCGGCTGAGAAAGTTGGGACTGTTCAGCCTGGAGAAGAGAAGGCTGCGTGGAGACCTCATAGCAGCCTTTCAGTATCTGAAGGGGGCATACAGGAATGCTGGGGATGGACTCTTCATTAGGGACTGTAATGGTAGGACAAGGGGTAATGGGTTCAAACTTAAACAGGGGAAGTTTAGATTGGATATAACGAGGAAATTCTTTCCTGTGAGGGTGGTAAGGCACTGGAATGGGTTGCCCAGGGATGTCGTGAATGCTCCATCCCTGGCAGTGTTCAAGGCCAGGTTGGACGAGGCCTTGGGTAATATGTTTTAGAGCAAGGTGTCCCTGCCCATGGCAGGGGGGTTGGAACTTGATGATCTTAAGGTCCTTTCCAACCCTAACTATTCTATGATTCTATGATTCTCTGTGTAGTAGAAATCAGAAAATGCTATAAAATTTCTCTTTAAGACAAACTAATTCTTAGTCTTTAAATGACTATAAGTCATCATTGTCAGAAGAGTCACTGACTTTGTCTACTACGTTTTATCTTGATTTAAAAATCTGACCTGCTGTGTAAGAATTAATCTGTGAGAAGCTAACCCTAGGACCTTTCAAAAATCAAGTGAAGTATTTCGAGAATTTGTCTGTATAAATGCAAACTTGGCATATAGAGGTGCATTCTTAAAAACATAATAGGATTACGTTATGAATGTTGGTTTTGGTGAATTAAACTGCAAAGGTAACTTTTTTTTTTTCCCACAAGGGAAGTGGAAATATCCCTGTTACCGAGTTGCATCAGTAAAGCCATAGTAGAAAAGCTCTGATTAAAGCTGAAATTATTCTTTATTTCTATATTGTTTCCATGTATTAGAATAAACTATTACTTATATTTAAAATTTCTGAACTTCCTTTCACTTAAAAGCATTTTGGAAAACTACTTTGAATGATAAGCATTCACCTATCTGTTGTTCATATGTGAAGACTCATATCTATCAGATTTTTTTTCCTTGTATTCTTTTTGTCTATACTGAAGCTCAGATGCTTTGATAATGCAGAAAGCTTACTTTTAAAATAGTCACAAGTACTTGAAAATAGACAAGCATTCCCATGCCCTACTGGACTCCATAACCACAAGGGGGCAGAACAAACATTAATCACAGAAAACCAATTCTACTTTATTTCAAGACACGTAAAAGTTTCATTCTTTAGGCACAGTACCAGATTTCTCTTCCAGCTGGATTAAAACATCTTTGATAAAGACATTTTTTCAAGCAGTTTTTATGTCCTTACCTTTAATGATTATAATACATTAAAAAAAAAAAAAAAAAAGTATTACATTATTTTCCAGAAATCTTGAAAGCACCACTTTGGAACCAAAGGTGATTAAGTAAAAAGGATTTTTGGTTTTTTTTTATCCTATGTTTTCTCAAGTGGAAGCATTTCAGATTTAGATTTTTTATTAGGGAAAAAGAAATAAAATATGAAAGTGTTCTCAATTTAATCCTGAAAGCTTTCTTTTAATTGTGAAACTGATTCAGAATGGAATGTGCCAGTACTTTAACCCTGGGAAGGCAAGTAAGGCATGATTCGGATCAGGCATTCGAATGATTATAATATGACTTATATTCATAGTTCGAGAGCTTGTGTGGTCTTTTTATAGTGAATGTAGAAAGCGTATGTTAAAGGAAATGAAATAGTGTTATTTAGTTTTGGTTTGATGCACTACTCCCTTACTTAATCATAAAGCTAAAAGCCAAGATATCTGGTACAGTACTGAATATTCTGTGTTCACAGTTTGCATTGTGTAAGAAAAAAAAAAACATTAAAAAAAGGCTGGCATTTGGCATTTAAGTGTTGCTTGAGTAAGCTGTGAGTTTCAATGCTCACAGCCCTTTACCAATGAAATACAACACAGAAAAAAAGAGAGAGGCGGATGGACTAGAAGTAATCTGTACCCAAACAGTAGCAAGTTCTGTTTACAAACATAATCTGTTTCAAAGCAGTTGGAGGTTATTTTCATAGAAATGTTAGCAGACCAATTTATGGCTTACATTCATATATTTCTGCTTGCCAGACAATAAAGTGGTATCCAGACCGAGACGTGTGCCGACTTCATTCTGGCTCCCAGGAATATGCTATGCTGCAGGCTTCTATGGAGTTTTGATGAACTGAAGAGAACTGGGATTGTCTGATGCATAGCAGGAGACCAACCTGTGTATTAACACACATACACATAGGTACATATAAATATATTAAACCACATGAAAATATGTAAAGCTTCACACAATTGTTCTTCTGGTGGAAATGAACTGCATACAGAATCACATATTATTGTAGATCAGCTAATGGTGAGACTGAGAATAATGCTGTTGCTACTGCTAGACAGACAAGGTGCAAATTGCTCCGCTCAAAGAATGAATTTTTCTCATTTTGATATTATACAAAATATGGCCTCAGTTTTAGGCCATTCTGTGGCATTTTGAGAATGTGCTGCTTTCCATACTAAGATGGAACAAACTTGATCTCAAGTTACCAGCTCTTATGATGCATCTCAGAGCACATACCATCACAGGGATTACAAGCTTTTTTGGATTGCGATTAGAATTCAAGATTGTTTTTGCATTGAAGAACACTTAATAGAACACTGAAGAAGTGTTCTATAAAGAAAAGAAAAAATAATGGAAGTATGAAAAAAAGGGTTCACTGTTCAGCTAAAAGAATATGGGACTTGAATACAAGATGCCAGCTACTAGCTTAGGAGAGAAGCAAAGGATTTGTAGTTGCAAATTTTCATCAGAAATATCAGGCTGCTTGGGAAAATGCAAACTCAGGACAATTAAAAAAAGCATAGGCTGTCAGATACGTGAACTTGTATTAATACTACATTTTGCATTGGTAGGATCTCAGAGAATGAAGTAGTATTGGAAAGTATAAAAATGTTGTAGGCTTTTGGACTTCAAAGGCCAAGAAAGAGGGGACCTGTTTGAATTAATTCAGAGGAAACTAGAAAGGATACTATTAACAAATAATAACTGAAATGTGATTATTTAGCTAACAGGGAAAAAACATAGAGAAAACATATTTGTTTTCAGATATGCTGAGGTTACTTCCACAAGGGAAGGAATAGTTCTTGAAGTCCATAATAGAGAAATTACAGCAAAAAAGGCACTAGCCATCAGAAAAATCTTTGTAAACATTAAATAAAAAAACACTGATTCCACCCCCCCCCAAAAAAAAAAAAGTGTGAAATCTCTGTATCATTGAAGATTTTCTTGAAGAGGCTGGATAAACTTATGTTTCTTATTTGGAAAGGAAAGGGGTGCAATAGCAGGAAGGTGCCCTTTGGAGTTCTCAGTCCCCCTATTAACTATGGTCCAGACATACCCCTTTCTTGATATATTATTTATCTCCCAAAATAAATCAAAACAGAGCAAAGCAAAAAGTAGCCCAGAGCCTTTTCTGACTATTCAGACTGTTGTTTTTTTAAGTTGCTCTCTCACTTTCCTTATTGATATATGAGAAATAAAGGTGATATAAGAAGTGATGTAATTAGTCCAGGGAACCAGGAAAACAGATGTATCACTGCATCAAGAGCAGCCTTTGAAAACAGGACCAAGTAGCCTTTGACAAAAACTATGGGCTTGCTCTATCAAATCAGAAAAATAAAAACATTCTTCAATAACATCACATATGATCACAAATGTAGATAATAAAATCTTTTTCTAGCACATATAGGAAAGAAAGAATTCTCTAAGAAATGTGTGAAAACGTGGTAGCTGAAACAGAATATTAGACCCCAATGATCATAAAAAATACAGTTTTTGCAGAGTGAAAGGAAGATAATAAAAGTTTAGGGAAGTTTTGTGGAAGAAGAAACTACAAATGAACATAAGTATGATACTATTTTTATGTGTAACATGAAATCTGTACTTGGCCTGAAGAAGAAATGGGTTTTGAAATAAATTAGAATTACAAAGAGTTTGTGATAAAGTAAAAAATTGGTTAGGAGCATTATCATAGTCTTTAGTGACTGATTTTAGGCATAAATATCTTTGTATTTTCAGGGGAAAGTTAGCTAAACTATGATTCCACAGGAATTACCGCAGCATACTTTGGGGAAAAATTTCAACAGTTTCCCAAGAAAACTTCATTGGCATAGCTGCACAGTCTGAACTTCACTTTGGCAGTTAAATTATTGAAGTGCTGCCTTACAGATTGATTTCAGTGAATTATGATATGTAAACCTACCTCTTTAATGGTCACCTTTCCGCTGACCAAACAAACAGCACCTCTGCATTTTTTGACAATATTATGTTGTTTGTCCACTCAGTAGTTTGAAAACATAAAATACATTCAACCCTCAGTCACATTCTTTAAGCAAAATATGAAACTGTGAGGAAAAGGATTGTACTGAAAGCATTTCAGTTTTTAAGCAATTGCTTCGGTTGGACCAGTGTTAAAAGCTGTTTCGTAAGCCACTTGTTAAAAACTTGCCTCCATGTGACCCCAACTATTGTCCTGTCTCCAAAAATGTTGCTGCAGGGAGTTCATTCTGCCTGCCACTTGCTTTCTTAAACTCATCTCCATAAACCCCCTGACATAAGACAACTAGCTATTCTTCATCCATCAAAACAGCAAGAAAAATACATCTAGATATATCCCAGCTTTTATGGGCTATAAAAAGATTTTCCTGAACTGATCATAGGAACAGGCAAGGAGCCCCGCACTACAAGGAAGCCACTCTGGCTGTCAGAAAGAGGCTCAGCGACCTGGCTGGGAGGCCAAGCATCCTGCATCTCTACCAGTGATGCCATGCAGGCAGTCCTAGTCAATCTGGCCCTAAAGCTCCCACACTACACAGGGACAAGGCATCTTCAGCCAAATGGCAAAACCTAGCAGTATGGCAGATTAACTCCTCCTGGTTTTCTAGTGTAACTTGGCACTTTCTGGCTACAATTTTTTGCCCCAGTTGTAGTTGAGTTTAATACAGCTTGGACAATCTGATAAAAATCCAGAGTGAGTTTAGCGAACGGACCATTTTTCATACCACAAAAAAAGTGAGTCAGATGTTGACTTAATGGATTTGGAGAAGGCTTGGATGAGTCATTCTTCTCCCAGTTAATTGATATTGCTAGGACATGCTAAATGTATCCCTAAATAGTGAAATAATTTATAGAATGTGCTTTTCTGGCTGTTAATTGTGCAGCTGGATAACTGCATTTAAAAGCTCATCCAATTCTCTTGAAATCACTAGAAGGTTTTCCACTGACTCAGAGGAAACTGAAGTAGCTTTTGAGGGACCATTGTCAAAGGGAAGAGGTGATTTGACTGTATAAAGTCCTTCAGGATCTTATTATTATAAATGTGCTGTATCCTTAGGGTTTTTCCAAAGCCTCAAGGACAGAAGAAACCTCCTTTATCATCCTTCTACTTTTCTAAGAAGGATATAAATCTGCTGTTTCATTTGGGGTATTTTAAGGACTCTGACCTTTTCCAGTAGCCTTAAAACATTTTGTGCATACAAACTGAGGGCCACAAAGCAGCTGACAGTTTAACAGTTTGAATAAGAGCTCCTTTGGGTCTTAAGACTTATATGGTATGTGTGTCTTCAAAAGTGCGTCTGTTACAAATACTTACTATAAGCTTCGTTGTGATGTTCTCATGTTTCTTCTCTCTGATGTTTAAACTTTTTTGACCACTAAAGCTCTAGCAATTAATATGATAAACTTGGAGGGAAAAATTATAAATGAAATTGTCAAAATTCCCAGAAGCAATGAAGTTACTTGGTCATTCATTAATTATTGGCATGAAGTAACCTAATTCCCTGGGAAAGAAGAATAATGTCTTCCCTAATGCTATTTAAGACAGATATTCTGAATGGCACTAATAATACAATATATTAAAATATATGTGCAACTGTCCCACTGGGAAAACAGGAGAATAAACATATTCAGCAACTGGAAGAAAAATACAAAGCTACTGGGGAAACAAATTAACATTATCTTGTGTAGAAAAGATTTTGTGGTACTTGTTCTGTGAGACAAGTTCAGTTTTGAAAAGACATGCAAAATAAATAATCAAAGGGAGAAGACCCTTTGTATTTGTATTAATGTCAGCTCTGGCTTTTGTTATGGCAGGCAAGAATTGAGCTAAAAAGATCAGAAGAAAAAGTAGATATGGCTTGCTTTTTTTTTTTAATGTTTAACATTTGATTTTTTTTAATCTGAAGGTCACTAGAGTTCTGATAAACTGCCAAAGGAGGCAGATTCCAGAGGCAGTCCTCTGAATGGCACACTCAAATGAGACAGGAATTTTCTTCCAGCTTATCTCAGCTGAAGTAACAGGACTGTGGTCTATCCAGAGCTTTAAAGGTCACAAAAACACCTGGAATTGTACTAAGAATGTCAACATGAAGATTTGCCTAAGGGTAAAATATTTAATTGCCTGTGTAATGAGAAGTTATCCATCATTCTATCCATAATAGAGTTTACAGTGTGAAAGTTAGAAAACAGTTAACTGATTTTTCAACAGGAAGATATTAGGAAGACATGGTCACAGGGCTCATTCTCAGATGATGTCAAGTGATCAGTGCCATAAGAGTATAGCAGTACAGATGTCTACAGTCATACCCTGTGATTCTCAGCAGGGAATAAACCACCAAAGGATCCCAAAGAGCAGGGAATGGATCTCCTCTGGGAGCTACTCATTCTCCAGCTCATGACAGAGCTGTCAGAACTGCCTGTTTTATCAAAATCAGGCCAAGGAAGCATAGAGACTCAGACTTATGTATCACCTTCGTTTAAGCAAACAGAGATATCAAGTAGCTTTTTCACACAACAGCTTGAAGAAGTATTCTTTCACTGACTTACCAATGGGAAGCTGAAATTCAGGAGTTATGTACCTGCCTAGCTCCATAACAAGTCTATTCTTCCCTACAGAATGTAGTTGGGTTGTCTGTAAACAGCCAAAATTTTATGGTCTCTTTTACTCAAGCAACATCTTGAGTAAAAGCAACATCTTGAGTACTCAAGCAACATCTTGAGCAAAAGATGTAAAACATCTTATCAGCAACTCAGCATGCCTATTCATATGAACAAATTCCATAAGACAGTTGGATATCCATAGCCAGAGATACAGTAAAGACCACAAAAACGTTTTGTCTAAAAACTGTATTTAGCTCAGCTTTATCCTATTCGCTGTCATAGGAAAACAATAATCTTCTTCAGCTTTTGACAGTGTTCACAGAGAGTAAAAGTGACAAGCAAAACCATTAATATCAGTATTTGGAACACTTTCAGTATGTCAAAACCAAAGTACTTGACTTCTGGACCTCAATTATGCTGCTGTATCTCTGAAGTACTTTATACTCATTCTTATCTACTGAACCAAGGAGGTACATTTAAAGAGATACTAGATTTGAGATTTTTTTTTTTCCTTCCCCTAGCAAAACCTAGTGCCTTGCCAGATTTGCGCATTCTCATATCTGCATATAATATTAATAACTTGTTCATTATGGCAGCATCTAGGAAAGCTAGGAATTATTACTTTCATTTTACAGATACAGTTAAAGTATGGGGGAGGCTCACTGAAGTTGTGCGTAAACGGCTTCCCTAGTCAATGGGAGCATCATTTGCACAGCATTTCTGAAATTTGAGTCATAATTAATTTAACAGTGACACATGACAAATTAATTACAAAACCTGAATTAGGAACCCTTAAGTAGAGCAGAACACTGAAAAATAAAACTTCTTTGATAACCACCTGGCAGTTTAGTTTCTTTATGACCTTTATTGCTTGCTGTTTGAAAGCATTTGAGTGAATGGATTACTGCTTGAATAAATGCTTTAATAAAAAGAGCCTGTTTTTTACATAAAAATATCCTTACTACCACATGAAACACACTGTCCCTATGGCAATAGGAGTTTTCATCATGCTTTCATTGCAAAACGTCTTTCCTCAGTAAATTAGTAAAGCAGAACAATGACATGAGACTTAGGTGACTGACAGTACATAATGATGTGCCAATAGCAGACAGTGAATTGCCAAATGACAGCTCATCACCTCCTCCCTGTCAGCCACAATCCCCCTAGGCTGACAGTTCTGAAATCATTATACTGTTTATAAATGATTTGTGAATAGAAGGTTTGTTTACATTGATGGTGATCATTGATAATAAATGATCACCATGACCAGTTCTTCCAAATTGTTGTTCACATCAGGTCATGGTACCTTCCACTAGAAACTTAAAATACTTTGAACCTTATTGCCAAGTGAACCGTATTAAGTACATGTTTGCACAAAATCACAAGGCCTGTTCTGAGTTGTTACTTTGTCCTTCAGCTAAGTATACTTCAAAACTTTCTGCAAATATTTTTAAAGTGTTATTTTTCCCAAAATTTTAGTATCTAATATTAATAAGGCTTTGAGCTAGCAAACCACATGTATTTTCTTTGTTAACTCTATTGTTAAAATTGCCTTACCACTCTAAAACAAAATTTGTCATTACAGTGGTTTACATGTTCTACATTACACATATGCTTTATTTCAGTAAGTGTATTCCAGGTCCCTTGTGAAACCTCACCTCCCACTCAGATGCCAGAGAACATGTAGACTTGTATGAAGTCTACATCTTAAAAATGCTAAATACACAAATGTCCAATTATGCAAGGGAATGTTGATCCAAAATATAACTAAACGTGACAAGCTGTAGAGCCTGGTTTGATTCATCAATTAAATGTACATAAGACATAGGATTTACTTGTCATTTACAGTTTGTTTTGAGGAAGACTACAAACTGATGAGAATGAGTTTGATAAGAAACTGAACACGAGCAGGCAGTGTGTGCTCAAAGCCCAGAAAGACAATCGTATCCTGAGCTGCATCGAAAGAAGCATGACCAGCAGGTCGAAGGTAATCCTGCTCCTCTACTTTGCTCTCATGAGACCTCACTTGGCAGGGGATTGGAACTAGATGATCTTAAGGTCCTTTCCAACCCTAACTATTCTATGATTCTAACCTTAATGATGGATTTTTTGGTAAACTGAAAAATAAAATTCAGTCACATTTCTTCAAAAAATCCCATTACTCCTTCTGCTTTGGAGTGGGAAGCAAAAATGCTAGTAGGTTGTTGGTTTTTTTCTGTTGACAAATTGAAAACAAAACCAACAATAGCCTCCTGCCCCACAAACCCTAAAAATGGAAAAATGAGAAAGAGATCTTCATAAGAGATGTATAATACTGTTTGCACAATCATGAAATTAACTTAGAAGTTCACTTATGACCAAAATATAGTTTCCAACTGCATACCTTTCCAAAAGATGCCATTTATTAATGACTTTAATTATACTGAAGAGCTTTCAGTTATGAAACTTTTTTGATTTTCCAACTCTGAAAATGCAGCTGTATGTTGTCAAGTTTTATCTAGAGAACAGAGCGTAGTAATCATAGTAATATCTAATCTAAACTTACTCTCTTCAAGTTTAAAGCCATTCCCCCTTGTCTTGTCCCTACCTCCCTTGTAAAAAGTCTCTCTCTAGATTTCTTGTAGGCCCCCTTTAGTCACTGGAAGCTGCTCTAAGGTCTCCTCGGAGCCTTCTTTTCTCCAGACTGAACAAGCCCAGCTCTCTCAGCCTGTCTTCATGGGAGAGGCTCCAGCCCCTTGAGAATCTTTGTGGACCTCCTCCACTCTCTCCAAAAGATCCACATGCTTTTTCTGTTGGGGGCCCCAGAGCTAGATGCAATGCTCCAGATTGGATCTTATGAAACTGGATTAGAGGAGTAGAATCATCTCCCTTGACCTGTTGGTCATGCTTCTTTAGAAAAATTAATGCAGGTGTTTACATCATGTGAAAATTTATAAACGTTAAGACAATTTAAAATGTCATAACTTACTCTTTGGCAATAAATCTAAGTATCCATGTAGTCCTTATGTATTCTAAGAGTAAAACTGTTATTTAAATGTATTTCCTTTGTGTCAACCTTCTTGAAACAGAAAATCCCAAGGTTTTAAGAGTAAGAACAAAATAAATTACACATTTCATTAAAAAATTAAAGATTTTTATTTATTATTTAAAATGGTAAGAATACAATATCAGACCATTATGGAGAAAATTCTTTTCCTCTTAGTATATGAATTTGGAATTTTGATGGAGTTCATTTGATTTAACTATATCTCTATAAACCAAGAACACTAGATGATAATTTCTGTATTTTTGTACCAATTCCTGAAAAGTCCTATTTCACCTTACTTGCATTTGTCAGAAACTTTCAGTATACTTTGAAATGTGTTTTAGAGTAATATATTAGCTTTGATGATATTCATAAAAACAGAATAATGTTAATGTATCATAATAAAATGCTCTTTTAAGTTCCATTTTGGCAGTCTGATCCTTTTTCAGAGACTCATATAAGCCATCACAGCATAGTGTCCTCCTGAATTTCCAGCTGCATTCCCTCATGTGGTTATAGTTTCTTCCTAGTCTTCAGTTTGTTTTCTTTCTCCTATTAGTCTATTAAATGAAACAACAGAAATAGCTATGAGTCCCCTTTTCCTCTCTGAATCTCTAAGTCTATGGCCCACAATTTATTGCATTCCGGTTTGCTTTCAGTAGCGTTCAAAAAAGGTGCACCAATACAGACCTTGTGTCAAAGTTAAACTCATATAACCATTATGCAGATAATGTGTATCACAATATGACTCCAGTATAATTGCAATTGTATGACTGTATTTGACAGGATAGTGCTGCTGCTTAACATTGTCATTACTTGCACATTACTACTTTTTATCTACATCCTACAGGTTGTTGCTTTCCTCATGCATAGCTATTTTCTAACATGACAGGAGCTTTAAAGAAAAATAATTTACAGGTATTAAAATTGAATGAAAAACCCAGGGCCCTGCACAAAGAATTGTTGTGCAAGATTACTTGTACCAAAAAAGGAAAACATTTCTTAAAAGCCAGGTCATAAAAATGTTTGTAGATCTCCTTAGCCTTTGCAATAACTCTTCACATTTATCAGTGACACTACAAATCTTAACACAAGACAGCAATTAATTTCTAGGTGGGAAGAACAGAAAGTGAAGATGAAACTGGGATGATATAATAATAGTACTTTATTTAGCAAATCAATCTATTTATTGAGTACAACAATTTATAGAGCTCTGGTATATTACCAGTATTTTGACTTGCTGGCTTTCTCTATTTATAGTACTGTCATGGCCATTACAGTCACACTATTAGGTCTCTACTTATTCTATGTGATACTTTCTAATGCTGTTTTAACCCTACCATGGCAGTTCACACTACTTCATTTTCATTAAAACCTGCTACCTTCAGCGAAGATTAAATTGCTGTTAGTTCATCATCAATATATTCCTCATTTTTTTACCAGTCTGAACTTTAGCAAATTATCTAAAATAGAATGTTATCAAACGAAGTCTGAATTAAGACCTCCAAATGAGGAATATTTCTTACTCTTCACTAGCAATGACTACTAATTTAATCTTATTTTCAATAGAAAATCATAACACGCAAGAAGGTGGCATCATGGATACAGAGAAAGTATGAAAACCTAATCTGTAGTATTCAAAATTCATGTCCACAGCTGAAATCATAAATACTCTGCTTGATTAATTCAAACTATAGATTTCTCTGTGCATTTTCTCCCTTAGGTTATTCATTATTGCTTCTCCTAAACTGCAGGACATATGAACACTTCCCAATTGCTGAGTCCAAGCAAACATCAAGGTGTGTCCTTCCTGCACCCTGTTAGGACCACATTCCAGTCTCATTTTCCTCCCAATGTTTTGTTTTAGTTGTAGAGAAACACGTACTCCAGCAAGGATGGACTTGTGATGCACCCTCTGGAAGCAAGATTCCTGGGTGCATACAGGGCACACCTTCTTCATGTCCTTTTTGGGAAGTCAGGTGTTGGTCAAGGTGAAACACACTGCAAAATTTCTATTAACTTTGGTAGTGATAGATAAGATGTGGTTTTTGACAACTTGGAAGTTTTCTTTGGGCAAGCTTATTTAAAGGAGAGCTCTCATAGGATATCCAAACAGTGTCAAGACTCAGGTTTATGTTATCATCATCATCATGGCTTGACATCGCGAACGAAGATTTGGGAAGGGCTTTACCCATGCTTACTACAAGTGCGCTGATGACTAATAAGGCCAATGTGGGATAGGCAAATCCGGCTACAAAAAGCACAGCAGAAGGTCTCCTTGGGTGGTACAGGTGGGTGTGATTCTTTCTGCATTGTCTTTTCTCCTCAAGACTAGTTCTTCGTAAGCTCTCAAAGGAGTCAGCGGCATTATGTATGGTGTGCCTCCAAGTCTCCCGATTGGAGGCCAAGGTGGACCACTGATGGTAGTCAATATGGCCAAGGCTAAGGTATTGTTTCAGGGAGTCCTTATATCTCTTCTTTGGGGCACCTCTCTTGCGGCTACTGGTGGCAAGTTCACCGTAAAACACGATCCTGGGGAGGCGGTGATCCTTCATCCTAGAGACGTGCCCTGCCCAGCGCAGCTGCAATTTCAGCAATATGGCCTCGATGCTGGTGACCCCTGCCTGTTTGAGGACAGTGACATTAGACACATAGTCAGTCCAATGGATGTTTAGAATTGTACGGAGGCAGCGCTGATGAAAGCGTTCCAGGAGTCGCAGGTGATGAAGGTAGATGACCCATGATTCAGACCCATATAAAAGAGTAGACAACACAATGGCTCTATAGACACTGACCTTTGTACATTTCTTCAGGTGTTTATTGCACCAGACTCTTTTATGGAGTTTTCCGGAGGCTCTATATGCCTTTGCTATTCTGTTGTCTATCTCTTTGTCGATCGTGGCATCCGAGGAAATGATGCTTCCCAGATAGCTGAACTGCTGAACTGTCTTAAGCTCTGACTCGCCAATGGTAATGTGGGGTTAGCGATAATCTTCTTGCAGTGCAGGTTGGTAGAGGTCTACTGTCTTCTTCAAGCTGACTTCCAGCCCAAAAACCTCAGCCACCTCCGCAAAGCAAAATGTTAAACGCTGCAGAGATGCTTCTGTGTGGGCAACAAGGGCGGCATCATCAGCAAAAAGCAGTTCATGGACAAGATGGTTTAGGGTCTTAGTGTGGTCCTTCAGTCGCCTTAGATTGAATAGACTACCATCGGTACGATATCTAATATAAATACCATCTTGTTCGTCAAGGTCTGCCATAGCCCTTTTAAGCATCATGCTGAAGGAGATTGTGAATAAAGTCGGTGCGAGAACTCAACCTTGCTTCACACCATTGGTTATTGGGAAAGGCTCAGAGAGTGCATTGCCATGCCTGACTTGGCCTTACTGATCCTCATGTAACAGCATAATCATTTTGAGGAACTTGGGGAGATAACCTAATAGTTCCAAGATCAGCCACAGGCCTTTTCTGCTCACAGTGTCAAAAGCTTTGGTGAGGTCAACGAAAGTTACGTATAACCCCTTATTCTGTTCTCTACACTTTTCTTGCAGTTGTGTCCTGGTTTTAGCAGTAGCAGTCATTTTTCTCTTTCTTGGTAGCTGGTGCAGTGCTGTGTTTTGACTTTCGGGCTGGGAACAGAGCTGATAAAAATGATGTTTTGGTTTGGCCAAGGACTTTGTGAGCCTCATGCTCTGCCAGGGAGGAGGGAAGCCGGGAGGAAGCAGAGACAGGACACCTGACCCAAACTGACCAAAGAGGTATTCCATACCACAGCACGTCATGCCCAGGATGTAACTGAGAGTTACCCGGAAGGGCTAGGTGGACTGCAGGGTTGGAGGAGGTATCGGTCGGTGCTTGGTCGGGCTGGGGGGGGCGAGTTATCGGTCGCCTGGTGATGAGGTGTTGTATTCTCTTCCCTTGTTATTTCCTTTATCATTACTATTATTGGTGGTAGCAGTAGTGATTTGTGTTATACCTTAGTTACTAAACTGTTCTTATCTCAACCTGTGGGAGTTGCATTCTTTTTGATTCTCCTCTCCGTCCCTCCGAGAGTAGGGGGAGGGCAAGAAGGAGGGGGGAGTAAGTGGACAAGCTGTCTGGCTAGGTTCAAACCACGACAAGTTGTCTGAGAACAAATACCATGTCTGTGGTACTTCTATTAGCCCTGAAACCACACTGACTTTCAGATAGAAGCTCTTCTGCGATAGCAGGTACTAGTCTGTTCAATAGTATTTTTGCAAGAATTTTACCAGCAATGGAGAGCAGAGTTATACCACGGTAGTTTGAGCAGTCTGACTTGACACCTTTTTTCTTATACAGAGTGACAGTGATTGCATCACGAAAGTCTGACAGTATTTTGCCTTGTTCCCAACAGCACACAACTAGCTCATGAAATTTAGCATGAAGTGCTTGGCCTCCGTGCTTCCATATTTCAGGTGGGACTCCGTCAACCCTAGCTGCCTTGCCAGTTTTCACCTGCTGTATGGCCTTAAGAGTCTCTCCTATGGTAGGGGCTAAATCCAATTCATTTTTCACTGGATGTTGCAGAATGCACTGGATTCCTTCACCTTGGACTACATGATTAGCACTAAAGAGGGTTTGAAAATGTTCAGACCAATGATTCAGGATGGAGATTTTATCTGTAAGAAGCGTTTGGCCATCTGCACTAAGTAAGGGGCTTTGAACCTGAAATGTGGGTCCATACACTGCCTTCAGAGCCTCATAGAATCCTCTGTGGTCACCCAAATCTGCACATAGTTGAGTCTTTTCTGCTAGGTTGAGGGACCACTTGTTCTGGATGCCTCTAAGTTTCTGTTGGAGTTTGCTGCATGCAAGACGAAAGGCTGTTTTTCTTACATGGCAGAGTGGCTGAGCGAGGTGTGCTTGATGAGCAGATCTCTTTTTTGTCAGCAATTCCTGGACCTGCTGGTTGCTATCGTCAAACCAGTCTTTGTTTTTTCTTTGAGGAGAACCCAATGGATTCTACAGAGGACTGCAGGATGCTATTTTTAATATGTTGCCAAAGCGCTTCAGGAGAAGAATCTATAAGTTGGTCTTCAAGCCTAGTTTGAAGGTTAGCCTGAAAGCTGTCCCTCACTGCAGCTATTTGAAGATTATCAACATTGAGCCTCCTCCTCGGAATGCCGCCCCTCTTAGGTTTGGGCTTGAAGTGGAAATTAAGTTTGCAATGCACAAGGCGGTGGTCTGTTTGACATTCTGCACTAGGCATCACTCTGGTCTGGCAGACATCACGAATACTTCTCTGGCGCACTAAAACATAATCAATAAGGTCCCAATGTTTAGATCGAGGATGCATCCAGGTTGTCTTCCAGCTGTCTTTCTGCTGGAAGATAGTGCTGGTGATGGTAAGCTGTTGCTCTGCACAGAACTCTAGTAAGAGATGACCGTTACCATTGCAGCTGCCAACACCGTGCTTGCCTAGTACTTCTTTCCAGGCTTCAAAGTTCTTTCCTGCTCGGGCGTTTAAGTCACCAAGGATTATGATCTTATCTTCTATAGGAAACATTTGAGTGAGGTGATGCAGGTCGGAGTAGAATTTTTCTTTTTCTGCAGGGTCAGCTTGCAGAGTTGGAGCATACATGCTGAAAAGAACAACGTGTTGCTTATTGTGTAGTGGAAGACATAAGGAGATAATACGGTCGGAATGACCTATCCGCAAATTTTCAAGTTTAGAGATGATGGAGTTTTTAATCACGAAGCCGACTCCAGAAAGATGACTTTCAGTTTTGGGTTTGCCTGATCAGTAGAGTGTATAGCCAGCACCATGTTCTTTGAGGCTACCTTCCTCATGAAGGCGAACTTCACTGAGAGCAGCGATTTCAATGTTAAGTCGTGACAATTCATGGGCAACTAGCGCAGAATCAGGACGCCCACTGTTCACTGTATCAAGCATGGTTCTGATGTTCCAACATGCGAGTGACAATCTGGATACACCTTTGAAGGCAGGTGTACGCCTTTGTCTCTTTGTCTTTGATTGACCTCAATAGAAGATGCCCATTGGCCGCAGCTAGCCAACCAGGTGGAGGGGGAGATGAGCTTTGGTTAGGCCACCTTTTCTAGGCCTCTCTCCATATGGAGCAAGCAGTGCTGTCCTTGAAAAAGGCTGCTTGGTCATTCAGGATGCTGCCGAACAAGACTGTCATCTCCTGGGTCAGTCTCGAGCGACCAATGTCCTGGACCGCCTGCATGCAGAATTGGGTCTGTGACCCAATAGTATTGTAATATATAGCTTGTAGTATATACTGTATATGCACTCTTTCTTTAATTAGTATTACTGCAAGGAACATAAGGCTTCTTATGGTCCTCAGCAGGAGATGAGGCAGAGGACCTCATCTAGTCCTAGTGAGACTTTCTTTAGCTACTATTTGTAGTTAGAAAATTCTCAGTCTGCCCTGGCAGACCCTAACCTGGGCAGACTTCCAGCTGCAGAGCTCCTAGACAAAGCTGGGAAAAACAAACCCAGTTCCTTTCCCTCAAAGGTAGAAAGTGGTGGGGAGGTAGATTAAGAAACAAGCAAAGATCAGCTCACCCTGCAAAAACAGAAATCTTTTCAGACTCTGCATCTCCCAGGGCACCTTCCAGAAGCAGGACTGAAGTTCCTGAAGATGATGACCACAGATTTCCTGTGAAGCTGCAGTGAAGCATCCATTTTCCCAAGGCTTAATGCAGGCACAAATAAAGATCTTTGTCTTTTGAGAAGCAGGAATGTAACATGAGGCGGAAAGATTTTTGCCTTTCTTGCTAATCTTTGGGATACTTTTGGTTGCTGTTCTACGTGTGGACTTTATGAAAGTCTCATCAGAAAAACAGACAAAGCTCCATCACTCAACTAAGAGCTGACAAAATATTCATCTAGACGTTTTGTTTTGCTTTCTGAAGCAATGAAAACTTCAGATGTTTTTTCAAGATTCAGAAGATGACTGTCCTTAGTTGAAAATAAAGCTGTAATTTCATCTTGCTCCTTAGACTCTTTTCCTTCTCTCTAATCACCACATCTTACTCACATTTAGTTTGAGCTCCCTGGGTTTCTTCCAGGTGCCAATTTATCTAAAATATTAGGACAGCTGGGACACAGCAGGGAAGAAAATGAGAGACAGGGCTGACTGTTTTACCAGATGAGTTCTGTTCTTGCTCTTCCAACTGACTTGTATAATATTGGGCATGTCACAACCTTTCTTTATCTCAGTTTATAAGCTTTTAAATAGGTAAATTATAAATATTTCAGGGTTGCTGTAGTGATGGATTTTACATTGAAGTATCTGTCTGAGAACAAGTGTAAGGGTGAAAATCACGCTCCATAAAAAAGTTATTCAGTACTAACAACCCTCTAAAAAAGAATTGACGTGTTTATATTATCAGATGTTAGACCAAGAAGTATTATCTTTTTCTAAGTATCACTGCAAAGTTAATAAATTATCTTTTTGTTGACTACTATGTGTCAGGATACTATCATGTCCAGTATAACTAGCGTATAAGGTGCTGCTGTGCCTATGCACTTTGGATACAGATGCATAGAACAGCTATCATCTGCAGGGGAAAATCTAAAACAAATTCATCATTGCAATGACATCTTTTTAGGTAATATATTAGATAAAGCATGCATTTCCTCAGGTGCACTCTAAAGAGTGCTTTTAGGGAATTAAATGCATAAGTCCTGCTATTTTGGAATTAAAAAAGAAAAAAAAAAAGAAAAAACTGACAAGCTGCAAGCATAAATCAATTCAGGGAATACTGAAAATGTATTTTGGCTTGTTTAGTTCCTATCTGCGTTATTAAAGCATAATGAATAAGCATTGCTAACTACTTCATTATCATCAGAGAACTATGTGAATTCAGGAGAAAAATCCTGCTAACTGGGATCTTTTCCTATTCGGAAACACACACACTTTTTCACCTTTTCCTCTTTTTTCTCCCTTTTCTCTCTTCTCACTCTGTCCTATAAAGGAAGGAAAATTAAATCTGGAAATGAAAACAAAAAACAACCCAGACCCTAGAACTAAAACTTAGAGTTGCCTTTGTTCTCATGGTTTGATTTTGGAAGCTCATTATCAGTGTATATTATAGTCTAGCACCTGCTGTCTTTACTCAGTTTCTTGGCTTGAAAGGCAAGAAATCACATACTTACTGCCACAGAACTTTGACTAGTATCCAGTATTCCTGGTTTCTCCAGGCTTACGCTCTTACTCATCAGATTGATATGCTTAAGTGCCCAATCTCCCCTGAAGGGGAAAAAAATGAAAGAAAGAACATAAAGGGAGATATTTAAAACCAGAGGGAGAGAGATATGCAGTATAGAGAGAGGTGAACAAAGTCATTGTCAGCAAATAAAAATTAAAAACACGACAGCAGGAAGATGGCTTTATATCTCCTGTAAATCTGTTCAAAACACAGGAGAGAGACTAGGCAGTGAGGAGTAAACGAAGGGATGATTGCAGACAATTTTAAGGGAGGTGCAACAATATTACATCTGGGTACATCTGTGTCCTTATATGACAAGCAGGCTGCAAGGGTTGAGTTAGACTTTGCCTAGCATGGGCACTGACTGCAGCACCAGCAACAATTTTGACTGCAGCTGTCTGAAGTGGCTGCATCTTCTGTGTTCACCTACAGTGTTGTGACAGAATTGAATGCATTCTTGTTTATATATGAACATATTTTCATTTCTCACTTATTCCTTTACTGAGTTTCTGATCCCCAACTAAATATTCATAATATGTATCATCTTTCTTAAATGCAGTCTGGGGTCATAGATCATTGGAATTAAAATATAAGGAAATGGATACGAAGAATACAAAATTAACTAAAAAAATCTAGTCAGTTTCCCATTCTACTTTTAAGATGGTGTGCTGATCTCAAACAATAAGCAATGCTTTGGCAGACAGGATACACAAGTAGCTCTTTACAGGAGCAAATAAGGACCAAGTTGTCACCTTTAAGGAGCCACTGCTTAAAGGAAGCCATCATTCACCTTGAAGCATACAGATGTTAGGATCAAATAACCAAGAAGATATCAATAGATGAACTAATCACCTTAAGGCTGCCTTTGTAATTAGTGGAATGAAGTAGTCACTCTTACATGTGACACCAGGATCTGTTGTGTCCTGGAAGTGCATGTTTATTTCATGGACATAAGAACACCATAGACAACTAGCTTCAGAGACAGATGTTTGTAATTTTGTTTATATCAACTACAAAACACAGATAGACATTTCTAATGCACTTGGATTTTTCGGTCTGTGTTGGCAACTAATGCTGCTGAGCTGTAAGTAAATGGTATGCTAAACTTATGCAACAAGATATAAATTTTTAATTGTTCATGCAAATAGCTTTGAAGTCTGACCTAACACAATTCTGTGAAACACACTGTGCCCAAATACTCTACTGGTCACTGAAATACATTATTGAAATTGGTGCAATTGTGTATGTAGTATTACATCTATTTCATGACCCAGGAATTTGATTCCTCGTTTTCTCATTAAATTGTATTATTTGTTCATTTGCCGCATTCATATCTTCATTGTAGGCCTGGTGATGAATATATTGGTGAAAAACACATACAAATATCCAGATATTGAGGAATTCAAGCAAGCTAGCTTAGTCATGTAACTATTTAATTGGCATTTACCAGAGTAGATGAACACATTGTATATGCAGTTCTGTATATGACCACATAAAAAGTCTAAAATACCGGTAACCAGTTACAGTAGGTTCAAAGGCTGTCACTGGGGCTTTTGGCTCTTCTTTATTCAAGGCCAACTAAAGAGGTCATGTAGGCTATTGCTGTTAGAGAGAGGAAGAATGTTCTGATGAAGAAATCCAGAAGGACTAGAACAGTATTAAACAGAATCACAGTCTCACAGGCAGGCAATAACACTTTGAAAATAGAATGAATCTTCCCAGACTTGATACCCATTTGACAGGCAGTAGGCTGGCTTCTTCCAAGCAGTAGGTTGTATGATTTAAACAGAAGGAAGACTCCTATGGTTCATATAGGTACCATACATCCTTACAATATATCAGACCATACATTGTTCATATACGTAGATGGAAGTGGTTCTGCCATCAGTGCAGATTTGGAAATGTCTGAGAAATATTTTAATTCCTGGCTCAGACACATACCTCTGTGATCTTCATGAAAATTTTTATCTGTAAAGTGGAGGGAGCATATCCCATCTTCACAACAAGATAAGGACAAAGAAATCAGTCAATGACTCAACAGTTCAGGTAGTAACAGACACATGCACAGACAGATCTAGCAATGTTTAGCTCAATACTGATGAAGACCACAAGTACACCAAGGCATCACCAGACATAAAATTTGTAAATAACGATATGTATTGTCATAGGTGCACGTGTGACGAGGGACTCGCGCTCCAACACCAATAACCATTTTATTAACCTGGCATGCGTAATTGACCATAAGTACCTAAAAAACTCTAGAGGGGGTCCATAAAGCAGCAAATATGATTCACAGTAATAAGTTTTACAGGTTAGGCCCAAAGTTTTAAAAATAATCTTTGATATAGATACAAATGAATTTAAAATGTTCCATAGTAAGCAGTTCCCACCCAGGGGATGTAAACATACTGCTTCTACAATAACAAAGTGTTTGCCTTGCATCTAGATCTACTTAAGATTAAAAAAAAAGAAACCATAGATTTTATGAAATGCCTTATTAGAAGACATTCACAGGGGGAGAAGGGATGGGGAAATGTGGAAGCTGTGTCAAATGTAGTAAGTTAATAAAAACCAAGGAAAATCTATAAGGTTTAAACAAAGCCTAATGCATTATTCATAAAGATCTTTCACACAGAAAGTTCAATTCATCATCCTGTTTACTGTATTTTACAGCATCAATTAGAAAAGAGGGATTCTCTTCCTCTCCAAAGTTAGCAATAGTTTCACAGTAAAAGAATATCTATTATGGCATTTAATAGCTTGATAAGAGATGCATAAAAGTAAATTGGCAAGATTGAAAGAAAATTAGCATACGAGAAAGAAAAAGCAATATCTTCATTATGAAACTCATTCAGTTTCCAGTGATTAGATGACAGCAGCCCAATTTTTCTAGTTTATGCATTTTACCTAAGCTGTGACTGTGGGAAGGAGGAATGTGGCAAGAGGATGTTGGTTGCCACCCACTGCCAGTCTTTTCATTTTCCAGTAAAGGGCCAGATAAATTGTGGAAGGTGGATGGGGAGAGAGACAAAGAAAAGCATAAAGAAGAATTAAGAAACACATAAGGAAATTTTTCTTTAACTCTTTTCATATTAACTACTGCTGCAGACAATACCCGGACTCTATACCTGGGCTACACAAATCTACATAGGCTGTAACTGGATTTTGAGCATTATTAATATGCTTTCTTTAATTACTTCTATAAGTTCCAAATATATATCTATGTCTTTTAGAAATATTTTACTGGGCTGGCTATGTACATATTTTATGCTTACAAATTTGTCTTGTGCTTTTAAAAATGTCCTTCAGCTTTTTCTTTTTTTACATAAATAAATTTATAGGAAAAAGCAATCATGGAGTTAATAATATTTCAAGCTGCTTAATAAATGTATAGTTTGTGGATAAAAATAAAAAGTAAAAGCTAGACAATAATTAAATACACATTTAATTCTATTTTCTTGTAATAATATTTGAATGAAATATTTCATAGTCTAGTGTAAAACTTTAATATTTACTTAATAAGTGAATATTAATTTCATACATGTATCGCTGATGATGCAACCAAAGTATAGCTTATCAGAAAGTTTCATGGTAAGATTAACACTTATCAGAAATCAAGCAATAATGTTCACTATTATTTCAATAGTACTGAAAAGTTTTAAGTCAAATTTCATTTAAGATGCAATTTGTACTTGCTTATTTTTTAATCTTTATAGTTAATTATTAAATTAAGAGATAAAAAAATCATACAAAATGCTGAACTCTCTGAGTGAGAGCCTTCTGGCTTGTCTGAAACTCCTGAAATAGGCTTTAGAGGAATTTTTCCAGTTGAAGCTTTGGGATCTTATCCTAACATTAACTGTGACTTAAGGGGATAACAAGATAATAAGGAGAAAGTACAGAGAGATGTAATAGAAGTATCATTAACAAGAAAGTACAATTAATGTATCATTAAAATCAAGGACATTACAGCATAAAGTTAGCTATTTCATCAGGGAGTACCAAAGAGTCTAAAGGAGTTTTGTTCAAATAAAAAAAGTCAGTTCGGAACTGTACCCTAAGCTAATTTATGGAAGTCAGTAATAATGGGTCCAGCAAAAAAGAAAAATGAAACGATGGTCACACTTATAAATGATTCAACCCAGTTCCCCTGTTCTCTACACTATAAATACAAGTTAAATGAACAATTCACAGGAGCTGCTTAGCACATACAGTCTCAATAGTCCAATGATTTTCTACTGAAAAGTTAGGAATTAGGGAATCTCTAAATTATTCTATTCACCTGACTCAACTTAATGATAAATACTGCAATTTAACAAAAAATGACTTAACAAGTCAATTTTAAGTTTTTAATTTAAAATCGAAGTTTCGAAGAACAGCAGAAAAATGGAAACCGTGACAAATCCCATTATTTTGAAGATTCATTATCATTTGGCAGGACTTCCTTACATTTCAGATTAGAAAAATGAGTATTTAAAAAAAAAAAAAATCAAAACTCTTTTCCCCAGTATTAGTGTAATACTTAGCTTGATTGTTTTTACAGATAAAGCATCCAAACATCTTAATTTGCTTTAGATTACAAAATAAGAAAAGAAAGAGAAAATTCTAGCTAGTGATTTAATTCCAGTCCTAAGGTAACATGGGTCTGGGTATATTATAAATACCTAGATATGTTATTACCACTACATCAAAAAACATCTTCTGCCAAGAAAGGCTGAACTCCCTGAAAACCATTTCTGATGAATCAGCAAGTGATAACAGTTGCATTACATGAGACATGCCTTTCTTAGGAGATCTAAAATCAGTACTTTCTCTGTGATTTCAGCCTCTGTTTTCTCAAGTAACATACTGGAGTTGGTAGTTCTACACAAAATATTAATTTTGCTCACTATGTCTGGGGCTTAAACTGCAGCCACATATTTAACGATACATGATATCACTAATAATTTCTTCTATGAAATGGCAAACTAGCCAAATAGCTAAAAAAAATTACATGATATGACAATTGCCTATGAGGTTAAGGAGGAGAATGTTTTGAGACCTTGGCAATTATCCTATGACTCCTCCTTTACGTAAAATTTGGAGGTATCTCTCTTGGCATCACAGCTGGCAAATATTGTACTCAATTTGACAGTACTCGTTTTGGCAACATTCTCACTTCAAATAAGGAAAAAGCTCCTTCACATTTCAAATACATGCACAATGGAGCCTCGTGATAAGAATACTACATCCTTTTATTTTCTGATTTGTCCCTGTGGAACAAATGCAGAAGGCTGAAGAAATCTGCTTCTTTCTCTACCTGCTTTATTTTTTTGCTTTTTAGCACCACATGGAGGCAGAAGCTATTTTCACCCACATTAGCTGTCAGCCTAAAGAAGCCATATTTTAAGTTTTCTAACTATTACTAGGTTCTTGGAAAAACATAATTTTTTTCTTTGTAGCATGTATTTATTTAAAGTACTATATTGATACTAAAGTATTGCAGGAAATTTTAATATATTTAATTACTCAGAAATAACATTCAACACAACATCATAAAACAATTTTATGGCTTTACCCTATCCCTAACTGAAAAAAAGCAAAACTCAGATGTTTCTTCAAGTATAGAGGACAAAGACGACTTAAGAGTTCTTGGCTTGGCTCTCTAGCACAATTACTTCATTTTTCTGCCTGTTAGTCCCTTTGGACCTGGTGTCACAGGGCAAAGCAGTTACCCACCATAGTACAGGCATGGATTAAAGTTCCAGGTACAAAGATGTTGCATGTTACTTTTATCATCTGAACCTTGAGTATTAGATTGAGTAGAATGGAGGCAGTAAAAAGAAAACTCTTGTGCACGCAGACACTGAGTCCAGACCTGAACATCCTCCTTACAGCCACATCCATGGAGCATTTGCCAGAGCAGGACCAAGTACTTTGGCACTTGGTCCTGCTTGATGGGAAGATATCTGGTCATCTTAGCTGTAGTGCCTCTTCATATTATTACAGCTGAGAAAAATCACTCTGGTAAGGCATAACAACAGATAAGGCAGTTGATTATCAATAAGTAGCTTCCCCCTGTTTTTGGACAAATTTGGAAAGAAAGCAATGTAACCTGTTAAAGCCCATCCAACAGCCATAAGAAAGTGAACTGGTGCACAACTGACCTTTACTAAGCACAAAGGCATTATGAAAGCTCTAAGCAATAGCTGTTTTTAAAAAGGGGAAAAAAATCTATAGAGGCAGACTTGGTGTATGATTTTAATTATACTATTACATTATCTGATGGGAGCAGAATCCTGTTCTGCCATTTTTATTCATGATGTACTGATAACTATATTATTGAGGTTGGCCTCTTCCTTTCATTTTCAGGAAGCTTATTCTCTGCACATATTTTAATGAGAGAAAAGAGGACCTGTTTGAAAAAAACAGCTTGATACTTATCATGTTGACAGATGGTATTAATTTGTGGTGATATGCTATTGCACTGTTACTAGTAATTGACACTAGAACCGGAGCTTTTGTTTAGCAAAATACACTAGGTGTACCATAGATACTAAGCTTAAGATCACTGAAATAAAGCTCGCTGATGGAAATATTTTAAATAAAAACTACTCTCTGAAAAATCAGGTAACTAGTCCCATCAGTTTTCAGAATTACTACATTTTACAGATAGTACTGTAAGAAAGTGATAAACTTTTCAGATTAAATATTAATCTCTAATAGTCATACAGCTAGTGTATTATATACTTGGATTCAAAGAATAAACAATTTTAAAATATTAAGATTTCTTAAGAATATGTTTATTGCCTTAACCATGTTACACACTATGAAGTGTGTGAGGCAATGGAATAGGTTGTCCAGGGAGGTTGTGAATGCTTCATCCCTGAAGTGTTCAAGGCCAGGTCGGATGAGGCCTCGGGTAATATGGTTTAGGGCGAGGTGTCCCTGCCCATGGCAGGGGGGTTGGAGCTTGATGATCTTAAGGTCCTTTCCAACCCTAACTATTCTATGATTCTATGAAGTTGTTGAAATGAATATGGTTAGTGAAGAGAGCTCAACTCAATTTAATATTTTTTCCTTGTATCTTCTTAAGAATTGATTGATATATTTTAAAGATGACAAAGCTCTATTTCCTTTTTTTAATCTCTACTCTTCCTCTGCCTTCCCAGATGTGCAGTTTGTGAACATGAAATTCATTTATAGTAAATAAAATTCACTGATGGGTCCCAGAGACCTCTGTGATATTGCAGTGCTAATATGGTAAAAATCATTGCCGTTCTGGACATATACCTGTAGTTACTCATTTTCTCTCTAAAATGAGTGCTAGTGCATACAGTGGCTAGTAAGTCTTGATTTGAGTAAAGTAAGTCTCAGCTTTGGTGCCTCTTTTTTTATAATTCCTGTGTCAAATGTAAGGATTCTTAAACAAAAGCAATTTGTCTATGTGATGGTATTTTTCACTGTGTTGTTACCTAACTAAAAATTTCACCTAGAAAAATAATAGACTTTATAGTATTGCTTTAATTTTCTATTTCTGTATTTTTCTGGTAAAATATTTCATATGTTTTCCTTTTTTATACGTTGCCTACTGTGATGTATGCTCCATCAGTCTGTAATGGATGGTTTTAGGAAAGGCTCTTAAAAAGGTATACTGGAACCTCTCTGAGAGCCGGGTATTTTATTGGGAGAAATAGGCAAAAGAACTTATGAATGCTTGTAATCTGAGATCTTTTGATTTCTTCCAGTGCAAAACTAGACCTATGCAGAAGAAAATGGTGTATCATAAATGGGAATAAATACTCCAAAAAAGAAAAAAAACCCCACAACAGACAGGAAGAGTTTTGTTTCAAAAAAACAGACAGGAAGAGCTTTGTTTCAACCACGGCTAATCTATATCTCACAAGAAGAGTTATATAGATAGAGAGACAAACAAGTATTTGAAGACACCAATATATTTCATTCATGTTTTGATCACCAGGCTTAGCAATGATAATGCAAAGTAGAAAGTGAGAATGTACAAGTCAGATTAAGTGAGAAATACTAAAGGAATAAAGAAACATAGGTAAGAAAAAAAAGGTGGTTTCAGCAATTAAAGATCTGTCATAGGTTTCCCATTATGACAGCAGTATTACTGTAACAGAATATAATAAGGAAGCCATTTGGAAAACCCTAGAAAGACTTAAGAAAGTGTGAAAAAATGAAACTAACTGAAAATACAAATGAAACAGACAGGCAGTAGGAAACAGAAGGAGAGATGCTGCATGCCTGAATGATAGTAATGATAAATAAATCCATATGAGTGAGAAAGAGGATATGAAAGAAATACAATTAATGCTTTTATCTCATCTATTTCTTCTTTACTGGCTGAGCAGTGAAGACCAAACAAATGAAGTACTATGAGAACTCCCATTTTCTTAAGTATAGCTTTCTTTTAGTCTTGCTTACTGAAAATCCATTTAATTTAAAATATGTATGAAGAAAATGGAAAAGCTATTAGTCCAAACCCATTCACAGGAAGGTTCAATTTGAAGCACATTTTTTATGGCCAAATTCCAAAAAGCAGTCGAATGGGATTTACAGTGCCAGTGTTGACAGGATCTTAAGCATAACAGCATTAGATAGCTGCCACCATAACTTTTTGGATAAAGATGGCTGCAGTAAGTTGTAGGTTACAATTAGAACTCATTCATTACTGCTTTCTTCTTAATATTGAAAAGGTTAAGTTCTTAGGGATCTCAAAGACACTAAATTTCCTTTCTGGCTTAAACCATCCATAAATGCGACAGAAAGGTCCAAGGAATTTTTTTTCTTTTTATGAGGGGTGATTTTTTTTTGGTAGAAAGAGGTGAAAGGACAGAAAAATAAGCGAAACATGACTAGCTGCAACAGACTTGGCTTTCATTTAGCCCAAAGACCTTCTCTAGGTCTTGCTGGATATTTATTCTGCAGATACTCAGAAGCCCTTTTTTTAATTTCCTTTTTTTTAAAAAAACAACCTAGAAAAAGGTCTGCACTTTTGTTTTTGTTGTTGGTGGTTTTTTTTTTACTGTTTTTGTTTTAGCTGTTTTCTATTTAGAAATCTGAACTGACAAAAAGGCAAGTAAAATGCTGGACAAGAATTTAACCTGAATATCACCAGCTTCTGTCTGAGAAGTATCATTTCAGGTGGCTGACTGTCATACACTCCTCAGAATCTGAATTCCCATCAACTGATTTAGTAAGAATTTAACAATGCATTATGCAACTTAAGAAAACATTAGCTGGATATTTCAACAAGATAGAGTTATTCCATTTTGTTGGATTCTGACAGTGAATCATCACTTCCTTCATATTACATGTTGCTAGATGCATATCTAGTTGATGGTAATCTGGATCTGGAAAGAAAATGCTTCAGGCTATTCTAACATAAGACTTACAATGTGAAAAATAGGTCAACTGTAAATTTTCCATTATGATTTTGGTTTGGCAAGAGACACTATGTCAATCTGAATGTTGAATTTTATCAGCTTATAACTGTTAAGTAAACCAATATTCTATTTTTCCACTCCCAGTACTGAATTTTCATTTCAGACAGTAAACGCTTAGGATAAAGAATCCTTAGCAAAAGCAGTGAGTGTCATGTCTGTGCCAAGGTAACTCATTAGCACTGGAGCCCAGAACAACCAGCAAACTAGCTTCCCTTAGTATACATGTAGAAAACACACACTTTGACATAGTTTTCCTGACATGGTTTTCCTGCATATCATTAAATAATTATAAGCAAAATAACTTTCTATCTGCTCAGTGTAGGAATTAAACAAAACAACAAACACAACCCACCAAAACTACAACTGTTCATAGATTTAAAAATCCTAATGATAGGCAAGGTATCAATGGCACTCTAAATTCTCAAAGGGAATAAATGTGGAGAAAACAGAAAAAAAAAAACCAAAACAAATAAATCAGAGCTTACAGGCTCCTCACACTAGCCATCCACTCTATACTATTCTTGGGAAGGCTTCTTCAGTCCATACTACTGTCCAATATAATTAGTCTGATGTCACGTTTTTGTTGTTTTATTTTTCTTGGAACCTTCAGATAAGACAATTTTCTAGAAGCTGTTGTTCTAGAAAACGCATTCGGAAGGTATTCCAGGCTTCTAATGTTCTGGTTTTCTAGATTTAGGCTCGAAAAATGTTGCTCATCTCATAGAGGGTGAGCAGCCACTATCGAAAGAAATTCAGAAAAATAGTTTTTCTTAAGTAAGTGATAGAAGAGGTTTTGGAGCAGAGATTATTTAGGATTATATTTGGGTTGAAAAGTATTATAACGATTATCTATAAAATGTGAAAGTACCAAGAGATGTGGAAGTACTTTAGAAATTACCAAGTTATGTTAAAAAAAATACCATATTAATTCTGCAGGACCTTCCTTTCTCTCATGCCACACAGCTTCACTTTATTATGCATGTCAGAAAAAAGGCATTGTTATTGTCAAGAGATATCCCTAAAAAACTGTGACCATGATTTTGCCTGATGAAAAATATCTGTTGACACCAGGAGCTGTACAGCAGTCAAGGAAACACTGGGGTTCCTTCCTAGAGGTTACAAAAAAGTACCAGATACTGTAAATATATCAGTTCTTATGATAATTTAAGATTGATTATGTTTTCTGTGTACAGTACTTAATAATTTCCTAAGTGTATATTATCACTATGATTTTTTTTTAAAAGTGTTATACACTGCCAGTCATTTTTTTCCAGTATTTTGAGGTCTGAAGAAAACCCAGAGAGAATGCAAACAAATAAAGAAACCTCACATAGATTTAAAAATCAAACAATGAAATTACAGCAAGTTTCTTCCTCAATTGTAAATACGTAATCAAAAGTTACCAAGATGGGAAAAACAGAGTGCTTCTCTTCACAAAGCCAGTGAGGAGCCAAAGACAGTATGTCGTACTGAGAAGAGCTTCAGCTTATGGCATGTTTGCACATCGCCAGATTTGGGTTCTTTTTGATTAATAAAGTTTATTTTCTAAAATTCTCAGTCGTTTAGGGTAAGTGTGCAACATACGAAACTGTAAAACCAGACAAGCTCATGAATAACAAAACCTAGATAAAAAATTAATAGGATGCATTCCCTATTGCAAATACCATGGTATCTGCTGCAAGATACCAGCAGACAAAATTTTAACTCGCCACGAGAGAAGCCACACAATTACATATCAAATCCAAAGGGATTTTCTATATGACAAATTAAAAATAATTACATAAATTATATTTTTTTTCTGAATATCCGAATGTAAATGTTTTTACAGACAAATGCCTACGTGTTATTATTCCATACATTAGCTTCAGCAATTCATGTCTTTCCCATGGTTGTAGCACTATATGTGACAGTGATTTAACAAAACTTCTCATTATAATACAGAATAGCTGAATGGAGCTACTGCTATGTCAGTTTAATTGCCCAGATTTGTAAATGTTGTACACCCTGTTACTCAAGCCACCTGTAGCAAGCTACCTGTGAACCATCAGCTTTGCCAACAGATATAATGTAACAGGGATTTTAATTGCTTTCACCTTTGGCAACCTTCACTTGCAAGGGATAGCAACTGTTACTCAAATTATAAGACAGAGCAGGTACTTTGTCGTCTTTCACCTGGAAAAGGATCAAGACTCTAAGAGTTAATTAATCAAACTTTTCAATCTTTTAGCCACTTTTGACTTGTTCTCCAACACTGCAAGATTCAAAAGATCTTCTAGAAGTCTGCAAGCTTCAGGATTTGTAGTAGCTTTGTGGGTTTTGAGAATGTGGGTTTTTTCTGTAGTGTCAAACCCACTAGTAATTAGAAGGTGACTGTTGACCTCCCTAGGTCACAGGCAAGGAAAGCATTATTGGCTTCAGCTGCATGTTTGTTATCCATTTTTGGGTAACGTATGAGGTCTTTGCTATATCCTAAAAATCAGTCCTCAGAAAAACAAAGTATCCCTAGGATCTCTGCACTGAACTGGCTGTTAGGTATCCTGAGCAGTCATTTCTCCTAGTACCACAGAAAACACATTATAGCAGACTGTCAGAACAGTCCCAGTTGCTAAAAGTTATGGCACATGTTCTCCTTATCACTAAGGTTTGTAATCCTGTCCATTGGCATTGCTAATAGTGGGCCATAAGCCCTGTACTTAATTTGCACTGAGTTTTGTTAGTTTTCTGCATGAACCTTTCTTGACCTGACTGCAACTTCGTTGTACTTGGTTTAGCTGTCACAGCAATTTCCCTAGTTGACCAGGCATCCATGGCAGTTTGTCCTACTTCTGTTTTATCTTTACATGGTCCAATTGCAGGTTTTTATAGGAAAGAGCAACAGTTACTCTGTTTAGAGCAAGATATTTATGACTTACACAGTGTAGGGAAACATAGTCCCGTTAAGACAGAGAAGAAGCAGAAAGGTGTAAAAGTGTGTTACCAAACCTATAAAAATAACCCAAAGTGGATTCTAGACCAAGGAAAAAGCAACTATCAGCATTGTATTCCTGCCAGTAAAGGACGGCAGATACTGAAGACCCCCCCCTCACATCCTCCCTTTTACACCCTTCTCTCAGCACCAGCATGAACTCCCCAACCTCAGAACTCAGAGGAGTATGGGAGGATAAGCATAGCTTCCCATAGGGTAGAAACTGAGAAATGCACATATAAGTATTTTAATTAAAAGTGCAAGGCCCTACACCTGGGTCAGGGCAATCCCAGACACAGCTACAGGCTGGGCAGAGAAGAGATTCAGAGCAGCCCTGTGGAGAAGGACTTGGGGGTGCTGGTCGATGAGAAAATGAACATGAGCCACCAGTGTGTGCTTGCAGCCCAGAAAGCCGATCATATCCTGGGCTGCATCAAAAGGAGCAAGACCAGGAGGTCAAAGGAGGTGATCCTGCCCCTTTATTCTGCTCTCTTGAAACCTCACTTGGAGTATTGTGCACAGTTTTGGTGTCCTCAACCTAAAAAGGACATAGATCTGTTGGAACAAGTCCAGGGGAGGGCCACAAGAATGATCAGGGGACTGAAGCACCTCCCATAGGAAGATAGGCTGAGAAAGTTGGGACTGTTCAGCCTGGAGAAAAGAAGGCTGCGTGGAGACCTCATAGCATCCTTCCAGTATCTGAAGGAGGCCTATAGGGATGCTGGGGAGGGCCTCTTCATTAGGGACTGTAGTGACAGGACAAGGAGTAATGGGTTCAAACTTAAACAGGGGAAATTTAGACTGGATATAAGGAGGAAATTCTTTCCTGTTAGGGTGGTGAGGCACTGGAATAGGTTGCCCAAGGAGGTTGTGAATGCTCCATCCCTGGCGGTGTTCAAGGCCAGGTTGGACGAAGCCTTGGGTGAGATGGTTTAGTGTGAGGTGTCCCTGCCCATGGCACGGGGGCTGGAACTAGATGATTTTAACGTCCTTTCCAACCCTAACTATTCTATGATTCTATGATTCTAAGATTTTTATTAAATTTGAAATTATTTTGGGAATGTCACTGCTTTTAACAATCTAATAATTTCTGGATTTAAAAATAAGAGGTTTGTTAGAAAAAAAGCCCTCCAGAAACATTTTGACTTTTTTTTTTTTTCCTATTGGAAATATATATTGGCTTCATCAAAACTTTAAACTTGGAAAATGTCTCTTGACAAAGATGGAATTTCTGACCAAAAACAGATACAGGAGAAAAAAGGGGGGGAAAAAACTACTGATTAATTTTCTATTCTCTTGCGGATCTCAATCTCTCTTTGGAGTTATTCTTCAAAAGGAGAGATTGAGTCTACAGTTATCAAAACCCCTCAGCTAAGATATAGAATATTCATGTTTGAATGTCTGTCCCCAAACTTTTTCCATTGTGGCACTGGAAAAATGTTTGAAATGACTAGATTTCACAGAATAAATAAATTCTTAACTTGAGAAGAAAATTAAAAATTAGTCCCATAATACACTACTTACAGCACAAATGCAGTACTTACAGCACCTTTTATATTGACTTGTCACTACAGTGACAGACTATTTTTATGGAAAGTTCATCTTTTTTTTTTCTATGGAAAGTATGAAAAATAGTCTCCTACATAATGAGAAAAAGGTTCCATGTTAAAAATCAAATAGACCAGTTTTGAAAGTGAAGGAAAAACAGCAAGAAGGGTTTTCATCTTAACACAACTCCCCTGCCAAAAAACCCCACAGTTAAAGATAATTCCACTATGTGGATTGTATCAGCTTTGTAAAGCCACTTTCTGAGAAGTTAGAGAATATCCGTATAAAAACCACCTGTGTATGTTTGCCTTCTCACTTTTCTTGGGTTATCTACTTGAAAACAAGCTCTGGCTTGTGTAAAAAAAAGTTCTGAAATAAAGAAATACAGGTGCATTTTAAAGAAAAGTGATACTGCTCACTACCTGCACAGGTCACCATGCATTAGAGCTTTTAGGCCGACATCACACACCTACAACCCAGAAGCAATGGTGGCAGCAAGTTGTCATGAGAGGTCAGTTACTGAGAGCTCTCTTTACAGACTAGAGATGGCTGGCACTCAGTATATTTTTCTTTGTAAAGCAGAAGTAAAGTTAAAAATACTTAACCACCCAAACAATTTACTGTTTACAGTACTCTGTTACACAGGAGATATTTTTAGGAAAAATGAAAAATGGTTCAAACCAGAAAATTTCTTTTAGCTCATGGAAAAAAAAAAAACCCCAAACCCCAAAACAACACCAAAACCACAAACCAAACAAAAAAAAAAAAGGAAAAAAAAACCCAAGAAACAACAAAACCCCAAACCCCAAACATAAAATCAATAAAAAAACCCCTATGAAAATCTGAACAGTGTAACCAAATTCTGCTAAAAGTCCAATGCTTGTTAATATGTGCTGGTAGTCTATGTCAAATACATTTACATGTATCTTTGCATACCACTATGTGTACTATTTTGCCTTTTTTCATATATACTAAAGGTTTAAGAATGAAAACCTTGACAGAAACCTTCACATTTATGAACAAAACACATATAATGGAAGCAATAATAATGCAAACTTTCAGGATTAATGTAACTTCTAAAATTACATCGGAGAGGATCAAATACTAATTCGACCTGAAGGTCTTTTCCCAGCTTCCTCAGAATGACTAGCAAGATCTCTGCATTGCACCTTTTGTACTACTTCTGTGCACAGTCTGCACATCCTTGGAACCTCTGCTGGCAAAAAAGGCAGCAAGAACAGCTGTGCAATTGCAATCTGTAGCCCCAGGGCTACAGATAAGCAGTCTGTTAGAAAGGACAAAAAGCTGCCTAGACCACACACCTCAGGCACTTCAGTTCTTCCTGGGGTATACAACAGGATTTTATATTTTGCCTAATTACAAATATTACAGACTCTACTGTTCCAGAAGATATATCTGAATGAAAGCAGCTTCAAATAAACCTTAACCATATCTCTTAATGGTGGGTGCAGGGGACTGACTTTTTCCTCTGTCAGTAGATTTATTTAGCAGTCACGTGAAGTCCTAAAACCTTAGAGAAGAACTGTAGAAAATAGTTTTCAAGTGAGTATTTACTAAGAAACCAAGACAGGACTGTGCTGTATGTATAGAATGTCACAGTTCTGCTTCTTTTCTCATTCTGTGGTTTTGAAACCTTAGGCTACTGAATTAAACATTGGATACTCATGGGTATGAGTGGAGCAGTACAATTCTTACTGTGCCCTTTTTACACATTCGTTCAGCCAAAAAAAAAATAACCAACTAATTAGAGAGCTGATTTTATGAGAGCTATGGAGTGTTGCTGCGGATATTTTATTTCAAAGGTCATTTATAGTGCAGATTTTCATTGCAACTTAGAAGAATGAAAAAAAAAATAAAAAGAAAGCTCCTTTTGTCACTATCAGTGTCAAATAACTTTGCTTGAGAAGGTATTTGAGTGACACGCAGAACAAACAGTTACAGAAAAACATCTTATAGCACTAGATAAAATAATAATTTCTTACTGTTCTTTTATTTCCACTTCCAGAAATTTTCTGCTTAAGAGTTTTGCAGAAAATGCTTTTGTGTCGTAAGTAACTCCAATTCTGGAGAAGAAACAAGAGGACTGGGGAAAAAAAAAAATCACTTGTCTACTTTAGAGCCCAAAGAAATTGCTCCATTATTTCAATTTGTCATTTTATTTTTTACATGAGTGGTTCTTATTGAAGTCACAGCTATGTAACTTGTAGAAATTAGAGTGATAGAAAATCTTTCAATAGCTAAAGCTTTTAATATTTCCTCTTACTGCTAAAGTGATGTAAAAACACAGCCTATTGACATGTATACTAACATCTTCTTCAGCATACCATATAGTAAGTTTAATAATAATAATGTCTACAGTCTTCTCATTTTTCTGGGGTATGACCTATGTTTGTCATAATCCAGAATGTAGATTACATTTGACTCTGTCAAAAATCAAGAAGATTGAGATATTCCTGACTGGTATCTAGATAAGGAGAGAAAAGTAAGCATCCTTCCTTTTTCTGATTTCTGATTTGAGAGAAAAATAATTGGGTTATTCTGAGGGCTGTTAGATTTTGCAGTTAAAGTGAAATATTTATCATGTAAGAGCTTTCAGTATATATGTTTCTTTTGCAGAAGTGTTTACAGTGTGCTTTCCAGATAGGCTGGATCTTTGCAATTCAGTTGACGTCAAGAGGAGATGGTAATATTGGAAAAGCAGGCTCAAGTCAAATATGCAGTATATGCAGAAGTATATAAGTGTAATAAGGGCAGCAGGAATAAAAATAACTGTTTATTCTCAGAGCTTCAGGAAGTATACTTCCATCTCAAAACCTTTTGGCAATAGAATTCCTATATACTAGCTAGGGTTACTTTTGACAAGAGTAATTTTGTATGCTATTACATCCAGCCTCAACTGTTTTCCTCCAAACTTCTAAACACAGGTGATGGAAAGATCTACTCATGCAGCTTCTCAGTTTTTCAGTCTATGTCTTCTCATTGAATAACCTCTACTTTGCATTTACCTGTTGATTTGTTCTCTACATGAACCTTTGGAAATAGTATTGCCTTGATAGACAGCTACCACTTTTGGAGAGTTCTTATTACAAATATCATAAAACATTGTGATGATTTGATATGTTCATCTTCAATTTGAAATGTACAGACTAATTAAACAAAACCTTTTTCCACATGCAAGCCAGCTTGAAAAGTAAATAAATCCCTTATTTAAATTTTCTATTCCACAGATATTTAAATTTTATATACCACAGATACCTTTTGTAGGGAGAATACTTATTCCATAATATTTATTAAAAAAAATGTTTATAAAGTCAAATAATAAAAATCATACCAATCACAATACAGACACTTAAAATTATAAATTATTTGCATTAGAATTGCCATTGAAGTTCTGCATGGATGGTTTCTCTTTTTTTTTTTTTTTTTTTTGCTTCACTCCTGCCGTGATAGGATCTCATATACTGTTATACAGTTTTGCAATGTTTAAAATGTTCAAACATGACTGACATTGTAAATCTTATGGGAAAAATGAAATCAGCTTCTAAGTGGGTGCTAGAATAAAAGGATCATAATTTCCATTGATTTATGTCTTTCAGTCAATTGATTTTAAGAAGTTATGATTACAGCTTATCCTGAATGAAGAACATTTCTAAGAGCACTTGGTGTGGGTGAATTCCCTAGTAACCAAGAAAGAATGCTCCCATGCTATGTGGGAGGAGAAAACCCACTTACAAAGCTTTTTAAACACACTTTTTCTATTAAATTTGTGGATATTCAAAGTTTGTAATACTTCTTTTCCCTTCTATAGTTCAGATATTAAAGGGCAGTGACTGACAGACAGCCATCGTGTTATGTGACTTAGTAAATCTAATGAAGTTCTTTCAGGGGCTAAGTAGAAGCTGAAGAGGACATTTCAGGGCCACCACATTTTGGACTTTGAAAGCTAAATTCCAGTGTATCCCAATTGAAGCCAAGTTCTTTTGCTACATGGTTGAAAACCCCCAAAACCATGTAATCCCCCACAAAGTAGCTTCGCCCCCCCCCAGCCCTGCCAGCTCCATTCCATTTAGCTTTGGAAATGCAGAATGTTTTGCATGTTTCTTTTGACACAGTGCAATCTAATTTTTAGGCTTGTTTCTCATTTTCACTCTCTAAGTTCATATCTTCAATAACACTTGTTCACAATTTGTTTGTTAAGAAATTGCATCTTCACAAGCTGTCTTATATAATGAGATTTGGGCTGGATGGTCCCTCAGGAAGTTCCTGGTCCAACCTCCTGCCCAAAGCTGTGTCAGCTCTGAAGTCAGGCCAGGCTGCTCAGGGTTTTGGTCAGACAAGTCTTGAAAACCTCCAAGGATTTTAACAGCACAAGCTCCAGAGAGAAAATGTATATTTCAGTACATCACAAAATGCAGGTTTGGGTATCATTTGGTACAACCCAAATGCCAGAAACTACTGGTTCAGAAAAGCTCAAAGAGTAGAAAAGTATATCCCATTAGCCATAATGGACATTTGCGTAAGGGTAAGATTTAGCAGACCTAAGTGAAAGCTTGGCAAATTTAAGCTCTGGATAAATTAAGCTATAGTAGTAACAAATTAACTTTAGAAAAAGTATAAAAAAACCACTGTATCCTCTACAAAACTGAGGTGTCTAGGCTTTGATATACCTTCCAATGAGCTAAAAACGATAATCTTCCGAAGGTTCCAACTGTGGTTTTGTACCAAGTTTAAGATGTGAGAAGCACTGGATATGACAGCAATACAGTTGTGATGGTGTCTGGATTTATATTGTTTTCACATCGTCATTATCCTGAAACAGTGTGTAGTAACTTCTGAAACGATTTCAGAGAATGGTACATTGTCTGAGAAGGAAAACAAGGCATCTTGCCGTGGCAAGACTGTGTGGACAGTAAATGCAGTAGAGCTATGAAATGAATGAAACACGTTTATAGTCAGCAATAGGAAGAAGAACAGTTTCCCCTCTCTTTCCACATCCACTCCCCATGAATATAATTTTGGATTGGAGACAATCCAACTGAGGAAGCCTCCTCCCACTAGCTGCGTTGGAGCTTCTATTTCATATCACCATATTCAGATGTCCACTGACAAAAATCTCCTCTGAAAACCTAGTGCCCACACCTGTGTTTGTGTATACATTATCAGATAAACAGAGGTACATCAATAATTTTGGTTTGGTCTTGACAAATGTACATTCTTAGACACTTCAACTAGTATATACTTCTAACAATGTATTTGATTTGATGAACTTGGGAGTTAGCATTTTTTTCTGTAAGACACATATTTTCATCAATAAACAGCAAAAAAAATTAAAAAAAAGTCAGTGTCCAACAAATAGCAAAAGCTAAACTAGCTAACAATTACCAGTTTTGTACCTGCTAATTTTTAATAGCAAGCCAAGGAAGTTTGTTAGCCTAGATTCACACACGCTCATAGCAGTGTTAAGCATTGCTAATACAGCTTCAAGTTACCTCATTTCTTGGAGAGAATTTGAACAGTCAGCAGGAAACACCCTAAGAATACCCCAGGTCCAAACAAAAGAAAAAGCCAGCTAAATAAACAACTGACCAATATGGAGAATTAAATAGGCAAATAAGAAATGCCAACTGGACGAACTAATCATTAACCTCTCTGCTCTCCCATACATACGTAAAACTAGAATTCAGATCCCAAAGTGGTTTCTGCCCTTCAGCAGATACGAGTGTTTTTTGTTTCAGTTTGGATATCTGCCTTACACTTTTCTTTTAAATATATGATTACACTAGGGGAATTTGTGGTGTCATCTGTTTCCACTGTAATGTACTGACTAGCTACACAAAACTTGGAGGTATCTACACAGAGATGTTTGTCTTCCTCTTTCCAGATTTCTTTCTTTCTGTTTTCTGTTACAGGGAAGAACAACTTGCAGATGGCAGAAAATTCCCAAACACTCTGAAAAGAGTAACAAATATTTTTCGTTAGTAATTTGATTTGCTTTTTGTTCATTGGACACAAAGCGGAGACAAGCCACACATTTACCACTGTGCTTTGTGTAAGATGGGCACAAAACAGAAAATAAGCAAGAAAAAGCAATTTTCATGAGAATTTCTGATATTTGTTAACAGGTGGATATTAAAATGCTATTTCAAATATTAAAATATTTGAAAGAATATTCAAAATAACCCATTGTATTTTCAATAATGTAAATTCATTCCTACACAGGTTATACTTGAAAACCTGTTCTGTACACTATGAAAACATTAAAACAAGAGAAAAACTTAAAACTGTCACTGGCAATTGTTATAATGAGATATCCACAAATATGACTGAGAATTTTAGAATCATAGAATCATAGAATAGTTTAGGTTGGAAAGGACCTTGAGATCATCTAGTTCCAACCCCCCTGCCATGGGCAGGGACACCTCGCTCTAAACCATATTACCCAAGGCCTCATCCAACCTGGCCTTGAACACTGCCAGGGATGAAGCATTCACAACCTCTCTGGACAACCTATTCCAGTGCCTCACCACCCTAACGCGAAAGAATTTCCTCCTTATATCCAATCTCAACTTCCCCTGTTTAAGTTTGACCCCATTACCCCCTGTCCTACCACTACAGTCCCTAATGAAGAGTCCATCCCCAGCATCCCTATATGCCCCCTTCAGATACTGGAAGGCTGCTATGAGGTCTCCACGCAGCCTTCTCTTCTCCAGGCTGAACAGTCCCAACTTTCTCAGCCGATCTTCATATGGCAGGTGCTCCAGTCCCCTGATCATTCTCATGGCCCTCCTCTGGAGTTGTTCCAACAGATCCATGTCCTTTTTATGTTGAGGACATCAGAACTGTACACAATACTCCAAGTGAGGTCTCACGAGATCAGAATAAAGGGGCAGGATCACCTCCTTCGACCTGCTGGTCCCGCTCCTTTTGATGCAGCCCAGGATACGGTTGGCTTTCTGAGCTGCAAGCACACACTGATGGCTCATGTTCATTTTCTCATCGACCAGCACCCCCAAGTCCTTCTCTGCAGGGCTGCTCTGAATCTCTTCTCTGCCCAGCCTGTAGCTGTTCCTGGGATTGCTCCGACCCAGGTGTAGGACCTTGCACTTGTCATGGTTAAACTTCATGAGGTTGGCATCAGCCCACCTCACAAGCGTGTCAAGGTCCCTCTGGATGGCATTCCTTCCCTCCAGCGTATCAACCGAACCACACAGCTTGGTGTCATCGACAAACTTGCTGAGGGTGCACTCAATCCCACTGTCAATGTCAGCGACGAAGATGTTAAACAAGACCGGTCCCAACACCGATCCCTGAGGGACACCACTCATAACTGGTCTCCAGCCGGACATTGAGCCATTGACCACAACTCTTTCTGTGCGGCCATCCAGACAGTTCTTTATCCACTGGGTGGTCCATTCATCAAATTGATGTCCCTCCAATTTAGAGACAAGAATGTTATGTGGGACAGTGTCGAATGCTTTACACATGTCCAGGTAGATGTCATCAACTGCTTTACCGCTGTCCATCAGTTCTGTAGCCCCATCATAGAAGGCCACCAAATTGGTCAGGCAGGATTTCCCCTTGGTGAAGCCATGCTGGCTGTCACCAACCACCTTGTTATTTTTCATGTGCCTTAGCATGCCTTCCAGGACAATCTGCTCCAGGATTTTTCCAGGCACAGAGGTGAGACTGACTGGTCTGTAATTGCCCGGGTCATCCATTTTCCCCTTCTTGAAAATGGGGGTTATATTTCCCTTTTTCCAGTTGTCGGGAGCTTCACCTGACTGCCATGATTTTTCAAATATGATGGCCAGCAACTTAGAAACTTCATTTGCCATCTCCTTCAAGACCCGCGGATAGATTTCATCAGGACACATGGACTTGTGCACGTTCAGATTTTTAAGATGGTCTTCAAACAATTCCTCTCCTACAGTGGGCCCAAGGTCTCCATTCTCACAGTCCCTGCGTCTGACTTCCAAGACTTGGGTGGTGCAGTCAGAGCCTTTGCTAGAGAAGACCGAGGCAAAGAAGTCATTCAGAACCTCAGCCTTCTCCAAATCCTGTGTAACTAGCTCACCCGAGAGCTTCCTGAGGGGGCCTACATTCTCCCTAATCTGTTTTTTATCTGCTATGTACCTGTAGAATCCCTTCCTGTTATCCTTAATATCCCTAGCCATTTTAATTTTAACTGGGCCTTAGCTTTCCTAACCTGGTCTCTAGCTTCCCAGACAATAACCCTGTACTCTTCCCAGGCTGCCTGTCCTTGCTTCCACTTTCTATAGAGCTCTTTTTTCATTTGAATTTTCCTCAGGAGCTCCTTATCCATCCAAGGAGGTCTCCTGGCCCTCCTGCTGCACTTCCTTCTAGTTGGGATGCAACACTCCTGAGCTTGTAGCAGGTGATCCTTGAAGACCAACCAAGAGTCTTGAGCCCCCCTGCCCTCTAGGGCTATATCCCATGGAACCTTACTAAGCAGGTTCCTGAAGAGGCCAAAGTCTGCTCTTTTGAAGTCTAGGGCAGTGAGCTTGCTGCACGCTCTTCTCACTGTCCTAAGGATCTCAAATTCAACCATCTCGTGGTCGCTGCATCCAAGGCTGCCCTGCAGTGCCACATTTCCAACGAGCCCTTCCCTGTTGGTGAGCACAAGGTCAAGCATGGCACCTCTCCTTGTCGGTTCCTCTATTACTTGCAGAAGGAAGTTGTCTTCCACACAATCGAGGAACCTCCTGGATTGCTTGTGCCGGGCCGTACCGTCATTCCAACAGATGTCAGGGTCGTTGAAGTCACCCATGAGAATGAGAGCCTGTGAGCGTGAGGCTTTTCCTATCTGCCTATGGAGTGCTTCATACGCAGATTCCTCTTGATCAGGTGGTCTATAACATATCCCCACAGTAATGTCTTCCATCGCTGTTTTCCCTTTAACCCTAACCCACAAGCTCTCTGCTATCTGCTCACCTGTCCCCAGACAGAGTTCCATACACTCCAGCCTATCCCTAACATAAAGGGCAACTCCCCCTCCGCGCCTGCCAGGCCTGTCTTTTCTAAAGAGTCTGTAACCTTCCATTCCAACACTCCAGTCATAGGAGCCATCCCACCATGTTTCTGTGATGCCTATAATATCATAGTCCCATAGACGAGCACACGTCTCTAATTCCTCTTGTTTGTTCCCCATGCTACAGGCATTTGTATAGAGGCATCTGAGCCGAGCTCCAAATGAAGCCGGCTCATTGGCTGGAGCAGCCGGAATATCTCTGCATTGGTCCAAGCATTTATTATAGGTGCTGGCAACTGACTGGGTGTGTTGGGATGGAAAGATGCCCCTCTCCCCCAACACATCTAGTTTAAAGCCTCCTTAACCAGTCTAGCAAGCCTCCTACCAAAACTGCTCTTCCCCTTCTTTATCGGACCAGCTCCACCAGCCCATGCTAGACCTGGCCTACAAACTTGGGTCCCATGTTCAAGACACCCAAACCCCTGACTGTGACACCACCCTTTTAGCCATTTATGAACCTGGCTAATCCTCCTAGTTTTTTTTAATTCCTCCCCTGTATCCTGGAGAATAGATGAGAAGAGCTCCATAGCCCTTAACCACCTCTCCCAGGGCTCTGTAGTCCTTCTTTATGTTCCCCAGACTACTACTATCTATATCCCTAGCACCCACATCTATCACCAGAAGTGGGTAATAGTCCGTGGGGCTTACTAGAGCAGATCCCTGATCCATGCCTCTGGTAGGCAACACACCTGCCTTGAGACCGGGTCAGGCCGACAGACGAGTGCTTCTGTCTCTTTCAAAGTAGAATCCCCTACCACTACGACTCGCCGCTTTTTCCTGGCAGCACCAGTAGAGATCTTCTTTACTAGTGCATCACCAGGCTGTTTCTGGCACAAGTGCGTTTCCTCACGAGCCCCCTGCAGGACAGCAAAGTGGTTCTGCATGGGGGCAACAGGTTTAGGAGGAAGTCCATTGCTTTTAATTGTCTTTTTTCTCCTTTTTTTTGTTGGGTTTTTTTGTCACCAATTCCCAGCTTCAAGAGTTAACAACCTCCTTCTTTCCTCCATGAGCTACAGGGGAAGCTTGAGGACTCTGCACAGTTTGGGCCTGGAGCAAGCATTCCTGCTTCCTCTCAGCTACCCTGACATCTTGTAGACTATTAATAGCTTCCCACAGCTCAGTCACCTGCTGCAGGAGAGCCTCCACCAGGGAGCACCCAGTGCAGCCCTGCCCATTGTGTACCTTTCCCTCACCAGACCAGTGCAGGCTCTCTCTACACCCCAAGATCTGCACTGCAGCCTCTTCTCTCATCGGCTCTGTCTGTGTGCCTACGGTGGCCACCGCCGGGGCAGCCAGAGCAGAGCTCCCAGACGGGGCCCTGGTCATGCTGAGAGCGCTCACCATCCCGCTCAAACTGCCACGAGAAGTGCCTCGACCCGCTCCTGGTTGCTCGCGCTCCCCGGGGCAGGTTTTTACCCAATCAGGGCTAGCGCTGTTCCTCCTGGCTCCGCCCCCTGTGAGTCCCTGCTCCCGTCAGCTGAGCTGCCGGCTCCTGGGCAGGTCCTGTCGAGGACTTGAGGCTCCCTCGGTGGCTCTTGTCGCTCTGAGTTGAGGCTCCTGGACGCTGAGCTTCCCCCGCTCCAGTGTTTAAGGCGTCCTCTCGTGAGCTACTCACCTCAGCAATTGAAACTTATTTTACGATGCTTTCCGTTTTTAAAGATACATAAAGAAACAAACAAAAAAATTAAACCAGCATATGTCTATACATTAATATTTTGTATATGCAGAGAATGACATTAGTTCAAAATTTAAGACTGGTGAGATGTCACATTAACACATCTATTTCACAAATAAATGGAGCAATGCCGTGCTACCAATGACAAAATACTGGTTAAACTAGAACACTAACCTTACTCATGTTTAACCCATTAATATCAACATTCATTTCCCATGTTAGAAGAAAAAAAATATTCTCAGACATTCTACTGTGCTTAATTTATTTTTAATTGCAGACTTTTTTCCCATTTCAGAGTTATTTATAAGTATCTATTCAGTTTTGGAAAGTGTTATCTATTTTATATAAAGAAACAGAAAAAAGTAAAGGAAAGAAAAGCAGGTAAAAATTAAAAAGAAGGCACCAAGAAAAAAAATCAACAGCCATAATAATTTGAACATAAATTTCAGATGTATTTCTCTGTATAGCTTCTGAGGCAGTAAAGATTTTTTTTTCAAAAGTGGTTTATCCACTGCTTGTGATATTAATCAATTCCTTTCATTATATGTGATAGCAGAATTATTAACTTAGACACTTCTAAACTGTATGACTGTTCCCTTAGGAAAAGTATCTGAGACACTGAGTGCCATCTGAGGATTGGGTTCTCTTTTTTTATTTCTCTGCCAGGGAGTTTTACACCGCAAGGATTAACCTTATAATGAGACAAGTGTTGGTAGCTCCTGAAGCATTTGCCACTCTTCTATGCATGCTACAGCATTTTGGCCCCAGAAATAAACATCACCAAGTCCCTAGGATGTAGAAATAGGCAACTGACATGGAAACAAAGCTTCTCCTTCAGGTTCCTGTACTGACATTAGTCCCCGCTGTGCTGCCAAAGTGGGGTACAGCCAGAATAGAGACGCACTAGCTCTATACATCTCCGAGGAGCAGTTGCAGTCTGCACTCCAGAACATATTTTCCATTTCCTCAGCTGCATTTTCAATTTTATTTCAAACTTTCTGACAAACAGTACTTTTTTCTGTCAATTGCCTTCCTAACTCAGCACATTACCACTACTCTTCAGTTTTGGTATCTCAGTTGGAATAGTAGTATTTAAGGCTATTAAAATGACATGTTACCTACAGGTCAATGCTATTATCACGTTTATGCCTTGCATGCTTATGTCTGTCTTCCTCACTAATACAAAATGAAACATGTAATTTACATGAATTCAAATATAAACTCAAGCTTGAGAAAAAAAAAACCCAAGTAGTTCTCTAGGGTAATCCAGCATCAAACACCATTCTCAGCTGAGAAGCATAGCATCATATTCCTGAAATTTCATGATTGTCAGTGTCCATGGATAATTACCTAAAGAAAATTTTACATGATGCATGTACATTATAAGTGCTTTAATATCATTAGTACCACAGGAAAAAAAAAACCCCAACCCTTTCAACTATGCCAAATTTTCAGAAAAATATCTTAATCTTACCAAAAATACTTCTTCAACTTGAAGCAACTGCAAGTGGTACCCTAGGATCTTTCTCTCTTTTTCTTTAGGCTATTATTTATTAAAAAGATCACCCTCCAGTATTTTTCTGAATGTATTTCTATATCCACGTACCCCTGTCAGTAAGGATAAATTTCCTCACTTGTGTATACCTGGCATACTCTTGAATGGAAATTTAAGCATTTTTACACACCTACAACTTCCACAAGCATTCATTTTCTGGCACTAGTCTGCAAACATTCAAAACATATACCTATCAAACTTTTTAAAAAAAATTTTATTTACTTCAGTTATCTACCAAGAATGCCTTACTAATCCTGCCTTTTATCAGACTGCAAGCACTTTTATTAGAACACTGGGGTTTGGATCTTTTTTTTAACTCCATGAGGGAAGGCTAGGAGATAAAAAATGTGTATCTCAGCTCCAAAAACTGAGATTGAAGAAAAGTATTTTTACGTTTAAAAATAAAAGTATTTTTATTGAGATACTGACTCGGTTGCATGACCATAACATTGCTGCCTTATATAGAATCAATCTGCTTGACTATACCAATTACATTGTAGACTCACAGAATCACAGAATGGTTGAAGTGGAAGGGACGCCTAGAGGTACCTTTAGGTATTTATATACTTTAATGTGACACACCCTGAGCCTTCTCTGCTTCAGGCTGAATGGTCACAGCTACCCTAGCCTTTCCTCATATGGGAGATGCTGTAGTCCCGTCATCATTATTGTGGCTTTTCAAAACAGCCATAAGGACTACCTAAGGGCTGAACAAGCCTCAGCATCGTCTCCACAATGCCCTTGAAGAGACTCCAGAATGCAGCAAACATTCCTGGACAGGAGCTTAGATTGTCAACCACCACCCCCCCCCCCCCCAGCAGTGAGTCTCCCACTGTAATCTCTCACTTCTTCCCCAGAGTGCACAAATCTTTTTTATCATGAATAACTATGAAATGCTTGAGATATAGGGTTTGAGTTCTGATTTAACAGTCTAACAGTAAAGACTGACATTGATCAAAAGGGGTGATATAGTGGATATAACCTGTAGAGTAAGAGTACAGAAATTTGGTTGTATTATATTAAAAAAATTAGAGTTACACTTCTACATGCTACCAGAGGTTGTAAAACATTTCCTATACTTCCTTAAATAACAAGAAGTTGAAAGACAAGTGAAAGTAAGGTACTTACGTGACTTCCATTACCATAACGGTATCTCTCAGAAGAACTAAGGTCAATAAAGTGTACCCCTATCTTTGCCAGCCCACTGACAGCAGTTATGAGCAACTTTTGTGCCACACACAGCATCACACACCGCTCATTCCATTTAGCAGTTTCTACTTATTATTTTCTTGTGGCTGTGAGCAATAGAAATAGGTACCACAAACCATGGATTAGGCAAAGTCTGTACAGGGAATTTCATTGAATCCTTTGTACACTCTTTCTGGCTCAGTGACTACTTACCCTCCCAGGTATAAAACTGTGATAGATGTGACCGAGGTAAACGTCACTCCAGAGTAATATGAAGCCTAGTATGCTTCCAGCTACTTCACAGAGAGGACTGGATTTAAGCTCTCAAAAAGGAAAGAAGCCATGTGAATTGATTCCAGGTCTTATGTGACTCATCTAACTTGTAGAATTTTATGGACCAGACAAGGGCATAATCCCTTAGCTCCATATCTACATAGTGGAAATCAAAGTTCTGTTAATCACAGTCACTTTCTGCAGTTAAATCCAACTTGTATTCACTTCAGAATGAAAGTGTATACATACATAGATTGAAAAGTAGGGTTTGTCCTATCATTAGGGTATTTTTTTTTAGGTAGTTAATGGAGAGAAGTAGATGTTCAAAAGCACTTAAACTGGCATTCTTTAGGTAGATGATGTGCATATTAGCCTAACAGTACTTTTAGTATTCCATTGCTACTATTTTTGAAAAATAGGACAAGGAGTGAATTGTCTGAACTTGTAAACATTGTGAAGTTCTGCACATGTAGATGGAGCTATAAACAGAAAAATAAGGGGGGAAAGATGGAAGTAGAGAGAATATGAAACAATAGGGTAGCTGTGGATTTGAGTATAAGGTGGCAAAAAATATACAAGTATATAAGTATACATAGGAGTTACATGATATGTTTGGTTGCATCCAGCTGTAATATCATAACATAGATTATTTGCGTGAATAACCCTTTTAGAGCTAATAGAAAAAAAATGTTGAAGATTAATCACAAAAAGAAAAGTAAATGAGGATAGGAATAGCAAAAGAGTCTGTGCTTTTAAATATTCAGAGATGCTTTCAGAGTTGAATATTATCATTAATAAAAAAATACGTCTTATTCTGTATTTAATTTATCAATAATTCCTATACAAAGTCAAGATAAGGTTTGGAAGGTCACAGTTGTTTAAGATCTTATCTTGATAGAGAATTAATTTTTCATAAACTCTTGGGATGCAAATTATAATAACTCTTGATGCAAATTATAATACCCAGTGATCATATAGCACAATCCCTACTTTGAGTTATCTGACCAGTTGGTGCAAATTCTCAAACAGGCTTTTAAAATGAATTAAATTCTTTCTGTTATTTCAGTATGAATAAGGTTCATGCATATCTTTTGTACTAGGTTGGCAGTCTTCCAATTACTTTCCTGCATTGTCTATATTATTCTAGCATTTCAGATTATAACTTCTGCTCTGGAGCTGACTGGACAAAGCCGGCTGTGAACCATTTGCCTTTGCACTTTCCAAAAAACAAATACCTTACTAATATGCACTGGGAAGAGACTAGTACACGTGCATAACAACAGACACTACAGCCACTACAGTAAAAAAGCTTACAACAGCAGACTTAGAAAAAAAGTATATTCTCTAGACTGTGTTCAATGTAGCAAAACCAAGAATCTCAGATAGATTTTGGTCATGGGATTTTTTTTTCTTTCCCCTCTTATTTTACTCTGACAACACCCCAGATAGCTGCAGTATAAGGAGGAGCTGGATAAAAGATCATTTTTCCAGAGGCCACCAGCATACTTTACTTTCTGCAAGATAGCACTTAGAGTGGATGCCAGCATTGCCTGGTGCCTTAGGGAGATCTTCCATTCAACGTTGTCTAAAATGGTACCTGGGAGACTGTTAGCAGATAGCTAAGATTACTATAGGTCCGTTGCCTCTTCCAATTATTAATATATCTTGAATTCCCCATGCCCCATACTGGGTGCCAGGAAAGAGCTGCAGTGGGTTGACCTTGTCTGGAAATCAGGTGCCCACTAAACCAATCTAACACTCCCTTCCTCAGTAGGATGCAGGGGTGTGTGTGTGTGGGAGAATAAGGTGGAAAAAAACCTCTAATGTGTCAAGATAAAGGCAGTTTAATAAAGCAAAAACAAAGGCCATATGTAGAAGCAAAGGAAAACACAATATTTATTCTCTACTTCCTACCAGCAGGTGATGTCCAGCTGCTTGCCAGGAGGCAAGGCTTCGGTATGTGTAGCAGTTGCTCTGAAAGACAAATACTATAGTAAAGAATGTCCCACCCTCTTCATCTTTGTTTTAGTTTTTATTGCTGAGCAGATCTCACATGGTGTGGAATAACCTTGTTGTCAGTTTGGGTTAGCTCTCCTGGGTATGTATGATCCCAAGATTATGCCCATCCCCCAGCTTACTGATGAGGGAGTGAATGCTGGAGAGACAGCCTAGGTGCTGTGTGAGCACTGTACAGCAGCAGCCAAAATACTGGTGTGTGTTATCAATACCTTTCTAGCTACTAATACAAAGTCCAGAACTATGAGGGCTGATATGGATAAAATTACCCAATACACCATATAAAACTAATACAACCATTTGGGGTTTCTCCCTGAGCTGTCAACTTACTCTAGCCACCTTCCTGCAGTGTCAAACCTGGGTTTAGCTGCTTACAATTAAGAAAAGACTCTCATGTAAAAGTTCCTTGTTATATAATACACTAAAAATACAGCAAGGTAAGTCATTTTAGCTCTCTCTGTATTCTCAGAAATTCTTATTCTCATTCTTGTTTATTCTCATTTGCAGGTTCAGTGTTACTCAGAGAAACACCAGTACATCAAGGTTCTCAGATATTTGCCTAACAATAGTTTATTATTAATTCTAAGATACAGGACTGTCACTGCAGAACTATTGTGACATGCTTTCTGTGGTTGTATAAAACAAAACCAGACTCAGAAACGATCCACTGTTGTCTGAATGTGATAGAACAGTGACATGTCTTCCTTGTCAGTTCTTGAGATCTGTAGATCCCCAGCATTCCATGACAATACATACCATGACCTTGGTGCTACTTCTTACCCTTTGAAGGCATAACAGCCACCTCCTTCCATTTGCTTATATCATATCTGATAAAAGTACTTCCCAGCCCATTGCAGAAGGAATACCAACCTATTAAATGTATTAAAGGTCTTTTCCAGCCTAAATGATTCTATGATGCTATTACCTAATTCTGTCCCACTTTTCCTTATCTTACAACTTCTAACCATGCACTATGATCTCTGTCCACCCTTTGTTCTAACCAGTGACATACAGAGTCAGTGGTGGTGAGAGTGTATGAGAGACACACAAGCTGCTCCAAAATTTTCTCTAATAAAAAAAGACATTACTTGAAACAAGTGCTGAGATGCCCAGGAAATTGGGTAGCAGATGACTTATCTTCCAGAAGATAATGAGAAGAGATTACAGAAGAAGTGAAACGTTTTATCAGTGTTCCCATGGAAACTGGAATAGGTGCAATAACAACTTCTTCAATTCCATCAACTTTTCTAAGAACACAATGTTAAATCCTGCTAACAGCTAAGGCCAAAACCCTCCTGGGCTAGTCATAATAGCGTTCAGTCAACCTCAGTGCTCAACATTCCAGTCTATGCCTAAGAAGAAGAAAGGAGGAGCCTTGCTATGAGGCAAGAGACAAATGATAAAGGAGGACAGGAAGTAAGCAAAAGCAGGCCAGAGCCAATCATTTTGCTGGAGACTGTGCTAAAGTATTTTTACAAGTACCACAAATACCAGTATGGTCAGAACAAAGCTATATCCTTCATCCTACAGTGAACTTTACTTTCTGCAAGCAAGAACTCCTTCTACAGGCTTTTGCCCAGAAGCCTGGTACGTAGCCCAGGATGACAAGAAGGATAAGTTCTGAAACTCCCATCCTATTCTTCAGCAATGACATTTCCACTAGGCACAGAATAATTACTGTAGGTCTAAGTCATCACCTTTTTGCATGGAAGCCATAGCCAAGTACAACTTCAAAGCCACCATGGATTATGAGCTGAGCTTCAAATAGGGGGATATCCTAAAGATTTTGGATGAAGAATGCAATCACAATTGGTACAAGGCAGAACTCAATGAAAAAGATGTCTTCATATCCAAGAACTACATAAAAACAAAACTATACCAGTGTTTTTATGGAAAGGCAGCTCAGACAGACTTTGGTCCTAGTTTTTTGAGGGGTTTTCCACCCTCTCCCTCTTATTTTACTCTGACAGCACTCCAGATAGGTGTAACATAGGAAGGAGCTGGATATAAGATAATTTTTCCAGAGGTCATCAGTGTAATTTAATTTCTGCAAAATAGCACTTAGAGTGGGTGCTGACATTGCCCAGTGCCTTAGGGAGATCTTCCATTCACCACTGCCTAAGGTGGCACCTGGGAGACTTGGGAGCCAAGATTACTTGGCTAGCTGTTCAAGGGGTAATTTTTGTATGTGTGCCTCTCACTGCTATGAAATTTGAACAGATTTGTTTGTTTATAGTGTGTCAATCTGAAGTTTTGCTTGCTTTGCTTTTTTTTTATTCTGAGTTTGTGTATCTAATACCATTAGTAACCCCATTGTTTTTTAAAATGGTAATTTTAAAAGAGGCAAACAAACTTTCATTAGAAATTTTTCACGTTGTCATAGAGGATTAAAGAAACAGTATTTGAAATTGCATAGTGGTTTAAGAAGAAAAGTTCAGTGTTAGAAGATCTCTTAGGCTAATGTACTGTATAATATGCCACACCACACAAAATATGGTAAGCTGTCATATCACAGGATAGACATTGCTCAGCATTTTCATGTCTATTATATATTTCCATTTCCCTCTTAGCCTTTCAAATATACTGCACTGTGTTTTTAGAGCTAGTTGGCTATAGCAAAATAGGCCTTTCATGTATTCAAATGTTCAGTAAAGTATCTCATTAACAAAGGAAGTCAAGAAAAACTAAATCAGGCAGTACAGGACTAAGCTCAGTAACCCTTGTATTCAAAAGCCACTGAACACCAAGTTCTGCTGTTGGTTTCTGAAAACCCTCCCCTTATGATTTTCCTCTAGTCCATGTTATGCTAGGACAGTGAATCTGTGATGATAGTGAATCCATAGTAAACATCATAGCCTTGAGGTATGTTGAAGAAACAGGTTTCACAGAGCTACAAAGCTAGGGAATGGTCATAGACTCATAGAATCATAGAATAGTTAGGGTTGGAAAGGACCTTAAGATCGTCTAGTTCCAAACCCCCTGCCATGGGCAGGGAAACCTCACACTAAACGATGCCACCCAAGGCTCTGTCTAATCTGGCCTTGAACACTGCCAGGGACGGAGCACTAACAACATCCTTGGGCAACCCATTCCAGTCCCTCCTCACCCTTACAGCAAAGAATTTCTTCCTTACATCCAATCTAAACTTCCCCTGTTTAATTTTCCAAGGTGTCCTCATTGAGATCCAAGTATTTCTCCTAGAAGGCATGCTAAAGCACATGAAAAACAACAAGGTGCTTGGTGACAGCCAGCATGGCTTCACCAAGGGGAAATCCTGCCTGACCAATTTGGTGGCCTTTTATGATGGGGCTACAGAACTGATGGACAGCGGTAAAGCAGTTGATGACATCTACCTGGACTTGTGTAAAGCGTTTGACACTGTCCCACATGACACCCTTGTTTCTAAATTGGAGAGACATCAATTTGATGAATGGACCACTCAGTGGATAAAGAACTGGCTGGATGGTCGCACACAAAGAGTTGTGGTCAATGGCTCAATGTCCGACTGAAGACCAGTTATGAGTGGTGTCCCTCAGGGATCGGTGTTGGGACTGGTCTTGTTTAACATCTCCATTGCTGACATTGACAGTGGGATTGAGTGCACCCTCAGCAAGTTTGTCGATGACACCAAGCTGTGTGGTTCGGTTGATACGCTGGAGGGAAGGAATGCCATCCAGAGGGACCTTGACACGCTTGTGAGGTGGGCTGATGCCAACCTCATGAAGTTTAACCATGACAAGTGCAAGGTCCTACACCTGGGTCGGAGCAATCCCAGGCACAGCTACAGGCTGGGCAGAGTAGAGATTCAGAGCAGCCCTGTGGAGAAGGACTTGGGGGTGCTGGTCGATGAGAAAATGAACATGAGCCATCAGTGTGTGCTTGCAGCCCAGAAAGCCAACCGTAGCCTGGGCTGCATCAAAAGGAGCAAGACCAGGAGGTCAAAGGAGGTGATCCTGCCCCTTTATTCTGCTCTCTTGAAACCTCACTTGGAGTATTGTGTGCAGTTTTGGTGTCCTCAACATAAAAAGGACATGGATCTGTTGGAACAAGTCCAGAGGAGGGCCATGAGAATGATCAGGGGACTGGAGCACCTGCCATATGAAGATCGGCTGAGAAAGTTGGGACTGTTCAGCCTGGAGAAGAGAAGGCTGCGTGGAGACCTCATAGCAGCCTTCCAGTATCTGAAGGGGGCATATAGGGATGCTGGGGATGGACTCTTCATTAAGGACTGTAGTGGTAGGACAAGGGGTAATGGGTTCAAACTTAAACAGGGGAAGTTGAGATTGGATATAAGGAGGAAATTCTTTCCTGTTAGGGTGGTGAGGCACTGGAATAGGTTGCCCAGGGAGGTTGTGAATGCTCCATCCCTGGCAGTGTTCAAGGCCAGGTTGGACGAGGCCTTTGGTGACATGGTTTAGAGCGAGGTGTCCCTGCCCATGGAAGGGGGTTGGAACTTCATGATCTTAAGGTCCTTTCCAACCTTAACTATTCTATGATTCTATGATTCTATGATCTTAAGGTCCTTTCCAACCCTAACCATTCTATGATTCTATTGAGAACTTATAAAGATATCAATAAATACCACAAGACATTTTTTTCATTCTTGTGCTTTTGTTACATTCCTTGAGACTTGGTCTATCATCAAATTCCTTCAAGCACAGTTTCAGAAAAACATTCCTTCCCACCCTCACCCCACTCACCAATCCCACCATAAGCAGAGAAGCAAAATTATATCCATTGCCATTTTGTCCTTACAGCCAAATACCTTTCTACTACCAACTTTACCTCTCAATCAACATATGCAGCCTTCAATTCATGATTGTCCCAAAATCCTTTTAGTCAGTGTTGCTTTCTACATGATTACACCTGTTCTCCCCATTCCCACTTGATTCATACAGCTATTTGCACATGCCACGTTACTTTTCCCTGTCTCAAAGGAGCCAGGCTTCCCTGTAGAGATCAGAACCCAACCACTTTAATTACTCCTACCAGAGCAGTTAAGAAGCAATAAAATGATAAATGCCTACTCTCTAAACTTTAGTCTAAATAGCTGCTTTTCCCAGAGTTAGATGACACTGCTTTCTGTAATTCCTGTGCAGTCCTTCATAAAAGGAAAAAATGTTAATTAGTTAACAAAGCATGAAGAGACAGGAGGAAGAAGATACTGAAAAAGTCTATATGAGCTACTATAGTTTGTTTTTAGGTGTTGGAGTTTTTTTTGTTGTTGTTTTTGTTTGGGTTTTTTTTTTCCGCTTTTGTGTTTGCAGTATCTAGTTAATGTTAATGAGAGCTGCTGATGTGAAGTGACCAGTGATGACTTCACAACTTTAGGGTGGAAAAGTCACTTTCTAGATAAGTCTCTTTCTAGATAAGTCACTAGAAAAAGCAACTATTTTTACTGTGCTGTGGTGATTCTGTCATCCACAGTCAAGCTGAATTTTTTATTTAGTAGATACACAAATGCTTGTGTAAGTTTACTCTAAGTTATCTGCACATATTCTGTAAAAAGTCTGATAGAAGGCATCAGTGGAGATCTTGAAAGTGTCCAGTGTTTATCACTGATAATCTGGATGATGTAGCAGAGACTGTACTTACAGCCTAGGTGATATCAACCTGGGAGAAATACTTTCTGAAACAATACACTGGGACATTTAAAAAAGAAAATCTGTTTGTCAGAGTGTGATAAAATCGCGAAGTCTCTCATAGGGAAAAGTATTTATACAGAGAAGATTCCTCAGACTTGAGCTGAAGGCAAACATAGAGGTGCTTGCATTGACAGAGGAAAATAATTATTCTGCACATCTAGAAAACTGAAGAATCAAACAACCCAGTAGCAGAATTTTTAGGAAGACAGAGGCCACTGAAGTCACCAAGTAGTAAGATCTCAAGTTATGCTAAGTACCCTAAGCATATTAGTTGCATAACAATGCCAAAGACAGCACCTGCATGTGTTACCAGCAGCATAGCAGCATGAAAGTAAGAACACCTGCTTACACTTTTTATTCAGTTATTGAATTCTGCATTTCATGGTGGCTGCCCAAGATGTCCACTGCCTTCTGTGTAGATCTGATCAGAAATATTCTCATAAAGTACTTGAGTTAACCTAGACCAACCTGTCAAAAAATAATTGTTTTACAAAAAACATTTTGTGCTGAGTTCAATTACAAGGTCACTATCACCATTGTGATTCCAACCCTACTCCATCAATATACTGTTGGAACAGCTCAATGGCAGTTTAAAAGCGCTATGAACACAAATAAGCCAATGAAATGTCACAGGGGAAAAAAAAAAAAAAAAACCAAAAAAAACCCCAAACTTTAAAAATTATTTGAATAGAACTTAGAATCTGAAACATCCCAGTTCTGTTTGGAATGCAAACAATCCAACAGAAATGCAGTATATCAGGGAGGTATGTTTTTGGAGGGGGTGGGAAGGCTAGAAAGAAGCACAACTTATTAACTCTGGTAATGAATAACTAAAAATGAGTTGGGGTGTGAGAACAATGTTAAAAAAATACCTCCACAGAGTAAGTGTTGCTACATATTTACACAAATGTTTGTAATTATGATTTAATAACAGGGAAATCTAAAGGCCAACACCTCACAGGGTATTCCCCCAAGAAATTTCCTGTAAATGTAGAAATGCAAAAGTTTCATCAACTCTGATATGCTACCAGCAATGCTAAGGCAGGAAGAATAATTCTGCTTTTTTGATGATTCTGTATTTTGCAGTTATCCTTTCAGGTATTACATTTCTGTAAATAAAGGCCCTGTTGAGAGTCTGCTGAGGTCAACAGACATCGACCTACCTTTGAGCCTCTCCTAAAGCAGCTTCTAATTTCATTACCAGGCTGTAAAAATTTAATGATGATTGCTGCAACCTGTGCATATCTGATTATGCAGAAGAGTGTGCTCTTACCAGAATAGTTTTACAGTAAAGGCGACTAACTAATTTCACTTCAAAAAATACAGGATTTTGAAGCTTTTGATATTTTATCAGGGGCTCCAAATAACTTACACTTTTCCATAATTCAGTCATCCTCTCCAAATGAAAGTATACTAAGAGTTAAGAAACTTTGGTTTCACCTTTGTAATGGATTGCACCTTACCTGGAAAACTTTCTCATAATATAATTTCACCTCATTATTTCAAAGTAATGAAAAATCAATCGCATTCCTTTCAATTAATTATTGATATTTATATGGCAGCATAAAGAAACTCAACAATATGCCTTTTAAGCATCCCACAGCCAGCAAACACCCCTTACTTCTGTGAGGCACCAAAAAATTTGCCAAGGCCCCAACATCTACATAGCCGTGCCTCTCATATCTACCTGTCATGGTTTAACTCCAGCCAGCAACCAAACCCCACACAGGCACTTGCTCACTCCCCAGGTGTTCACTCAGAACAAGAGATGTGGTGTGTCGTGTGGAGTTACTGGGCCCCAAAGCAAAGTCAGGTGAAGTCACTGCTGCACTTGCACTGCTCCTCATGAGGCTTGCCCTCCATTAGTTCAGGTGGTTCCTGCTATAATGATCTCTGTAAGATGCAACTCAAAGCCTGGGTTACAAGAGTTTCATGGTATTTCCATTATAATGTTCACCCAGATCCCTTTGGACCATAGGGTTTAACATTGTAGTGAACTACTCCCCTTACTCTTACACCAGTTTGGACTTACCCAGAGATTGCAGTCCTTTAGGGATGTACATGCTCCAAGTGTAGCCTTTTCTGAGCCACAGTATTTTCAAGGGTATACCTGCTGCTGCAGAGACTTATCCACAGCCACAGTAGCTTGGAGGTGCACCCACTCCATTGTGGTCTTATCTATGGGCCACAATGCCTTCAGAGATATACCTGCTCCAGTGTGGCCTTACCCACAGCCATAGTCTCTTCCAAAGTAAAACTGTTCAGCCGTGGCTGCAGTCCTGCCAGGGGTACACTTGCTCTGTCATGAGCTTATCCATCACCACATGCTTTGAGGTGTTCCAGCATGACCCTGTGCACAGTCACTGATGCTTCAAGGTGTACCTGCTGCAACATGGATACATGCAACATGGCACAGCCACGGGTGTTTTGAAGTGCACATTCTCCCATGTCGACTTACCATTGGGCCACAATCCCTTCAGATGTACACCTGCTGTGGCATAGATGTAACAATGGTCATGGATGCTTCAAGGTGTACCTGCTTCGGTGAGGACTTATTCATGGCCACAGATGCTTTAGGGTGTCCTGCTGCCACAGGAATTCATCCACAGGTCACAGTCTCTTCAACTTGAATTCATGCTGGAGTTGCAGCCTGTCTGGTACAGCAGCACGGAAATAGCAGTGATGCCATGGCCATCTGCCAGCCCAGGTGCATCTCCATTACTGTTACCAGAATGTTCCCAGGCACAGCAGAGGAAGATGATAAGCAGTACAGCAGTATAGCAAGCAGCAAAACCAAAAAGCAGTCACTAAGGAGTACTAGACCCTAATATACACTGAGGCTAGCAAACCCCAAGGTAAGCAGAGAAGCCTGCTGATTAATGGCTGAACAATAACAGCTATAAATTCCATCTAGCACATTTTGATCAAACCTGTTGATATTTTAAACCCTTTGAGCCCCACACTGGTCCCCAAAAGGGTTGTTGTGGTTAACCCCAGCTGGCAACTAAACATAACACAGCTGCTTACTCCACCACTGGTGGGATGGGAGAGAGAAACAGAAGAGTAGGAGTGAGAAAACTCATGGGTTTAGATAAAAAAACCCAGTTTACCAGGTAAAGCAAAAGCCATATATGCAAGAAAGGCAGAGCAGGGTATTGGTTCACCACTTCTCAGTTGTTCAGCCATCTCCAGGAAAGCAGGACTCCATCACATGTAACAGTGATTTGGGATAGCAAACACCATCACTCTGAACATCCCTAATTCCTTCTTCTAATCCCAGCTTTATATGCTGAGCATGAGGCCATAGGTGGAATATCCTTTTGATCAGTAGTGTCAGTTGTCCTGCTGTGTCCCCTCCCAACTCCTTGTGCACCCCCTGCCTCCTTGCTCTCAGGGTAGTGTGAGAAGCAGAAAAGGCCTTGGCTCTGTGCAAGCACTGCTCAACAATAATAAAAACATCCCTGTGTTATTAGGACTGTTTTCAGCACAAATGCAAAACATAGCCCCATACCAGTTACTATAAAGAAAATTAACTCTACCCCAGCCAAAATCAGCATACTACCCTATCCCCTCCAAACTGCCCAGTTACTCTTTTTTTTTATATAGGAAAACAAAAGTCTGAATATAAAGCCGTATTTGATTGTATGATCATTTTACAAACCAGCCAATTAACTGTAAACAAATCCTGATAACATTTATAAGCATGCATATAATTAATTTGTAGTTACAAGTGGAAGTCAAACATGGGTTAAATACGTCCTAGTGCAATGGAAAATAAATCTAGGGTTGTTTAAATATATGTAAGCTTTAAATGGCAACATTTCCTTCAACTCTGACTATTCATCACATTAGATAAGATTGCAGAGAGAGAAGGAGAAAAAAGTAAATAAATCCAATCAAGTGGTGAGTTACCTACAGATTTTGCCTAACTGTTAACACTTCCTATTGCAATTGCAGTTCATCTGACTACATGACAAATAGAGCAGGATTATGTAAAAACAGTTTGAGATTATAGACCTTCTGTATTTTTTCTCCACTAAAAAGCAAAAGAAAAAAAGTATAACTTATTTTTTAACAAACTATTTTTCAACAGTTGGTGAGCAAGCATGTGTTAATTTGCATGACCTATTATCTCCAGCATCTCTTTGTTTGTGGTCTTTGCTTTTAGAAAAATTGGCATTAATTATAGGTATGGAAGTAATTTGAAATGTCAGCTCAGAATTTTACAGCTTGGAACAGCTCATCCTTCAATAATTAAGTCAATAAAATTAACTTAATTTAATTTAAATAGTGATACTTCTTTTTAGACCTTATGGAGTGATTACAATTAGTATTTCATAATTAGTATTTTATTGATGTCCATACACTGGGTTGCCAGGCATCATCAAGATACACCAATGATTGGAAGTAATTTGATAAACATTCAGAACTGCTGCATTAATGGCATGCCTCCCAATTATGTACTGAGTTAATGAATGCATTTAAATGTTATGGAGATGAATTTAAAGGACAGCTCAACCTTAATTACTATACCATTTCCTTCCTCTTCCAAAACATTCTAATTATAACTTTAGTAGTTATCACCTTTTAAGTATACAAGTATCAGTTTTCTCTGTAAAAGCAGAACTATAATATTTATAATTCTTTTTCAAGTGTGTTTACAGTGCTAAAATAACAAGGGGTCATTTTCCTGTAAAATAAAGACTTCTGTAGACTGAAGAATGATCTTTTGCCAGTCCTCTCTAATCCATATTTAGTTTTTTCCAAGACTAACAGACAGAACAGGGCAGACAGGGCAACTAAGTGAAGCCCTTTCCAACAGTGTTTTGAGTTTTTCCCCCTAAGAGTGGAAGAGTTAGCATCATTAGAATAGGAGTCAGTGGAAGAGTTAGCATCATTATCCATAAGCAGAGTTTTTGAAAGTGTGTGCAGACTTGTAGGAGAACTTTTTGCAGCTCTGTTTCAGCATAATTTAGTAACTCTAATGTCAAGGAGACCAGGACTGAATGCTTTGAAATCCATGACTGCCAAAACCCAGAATGGTCTCACTCATATATGGAAATTATTTGGCCATAGAAACAACTGTCACTGCACTGCTTTTGCAAGAGAGAGAGTATATCAAGGAGGACTGTAGTCTTGAACTCAATGAATCCCCTGAAAATTTATTCTCTTGTGTGCACATGCAAACCTAGGTTTTAAGGAAAGCAAAGCAAAATTGCTGCCTCTAAGGGACAGAGATGAATCATCAGCTAGCAGATGGCTGATTTATGGTTTCAATTTCTTAACTTTGCCATGTTTAAAGGGACAGCTGATGGAAATGAGCGCCAGGAAACATTCCTATAAAAGTTGACTATGCTGCTAGAACATCCCCCTTTTCTAACTGCAAAACCCACTTTAGCACAGAAAACAGACATTGGAAGAATATGAGTGGTTTTTCTGTCAGATATGATGTAGCTTTAAAAAACAGATATGGTTTGCACAAATCCCCTAATGCATTATAGTACTGGAAGGAACAGAAATGTGTGGTGTCCAAGGAGATTATGATATTACAACCTGTCAAAAATAGTCTGTTGTGCTTCTCAACCTCTTAACATTTCTTACATCTTTAAAGGTCCTGATCGTATACAGTGAGTATTATCTGCATGAAAATAGAGTAAAAGGAAAATTAAATGACATGGCTTGAGTGGAGTTTAAAATTTATGACTTCTTACTCTGTCCAACTCCCTATTACTCTCTCTCCCTTCCCTTATTTGTTTTTTTGCCACCTAGTTTTTTCAAAGCTCTCATACATTTTCAGACAGTATTTTTATTTGTTTGTGGGATTTTTTTACTGTTTTTTCAATGTGTGTTACAGGTAGAAGAGGGAAAAGATCAGTTGAGAGCCATTCCAAACTAGGCAAAGAACAGTTTATGTCTTATGGCTAAAGGTAGTGGAGAACCAAGATACTGCCCCTAAATGAAGATCTAAAATCTAACTATTCCCATCCTTGCACAGCTAACGCAATACTGTCTGTGGTGAGAGACTCTCCCTCCTGTGCTGAAAAGGCAGCGTCTGGAAGACAGACGCCTGCACAAGTGGTACCAAGAACAGGAAAAGGCAGCAATAATTCAGCATCCCACTTTATGTGTCTGCTTCTAATTATGTGTGAATTCTCACTGAAGAAGTAGGACATGTAAAGAAGGTGAGCTAATATAAAAATAAATTTATTGGACTCTACAGGCTTCTCATTGCACTTATGTAAATTCTTGTAAATTCGTTGTCCATTACACCTGTGCAATTTCTTGGAGTGCAGTGAAAAAAGGGCAGATAAATTTATCTTTTATTATTGGCTATGACAAACACGTTGGGAATTTCTTCTTGTTCAAACACATCCACATGCAAGAGGATTGTGTGGGTTCTGGTCCCTTTCCATCAGTCAGGATGTCTTGGATATGCACCACTCAACAGAACTCCATGGGTATTGTGAAAAACAACATCTGCACTATTCTAACTTTATTGAAAAGACAGGATAAGAAAAGAGACCTAAATGTAGATTTTCTAAATTTAAACAGTGATTACCATTGTGTTCAGCTTCTATTCATAGACTAAGCCACAATCCTCAGGAATGCAACAAGAGTGACTCTTCTATAACACTTGGAAGAAAACATCTATACTTTACACTCCTACATGAAAGTGCAATTTGTCTTTCAACATTTGGTGTTTTCCTTAAGAGCTTCTATTTCAGACCAAAAAAGAACATTGCACTTTGCTAACTAGGGGTCTAATAGATGCAACAAAGTCACAGTCCAAGTATATCCCAAAGACTCTGAAAACAGAAAATTATCAAAGGGAACTCTGTTTTCAGAAAGCGAACGTACCTGACTTAAAATATTTTGAACTTTTGAGATGGGAGCTAATACTTTATAAAAACAGTACTACGTGGGCCAGTGGCACAAGTATTCAGTATAAATAGAATTGCTGCACTCAAATGTCAAATGAATGCAGTGTACTGACTTTAGGTTTCAGGTCAGGATTAATTTTAGAAGATATTCATCCCATTTTTCATTAAATACACATTCAGAATACTACATTTGTATATTACTGTAAGACTAGGGTCCTATAGACTGAAAATACTTACTTGTTGCCTTAATCTAAACACAACAGGGCCAAACCAGTAGGTTAAAAGTCAACAGTTTTTCTTGCAGCTTCTAAAATCTAAGAATTTTGTTAAAGTCAGTGAACAAACGTACCTTTCTGGAACATCGAGATCCTAAAAGCTTCAAATTGGAAGAAAATAATGTAACAAAATTTAATGCAAGCTCTTATAAAGGGGAAAGGGCTTTTTGCTCTTAACTCTTTAATCAAGATGACTTTCTGCACACAAACACTAAGAAGCACTAAACAATGCATCTGTATGGTCTGGCCAGTTTGTAATATACAACACGGAAGAAAAAAACCCAACAACAACAACCAAAACTCAAACCCCAAATCTGTCACCTGTCAGGTTCTCATTGTGTTTCTCTAGCTCCTATTAACTGCTAACAGATCAGCTATAATGTTGTCTTACCATGGAGCAGACGTTCTTATCTTGATATAGGCAATGTTTCTCCATTTTATTACTAGGAACAGCATCTTGGGAGCAGTGTCCTGGGAACTGTATTCTCCATTACCAACACAAGGCATTCTTAACCCTGTTAAACACTTATTTGCATATTCCCATTTATAATGCATTCATACTGATTCTTATTTTTTACAAATCTCTACAGAATTACCTTTTGAATTCAGAATGAAGAATCATCTTATGGATCTCCTGTATTCCATTCTAACACAGGGTTTTTAAATTATCTAACTTGAAGCTAATATGGTTGAAGTTCATTAATATTCAACAGTTGCACATTTATAGATGTAACCCTCTTTAAAAGAACAAAAAACCCCACCCACAGAATTCAGCTCCACAGTTTGGTACAAGCTCTGAACTACCTTCAAATTCTGTGAAACACTGTGGAAACAGTTAACCATTCTTGGTTTTATTTTTGTGGGTTTTTTTCCTTGTAAAACCTGTGTTTTGCCTTGAATCCAGTGTATAAAATCAAAATGTAATAACAAGATCCATGAGCAAAATGTCATTCTGTCTAGCAACTGAAGCTGCAGCACCTAACCGTGTTAACTAGATCACTGACAGTTCAACACTGTCAATAAATGACAGTGTTGGTATGAGTAATGTGTATACTTAAGGTTACATGTAATGGGAATAAAGTGTTCTTCTATTGTCAAAAGTATATCATTTCTGACTCTTCATAGTAGAAGCTTGCTTGATAACTCAGCAGGCTAGCAGACAAGGACGCTAACAGATAAAGACCAATGCAATGACAGGTATAGCTGCTACATATTTCTGGAACATTTGACCTTATTAGAGGAGCAGAGGAGGAAGGAAAAAAAACCAAAGAACTAAAAAAAGGGCTTTAAGAGGAATTGCCTCAAGCTCAAGTGTGGTAGTACGTGTACTGGAGACACTATAATGCTCGTCTCAAATAAGCAAGAATGACAGACTAAAACCTCCAGATGCCAGAGACCTCATGAACAATCATAAAGCCTTGATTTTGTATCACTTCCTCAGCATTAAATCCAAGTTAAAAACCTACTAACCAACCAACCAACCCTCCCATAAAAGAGTTTTCCTTAAGTCATTTAAAAAGTGTATGGAGTACCACCTCTATATGTATTCTGGCAGTTTATTGTTGCTGATGATGTTCAAATAGAAGGCCTACTAATGCTAACTAGAGTTTTGGAAGTCATCCTTTTTTCTTACACACACACACTGCCTCTAACTTTTTCCCTCAGCTGTTGAGCACATTTGCAGCTACACAGGGAACAACATAATATTGCCTCTATGTTGTTTGTCCTTTATCCAGTGGGAGGAGAGCTAGAAGAGACGCGTCTGGAAGGTGCGACTGACATCTTAAGAAAAGAGAATGTGAAAGTGCCTAGGGAAAGTTTAATTTGTTAGAACAGCTGTCCTAGTTATGCCTGTTTCCTGGCTACTGATTTATCCATTATGTTGATCTCCCTCAACTTCACTGAGTGAAGTTTTCACACTCTGGTAGGTTGACCTTGGTGGGCTGTCAAACCTCCACCCAGCCACTCTTTCACTCCTCCTCTTCAATAGGGCAGCAGAGAGAGAAAATGAGCTGGAAGAGCTCATGGACTGAGATAAAGACAGGAAGTGCTTATCATTTGCCAACAGGCAAAACAGGCTCAATTTGGAGAAAATTTATTTAATTGATTGCCAATTTAAAAAAGAGATGGATAGCAAAGAAACAACAAAACAATAAAATATTTTCCCCCGGCTTCCCAGGCTCAACTTCTTTCCTTCATCTCTGACTCTTCTATTTGTCCCCCATCCCTGAGTGGTGCAGGAGACATGGGGAATGGAGATTGGGACCCATGGGGGGTTGGGAGCCATGGGCATATAGGACAACATATCCCTTAACGGATTACATATTATATTCTTTCCCTTATTTCTGGTGTCAGTTTTCAACAAAACGGTACTGAAAGGATATAGCAATAGCTTAAGACCTACACAGGTAGGTCATGTTAAATACCCTTCAAATGTATGCCTTTTCCCTCTGTTAAGAAGTCTTGAATAAGTGTAACTGGTAGCAAAATAGGAATTCTTATAACATTTTCCCCTAGGTTTTTTTAAGGCTTTAAAGAGTAATGTTACTCAACTGGGGGCAAAAAAAAAAAAACAACGTTTCTCCTTCTGATCAACAAATTTACTAAGGTATCCAAACCTTAGTAATCCTGGATTTGGAGTTGGGCATTGACTATTCTCCCAATGAAGTTAAGCTGAGAGACTTTAATATGATTGCACTGGCAATACAAAAACCAAAAAAACCCATATTGGGTATCAGGTACGTTTCTTCTTTGTTCTCATTAAGCAAGTAGTATGTCCTGCTCTCTATCTAGCAAGTACACCCCTATCCCTCAAAACTGGAAAGCAAAAAAAAAAATAGAGGGGGGAAAGCCCTTTTCCCCTCATTATTGTAATCATCTGTGTGTATCCTTTACTACCTTTTGTTGATCTGATAGAATTGACATTAAGCCTTAAACGATCCTCATGAAACTTCAAAGTATCAATAGTTCCCTTTATCAAAAAAAAGATAACCTGATTCAAACACTAGCCTAAATCTTCTCTCCCATTTTGATTGCTTTTGAGCTCTGTTGGATCAAATGTCCACATAAGTCTTATAAGACTGTAGTTTAATGCATCTCTCTGAGCAGGAGAATGTAAAAGGCCCTTATAGAGTTCAAGCTCCTGTTCCTGAGGCAGAACAGAGTAGAAGGAGAAAGAAATGTTCTTTTATTTTATGGAAGTGTGTGTTTTGGGGATGGGTTTGTTTGTTTATAAGGTTTTAGTTAAACAAGTACACAGCTAGCAGATTACTTGAAAGAAAATTATCTGTGTATTTAGACAATAGGCGGGAAGTGCTCTTCACTGTTCTCAAGTAGTTCATGACTGCTTAAAAGAAAACAAACCCACATACAAGCAACACACAACCCCACATATTCCTGAATCACCCTGAATCATTATTTTCCAGTGAATGAGAAAATCTGAACAAGAATTTAACATCTCCAGAAAGATATGCGTATTTATGAGTTCAGTGTGACAGTCAGTTATCCAGGACTAACATTAAGATATAGGAGATAGAAATGAAGAAAGATAAAGGTCAGAAGCAGAGTACTAAGTTAGTGACAGAGATTTAAGTAAGTAATACCACATGTAGACATGACATTTCCCACAGAGATTATTAAAGAAGAAACGTGAAATGTGAACCTAATCCCTTGCTATTTACAGGATCCACCATAAAGAAAGAAAAAAAAAGTGGAGGGGAGTAGAGGGAAAGAAGTTCAAAACAAAATGAGAATGAGCTGGCAATATAAATTTAAGGAGTCTGACATCAAGAATTGCACAAACAGAGAAGGTATGGATATAGGCTCTTAGAAAACGTTTTGCAATGAGTATAAGAGTAGGTAAGTTGAATGGAGACTGAAAAGAAGCTCTAAACAGATGTTTTAAGCACTGAATTCAAAGGACAAAAATAAATAGAGAAGTTATTATTTTGCAACAACAGACAAATATATTTTAAAGAAGGGAAACATCCACCGTGCTTGTTCAGTTTGTCAGACTCAAAGAGGCAACTGGATTTAAGGATGAGATTTTCAAACTAGATTTCATGACTTTTAATAATTTTTCAGCACTGATAGATGTAACAAGCAGAAACCCAGGCATACCTGCTGGATAACTCTCAACTGGGGTGTTAGGAATGGACCTCTTTAGAAGACTTTTCTGAGTATTCTTACACCCTAGGATGTCATCACATAATTTTGGTAATGGTACACATTAGTTCTACTATACTTGTCTGTAATATTCTTTCTAAAAAGAACTTTATACTCTGAAAGAAAAGTCAAAATCATGCTATTTAGTGGCTGTTAAGAAAGAGATACCTTCACAATGGCATTTTCAAATGAAAGAATATTTCTGTCTTAAATGTAAAAAGGAACCACAATCCCTGTGTCTTATGAATCAAACAGAAGAAAAAAAAAAATCTAGCTTGACACTTGTGTGGGATAGCTTTTTGCTCTACAAACACAGATGAACAATGAATTCAAAGAGCTTTTTATCTTGTTTCAGATGTAGAAAAACCCTGCATTTAAATAGTAGTATGGTTCAGATATAGGCAACCCCCTGCAAATTCAAAATTAACATCATATTTTAAATTAAATATTTAAATTTGAAGGCTCTGGATTTTGTGATTTGCTTTGATTGTATGCTCTGACTGTGGCTTTTCTCTTTTGTCTGATGTCAATATCTAAAATATACTTTACACAATTTCAAAAGTTTGTGAAACAAACATTCAGTGGCAGCCATACTAGCCTCCTGAGATGACAGACAGGTAAATGATTCAGAATAGTCGAATTTACACTGAAGATTTTTTAAAGATTTACAATTGAACCGGTTAACACAAGTTTTACAACATATGATTTAAACAATCTTCAGAGCTCTTGAGTATAGGTATTTTGGTAAACTTAGCAACTACATAAAAGCATTTACTCCTATGGACATTGCAGCTCCTATCCTTTGTCTAGATTATTCCATTTTGTGGATTACAAATTCAGAGACAACTGTTCCAAAGGCAATATGAGTCTTTAATGTTGATCCAGTTATTAGGCACATGTCCTAAACTAATGTGCCTAAATATCATTATGAAATTTTGATTGCACAGAAAAAAACATTTCTCAAATTAAACAGTGTTTTTCATTTCTACAATACCCAATCATTCATATATAGACTAATGGTCTGTAAAATTCTGCTTGTTGACTGTTAACTGCAAATGTGTAAGGAAATAAAGGGCTTCCAGTATAGCATTGCCTTTAACTGAACGTATTTAGTTCTTCACCCTTGTAGATCAATATACATTCCCAAGGTTACTTCTTGGATTTACTTTGGTATTAAGAGTAGTAGTAGTAGATATACCAGCTTGCATTAAGCACCCACCTCACTGCCCACAGCTTTATCTCATCCTTGAAATAAACTTCACTTAGTTAGGGTTAATATCTGATACTGTGAATGTGCATACTGCTTTTTGATGTGAACATCAAAACAGAAGAATTTTTCTGACTGCAGAAAATTCATGTACCTATAAATATAGAGAATGCATGCACACATAGAGAATATGTGCTAGATTGTAAATGCTTCCTTCCCAGACAACTTGCTGCTGTAGAGAAAACTAAATACTCTGTCACATCAGACTGTGTCCATATATCAATATCAATGTTATGCTTGGCATGATTTCTCATCAGTTGACCTCCCCCTATGAGTTGATGCTCTTTAAAGTAATACAGATGGGTAAGTTTCAGCAGAGCTCTGTGGAAGGGGGGAAATAATGCACGGCATGTGTTATGACAAAACTTGTGCTTAATTGTTCACTTCAATAATACACAGGATGTCCTTTGTAGGAACTGTAACACTGAGTGGATTTTGAATAAAACTTCTAATAGACAAATTATGGATTTTCCTTCCCTCCCTCCTACTAGGGAGCAATGCCTCAGATCTAAGATCAGGGTTTAGCCTGGATAAAGAAGCTGCAGTTACCAAAGTCACAGCCTGGAAAATGAAAAATACTTTCTTCAAGTGATCAGGGAAATCTGACCCTTACTCAGATTTAGAGGCTGCATGCTAATGTTTTGCCTTTCATAGATACTTGTACAGATGAGTTTTCTACACAGATAAATTCACATTAAACAATCTTTGAGTGTAAATGCTTACGTTAGAAGACCTCTGCAGTCTATCTTAAACTTGCATGCATGTTTTTCTGATTAAAAAAAATCCCTGAATACATAGCATAGCAAAGTTACTATTTGTTTTTTAATAACCATATGTTCACACAAATCACTTATTTTTCCCATTTTTTTTTCATACTTATTATTGCAAAGGCATACATCTAGGCCATGGATGGTAATCAAACTGGAAGGTGATTCAGTTAATCACCTTCAAATACCAACAGTGTGCAAAGACAGTTCAACTAGGAAAATAAAAAAAAAATAATAATAAAAAAAAAAGCCTTACCAAACCACAAGCAAGAAACTTCTTATTAAAATACAGGAATTAAACCAAGAAAGTCTAATTTTGCATGTTGAAAGTGCAGGAAATTAAGGTTTCTAATTGTACTGTCCAGTTATTGATTAAATCTGTAATCAGTATTTAACATGCCTGAATACAAATGTGAAAAATATGGAATGGTATCATGGATTTGAGGTATGTGGGCTTTGATCTTGTTTTTCTCGGTGAGGAGTTTGCTTTCCTAGAGTATGACTAGAAAGTGAAATGAAAGGTAGAGCTTTTTTAATTCAAGTACTTTGAGATTATCCTTTATCTTTGAGGATTTATTTTTGTGTGTGTGTTATTAATTGTTTCTTGGGTTTGTTGTTTTTAGTTTGGTTTTGGTTTAGTTTTGCCCTCAATTATTTACTTATTAAAAGAAGTAGCTTAAAAGTTCTCCTTTTTTAATTCCACTGTTTGTGTTTGCATAATTCTTTTGACACTTGACTTATCTACATGCCCACTAAACATCAATAGGCTTGCCTAATCTTATGGAAATTTTACACACCAGCTACCTTAATAGCGTTTGACTCTAGGATTCTGCTGAGTCAGCAAGCTAACAGAGAATTTTTTTCTATAGAATCGTAGAATAGTTAGGATTGGAAAAGACTTTAGGATCATCTAGTTCCAACCCCTCTCCCATGGGCTGGGACACCTCACACTAAATCCAATGCTTTGTCCAAGTTGGCCTTGAAGACTGCCAGGGATGGAGCATTCACAACTTCCTTGGGCAACCCATTCCAGTGCCTCACCACCCTTACAGTGAAGAACATCCTCCTTATATCCAATCTAAACTTCCCCTGTTTAAGTTTTAACCCCTTACCCCTTGTCCTACCATTACAGTCCCTAATGAAGAGTCCCTCTTCAGCATCCACATCTGCCCCCTTCAGACACTGAAAGGCTGCTATGAGGTCTCCACGCAGCCTTCTCTTCTCCAGGCTGAACAGCCTCAACTTTCTCAGCCTAACTTCATACAGGAGGTGCTCCAGTCCCCTGATCATCCTCATGGCCCTTCTCTGGACTTGTTCCAACAGTTCCATGTCCTTTTTATGTTGAGGACACCAGAACTGCACACAATACTCCAAGCGAGGTCTCATTTCTCTTTATTAATAGCGCTAAAGCTTGAGCTGCGTGCCTCCGAAGAGGGACCCCAAAGAAACATCTGGGCATTTATATCCTTACAACCTGAGTAACATCGAGGTTTGAGAACTTGTTGCTTTTTAGTGGTTTGATTTGTCTGTTTTCTTATTAGGCAGTTATCTTGTTATGCTATATACAGTGCTTCTATGTCTTGTTTCACATCCTCTTAGGTTGGTTTAAACAGGTTCTGTGGTTAGCTGTTTGTCATGTTGTAATCTGGTTGTACAGGTCATGTGCCATGGCCTTTAGGCTTTGTCTGCTAATGCAGTACTAAGATAATGGTTCTTTCCAGAGTTGTTTTGCTTTTGTTATTATTAAAATTCCTGTTATTTGTTATATGGGAGCAGAATTTTTGTAGCATTTAAGAGATGAGCACAGCTGAGTACAGCAAGTGTTACACATTGAATACAAACAAACATTATTAAAAAGATTATTATAGAAATCAATATCTTATAAAGAATTCATTTTTGCCCAGGCTCCTAAATCAGGTATCCAGGAGGTAAGCCAAGGCCGCACTTCTTGGAGTACTGCTGAAGTATTACCCAATTGTACTAGATGCATTAATTTTAATTGTTCTCACAACTTCTGGACATCAGCTGAAATCCTTCCACTTTGCTACATGCAATAACTGGTATTAATAATTGTACATATAACCCCTTCTGAGGCTAACAAATAATCTAATGTAATTCTATTTTGCAATATAATTTTAGAGAGTTGTAAAGCCTCTTCTTGTAATGCTATAATTACATCAGCAGTATTATTGCTTATTTTATTCTACAGTGATATTATTGCTGTAAAATTTCTATTGCTGCTGAAATGTTAACTAAGACCTTTTCTAATTCACTGACTTCCAACCAGGGAAGAAAATATCTAGCAAAGAAATAGAATGTGATTTACCTCTCTACTAATGGATTACTATGTCTGGTCCTATGAACACGTTTGTAACCACGATCCTGATTCCATAGTTAGATTTAAGAACAGAAATATTAGGAGTAATGGCTCCTAAGGTTTAAACTCCCCACCAATCTCCTGGTAATTATTGCAAGCTCAATCACCACATACCCAAACCCACCCATTCCACTCAAGTAAAAGCCAATGTATTGGAAAGGTCCCCAGGTATTCCCATTATTCCCACTTTCACTGGTTACCTTCATTAAAATTGCCCACAGGGGTAGTATTACTGCATAGGAGCTTAAGTTGACTGGGGTCAGCATGATGTTTTACACTTTGCATATTTGTTCTTTGCTTCTGGGATTACTACCTTCCATGGCTGTGAGGCAATGTAGTCTCAATGCAAAGTAGTATTTGTCCACAAGGTAGTCCATGATATGTTATTTTGTATGGGGATCCCTAAAAGGGGAAGGCTCAAACCTGAGTGACTTGGAGGGTAAGTACATATCCAACAGCCAGCTTTAGCAGTAGCTTGGACTTAGGTGATAGGTTGAAATAGAGATTTTTTTTTTTTCCCTCCACTATTAAATGAGGCTATATAGATTTAGATATTTCCTCTACCTGTGTAATAAATATGGTTAAGGTTAGTAACTTTACCCATAGAATTTTTCTAATTTTCTCAGGCACTTGGAAATCTTGCATTCAAGTAGCTCTGGAGAAGAAATTCAAGTGGTTTCAGTTTCTAAAGCAGTGGTTGTAGTAGGTTCTTCCTCCACTGGTTGCTATTCATCCTGACAACTGAACCACATGCAAGTGGTGGATCCAATCTTCCTTTCCTGTAACTTTCACAACAAAGTAAGAAAATAATAACGCAGTATATAGCCCCTCCCACCTGGGTTCCAATTTAGATTTATTGTAAAATACTTTCATTAAAACTCTACCTCCATAGCTGCAAATCAGGTACCTGTGTCTCCAGAGAGATGGGTTGGTGCCACTGAGCATGACAACTTTGAATATTGAAATTGTCTTGCAAATTTAGAACATACTGTGTTAAATGTTCATTTCCATTCGAGAAGATGGTTTTGGCTGGAATATGTCCCTTGTATAGTTAAATATCTCCCAAAAAAGACTTAGGAAGGCAATAGTCCTAAGGTAAGTGTTGTTTTAGGGCATTTTGAATGGCCCATAAGGCTAAATGTAATGCTTCTGTCCATTTTAACCCTGTATATGTGTAATTTTTATCTATTTTCTCATTAATAATTTGATTTTCCTTTCTATCTTCCTGTATGCTTGAAGGTGATAAGCATTGTGCAATCTTTTTTCTATTTCTAAGCTTTTATAAAGTCAGTTGATTATTCTGCTGTGAAATGCAACCTCCTGTCTGATTCAATAGATTAGGGTTCTCCATACCCAGGAATAATTTCTTTAAGGAGAGCGTTTATTACTCCTTCACAATCTGATTTTCTTGATGGGAAAGCCTCCACCCATCCTGATAATTGGTCTGCTATCACTAGCAAATATTTACATACTGTAGGCATATCAACATAATCTACTTGCAACCTTTGGAATGGGGAAAAAAAAAGCTCATTGTCAACTTTCCAATTCACACATGGATTTTAGATGAGTTGATCTGACATGTAGGACAGGCATTAATCATTGCTGCATAGAGCCTTGTGCCACTTATACTTGCTGTACTATATTAGGCATTGTTTCCACTCTTGAGCTTTACCATGCAACCATCTGGTTATAATCATCAAATATTTTTTCACTAAGACAGGTTCCCCCCCTCCCCCCGCTACTGTCCATATTGTCTTCATGTTCTACTGCTTTCCATTTTCTCCACTGGCCTTTTACTTCATTTGTCATATTTGGTTGTATGTCCAGTTTTCTTGGATGTTCAACACTGGGCCATGAGCTCTCACCTAAAGTAACTGCCATAACCTTTACTGCAGGCTGATAAGCTGTGGCTTTTGCTACTGCACCAGCTAAGGCATTTCCTTTGCTGATTACAGTAGTACCCCTTGTATGGACTGGACAGTGAATCACAGTGGTCTCCTTGGGAAGTTGGAAAATGATGCATCACTTCTCAGTAAATTGCTGGGAGCTACTGAACTCAAAGGACTTTAACTGAATTGGGTCTTATCACTCAGTCTTTTTTGACAAATTCCTCCAACTGTACAAGGATTATTTTTTTTTTAATTTTTATCCTAATCTCTTCCATTAATTGATAGATATTACAGTGCTTAGTAGGTCAGAACTCTACAAAGACTGCTTCTGTGATAGATACCTGAAGTCTTATATTGAAACTTAGCTCAATTTTTATGGCTACAGCATAAGACAAATGCATTTCTAATCTGTTACTTTTTTGAACCATCCAAAACATAACCAGCTGCAAGTGCTGACATTTCCTTAGGGGTTAATTATTTAAGAATGAATATTTTCAGTAGTCAGACAGCTTTACTGTCTACCACCAGTCTGCATCTCTATTAGAGCACATTTTCCATCTCCTGCTTCCTTTGTACATTTTAGTTTACATTTAAGTCACTTGGCTTGAATCTCTGTTAGCTTCTTTGTCCTCATCTTCTCAGTTGGCATTACCAAATCTTCCCAATTTATGACAAGCTGTGAATGTCTTTAACACTATATCCCTCTCCCACCTCCAAAGCAATAATGATGATGATATGGAAATGATTAATTGTATCCTACTGAAGTAATTAAAAGTCTTAACTCTGATTTCAGAGCTTGGGATTAAGTCCCTGGAGAACACTTGACAAGTTTTTCCACTTTCATACAAGTGCTTTAACCCACTATTTACTTTTTTAGACAACTCTAATACAAGCCACTATTCCAGAGTGATTTGCATTAGAGTTTGAAGGGATGTTTCCTCCACCCTCCCCGATTCATTAAAAAAATCAAATCAAAACTGAAACACATTTCTTCTAGATGTTCAAATATTGTGTTGGTATTTTGGAAAGTTTATTTTACAAGTGCAAGTGTTTACTTTAAATCAAAGGAGTTGCATGTTAAGAACACTTGCAATTTCATAAGCATAACTATGAAAATCTAGTGTAACCTGCAAAAATCTGCTGTGAGAATTTCTGTACTTTTCAGTTGGCTCAGGAAGGACCATAAAGTTTTGTGGGGTTTTTCTTTTTTTTTTGGTTGGTTGTTTTTTAAAGCAAAATACATTCTTTATAAAATTATGGCTATTATGTGACAGCAAAAAAAAAAAATTTTGTAGTGGCACACAGAAACTGCAATCCATGCATCTGACAAATAGCACGTAAAAAGAGGAGAATCTGTCCATGCTCACTTCATTGCCCAGTTAGGCCACAACAGCAGTCATCTGCCTGACAACACATTAGTTTGTACACAGATTTCTGTGATGCAGCATTAAGAGGCATATAACCAAGGAAGAGAAAGAACAGTATCATGAACATGATTCACATAATTTCAGATAAGAATGGTAAAAAATTCTGAGATTGATCTCACCTTGAAGATTTGTTCACTGACCGTAACAGGAACACAGGATGGCTCACTCAGACATCCACTGTATAATGCTTGCAGCCAGGTAGGAGAGAACAAATCCTGTCCTCCTTCCCTTCAACTTTCCAGAATTTAAATTGTTAAGAGGAACAACGACTTAATCTGAGACTTGGCAGCACAACATAGGAGTTTCAGGCTCTTTTTCCAACTTCACAACACCTACCCATCTCTATCTGCCAGATCTCACTGCGATGCAGATGCAAGTTAATTGTTTCAGCTAGCTTACCTGATCTGAAATCAAAGCGTGCTGCTCAAAATTTACTTGGCTTGCCCAGCACAACTGAAGAAAATATACAGTAGAATTTTTTATAATTTAAACACATTGTGTATTTATCATACACTGAAAAAAAATCATGCTACTGGACAAGCAGTCACCACAATGAGAAGACTGCTTATAATTTTTACCTCTCTGAAAATGACTTTGTCAAAACCCACAAGGTAATGAAAGAAAAAAATATATGCTTTTTTGCATACAGCAAATATTTTAATTATCCTGGCAGACAAGAAAGTAAGCATTTAATGAATTCAGACATTTAAATAAATTCTGGAGTAACAAGTGTTTGCCATCACTGTGTCTCCAACAGAATATTTGAATTTACCAAAATAAATATTTTTATGACTTTAATGTCTTGCACATCAGTTTATTCAGCCCTTTTGTTTACACCCCACCTTCTACTAGAGATAACCCTCCCAAGCCTCCAGACAGCAGAACAAGCTAGAAAAATCACTGAGTTTTTTTCTTAGCATACTAAGCCCACCCATCCTATATCTTGTTTTATTTACTTGTGATATTAAGAGCTAAATAAATACAAGACTTGTATGCCAACATGAGTATATTACTTTTTCTGGTTTACAGCAACTATAGATTAATTCTATTCAAAGATAGTTTTTATTTCCTGAACTCCATAGTTCATCCTATGTTCCAGACATTCCTGTTAGCCTCAAAGCTTCCTCTAGTATTTCCAAAACATCTGCAGTTCGATATAATCACTTGCACAGATCTCATACTAAATGGTTATCTCAATTCCTGTACTGTTATAGAGCAGCACCCAGGAAGAGTAAGCAGTTGCCCAGAAACAGGACATAAAATAGAAGCCTGTTCCTCTAAAGGCAGTGTGGCCAGAACTGCTCTTCCCTAATGTCCTTTTCCCTATTTATAGCTTCACTCAGCCTTCTTCACCCTTTTTCATCTATGAAGTGGTATCCATATTAACTGCTTCTTGCTTTATTTTCAAAATATAGCCTTCATAACTCCAGCTGTTCATGTCTCATACTTTCTCCTAGCCTTCTCCTTCTTCCTTGTGCCTAAGGAGCCTCTTCCTTGTTCCAAGAACTTATTTTCTTGTTTCTATAAAACTGAATTTTGTCCTGTCTTTGAGACATATCAGCATTGCCTGTACTGCCAAGGAGCCTTTAGCCAGCAGCATTTCTGAGACCAAGGTTAAGATAGTGCCTTCCGTCTTTAAATAAGTACAGTACTATTACTCAGATCAACAGCATGAGAGGGAGTGTGAGCAACCTCAGAGGGGCTGTTTTCCAGTCAATACCTCCTTCTTATGCTGCTTGCAAAAGCCTCTCCCTCCTCCTGATCTTCTGGTCATTCTCCGACTAGGCCTCTGGGTTTTTGCTTTCTCGGGACAGAGGAGGAAGAAGGGAGACCACTAAAATAAACAACAAAAAACCTCAACCAACCCCAAACCCACAAACAAGACAGGCACCTTCCCCCTCTACCTGAAAAAATTAATAAAATCTACAGACTTATATCCCAAACCGAAGACATCCCCAAATGTTCCACAGTCAGCCATGTACACTACTGGAGGTACAGTCTTAAAAGCCTGGGGCAGTCCGCATTACATAGCCAAGATGATTGTCTGTTACTTACTTTAGAATTTTTTTCTCTGTGGCTATTGCACACTCCCCAGTCTAAACTGGGTGCAGTTACTGGTAAGCTCAACACAGACAGCAGCTTGGAAGAAAGAAAGGAAAGTGAGGAGTTAAAAAAAAAAAATTAAAGCAAGAAGCTGTGCTTCTGCAGCATCTACACTCGACGTAATGGTATTGAATTATTCTATGCATGCACCTCTATGCAATAATCACTAGATAATCCCTGTTGCCATCCACAGGAGTCATGCTTCTACAGAGTTGAAATCACAGTAATGGGAAGATGAAAATGATTCATTCAGACAAAAAAGGAGTTTATTCTACCCAGAAGGAAAGCAAGCCTTTTGTTCTAGTGCATTTAGAAAATTATTTTCCGAGAGGAAAAAAAAGTATGGTTTTCTTTGCCTTAAGCATATTATTCCATCTCAGGTACTAAACAATCTACAAACAGAAAGAAGTGGATAAAATATCCAGAATGTTACATACTGTATTATTGTCTTTATTGAATGCATATCCTCAATAGTAACACTTTGAAATGCTGTAAGGGGGAAAAAGAATATAAAAGGAGACGCTACTGCTGCCAGAAGTGGGTGTTCAGCTCCACTGATTCCAAGCAAGCTGTACCTGCTGATGCCAGCAAGGACTATGACCCCCAGTCACTCTTTGAAGAGTAAGAGAGCAGGATACAGGACATGCAAGCATACTTTTATTTCCATAAGGGCTTTAGCACAATCTGCATGCAGTGTGTGAAACACAGCAAAATTGTAGCCTTCTGAAAGGTTGACAATGTCCTTTTGCTAACCTACTTCTTCAAAGCAATATTCTCTCATCAGCTTACCCATCTTCTAGCCCTCTGCTTGAGGTCTTTGTCCTCTTCCCCTCTTCTCTACTGTGCATTAGAATTGAGCTCTGTAGCTCAGCAGACTTCTCCAGAAGCCAACTGTACAAGCTAATTTTATATTCTTCTGAAAACCCACACCCCAGTGAAATGTGCTTTGAGGTAAATTTGAGGTGCTTTTATGTAGTTTTACTCCTACAGGTCTTTTACTGCTTCTACCATCTCCTTCAGTACTAAATACATTATTAGGCTGCTGGTGAGTGTGCAGGCTACTCTTGTTCCTTTAATTGCTTATTCTGGAAATGAAAAATTCTTTGTTAGGACTTGGACATAGTGTAAAAGGCAATGATATTCAGGGCTTGGGGCTGGCAACAAGGAAAATATTGTAATATAAGAACAACTACAGTAATAAAAACCTCAGATGTTAGTATTGCTGCTAACACTGGCACACTGTAGCTGCAAATACTTAACTTCCCCAAAGTTAAACACTTTAAGGCCTTATTCCAAAATCCTTGCTAACATTATGCAGACGACCATAGGTATCATTCATACATACAAGGATTATTAATATTTACAGAGCTTAGACTACTTTTACCACGAATTCTAATATTTCATTGTTAGTTCATTGCCTTTTGTCAAGAACTGTTGTTTATTGTTGGACCTTTGTTGGGCCATTGTTGGGCCTTTGAACCCCTTTATTACGTGTGTGACTAAAGGGTGGCAGTTTTCTTCCTTTTCCTTCCCAGCCTCCTCCATCTTTTTCAATTAATAATTTTTCAATTTTCCTCTCTCCTCCCTTGTTTAATAGAAGCAAGGATTTTATTAATTTCATCTCAAGACTTCCTCACTCACCTCTGTCACTCTCAGTTTCCCTACCCAAAAGAAGCTGCATGCTGGTTAAAAGCATCTTGATAGCCTAGTGCTGTAAGAATGCAGAACTGAGAGTGAAGCATTGCAGGTTGCTACTTTAAACTCCACATCTATACTCGTTAGCTACTGGGTTTTTTTCCTCCACTATATAAAAGACCAGATCAGCAGCAGGGCAGAGACAGATGTTGCTTTCAAGAGATCACCTGCCATTTCACCTAGAGATATAACAATAGATTTTAAGCATACATGACAGTTCTGCAATTTTCTTTGCTATGACAAAGTACATAGATTCCCCACCCTTTAAGGAGCTGTAGGAAAAGATGCCAGGAACAGTTCAGATCCATACTGAATCCTCATGCGGAGTCAAGGACATAATATTTTAAAGCAGAAAACCCTCAGAAGCATAGTGCTGCTATAATGTCCTAGTTCCTTGCATGAGAAGTCCTCAGAGTCAGAAACCTTCTTTGGCTTGGGAGTGTTTCCAGCTTTAGATCTTATGAATAGAATAGGAAGCAAGCTGCTTCTGAAGATGGCAAAACCATAATGCTCACAAAGTGAATAAGGAAGTATACTCACCTATTAACCCTGCTAGACATGCTGGTGTTCCCATCCAGAGACAGGAAAGAATACAATCGAATTCAAAACTATTTTTGGTTTTAAATTCACTTTGTCAGGGAAAAAAGAGCTTAGAAAGTATTAGAACACAAGGGTTCGTACCACAGAAAAACTACCACTGTATTTTTCCTCCCCTTACATCTATAGTATTTCACTAGATATTAGCAGTATAAACGTGCACTACAGCAGCCTATTGCTGACAACACAAAAGCTGGATACCAAACGCTGTTTTCCCCAGTATTTGATAAGCACTGCAAATGAACTGTATGTCCTCGTGTTACCTCTTTTCAAAGAATTTGCTATTGATTAAATCAGTATACCAATAGAAAAAAACACAACACAACCAACTTCTTACCTCACCACCTTTCAAAGTATCACCCCAGCCATCCAGTTTAAATGCAGTCGTGAGCAGCACTACGAGTATGGCTGCAGAAATAACCCAGAATTCCCATATATTTCCATTACAGCAGTACTGTTGAAAGGCCTGCACATTTTTGTAACTAGATTTTCAAAGTTTTATAAAATGCCTACTAAACCCTCAGCGTAATTGTCAGACAAGCAGGAAAAGACTTAAATCTACTAAAATTAGTTGTCAAAGTTAATTGAATAGTTAGAACACGTTATTTACTTGAAGTGGGTTATCTATCTTCCTCCTGTGTCTTAATCTGGTTATCTTCCCACATTGACTGCAGTAGAAATCTATGGAAACTCATAGCAACTTGGAGCAGGCTATTATTTTTATTTTTTTTAAGATATCTGGGTTATCTGCCTCAAAAAAAAAACAAAAAACAAAACAACCAAACAGGTTTGGTAGCAACCAAACCTGTAATTTCACATAACTTTCAAAATTGTAGGTACATTTTGACTCTGCTTGCATTACAAGACAGGTATATGTCCTGGGTTTAGCAGTAGCAGTCATTTTTTCTCTTTCTTGGTAGCTGGTGCAGTGCTGTGTTTTGACTTTCGGGCTGGGAACAAAGCTGATAAAAATGATGTTTTGGTCTGGCCAAGGACTTTGTGAGTCTCATGCTCTGCCGGGGAGGAGGGGAAGCCAGGAGGCAGCAAAGACAGGACACCTGACCCAAACTGACCAAAGAGGTATTCCATACCACAGCACATCATGCCCAGGGGGGGAACTGGGAGTTGCCCGGAAGGACAGGGGGTCTGCTGGGTCGGACTCGTTGTTCGGCGCGTGGTATTGTACTCTTTTCCCTTGCTATTTCCTCTTATCGTTGTTGTCGTTGGTGGTAGCGGTGGTGATTTGTATTGTACATTAGTTGCTAGACTGTTCTTATCTCAGCCCGTGGGAGTTGCATTCTTTCGATTCTCCTCCCCATCCCTCTGGGAGTGGGGAAGGGGGGGCAGCCCCTGGCAGGGGGGGGAAACATGGGCCTCGATTGCTTCCAGCCTGGCACCACTCACTGGGAGTGAGTGCGCAAGTTGTCTGGCTGGGGTTAAACCATGACAGTAAACAAGTGTGGTTTGGAAAAGTACTCAAGCATGCACCACCCAGGATCTAGACATCCACCTTTCCTAATGCGATCTGATTTGTTTAAAAGGAAACCGGAGCTATGTTGTATGCTAGAACAGTACCCTGAGATGGGGCAACTGGAAGAGTAGGACTGCATAAAAGGCCATGTGTCATACCTGCCACTGAGCATAACATTCCAACCTATTTTGCACACTTTACAAGAGGAAAGCAAAGTGGGTAAATCTGTCCCCCACTTCTCTACCAGAAGATTGTGAGTGTACTGTTTTCACAGCAATATACCATTAAGCAGGAGGTGTCAGAAAAGTTACCACAGGGATAACTGGCTTGTAGCAGCCAAGCGTTCCTAGTGACGTTGCTTTTTGATACTTTGATGTCGGCTCTTCCTATCATTGTGAAGCAGAATTGACCAAGCGTTGGATTGTTCACCCACTAATAGGGAATGTCAGCTGGGTTTAGACCATCGTGAAACAGGTGAGCTTTACCCTACTGATGATGTGTTGTTGCAATAGCAATCTTGCTCAGTATGAAAGGAACCATTGGTTCAGACCCCTGGTGCGTGCGCTTGGCTGAGGAGCCACTGGTGTGAGGCTACCATTTGCAGGCTTATGACTGAACACCTCTAAGTCAGAATAGCACCTAGACACTTCATGTTGTGCTGCTGCATCATCGGTCACTCAAGATTGACCCAGGAGATGACAGTCTTGTTCAGAATGTGCGAGTTAAAGCCCTTCCTGAATCTTCATTAGTGAAAACAGGCCTTCCTCATAGGAGAAGGAAAACTCCTATCATCAGACCCAGGCTGACAGAGCTCGTCTACCCTTGTAAGGTCTTCCATCTAAGAGAAGGACACTCTTACAAAACCTATGACCTGTGGACTTTGCTGTCACCGTCCTAGCTAGCTAGGCCGTGCCAGTTAAACCTCAGGTTTAAAGGGTGGGGCCAGTTCTGCACAAGCTGCGCTTCACCTAAAAAAATCCACTGCGCAGGCTGGAAGGGCTCACTGTCACTTGTCTGTATGGACAGGAGAGGGTCAAAACGGCAGGTGATAAGGTGCTTGGGAAGCTGCAGATCCAAACTTGCATGTGGGTGGGCCAGCGCATGGGTTGCTCGAGATTGCCCAGGAGATGACAGTCGTGGTCAGACAGCTGCTGATTGACTAAACACCCTTTTTTCCAACCAGATTTGCATATCCCACATGCCCTTGGTTATCGTGCTTGTAGTAAGTGTGGTTAAAGCCCTTCTCAAATCTTCGCTTGCAAAGCCAAGCCATCAGTCAATACCACCTGTAAATGATATTTTACAAATGCATCTGCAAAAACACAGACAAAATCATACACAAAAAAAAAAACCCAAAGAAACAAAGAAAACTAAAACCACCAGAGTCTGTGAAACAAAGTTCTGCAATTGATGAAACTAGGAAAAAAAAATGTCAGAAAACTAAGCTTCAGTTTGTATTCCATAATATTTAGTAAAGCATAAGCTTCAAGTCAAAGCTTTTCTCTTCTTGACAGTCCTAAACAGATACTCTTTCCTGTCCACCTTGTCAGGAAATGCAGGAAAGGCTACTCAATGCTTCATTCTCCTGTCAAATTTATTTGGAATTTGCTAACTCAGTCAGAAGTAACTTAAGGATGATTTGCAGCCAGAAAGGCAGGCTTCTTTTACCAAGGAAACCAGGGTAAAAAATTAAATCTGTTTTCGGGTGACAGGACCATTGTTGATGCTTGAAGCTTTAAGGCTGCTGATGATCAGGAGCTTAAGAGGCTCTTGTCCATCTGACAAGACTTTACACCCTCTTGATTCCTTTCACAGGAAGAGCTACCGTTCAAGTTTTATCTTCTTAGTGCAAGAAGTTCAATACTTTGAACAACTTCAGAACAGTGTATTTAAAAGAAATAAGATACCATACAAGCAATAAAGGAGATACTAGAAAGTTATAACAGTACTCTGTTAATACAGACCAAGTCAGGTTGTAAAGACTGAAATTCAAAGTTTTCTTACTGTATCTTGCACTACACCTCCAGTGTTTTCCCAATCTGTATGGAATCATTACTCACTTGATATTTCTCAAAGCACAAGTTTCTGATGTCATACAAGTAACCTAGAAATTTATTTTTCAAAGAGGAAGTTTCAAACATACCGCATGTGCAAACAATAAGATTGATATCATCAAGTGTTCAAGAGCCTAAAACTAAGCCTGAACTCCCACTAAACTTGGTATTTCTAATTTTCTTTTTCCTAGATTTTATTTTATAATCTTAGATACTTTTACCTAATACAGTATTCCCTAATGCATGAATTTCTGTACATGGCACTTTAGCCCTGGATCCTTACATGAAACCAATCCCTTACATGATTGACAAGTAAATTTACCAATTAGTTTAGAAGTAGGGTTTACTTTTGCTAAAAGAAAAAACAAACCAACAACAAAGCAAACCACAGGTCAGACACACTACTCTGAATAACCCCCAAGTGCCATGATTTTGGTGGTCTGTGGTTAGTTGAGCTTTTAATTAAAGCCCAAAATCCTAAAGACAAGAATTTTAATCTTCTTTTTAAAAGGTAATCAAGATTTCCTTGCTGCAGGAAAGTCTGAAAGCATGCAATAAACATATCCTAAAGGGCTAGAAGCCAGTAGGTTTGTAAAGAGATTCCTCCTCCCTCAGATTAGGGTTTGTTTGCTTTTTTTCCTCCACATTTAAAGCTAACCAGCGGATTTTGAACCATTTTTTACTGTCTTTGTAATAACTTTCTCTAGAGCTTCTTTTTTTTTTTTTCCTTTTGAAAGTAAACACCTACCATCTTATCCTGTATTTAAAAACAAACAACAACAATAACAACAAAAACCAACAGCTTTTTGTAAGCTAGTTATTGATTTACTTGTGTAAGATAATTGGATAAGTGTATTATAGCCATACAAGTGTCTTTTCCCCTCCATCTTTCTCATCATATCTGCACTTCCAAATTAGCTAGAAATTGGGAACAAATTGGCTTAAACTACCTACTGTAGGCATCTTTTCAAGATGACAAAATGGTTTTCAAGTTAAAGCTACGTTCTGTTAGGCTATGAACAAGAGAGATGTTTTTAAAAGATAGACATTTTAAGATGACTAGGCTAGAAAGAAAAATACTTAGTTTAGATACATGGCTGTGCCTATTCATCTTGCATTCATTTTTCCTCCTAGTAGCTGGTGTTGTGGCTTTAGTCCGAGAATAATGTTGACAGCAACACTGAAACATCAGTGCATTAAGCAGTGCTTACCCTAGTCAAGGACTTTTCAGTCTGTCATGCTTTGCTAGTGAGAAGCAGCACAAGAAGATGGGACAGAATAAGGACAGGACACCTGACCCAAACTAGCCAAAGGGGTATTCCATGCCACAGCACATCTTGTCCATTATATAAACTGGGGGGAGCTGGCAAGGAAGGACTGATCGCTACTCGGGGATGGGCATCAGCAGGCAGTGGGAAGTTGTATTGTGTATCATTTTTGGTGTTTTTCTTTTTTGTTTTATTTCTCTCACCTTATTTCCCTTATTATTAGTATTATAAGTCAGTTATTAAACTGTAGTTATCTCAACTTGTGGGGTTTACTTCCTTTTGATTCTCTTCCCCATTCCGCTCAGGGAGGGGCAAGGTAAGCAAGCAGCTGCCTGATACTTGACTGCCAGCTGGGTTTAAACCACAACAGTATGCTATCCTTACAGGCAGATTCTTGTCTCCATCTTGATGTCAGCCAGCTCACCAGTGCTCAGCTGTTGCGAGAAACAGTGTAGTATCCCATTCAAGCCCTAGGAAGCTTTCCTTTCCCTTACACTTGCTACCTGGCTGTCTGATCTCTGCACTTCCCAGCTGTTTTTCAGGCTCTCCAAGCTGAAAAGACTCCATCTCCTTACAATATATATAAAAAAGCTTTATAAAAGTACTAATATTGTGTATAAATACCATTCCACTCAAGCATCTTTTTGATGATCAAAGGCCTAGGAGGACCTGCCCTATGAGGAAGGGCTGAAGAAGTTAAGTCTTTTCTTCCTGGAGAATAGAAGGCTTAGGCAGAACCACATCTCACTATCCCAGTATTTAAAAGACTGCTACAAAAAGAACAGAGGCTGTCTCTTCACAGGGAGCCACATGAAGAAGGCAAGGGACAACAGGTACAAGTTGCATCAGGAGATGTTCCACTTCAGTAAAGAAATTTATTTTTACAGTGAGAACACTTAACCACTGGAATAGCTTTCCCTGGGACACAGTAGAGTCCCATCACTGTATGTTTTCAAGACTCTAGAAACTATTCAAAATGATGCTGCAAGTGTCAAGGCCATTAATAACCCAGTCTTGGTTCTACAACTAGTAAAAGCATAGCTCAGCTGAAGATGTTATTCAATGAACATATTTATAATGCATCCACACACAGGTATATGCACCCACATGTTACATAACTACAGTTAGTACTAGTTTTGCTTAATAACATATACCGCAAAAGGCCACTAAAAGTTTTATTGGATACTTGCCTTGACCAAGCAAGCATAATCCACATAAAACTCACTGGAAATATGTGGAATTTCAAAAGCTGTTGTGAACAGTCTGCAGAGTGCTGTTTCTTTGATTGGAGTGTACCAAAGGACAGTTTGCAATTCCTGCATAGAAATATTGTTGGAAACTTATGATTACTTTTTCCCAGCTGTGATATTCTTTATTTCAGGTAAGTTTCAGAATCTGCAGTTTCTCTAATATTTAACCCGTGTTTTGTGGTCACAATCACACAAGCACTGCATAAATTTCTTGCAAGAATATTTAAAGGGTAAGATTATAGAACTGCAGAAGACACTGCAGGTCTAGTGATATAAAATCAGTCAAAACGAAAGCTGAAGAGAACAGCAGTAAACACTGCTCTGGCAGACAGGGCTGCACCATTAGAGAACATTAGTTTTCTTTTAAAATAGATCTCTTGCCCACTTTTACTCACCCACCCTCTCTGCTACCACTTTCAGTAGGTCAGGTTGTGCAGTTTCCCCTTTTTCAGCATCTAAGTTGCCCAAAGCAAACGTATTATTGCAGCTCATACATATAAAGGGGGAAAGCAGAATATTTTTTGGATTAGCCAGGTTTTCATTGCTGACATTTTTCCCTAAAGGAGTTTTCAAAATCTTCTTAGCATGTGAGACTTTTTCATGCTATCACTTACCTCAAGCACACCATTCAATTCTGTAGCCTTTTCTGAAGAACGCTTTTGTTGCACTTTTTTAAATCCAAAAATCTATTTCTGTAGAAACTGCCTCCAAAAGCAGTGTTCTGCAATAAACTCTGGAGAAAATTAAACCCTACAAGATACTTAGCAAAGGACACAAGGACTGTGTTCTCAGCAAGATGGCAGAATTTAAAAAAAAAAAAAAGAGAAACCCAAACCTGACACACCATTTAAAAGTTCTATGCATGAAGAGCAAATATCTTTAAATAGATCACAAAGACATCTGTCTACTGGAACATTATCCAGACGTGTGAGGTTTTAAGCAAAACCATCTTAGAGTTTTCAAATGCATTCTACGACATAAACATCTTTCTATAGATCCACCTTCAAAATGATTAATTCATTACAACTCTGAAGGGTGAAGAATTGGCTGCTGTGCTGGTGGGTTTTGATAGAGTTGACTTTTTTCCACAGTAGCTAGAATGGGCTATGTCTTGCATTTGTGCTGAAAAGACTGCTGATAACACAGGAGTGTTTTAGCTATTGCTGAGCAGTGCTTGCACAGAGCCAAGGCCTTTTCTGTTCCTGACCCCACCCCACCAGCCAGTGGGCTGGGGGTGCACAAGGAGTTGGGAGGGGATACAGCTAGGACAGCTGACCGAAGGGATATTCCATACTGTATGGCCTCATACTCAGCACATAAAGCTGGAGGAAGAAGAAGAGGGAAGGGAATGTCCAGAGTAGTGACATTTTATCTTCCCAACTAACTGATACACATTGATGGGTCCCTGCTGTCCTGGAGATGGCTGAACACCTGCCTGCCCTTGGGAAGCAGTGAATTCCTTGTTTTGCTTTGCTTGCATACAGAGCTTTTGCTTTACCTATATAAACTTTATCTCAACCCATGAGTTTTCTCTTCTGATTCTATCCCACATCCTGACATGGAGTGAGGGGAAATTGACTAGTACCTGTGTGGACTTGGTTGCCATCTGGGTTAAACCACAACAAAGGAAAAGGGAAAACAACCAAGGTTGAACAGAACACTGTTGAAACCCATGCAAATCCTTCCAAACTATTAAAGACAGCAAATTATTTACCCCAAAGTGTAATTATTGGCCTTAAGGTACGGAAAACTTGAAAACTCTCCTTCCACTTTAGATCCTTGCCTGTTTCATCCATTACTGGTAACTCTGGAGATCATACCACCTCGTCCTTTTTAAAATCATTCCTTAAAACATACCTCTCCTATGATACCTACAAATCTCTGACAGATGGGACTGTTCAGACTAATGGCCGTTTGTAACTAACTCTAGCTAAAGCATTTTTCTAAACCTCCTCTCCTTACCTTCTTTCTCCACCCTCAATCTGCTTACTTATTTATTGTCTACATAATCTTAAACTTAGGTATGGCAAAAAGTTCCTTTTACAAATAAAACTGCCCTAATGATTTCATATCTCACAATAATTAGTATCTGGAGACCTGAAAGAGTACCTTGGAAAAAGAAAAAGAACAAGGAGGCAAAACTACTATTTAAAGCATCCTGTAAGAAAAAAAAATAATAAAAGAATAGTCCTGATTTCACACTTTTAATGGAATTTACACTTAAATATAATCAAAAACTTGGAAATAACCAAACACAGAATAGCATTATTGCTCTAAAAAATTTGGGTAGTAGTTTTTCATTTTTACATCCTCTTTCCTTTTCCTGAAGAATAGGCAGATAAAACATGAGAGAAGCAATGCTTAATATGAAAAACTAAAGCTGACAAGGGCATCTTTCATGACTTTAAATAAGTCATGCAGAATCACTTGTGCATTATAAAAACATTGACACTCACAATTCTAAAAAGAAATCAAAAAACCCACAATTTTTGTTTTCTTACCTTATCCGGAGCTCAGCAAAAAGCATGAGAAGCTACTTACAGTAACTACATGCTACTAGTATTATTTTTCTTAACACACACACACACACACACACAACAACTTAGAGACTTTTGTAAGCATCAAAAATGCCTAAAACATCATTAAAAAAAAAAGAAAAACTCATGGCAATTTAACAAAAATATTATTATCCTCTGATGTTCTCATCCAAGTAGTTATCAGCCCTCATCCTTACATCTCTTCACAAAAATACCCCCCACCTTCTTTCCCTACTAAACCTACACAAATTTCTTCACTTTAAAAATGCTTCTAACTACAAATCAACAACCCAACCAACTAATGACTATTCAAAATTCGTCTTATATCCTGCTGGGAAAGCAACAGGTGCTAAGGATAAACTTTCAGGTGGGTTCAGCTGAGTTGGTTTGAAAAGGGTGCCTGTGATATAGGTGCTTTTACATTGCAGGCTGCAAGTAATTATTACTTTGTATCAGTGGAGGACATGGAAAGTAAGAAACCCTGTCTTATGAGTGCAAGGAGAGATTTACTGAGTGTGTTCAGAAACAATCTATCACAGGTGTGGTAAGACTGGGCTCTATGGGTTACATGTGGTAAATCTATTCTTCCCTGTGTTTGTCTGGGGTACTTATTCTGGAGTGGTGAGCAGATGTGCCTGGTGTTGAACTTACAGTGCCAGGGGTAGGCTCAGGGCTGGAGACAGACATGTCAGAAGAGCATGCAACATCCTTCCATGAAGTACAGTGAGGTGAAGCAGGCAGCAAGTAACTCCAAGTTCTGTCTGCACTACTGATCCCAGCTGCAGCCCTTGTACATAACTAGCTCTTAGAGTCATAGACCTGTAGAATGATTAAAGTTAGAAAAGACCTTTAAGACCATTGAGTCCAATTGTTAACCTGGCACTGCCAAGTACCTCACTAAACCATGTCCATAACTGACACATCTACACATCTTTTAGTATCTCCAAGGATGGTGACTCAACCACTTCCTAGGGCAGCCTGTTCCAATGCTTGACAACCCTTTCAATGAAGAAATTTTCTCTAATATTGAATCTAAACACCCACTGGTGCAACCTCTCTCCAACCTCCTTTCAGGTAACTGCAGAGAGCTACCCTCAGCCTCCTTTTCTCCAGGCTAAACAACCCCAGTTCCCTCAGCTGCTTCTCATAAGACATGTGCTCTAGATCCTTCACCATCTTTATTGCTCTTCTTTCAACGTGCACCACCATTTCAGTGTCTTTCTTGTACTGAAGGGCCCAAAACTGAGCACAGAATTCAAGGTGCAGCCTCATCGGTGCACAGCACAGGGCGAGGACCACCTCCCTGGCCCTACTGTCATGCTATATCTGATACAAGCCAGGATGCTGTTGCCTTCTTGGCCACCTGGGCACAAGCTGGCTCATATTCAGCTGGCAGTCATTTTCTTAACCCCTTCAAGTACATAAAATATGCTTATACTGCTTATTTTCCTAATGTTCGCAAGAAATTACCAAAGTGTTAAATATTTGATAGTAACAACAGCAACAAAAATACGTATTTCCAAAAAATAAAAGACAGTACACAGAACAATTTTGTGAACTTTTGTTGTACATTTTCATGTTTTAAAGTGTTCAGTGCTGTTGCTTTCCCTCCTCAAGTTATAGTTCTTCACAACTCAAGCACTGAAGTGAGAGTAAGAAGAAAGGAAGTGATTTCTGAACTTTCCAGGTACTGTTAATAATTTGAAGTCAACAAACTCTGAAAACAAATTTTAAGGAAAATGCATCCAGACAAAAAAAAAAAAAAAAAAAAAACACAACAAACCCCACCCCAAACTCTGATTCCTATACATTTGTTAGTTTAATATTGTCTTTGTTTCTTTCTTTTGGGTTTGTTGGGTTGCTGCTTTGGGTTTTTTTTAGGTGCAGAGATTTTTAAGTCAATATTTTTTTTTTTTTAATGTGTCTAGGGAAAAGGGATTTTATGCTTTATAATTTCTCCACACTATCAATACAGTGAGACCTGTATGAAGATTTAGAATTCTGTGAAGGCAGAGAACAGAAGGAGGAGAAATAATATGAAAGACAGAATAAATATTAGAGCAAATATTGTAGGGAATTGGCTGGTACCCTTCTGTGTACTCTGTTAACATCCACCTGGAAAAGACTTCTAGCATATGAATGGGAAATTCTTCTAGAGGAAGGGCTTCGCAACAATTCTTCTAGAGGAAGGGCTTCGCAACTGGAATGAAGGAAGCCAGAGGCTGTAGTAAGTACAATAGGTTGAAAGCACCAGACTTAAGAACCATTTGTTAAAAGATTTTAATCTTCTATAGAGGGACATATTAAAACAGTTCAATAATTTTGAGTTGAAAATGCAGTTCCAGCAGTATTTAAAAGTTTTACTTTGCTCCTGTTTGACTTTCACATCCTCAGATGAATATAGTATGCTATTAGTTTGCATTATATTTCCATGTTATGGATACGTTTTTCAGTCTAAGTGCTTCTGAATATTTCATGCTACACAATAATGAGATTGTGAATATTCAGCATAATTTAGTACTAAAGCAAATTGAGAAATGACGGAATTATTTCCAGTTACCATTTGTGTAACTAAAAAGGCCAGAGAACTACAGATAAAGGGAAAGATTAATGTTGGAGTCCAGCCTATATTTTCTGTTCCAGCCTATCTCCCAGTTTCTTGCCCTCTGACCTCCCCAGCTTCTGGTCCTAATTTGTCTCTGTGTGTGATTTACCTTGGAAACAAGGTGTGATACTCTTGCCCATGGGACTTGGACCTCAGTGGTGCTTGGGCAGTAGTGGAAAAGCAGCAAGGGTTGAAACAGAAGGCAAATGCTGAAGGGGAAGTCTTGAGAGCCTGGGAATTGTTATGCCAAATATATGAAACCTTTGGGAGCTATAGCTGCTGTGGAAGGGGTGAAGCAACATGTTTATCTCTTCTTTGAAACTGCTAAACTCTTTTGTGTGAAATTTTCTGACACACTTGTATGAGCATGACATCCAGCAAGTGAAAAAATGTTTGTCTCAGTAGAAGTGTGCCAGAATTTCAACCAACTGAAAACATGACCTTTGAAAGGAAAATATTAATACCAATAGATAGTTAGCAATGGTATTAAATAGCTCTAGGGACTCTACATCTGATGGAAGAGACCAAGATATTTTTTTCCTTTTTAGTTTAAAAGGTACACATTTCAACTGCAAGTAGAATTTTTTAAGGTTATAAGTGAGATTGCAAAAAGTGTGGAGAGATTGTAAAAGCAATTAGATATTTAGTTTCAGAAGAGGGGGAAAGCATTGGATTGAAGTTGCTTTAGAAAATAAAGTTGCCTTGGATGCTGATTAATTGATTTCTAGAGACTGTGCTAATAAGAAATTCAATTGAACACTTAGCTGCAAGTGAGAGTTATATAGGTTGGGTATAAAAATGTCTTTGCCATTCCTTCTAGACCCAATTAATAGATAAAGCTCATAGCTTAATTTCAGGGAGTCTGAAAAGATCTGTTTGCTTATCGAATTTCTACTACTTGCACAGATTCAACATCTAATTTGTTCTGAGGACTCAAGAGACTTGATCTTTTCTAGTATTTTTGTCTGTCTTAACAGGGTTTATGACAATATGAACTATTTCAGCAGCAGGAAATGTTTTCCAGTTATGGAGTATGACCTGCAGGCAGAGGATGTGACAATAATCTGGTGAAGTAAAGGTTAGACTCACAGTGATATGTTTAGAATCTAAAGAATAGCATCATGTGATTGTTTCACAGGGGGAAATCACTAGGCAGAAAGCTAATCATAAGCTGTAAAGTTTATTATAATAGTGACAGTACAGGGTATGACAAGTGATGATGTGCTATTTTTTACATATGGTAAATGCAAGAGAATGAGTTAGGTTGAAACAATCTGCTTTAAAAGGCTAATCACTCTATAACCCTCAGCCCCAGGACTGAGTTATACAGCGTTTAGTTGCAGCACAATTTTGTGACCTTGGTGTGTTTTATTAAGAAATTGGTGTTGAAACAACTTTCCAGGATCTGAAGGGGGTCTACAAGGATGCTTAAGAGGGACTCTTCACTAGGGACTGTAGTGATAGGACAAGGAGTAATGGGTTAAAACTTAAACAGGGTAAGTTTAGATTGGATATAAGGAAGAAGTTCTTTACTGTAAGGGTGGTGAGACACTGGAATGGGGTTGCCCAGGGAAGTTGTGAATGCTCCATCCCTGGCAGTCTTCAAGGCCAGGTTGCACAGAGCCTTGAGTGGCATGGTTTAGTGGGAGGTGTCCCTGCTCATGGCAGGGGGGTTGGAACTAGATGATCTTAAGGTTCTTTCCTACCCTAACTGTTCAATGACTGTATGTTAGACCCCATACAACATAAGGAGAGGTGAAAACATAGACAGTTGAGAAGGTAACATTTGTCAACTCAGTGATTTAAAAGAAAAAACACCAATATAAAAATTTACTTTAAAAACACTTATAAAACACTAAAAAAAAAAAAAAAAAGGAAGAAATGCAGGGAAGTAGTATATAACAGCATCAGGAGCCAGACGCTTCAGGAACATTTGAGGTTGACCCTTGCCCACTTGACAAAATCAGAATGGGCTTGCCAGATGTCTCACTGGTAGTAGTGAGCCCATTACTTCCTTACATTATTACACAAACAGCATATAGCTTGGAATATTAACGGAAAAAATAATGTTTTGTGCTCTAAATTGTATACCTTTCTTGCAAAGTGTTGTGTACATGGCAAAAATTAAATCCGTCTATGAAAAGTGACCCAAAGAAGAAAAGTTAGAACTGAGCCACTTATATATATATACTTCTTGAAAGTGCAGGCGTAATATATGTAGCTGTTTGATAGTTCAATTGCTTTATTGTGAGTCATTAGTTTGCAGAAAGAAAAAAAAGCTCTATGTGTATAAAATGGCATATAAGGAATTACTTGCTGGTGTTAACTAAGTATTAGATTTTATCATTCTATTGAATGTATGTAAACATAGCTTCTGTTTTAGAATGTGAAAATTTAAGTTAAGTAGTGGGAGGGAATGAGAGTCTTTGATTATGAATACAGTTAGCTTTTGGACAGCCTGCCAAGGCATGTTTTACAGCTGTCAATAGTGGATTGTTCAGTGCTAGACAAGACACCATGCATTGGGGATGTGCGTATAAGCCACCAAATCAGTCCCTCTTCTGTGCTGAGCTGGACTAGATGACGCATTAGAATTTCAGGCTTTCCAACTGAAATAAGTCTTGATTAAGCAATTAAATGCATAGAAATCTTCAAACCTCTGAAAAAAAGAAGGGAAAAAGAAAAATCAAACCCTGTTCCACACCTGTAATCCTCCAGAAGAAAAGTAGGTATATATGTATAATGAAAAAATGAAGTGGCAAATAAACTCCTGCAGGAAATTAATTTAAATTTCATTTTCTCAAAGGATTCTGTTTATTTGTTTAATTTATTTAATTTTGTCATTCTCCATTTGGTAAACATTATTTACATAAGAATTAGCTAAGGTCTGGCTTAAACAAACACATATTTATCCAAACATTGTACCACAAAAGAAACGTATAAGACAAAAGATAATGGAAAAGGGAGAGAGTGAGAAATAGGTAATAGGCAAGAAATGTCCCTAGAGAAGTTAAAGATATACTTAATGAATAAAATGCATATATTTTACAGCCATGAAAAGAATAAATCTTTATCCAGCTTTTCTAAACTAGTGAAAGCAAAACAGGAGTGTTGGGTTTTTGTTTTTTGTGGGGTTTTTTTAGGGGGGGGAGGCTAAAGGTAGAAGAGAGGTGGCACTAATTGGCAAAGTCAAAAGCCAAATAAAGGGGTTTTAGGAAAATTTTAAACTCCTCAGAAAAATATATCTGCGTTAAGAGTAAAGCATATATTTCATCTTCACTCTGCAAACTGAACTTCAGTCCCAAAGGAAGTCAATTGACTTATTACATGGATATTAATAAGTTCTTAATTACTTACATGTATAAAGAAAACCCCTATATAAGCCTTATAAATATTTACTTTTTAAGTCATTATTTTCTTGTACCATGAATTCAGTGGGTGCTATAAAGCCCTAGTCTCACTTTTACAAGCCAGGAAGGGTAGGAAAGTGTTTAGTTGCACCTTTAAACCTTGTTGTTTGCTTTTTCCCGAGGATACAGGAAGTAATAAACAATTATTTAAATATTAAAATTTCTCATAGAGGCCTTTCTTTTATCATTCAGAATAACTGCAATTTCCACAACACACTCGTTTTCTTACAGTTCTACTAGAGAAATCCTAAACATGATTTATCAACTAGGTTATGTTTTCATAACAGAAATAGTACGATCAAAAAGCCTTTCAAAAGCAGAAACAGTAATATATGATAATATGTGCTAATGCAGATTTTTATACATAGAGACAATTTCAGCTGAAGAAATTTAGCAGTTTCCTAGTTATGTTTGTAATATTGTTCACTGTTGATGTTTAATCAAGAATTTTCTTCATATTTCTTGTCTTTCAAAGATTTGATTCCATATGCATGTCTTACTGTAAAACTTAAAAAAATAGTTGAATTTTAAGTCAGAACCTGAACATAATTTAATGTCTTAAAATGCATTAAAGAAAACAAAAATATTTTCATAAGTGTTATTATTGATTGAGTTTATTTTAATGCTTAGCATTAGCTGCATTATCTTGCACAAACCAGTTTTAACTGTGTAAGAAAAATCTGGTTCTCCCCTTCCTCTCCAGGAGAACTTCTATACTACTATTCAAATGACTTCAGAAGGAGAAATTTACTTTAAAAATTCTTAGTTACGTTAGAAATCTGGAATATTGACAAAAAATATTCCTTTAAAGCCATAACTAGTTTCTTGTTCCCCAGCTATTTTCCTGTTTCCTAACTTCAGTAATCAACACAGATAAATCTCTTTAATGCTGTTTGCAATTTGTTTCAGCTTTCTATGTCATTTAATCCATTTTCTTTACAATCATTTGGGGGGGGGAGGGGGGAAGAGAGAAATGTTTTCATTAATCTTAGTTTCTGATTACCTTTAACAAAAGCTAAATTCCAGACTTGTATGTCCACAGATGCCTATTATTTTACATGGATATGTATAGGGAGATGAGTGTAGTTAAAGGCAAGTCAATATGACTAGAAAGGTTTGCTTGAGAGCTAAGAATCTGTTTTAAGAACAACATTCTTTCTCTAATATTAGCTAGATCATTTGACTGTTTTATCTCCTTTCACCTTCTCACCAATAAAATAAAAACCGTGCTTAGACGAGGGTATGTTAAAAAAATGTCCTAGAATGCTGTTGTCACAGTCCCATTTAAATCTTCTGTGTGGTGCTCTCTGCACTGCCTGTTACCTGGGGGCTGTGGGATGGGGCTGGTTGGGGAGGTAGGACACTGCAACCACTCTGATGGCCTCATGGTCTCCGCAGTCCTGGCATCCTGGGCCATGCTTGGCTGTGCTGTGGTCTGTCACAGTGTAAGACTATTTAATTTCTGTTGTTCTTATCCTTGCAAGCTGTTGAATGACTTGATTAGCACTTACCTGGATTCTCACTGATTTTTTAATATGGCCAAAATGTAATACATTATGAGCAATATGAAAACCACATTTTTTTTTGGTTGCTGTGACACTCAGACTGTCTCCTAACTTGAGGGTATTTGATTACAAGCACACTAAATCAATGTGAAAAATAGTATTATTCCAGAGAAATTGTTTCTAAGTGGAATGTTACACTAGGAGATTTTTAGATTAAAACCTGAAAAATCTTAGAAATATTTTAATAGCTGTAAATAGGAAAATACTTTGTTAGAAAATGTAGAACCATGATGATTTATGCATCTGGAGAAGATCTAAGGTGTGCATGTATGCAATGTTACTATTCATGGACTTACAACTGTGTTACTCAAATTTTCTGAAACACTCTGATCCTGGCACATTCCACCCAAGACAAAATTCAGCTTCAGATGAATTTCTTTCTTTCCACTGCAGAATTTTGGCAGGATCATCAAAATAAGCTAGGGTTAGCATTAGACTTTCAGGTTCAAATGCTCTAACATAGATTAAAAATCTGCCTCCTCTACATGATAATCCAGATGTTATACCCAGGAAGTACCTCACCCATTAATTACTCAAAAGCTTGAGGAAGTATTAGTCTCTATGGCCAATATATTATTACACACTTTCCTTAAACATCTGCTGCCAGCCCCTGATTCAGACATGCTTTTGACCTATCTCAAAATTGCAGATCTCAATTGCAGATCTCACACTCTAGAAAGAATATTATACTCCTAAAATAATTAAGAATTCTAAAAACTCTCAGCTTTTCGACAAAGCTGACACTAATGACCTTGTGTAATAATGACACACTTTTGTAAAAACTTACAGTCTTCTGTAATGCCTAAAATAAAAACTAGCTGTACCTATTTCGGGTACATGAAAATGTACATAAAGACATGGACATGGAAAGATTTATGAGCATCTGATATTGCCCAAGGCATGAAACTCAGGTATATTTCATACACTGAAAAGAGAGTTAATGATACTGTTTCATAAGGGCATTTTTAATTGATTTTTACTACCATGTTACTACTTGTAGTAAGAGCAGTAGCACGGCGAAAGGCTGAAATGTGCTAAGGTTTCAGTCGTGAGTGATTTTATTTGGCTGGCAAATTTAATTTCTTTTTCTCTGGGTGGTGGATTTGAGATGTAATGCAAGTTCAGTCATCTCCATCAAATCCAGCTATGTTGAGAGTGAGACTTATTAGGTATTTTGTGTAATATATGCTGGTTTAGGTCTGATATGTCATTTATCTTCACTTCTGAGGAGACCTTAGAACTCACTTGTGGTAATGTCACTGACGATTTATTAGTCTCCTCACTTGTGAAGATAAATGTCATACTAGACCTCAGTCATCATGCCTTTGCTCTACATATAAATCCAGATTTAGAAAAAAAAGTGAGAAAGGAAATAAGGGAATATTCCCCGATGGTTTGTGGTTAAGGGATGTCAAGCTTTCTGTGGTAGAAATTGGACATTTACTTTAATAATTCTTGTTGTTCGAACATTTCTTCTTTGACATACCCCTTCAGGCATATGCCGCTGAAACATTCAGGTGCTTCACTTCATGCTGCACAGAGGGTTTTTTCTGGGAACACCAGCAGTGATTGGTAAAAGCCCTTTTAAAAGCTTTACCAGAGGAAATGGCTGTCAGACAGAGAGGTACATTTGTCAGATTCACAGAAGGGCAAAGTCCCCATTTAGAAAAGAAACCTGAATGCCACTTACATGTATCTTCTGTCCAATTTTATGGGCTTTCATATATCACTCAAAACTCGAAGAAAAAACTGTGCACAAAGTAGAATAAAACAAGACTGAAGATTGAACACCATTCTGGTTCATTTCTAAGCTTCCATAGACACTATTTTACAAAGGATCACAAATCAGGTGAATCCGATTTTCTTTTTTGAATCCGAGAGACTGGGATCATTCATTTAATGTACAGGATACAATGCCCAGAATGAAGCTGAACAGTTGTGTGACAGGTTGAAATAGAATTATAACAGATATGCCACTTGCTATGATAAAGATGCATAGGATGCTGAAAGGGACACAAATAGTATTATTGTAATTTAAATCTTCATTAACTACTCTTAACAGCTGAAAATGCTTAGCTTGTCAGATCATCTGTTTTGTGGAGTGGAGTGTCTTTCTGATGAACAAATTAATTATCCTGAGCCTGCAGTCTTTCTTCATGCTGGTAAAAGGTGTTTAGAGATGATCCAATTCATTTGGCCTAATGAGAATACATCGTGAAATCTGTACCCACAAAGCAGCTTGATTTCTGCACAGAAACAATCAAACTGCCTTCCAGAAGAATGTTTGTTGTGTTGAAAGCTATCATATAGCATCATGACAGCTAAACTCAGCAAGGGCACTCACACCTGCAACCTAGATGTTGCTTGAAAGCAGGATGGTTCTTAAGACTTTAGTTTTCCTGCATTCATTCCTCCTGCAGATCCAAGAGACGCCAAGTTTTATGAAGTTCTACCCCTTCTTCTCTGCCCTTAAATATTTTTCAGAGGAAAAGAAGACAAGAAAAGAATCTTCTTTTAGCATCCCTTTTTTATGAAATGGAAAAGGAACATTTTAAACGTATATGTTTCTGCTTCAGATATAGATGTCTGCACAACATGTCATATACCTGTCCTGTGTATTGCAGTAATATCTTTCTGGGAGCAGTAGACGTTATCCTAATAGGAAGACTACCTTGTGTTTACCTTAATTAGTTGACTTTCAGCTAATATGAAAAAAAAATCTAAAGAAAAATAATCAACATACAAATATAAATGCCTTATACCATATGTCTGTCTCTGTGTTATTATGATATAAGGGTATTTTTGACCATAATGTACACACACAACCTTTTCATGTCAGAGAAATATGCATGAGTTATATTTCTCCATTTAATGTTGTTGGCCTAAAAGGGAGAGAAACAGAAGATGAGGATGGGTTTTATTTGGACTACCTGAGATACACCTAGAATTATCAGGCTGAGCTTTATAAAACCCATGGTTCTTGTTTCTCATTTTCCCTTTAGAGGGGTTTATGTCTACGTGCCATAACTCCCTTCAGATATAGCTAGATGTTTACTCCAAGAAAGCCTGATATGAGAGACGGGTTATGAGCTAAACCAGAAGCTAGGACTGTGTCTAGAGACTGTCTTTGCAAATTGCAGACATGCAGAGTATGTGACAGGGTACTCTGGTGAGAGAGGCTTGGTGAAAACTGCTAAACCTTGTAGAACCAGTATGGGAGCTGCTGGACTAGTACTTGCTTCTGAAGCTGTACAGAAATTTGTCACTGTGGGCAAGCTAGCTGGCACATCACATAACCACATGCTGAGAATGAAGGTGGAATGGAAACGTGCTAAGCCAATGGCTGTTTTACAGAAAAGCAAACAAACTCAAGGAAAATCAGCCAGCAGAATTTCAGATTATTTTAGCATAAAATCAGCTTTACTTACAAATATAAGACTTAATGTCAGATATATGCCACATATATGCCAAATAACATCTGAATGAAAAATTTGCTCCTAAGAAGCAAGTCACAGGACTTTTCTTACTTTAGGTACAGTCAAGAGATTTCAGTTTAATGAATGACCTATGATCAATCAGATCACTACAAGCTCAGAGAAGATATACTACCTATATGCACTATAGAGACTGTTCGAAGAGCAACTGTGAAGCAGAGCTGTGCCATTACTAGGAAATTGAAAAGAACTCTGTTTATGAAAGTTTAGAAGGGCATCTGAACACCTAAGTTTTACAGATAATCTCCTCATGGTTTAATTCTGTACAATGCTTTTAACAAGTCAGAAATCTGGTCCATGCTTCAGCAGAGTTAACCTGAACAGCTGAAAGAAAAGCATGTTTTTATCCATAATATCACCTCGGCAGTCTGCTACCACCATTGTGCTCTTTCTGCAGATATATTAGAAATGGTGTAAGAGAACCAAACAGACTGGAAGCATAGATTCAGGTAGAAAATCTCATTTCTTTTTTTTGTCCTCAGTCTTGTAGGCCTTCCTAAGAGCAGCCTGAAAAAATTCAATCTCCAAATCAAATCTCTCCCCTTAATGCTGTCATTGAACGAAATTGCCACCTCATAGCAACAGTTATGTTATGATTAAAAGTTAGTCCCTGTTACAGCATAAACTGAGTCAAACCCAAATACTGAGTGTATAACTGATTTTTCAAGCTTAAGGGGATTTAGTCAGTACTTAAGTCATTATATTTTTTCTATATAATGCCATCCTATCTCTAAAATAATATTAAAGCAATGTTCTGTGACACAAAATCAGTTTTAGTGCAAAAGAATTAGTTACATTCATCCTTTACTCTTTGGAACATGGAAAAGATTGCTTTTTTTTTTTTTTTTTTTGGCATGATGTGGTTCATTAACACTTACAATCTCTAATGGGCCACAATGTGTGTCAATATTCCTCTCACAGTACTAAAATACATCTAGAGTCTGATCAGTACAAGTTAATCTAGACCAAGTATTTTAGTGAGGATACAGATAAGTGGGTATTGTAAGTATTAATGACAGGGAGATTGTCCAGCATTGTGTGTTAGTACCATGCATTTGAATAACTACTAAGAAAAAAGAAAACTTGTACAAGAACACAAGCCTGTCTTCCAAGCTTCTCATCCAGTGAGTTTGGCTGAGGAATCAAAGCACAAATGCCTGAAAATTTCCAGATAATGTTATCTTTTTTTTTTTTTTTTTTTCCCAGGATGAAATTAGTAGTACTGGTTCACAACATGAAAGGCCAAGAGAAGATAAATTATTTCCACTTTGTGGAAGTGTTCTTTCAAATAGAATTTTCTTAGCCCACATCCTGCCTGTATAGATGCAAACTAGAGAAAGGGAGGGAAACATCCTCGTGTCCCCTCTTGTTGTTCAATTAGCCATCTCATCAGAAATGTTAATGAAGTACTAATACTGAAATACCTCCAATTGCTGCTTCATTAAGACTGACTTTTAATAAACAACTTGTCTGCAATGCTAGCTAAAACTCTAATAGAATTCTTATAGTACATTACTGGTTTGTATATAATGTTTTATTGTCTGTTTGTTTCAGAGAATGGTTAGATTTCATCTGGCAAAGCAATGCAACCAATGATAGTAGCATGTATCTTCCCATACCCAGCAAGGTAGGACTTCGAGTACCCACTCACCTGGAGTTTTGGTTTCCTGTCTCTGAATACATCTATTTTTTTTCAGAAAGACGCTTCAGTTAGTATACCTATTCTAAGTGCTTATTATTTATTTTGTATGAAATGATAGATTCAGTCTGGTTTCTGTAGAATTGTCTGGATTAAGTCAAATTCACAGCTACTTCAACTACACAATGTCAGGGATGAATTGAATCACAAATACATATTGCACTATGGGCTTATTGATAGAAATAAATGGCCATTCAAGACTCTGGTGCAGACTTTTTTTTTTTCTTCTTGCAGAGATTTATCTGGTAAACTGAAATCTCTAGGTTAGATTTTGCTGTATCTTGATCTATCTATCCCTCAATAACTGAACATTCCAGATGTTGTCGTGGAGATGACTGCCACATTAGAAAATATATCTATGCCTTTGCTGACTATGTAACATGAAGGTATCACACAGGTTACTACAGTCGATTAAAGGAGTAGCTATTTTATCAGACAATTGGAATTGCAAAGATGCTGACATAAATGAGGCATTTTTCTTTTTTTTCTTTATTCCTGGAAGGTTTAAGGGAAGTTAGAAGTCCTTCAAAAATAACAACAGCTCAGAAGTGGCAAAATAGGGTGTTTAAAAATGATTCCCAGAAAGAGCAAGACTGAATTTTAACTTGTGATATGCAAGAAGGTTTGTAGTATTTAGCGTATCTATGAGATAAGCAAGATCAGAGCAGGTGCACTGAGAGGGAAGCCAGCCGATGGCTTATCAGAAAAGAAATAAATAATAAAGAAGATTTTCAGATGGAGGAATTCCCTGCAGACATGGTTGCTGGCCTGGATGAAAGAGAATTGTGGGGATTAAGAGATCAGTATAGAACTGTTCTTTTCAGCATGAGCAGGTACAGATACCAACCTAAACTGACATAGGATCACAACCCTGAAGGGATATCCCCATAGTACTGGGTTTAGGTGAATCTTTTGGTATTGTTTTTCTCTGACTTCTTATGGCTAAGTTTATAGCAATATGAGTTTGATGGTCGACCCTCCAGCTCCCATATCCTAGGCTGAATCGAAAGGCAGTTGCAAGCCATTCTCGTTAGGCCACTGATCCATTAAAAATACTACAGAATGGTCTCATTATTTGGGATGTCCTTCTATAACCAATATAGGGAGTTGTTGACCATATGCAGTTAATAGACTGTATCATTCCTTAAAGAATGAGATTGCTCTCCCTAATGTTAGTTTTGAATTCCAAGTAATTTTTCTCTCCCCATCTAAATTCTGACAGGTAGTTGACTCTTTATTAGTTCGTATCTCAGCTGAGTTTTGGTCATGGTCAGTGTATCTAACAAAACCTGAGCAGCTCAAAGGGCATGGACAAAATAATCCTTCTCTATATCTCAGTTTTATTACAACCAAGATTATATTCAGTAAGAGGTGCTGGTTATGGGGCATACTCTCCCAGTGAATATTTTAGTAAATTGGTCCAATCACTCCCAAGGATATTTTGAATCTTCCCCCAGATATTTTAAATGCAATCCCCTAGACAGAAGCAATTAATATTCTAAATGTTGTTGCTTCCTCTGAATAAGGTTTGGCATTCCATGCTGTGTTGGTTCTCTGGGCTGGGAAGAGCAACACTTTTCAAGATCCAGCAGTTTTCCTAGGATTATTCTTGAGAAGCATAAGGGATCACTAAGATTTTGTAGTATGTATGGATCTCTGATGTATCTGTTTTGATGGGAAGGTGCACACTTAGGTTTTTTGTTGTTGTTGTTGTTGTTTGTTTATTTGTGTGTTTTGTTTTTGTTGCTTTTTGGTGGTTTTTTTTGGTTTAGCTTTGTTATTTTTAACATACCAATTGACCAGTGAGGGATGAGAAACAGTAATGTTTAGGGTTGGTTTTCGGTTTGGTTCTTTTTTAGAAATTAAATGTTTAAACCAGTGTCAAAATGATTTTATCTTTGTTTTCTGTGCTAATTTCAGAAAGCAATTGCTGTTTGTATTTTGCAACGACTTCAGATTAATAGCAAGTATGCACCATCAATTTGCATTGAAACCATTGTTAGATACATAATAATTACTTGGCAAAGTGCTTGCTGAAAATGCAAAGTCAATTAACTTGAGCATTGTTTTACATTCAGCTGTAATTTAGAAAGGATCAATCAGTGTTTTTTTAATGGTATTTATATCTTTTCAAACAGCTATAACATAGAGTATTAAGTACTTAAAGAACACTCTTAACTCCTGTCATTAATCTAATTTCTTTCAAATAGTAAATATCAGCAGTTTGATGACATCCAGTAAGTGACCTACTGCCATTAAAACACTCTCCTTATTTTGAATGTATAAAGAGAAATGTGCTGTTTTAATAGTGCTGGGCCAGATCTTTTTGATACTTAAAGTAGATTTTTCAGTTATCAGGACAATGTTTGTCATGGGTGAGAATGAAACAGTGCAAATTCATACCAAGACAAGTACAAAGACATAAAAAAATTAAAAATGGTATTTTACTTCACAGTTAAATTCAGATCAAATCAAAGTGCTCGCAATTCATAACATCTTTATAAAAAATGTGGTACCATTATCCCCATAACTATGAGTGTGTCACTAAGTTCTGCTAAAGAAGGGGCTTAATCTTTGCTTTCTTGTGTTTATATCTTCAGTTTGTGTGCTCTCTGTGGTGGGAAGTGAAAGGGGAACAAGTAGGAACACAAAGAATGTTGGAAGGAAGCTTCTAGGTTACGAAATCAATTCCTTGCAGGCATTATACTACTCAACTGCTTTAACTGAGTTTTTTTATAAGCATTTAGGTTCTTTATTCTTCATTATTTTCAGTGAGATACTGTTTCAAAACCTGATAGGCAGGAAAGCTCACAGCCCATTTCTAAATTAAATCTAAATTTATTCATGTTCAGCTTATGTCCTGTTGTTCTTGTGCCAGTGCTCTCTTCCAGCTCAAGTGGTTATTTTGCTTCCCTTTTCTTCATCTCCTTGTGTCTAAAGACAGCAGTTCTATTCCTCCTCATCCTTTGCTTTTCTGGTCTAATGAAACAAGCTCTTTTGTTCATCTTTCATGTGAAAAACATCTTTTGTGGATCATCCATTGCTGTACCTTTTACTCTTCAAATTCATTGATCCATTTATATTCCCACTTTAACACTGATAGAGCATTTTTTTCATCATCTTTTAAGGTGGAGGAATGTGGAGAAAGTTCATATATGTACTCCCTTAAGTCTTAGATCTATTGTCTTCAGCTAGAAGTTGGCCCTTAATTTGCCTGAAAAATTACTAACCGCATTTGAAATCTAGAATGATTTCAGCTGAAAAGCTCACTAAATCATGTTAAAGGGCATAGAAAAACACCTCCTTATTTTTGCTGGTTTAGATACATTATCTTGTTAAGTTACTAAAAAATTATGAGTATCAGAAGGCACAAGTAGAGACATTTATCCTCCCCTTAATGCATATGCAGGACTGCAATAAACCCATTAGAGTTGGTGAGATTTATGGGTGTTTATAAAGGGAATAACAGGCCCCAGTGTGTGGGAAAGGGGGAGCAGGAGTCTGAACTCGAGGTTGGAAGCCAACAGCTTAATTTCTAATTAATGCTGAGTGAATATTTTGAAACCAAAAAAAGAGTTAAAAAAATGTTTTAATTTTTCCTGGTTTGCCCATTACCTTCCAGATCACAGTATCACAGTATGTTAGAGATTGGAAGGGACCTCAAAAGATCATCTATTCCAATCCCCCTGCCGGAGCAGGAACACCTAGATAAGGTTACACAGGAACGTGTCCAGGCGGGTCTTGAATGTCTCCAGAGAAGGAGACTCCACAACCTCCCTGGGCAGCCTGTTCCAGTGTTCCGTCACCCTCACTGAGAAGAAGTTTCTTCTCAGGTTTAAGTGGAACCTCTTGTGTTCCAATTTGTACCCATTTCCCCTTGTCCTTTCATTGTTTGCCACTGAGAAGAGCCTGGCTCCATCCTCGTGACACTCCCCCTTTATATATTTATATACACTAATAAGGTCACCCCTCAATCTCCTCTTCTCCAAACTATAGAGACCCAGCTCCCTCAGTCTTTCCTCATAAGGGAGATGCTCCACTCCCTTAATCATCTTAGTTGCCCTGCGCTGGACTCTCTCCAGCAGGTCCCTGTCCTTCTTAAACTGAGGGGCCCAGAACGGGACACAATATTCCAGATGAGGTCTCACCAGGGCAGAGTAGAGGGGAAGGAGGACCTCTCTCGACCTACTAACCACCCCCCTTCTAATACAACCCAGGATGCCATTGGCCTTCTTGGCCACAAGGGCACAGTGTCGGCTCATGGTCACCCTGTCGTCCACCAGGACCCCCAGGTCCCTCTCCCCTACACTGCTCTCTAACAGGTCGTTCCCCAATCTATACTGGAACCTGGGGTTGTTCCTGCCCAGATGCAGGACTCCACACTTTCCCTTGTTATATTTCATCAAGTTATTCCCCACCCAACTCTCCAGCCTGTCCAGGTCTCTCTGGATGGCAGCACAGCCTTCTGGCGTGTCGGCCACTCCTCCCAGCTTAGTGTCATCAGCAAACTTGCTGATAGTACACTCAATTCCCTCATCTAAATCGTTGATGAATATATTAAATAATACTGGTCCCAGAACCGACCCTTGAGGCACTCCACTAGTTACAGGCCTCCAACTAGACTCCGCCCCATAGACTACAACTCTCTGGCTTCTCTCCTTCAGCCAGTTCACAGTCCACCTCACTACCCGATCATCCAGACCACACTTCCTCAATTTAGCCGCAAGGATGCTGTGGGAGACCGTGTCAAACGCTTTGCTGAAGTCAAGGTAGACCACATCCACCGCTCTGCCATCATCCATCCACCGTGTTATTTCCTCATAAAAGGCTATGAGATTGGTCAAGCATGACTTCCCCTTGGTGAAGCCATGTTGACTGCCCCTCATAACCCTCTTATCCTTGATATGCCTTAAGATGGCACCAAGGATAAGGTGTTCCATCACTTTCCCAGGAATGGAGGTGAGGCTAACCGGTCTATAGTTACCCGGGTCCTCCTTCTTGCCCTTTTTGAAGACAGGAGTGACATTTGCTTTCCTCCAGTCCTCAGGCACCTCTCCCGTTTCCCAAGACTTGGTAAAGATGATGGAGAGCGGTCTAGCAATGACCTCAGCCAGTTCCCTCAGCACCCGCGGGTGCATCCCATCTGGACCCATGGATTTATGGATGTCCAGATCGCTCAACTGGTCTTTAACCCATTCCTCATCGACTAAGGCAGACCGCTCAGTTGACCTATCTTCATCCGAGGTCTCAGCGGTACAGGGCTCTTCAGGACTGCCTCCAGCAGAGTAGACAGAGACAAAGAAGGCATTCAGTAACTCTGCCATCTCTGTATCTTCTGTCACCAGGGCACCCGTCCCGTTCATCAGCGGGCCTACATTGCCTCTGGTGTTAGTTTTACCTGCCATGTATTTGAAAAAGCTCTTTCTGCTGTCCTTGACACCTCTCGTCAGCTTTAATTCCAAGGAGGCCTTAGTCATCCTAGCAGCTTTCCTACATCCTCTAGCAGCAGCCTTATATTCTTCCCAAGTGGCCAGCCCTTCCTTCTATGACCTGTAAACTCTTCTCTTCCACTTGAGCATACCGAGCAATTCCCTATTTAGCCACGCAGGTCTCCTGACCCTCTTCCTTGACTTCCTACATGTCGGGATGCTCCGATCTTGAGCTCGGAAAAAGCAGTCCTTGAACATCAATCAACTATCTTGGGCCCCTTTCCCTTCAAGCAGCCTAGTCCATAATACCAAAACTTTACTTTCAGGCTACTCCTGTTGGGAGAACACATTTTTTTTTTTGTATGAAGAAAATGTTGCCAAAACTGTATTGTAAATACTTTGTGGTTTTCTGCTTTACCAGATATACAGAATCCTTTCTAGCCTGTTATCAGGGAGTACAAACTTGGTAAACAAAAGGGTACCCTGAGTCTTTCATGTAAAGTGGACAGAGGGAAGAAATGGAGCTGGAGATTTAAGGGATTTTCATCTTGCTGTCTTAAGACAAAAGCGAGCTTTCAGCTAAGTATTGTACAAGGACCCTAGATTTAATTATTCTTATGTTCCTTCCACAAGGATTCTGACAGATTTCAATTCACTGACTGTCTGGCAGACTTTGAGTTCACTCATGTAATATTTTCACCAAGTGATTGTATGTGTGCATGATTGTGGCATCACTTTTGTTAAGTTTTCATCTGATCCTCTCTTGCATGATGTGGCTGCCTGTAGAGACCTGAATGCTTCCTAAATACTGCATTAGCTATCGGTTTATATATTTTCTGAGTGAATAAGTTTTAACCAAACACTCATATTTTTTCTATTTTCTGTAATTGTTATTTGTGGGCATGGTACACTGCTGTTTGCAAGGAATTATACTAAAATTTTATGACATTCTTTTGGATTTTAGAAGATTGTTCTATTGGAAGATTATTTAAATAGTTTTCCCTGATTTTTTTGTGTATTAACTAAATTGATCTCTATTTTGTCTGGTTTGTCCCTATTATGGCAATTTCTTCTTGTTTTGAGGTCATCAAATGTATACTATTTGGAATTTTTTCTCTGTTTCATTGTTAGGACAATGGATTAATAGTTGCAGAATTGCTCACCATGGCTTACTGTCCTCTTAACCTCCCTATGTATGTCACATTATTTTCACTTCAGCATCTGCCTCTTATACTTAAAAAAACATGCTCTTTCTCTATTCCATCTTCAGTCACTCTAAGTGATGCACTTGTACGCTTGTGACTGCTTGGCTCTGTTTGCAGGGCCCTATATCTCTCTTAGTCTAACTTGCAGAGAGTGAAGAGGTGTGCTTTGTTCCCAGCACAGTTTGCTTCTCCGTTTCCAGCAGCAGACTTCAGTGTTATGCCTGTAAAGAAAAGTGTCTTGCTAATATTGTACAGTACCTAGCAACAAAAATTAAAACTTCTTTACTTTTGGCTTGATTACAAGCTGTTATATCAGAATTTTCATAGTTCTTTGCACTTATAAAAGCCTTATAGGCCTTACTACTATTAGATATCCCTTCCTGTCAGGGCAGGAAAGTGTAAATGTGACGATTATTTGTCATTTGAATTTAAATTTGCCATTTTAACTTTCTGAAGCTGTAAATACTATGAAAAATATTCTTACAGAAAATAAATTAACCAGTATATACACAACTACCTATCAGGGACATGAAGTTATAATGTAGCATTTATAGCAACATATATGCAAGTTAAGTCTATATTTCCAAAGTTGTTTTTCATCCTATCAAGTTCCTGAGGTGTTTTTTGTAGATAAGATTTAAACTGTTCATAGAATCATAGAATAGTTAGGGTTGGAAAGGACCTTAAGATCATCTAGTTCTAACCCCCCTGCCATGGGCAGGGACACTACACACTAAACTATGTCACCCAAGACTCCGTCCAGCCTGGCCTTGAACACTGCCAGGGATGAAGCATTCACAACTTCCTTGGGCAACCTGTTCCACCCTCACAGTAAAGACCTTCTTCCTTTTATCTAACCTGAACTTCCCCTGTTTAAGTTTGAACCTGTTGCCCCTAGTCCTATCACTACAGTCCCTGATGTGAGTCCTGGCATGCTTGTACGCCCCCTTCAGATACTGGAAGGCTGCTATGAGGTCTCCACGCAGCTTTTTCTTCTCCAGGATGAACAGACACAACTTTCTCAGCCTATCTTCATGTTTTTTAATGTCTCGTTACAATTACAGATTTCATCCTATCAAAGCTGTTGAGCATTGTATTAATGCTATTTACCATGATCTACAGAATCATAAATTTCAGTGTTGCCTGATATATGTGTTTCTTCTACAAGAGTGCATAGAAACCAGGGACCTCTACGTGGACTATGTGTTGGTCTAACATTTTAAGTTCAATTCAAGTCCAAAGGAAGATGCATTACCTGTTCTGCTATAGTCAAAAAGTGTATGCATTCATCATCAAGTATGAATGTGCTTTAAAGAACTTCCAGAACAATTGTACCTTAACAAGGCATTTTAGGAAGCTTACATGAACAACTCTTTGAACTGACACACTTTTTAATCTCATAAAGAGATTCAATTCAGTTGATACACTGGAGGGAAGGAATGCCATCCAGAGGGACCTTGACACACTTGTGAGGTGGGCTGATGCCAAACTGATGAAGTTTAACCATGCCAAGTTCAAGGTCCTACACCTGGGTCGAAGCAATCCCAGGGTCAGCTACAGGCTGGGCAGAGAATAGATTCAGAGCAGCCCTGCAGAGAAGGACTTGGGGGTGCTGGTCGATGAGAAAATGAACATGAGCCAGCAGTGTGTGCTTGCAGCCCAGAAAGCCAACCGTATCCTGGGCTGCATCAAAAGGAGTGTGACCAGCAGGTCGAAGGAGGTTTAGATTGGATATAAGGAGGAAATTCTTTCCTGTAAGGGTGGTGAGGTACTGGAATAGGTTGCTGTCGTGGTTTAAACCCACCCAGACAGCTCGTTCACTCACTCCCCCCTTCTTGCCGACCAAGCACAGACTCATACCTCCTCAAACCCTTCATCCTATCCCTTCCCAGGTAACTCTCCGTTACATCCTGGGCATGACGTGCTGTGGTTTGGAATACCTCTTTGGTCAGTTTGGGTCAGGTGTCCTGTCTCTGCTTCCTCCCGGCGTCCCTTCCTCCCTGGCAGAGCATGAGGCTCACAAAGTCCTTGGCCAGACCAAAACATCAGTGTTATCAGCTCTGTTCCCAGGCTGAAAATCAAAACAGCACTGCACCAGCTACGAAGGAGGAGAAAAATGACTGCTACTCCTGAACCCAAGATAGTTGCCCAGGGAGGTTGTGAATGCTCCACCCCTGGCAGTGTTCCAAGACCAGGTTGGACGAGGCCTTGGTGACATGATTTAGTGTGAGGTGTCCCTGCCCATGGCAGGGGGGTTGGAACTTGATGATCTTAAGGTCCTTTCCAACCCTAACTACTCTATGATTCTATGATTCTATAAAGTAAAAGTTATTCTCGAAATTCATGCTATTTATCTTGTACCTTAGTGCACAGACCTAGCTTATGTGCTAAGGAAATGGTGGAGTTTGCATGACAAATTAAAAAAATCTCTCAAACTCTATTAAATAGCTCCTGATTATAGCCTGATCTATGTGAGTGCAATTCAAGTGATCTCTAAGGGAAAGTATAGATATTGTCTAGTTTGTCTGTAACCTGAAGAGCATACATCTATAGGATTAAAGATCTCACTTTTCATCATTTTTTCTTCTTCAATAGAGAGTAAAAAAATATCTTGAGAGAGCTTGTTACCAATCTTGTGTAGCAAGTGACTTGGCCTTTCGGTGGAAGTGATAACAACTTAAGCGAAAGTGAGTTTGATTGTAACACTTTTGGTTTGATTAATCTATAAGACTAACTCCTGCAGACTTTGACACCATTTAGCTGGTAATTGGCCTCTGCTCAGGGGAGGTCTAGAGTTGGATCACTGACAGTGCTAATAGTCAGGTACTCGGTACATTTTCTCTAGGGCTTTTCTGTGCTTTGATTTAGCTCAGTGATAGTGATCCGTCAAAATATTTTTCCAGTGTTTAAACTGAGACATGCCTACTGTTAGATGTTCCAACCCCACAGACCACAGCTGTGGTTATGGTCTCTACAGGTATTTTGTTACCTGCTATATTTAGTCAATTACCAGCAAAAAAAAAGCTGTCTTTCCACTTACCTTCAAAATTTTTGTATAGTTGGTTCTAACGATAAAGAAATAAGTCTCAAACTCGGATAAAGTCAGATATGGTTCAGTTCTCCTTCACCAACACATTTATCAAAAAAAGATTAATTTTCATATCTGAGTGGAGGTCTTATTAGTTGGGTGCTAGCAATGTTTGGGCTCTGAAGATTAAAATAGCATTTCAGAAAACTCTCTGCTCTGCAAAATCTATGCCATGCCAGACAGCTTTACATTCATAGAAGGAACAGGAGTTAATATTCTAATTAAAAGAAATTATGAATACTCTAAGTTACAGGAAGTCCCCAGGGTGCTTTATGCACAGTGGAATACTCACTGTATGAAGGAGTTCATAAGGAATTGTTTCCAAATTAGAGATTCCTGTTCAGGAATTATACTACAGAAGAAGTCATTACCCACAGAAAAATGTCATGCAGCAATAAAAATATGGAACTGTCCTTGTCAGCCCTTAGCTCAATATAATACAAACAACATGTTTGGAATCAGTTGAAAAGGGCAAAGCATAATATTCTTCTTTATTTTATTTTAAATCTGTTAATCAGTAATTTGATTTTTCATTTTAGCCAATTGAAACATATCCTATGCTCCATCCAAATCTTGTCTGGTAGTACAGATGAATTTAGGTTAATCTGGCAAATACTGATATCCCGTGCCATGGGTTATGGTGGACATAATAAATGTGTAAAAGAGTGCCTTTTACCCAATACGGTGTTGATGATTGACAAGTTCTGCAGGTTTTCTCCTTACTATACCACAAAGGACTAATTCAAAGAGACAAACCATGAAAACCAAGTCATGAGTCAGTCAGAGTGACCTGAGAAAGCACCAGGCAGAAATGTCGTCGAAGGCACAGAGCAGCAGGAGTGAAGTTGAGGACTGAAGGTTTCATGTCAGATATACCTGCCTGTCTTTTAGTTCACTATATTTTTTACCCCCTCAGACTTGTGCTGCATTCTCCCTAGAGGTCCCACAACAGACAAAAAAGTGCCAAGAACTTTTAAGCTTAATCATTAGATTGAACTGGCACAGCTGGGTAATGGACAGTAGTCTCCAACCAGGAACAGAGAAGACAATCTGGTGCAGGAACAACTTGAAGTACCAAAGTTGAATCTTCAGGAGCTTGTCTAGTAGAGTTATACTAACCAGCTCTCAAAGGCATTCAAGTGTTTAATGTCTTACTGACACTTCTCCTTTTGCTAAGATTTTTTTAAAGCTGCTGTGCTTTGCTCTCATTGACAGAGTTCAATTACTTTGTCCCTAACACTGACATTTTTTCAGCAGCAAATAGCAAAATATCTTTGGCTTAAGATGAAAAATACAAAGTGCAAACCTGTGAATATAAATGAGTTTGTAAATTCCTAGAACAGGATCTTATTTTAACCTTCTTTTTCCACTTCATATATAATAGAATCATATTATAATTGAACCACTGATTGAAAGTCAATACTTCATAAAACTAAGAGACATAAGCTAATAATTAAAGTAATTAAGCAGACAATTGTTGCTGAACTTTTAAACTTTCACAAGGGGAAAAGCTATAACATATGAAGCCTGAAAATGAGGGTGCAGTAGAATTACTGGAAATGTTAAGGGTACCATTAAAAGCTAGTCAACCTAAAGAAAGATGACAGACATAACTAAGCATATCTTTTTTGTGTGTGTATACTGTTAAGTATACAGTACAATTAGCTTGAAAATAATTATTTAATGGTAGTTTAAGGAGTATGCTTCACCTCCTGTGGCAGAATTTTGCAGTGGCTTCTGAGTGCCCTCTGCCCGACTCCAATCAAATTGTATGTAGCTCTCTTTTTCCTACTTGCTTTTCCTCTACAGATACAGCAAGAGGAAGCATTTTGTCTTTAATGTGCCAGAAACTTACCACTTTTGTACTGTATGCATTTCCTTAATGTATGTACTATCCAAAAAGGCCACGGATGCAACTTGCAAGAAGACATGAAGCCAAATCAGGGCAAGGAAATGAATGCAAATAATCTCTAATACAGAAATGTTCCATTGTAAATTACTATTAGCTTATCTTCACATTACATTGTAAGAGAAAGAAAAGAAAGGAAGATAGGAAAAGATATGGCTACATTGCTTTGGCCAGAGGCTTATAATTGTCACTGATCGCATTTTAATGTTGAAAGATTTATGTATCCAGAATATTAAAACTTCTATTACATTTTCAATTAAAAACTTATATGGAATACATGTTGTAGTAAAAGCATGCTTTCCAAAGAAATTGACATATGCACATTCTGAGGAAATGAGAATGTTTTAAATTTATAGACTGAGAGGTTTACCTGGAGAATTAATTATACAAGCATCTTCTGCAAACATCCTGTGATAGTGCACTCTCATTACATTTTCTGTACTAAATTCCATTTCTTGAATAATCTCTGTCTCCTGGGTAATTATTAATTACCATTTAAGAAGAAAATGCATGTGCTCAACATCAAATAAACATTCTACCTCTTTTAAGAGGAATGAGTGCACACTGAACAAGTGGTAAATGCCGATCTAGAAAAAGATGATGTTTGGGCAGAACTTGGGTGAAATTCTACCTCTCCTGAAATCTCAGCAAATTTCTCATGAGTCCTACTGGCATACTGAGTATTGTAGCTGAGGCGCTGAAGTATCTCAGATGTACTAGGTGCTTTTGACACCTTCATTGGCAAATGACCTGATAAATTATTGGGATAATGTTTGACATGAGCAACGTCTTTTCTAAAATAGTAGAAGGGTACAATTGTTGAACCAGTGATCCTTCTTAGCTCCTTGGCAATTTAACATCTTCCCAATAAGCATTCTTCTGCCACCTCCTTTATGAATCTTAACAGTTTGTTCAGATTACATCCAGCAGTTAGTTAGACAGAGGAACTATTTATCCTAAACGGAAGAATTCATTGCATGTTTTCAAACAATCACAAAATTTTCTTAATTTTTATGGGAAAGGGGAAGACCTAGAATAACAAGTTTCTTGGTCAGGTCACTACCTCTTGTGGGGGAATTCAAGGCTTGAGTGCCTGTTTTGTTGTCCTCTTAAATATGAGTAAGTTAACATACTAGATAACTGTGCTGGATGAGGCTACCTGTCTCTGAAGGTAATATGCTTTAGGCATACTTAATTGTTCATTTGATCAGATTATAAAGTTTCTTCTAGCATCAGTGTTAGGTCCTTCTGCTGGTTCTCCAGGAGTACCTTTGTCACATCTTTCTGGCTTCATAAGTCCACCAGTCTGTGACTGATGTACGTCTATGTTAGTATGGGAATGGCAATGGCTCTAGATGGATAAAAAAAAAAAATGTCTTGCACAAGTTGTTTAGTTAGGTTGACTGGTAATGCTTATAACCAGGATGATGTCAACCAGCAGTGCTCTCCACAGCAGTCTCTGAAAGGCGTAGCAAGCTCCCGAGATCTCCTAAACCAAAGACTCAAACCCTACAGTGTCAGTGTGGCAGATTTATAGCTAAAACGTTGAACACAACAGATAGACAGTTTCTAAGTAACATTTCTCCCCAAGGGCAAAACAAGGTAGTGTGGCGCATTTGAAGGGATGCAGGCAGACACACTCTTAGTGGAAACAGAGAGATGAGCTACAGATTGAGATGTAAACCTCATGAAGTTAGCAAAACGAGCTAGGAGTAACCAAAAAAATACTGGTACTGTAAAAGAAAGTTGTTCATTTAATAGGTTCACTTGATAGAATCTAATGAGTATGACCCTTATTCCTAGTGGACTAAAATTTCACTTGTATTGAGGAGTTCAGGTTCCCTTAGGGGAGAGCAGTAGCAAAGCTGTAGAAAGGAGATAATTTAGAGGCTGAAATACCTTGTTTCACTTATTTGTGAAAACCAGAAGTCTTTGTTCTTGTGACTCAGGTTTGAACAGAGGCTTTTCAGAGTGAAAACCACCATGCTCCACAGAAACCATTTCCATCTTTTCCTATTATGCCTGTTAATCTTATCAGATCTGCAATCTGAAATGCAGACATAAACTGTTGGATTTCTGCCAGGCTAGTGACTCCACTTGCCACCGCCATGACCTCCAGTTTGGGAAGTGCTGCCCTATGGCTTGACTAAGAGCCTGTCTCGTTAGCTGGGACTTGTAAAATACTTCTAATCTCTGTGACATGTAGCAGCCTTTGAACAGCACGTTGGTTTCTCAGAGCACTGAGGGCTTGAAAGGAAGAAAGAGAAATGCCTGGGCAGGGAGGAGACTATCAGGGAGGAGAAGGACTGGGGCTGCTCCCCAGGGTGACCTGGTGCAGGCTGAGCCAGGCTCTATCCCCACAGGACACAGCCCTTTGTGGGGTCCGAGTGGTGACAGGGGCAGGTACCAAAAACCCAGATACAGTGAATGTTTGCTGACACACCACAATCCCCTAATATCCTCAAGCAGCCATTTGTCCCCCAGGCACTGCCTGGGGCTGTCAGCCCCTTCCCCAGCAGCACTCTCAGAACTGGAGTTCACACAGGTTGAGCAATGGGTACTTGGACATGGGATGCTTGGCAAACCCAGCTCAGCTCTGCTCAGGCACCCCTGGGACTTGCCACAGCCTGAAGCCTGCCCACAGCAGTGGCAAGTATAACCATGCTTACTGGGCTATGAGTCTTTTTGTAGAAATTTCCAGTACTGTGATTTTGTACCTTCATATAGGTGAGAACAGCACTAATGTGCAAGAGTATGGAATCTGTGAGCAGACTAGATGTCTACGCAGTGTAATGACTCTCCTTCCTGGAAAGTAAAAGACAAAGGCAATTCCAGGAAGTCTGGCCTTTTCAAATGTGAAAATTCAATTTACTGTGTTAACAAGTTTCAAAAATAATGTTTTAATCTTCAGTAACAGAGGAAATGGATACTTCTGGCATTGCAAGAATCAGAAAAGAAAAAAATAACTTAGAAATTCAAGTAAGGGTTTTGTGTAGAGAGGAGGAGAGAAAGTTAATCAACTTGTGAAAGAGACAGTATGTAAGGGAGAACCTACGTATAGAAGTTCTCCTTATACAAGTACATAAGCTTTTAAGAAGTCAGTGTCATTTATTAACTTATTATAATTATGCCACTCTGTAGACGCACCTGAGGATGCAGCAGTTCTCAGCAGAAGGTTTCAGATCAGTTTGTGTGACAGTTTTTCTGGCTCTTGTTACATTTGTTCCAATTGTTCAAGGCATTTGAAATATAGTTTGGATTGAGTACAGACAAGTGCATGCTCTGCCTGGGGCTCCAGTTTTCACTAATAAGGAACTAAGTTTATAAAGGCAATTACATGTATTTCATGAGGTTGTTTATTATATCCTAACTTTTAGAGTGAAAGAAGACTGTAGGGCTTAACCTGACTAGATGCTAGTTACAAACTACAGTATTAGTAGGGAATTATTGTGAATTTATTTTATATACTCAGCTTTTGACAAGAGCAAAACAGAACTGAGTGGACTGTGGTAAATAAACTGGAAAGGATAGAAAAGTTTAATGAAAAGCAATCACAGCCAGTCCTGTTGCTTCTGAATGGTGGCACCTATCCCCAGTTACAACATGTATCATAGCAATGTGCTTACATAAAATTGCTTAAATATAATGAATCACTATGCCCGAGATGAGTAATAGAATGAAAGACAGCACAGATTATAGTAATAAGAGGTTGCAAGAAAAAAATTAAAATATTAAAATATACTGGATGGTCGATACTTTGGCAACAAAGAAAAAACGTCCATAAACTGAAATTATTCTGGTGCACTGCTTGCATCAGTAAAGATCAGCTTAACTCACAGAATCTGTTCTATTTTCTCTTTTGATGCAGCATTTTTTTAAATGGGATAATGGTAAACTGTAATTGCATAATCCCTGAAACTGTCACATTTTAAGATCAGTCTCTTTCACATTGCTCCTTGTCTGCTTTAACTGTCCCCTGGCACTAATCAAAAAGTGAACTGAGATACATCTTGCCTCAATCAGAATTGCTGTTTGATTGATTAAACAAGAGATTGAAGGAGTTTTGTTTATATTTAAAACCTACTGCTGGAGGAACCTGTAGATACTAGTGCTGACAGGTTGACATGGCTGTCTGCCATGTCATCTGGACTACGAAAATTCGTTTGGGCTATGCAACAAGAGTGGGTACAAAGGGGGGTGCAAAGAGTGTATGGGAGAGGGGCAAATAGGAAAAAGCAAGAAAAAAGTAGGGAAAACTTGGGTTTTGTTTAGCTTCCCATCACCAAATTGTGGTTTGGTTTGGGGATTTTTTTCCCACTTTTTCTTGTGTTTGTTTCTGGGGTTAATTAATACAACTGTGACAAAGTGCTTGAATTAAGAATAATTTACTGTATTGAAACTGTGAGAAGACTACTCACTTGTGCCTCACTCTCCCTTTCTTTTAGCAGAAGAATATGATATACAATTAACACCCAGAACAATTTACATCCAGAATTAGAAAAAACTCCAGTGCCGGGGGCAGACTTGCTGTTTATAAAAAAGAAGCCTATTTCCCTGACAGGATATCTGTAAAAAAAATCCAAATTAATTCAGTAAAAACAACAGAGTATTAGTAGCATCTAAGTCTTTGTGTTTCTAGTTATGCTGCTACTCTAGAAGTTGACTCCCCTCTTTTATTGCCACTGTAGTTGCCCCTCCTTCTGGATAAAGTAACCACATGAAGTGCTAAATACTGTTGGAAGACATACTCATGATTCCTCCCTTTGCTGTTCTACTGCTCTGCGTTTCAGCCTTTCAGTTATATTGCTTTGACAGTTCCATAGTCCCAAACTATTGATTTGACAAAAACAAAACACATGCATCTGTCCCGTGCCCCTCCAACCTCCCCAAACCAGTACAAGGAAGTTGTATGTCCCTTCTAATTTCCAAATAAAAAATACTTGAGTGTAAATAGTTAGTCTATGTTGTACCTTTTCTTTCTTCAGGCCTGGTACCTTTACCCTTTTATTGGCTTTTGTAGAAAACACAAATAAAGAAGTACCTGCTTCAACTATTTCTTAAGACTGTGACTGTATTTTATAAAGGCAGTGCACTTCAGATAGCAAAGACAGTGAAAAGTATTTGGTGCTTTTCATTTGCCCTGGTACAGATACAATATTGCTTAAGGAAATACAGTTTTGACTCTAATAATGATAACTGAAAAGCAAAAAAAAATTTTTCTATTCAATTTCTAACAATAATTAGCAAACTAATACATAAGCTTATAGTATTTTTTTTCAAACAACAGCTGAAAATAATTTTCATATGTGGTAAAAAAAAAAAAGAGCCTGATGTAGCCCTGTTTTGGATTTTTCTTATTTATAAAATTAAAGTCTTTGCTTCTCATAATACTTGCATTTCAACCTTTCAAATCTACTTATCTTTGAACAATGGAATTATACAAGCAATTAGGAAAATTCAGATATAATGAAAGTGAATGCAGCCCAGTTGTAATGAATGGATCTTACTGTGCATTTGATTGCAGTTTATTTCAGACTGTAAATAAGTTAATTCTGTTTGGTTTTCTCTCTAAAAGTAGCCATATTGAGTCAGATTTTCAAGACAGCTCAAACCTCACAGTCTGTCTATAGCCAGATAAAAGTTCTTTACAAAGTAGGCCAAAGCATTATGTGGAAATCTGACACTCACTGTTAAACCATAGCTGTATTAATCTTTGCAGTATAATGTACGCTAACAGAGTGATTTTTTTTTACTTTTTTTTTTTTTACATAACTGTTAGTTTTCATTATCCTCCCTAGGTCTGTACTTCTCAGAGGTAGTCTCAACCTGCCTTTGGAAAGTGCATCTGTAATGTATTTTTCCCTCTTGACGTACTAGGTTCCCCCACATTGTGTAAAAACAGAATAGGAGGGTCTTAGAAGTCAGATCAAGATGCTATGTGAGCCTGTCTTTTGTCCCTGAAATAACACTGCTAAGACATATAAAAAATGTGTCTTAAACGCTCCTCCAGCATCAAGGCTAGCTGGTACTATGCCTCTCAGGCTTTATTTATTTATTTATTTATTTATTTGCTTATTTATTTATTTATTTGTTTGTTTATTTGTTTATTTATTTATTTATTTCAAATAGACCTCAAATTGTTTAGCATTTCCAGCTAACATAACAGTTGGTTTTGCAGCTGAACAGAAAGGTGTATTAGTCTAAACCACTGGGTGGCACAAAGAAGCCAATGTACATGTGAGTATGATTCTACCTCTGTTTCCTGTGATTTACACAAGATACACTCTTTGTTTAGAAAATTCGAGTGCCTTTTAAAGTACTAAGGAGTAAGTGAATCAGTGAAGTACAGCTCTTTGCTTTTATTTGTATAAGTAGGTTGTTGTCATGAGATACAGGGAGTCTGCTTCATGACTGGAAGTGTCAGTGTGTTTGTACTTTTGGACAATTTTGAGGGAGGGATAAGGAAGACATGGGTAGTAATTTTTAAAATATATCTCAAAATAAGCCCTGCTCACTTTGATTACTGATTTCTACTACTTTTTTATTATTATTTTTAATTAGCTGATTTGGTCACATTTTTCCCACAGCTGTTTGTCCCCATTTTTGTCTTCTTTATTCCCCTTTCACCTATACTCACAGTAAGTGATTGGTATTGCATTCTCATGGGCTACTTGCTAATAGCATGCTTAAAGACATCAATACTTTGTGTTACTTTGTAGCTTCCAAGCACTTTCACAGTATTAATTATATTATTCTAACATTTTTAATCCCTGAAATGGAAGCATTTATTTTCTTGTTTAAGGGGTGGAGAACTGAGGCATGACTTTTTTAAGCAACCTAGGGGTTTATAATGATATTGTCTTTCACCTCACTGATCCCATTGACTGGTCCACACTGTTTGCTGTCTTCCATGTTATCAGATTAATTTTCTTATCTTTCTCTTGCTCCTTTTTAATTTATTTCATCTGAGTTTCAGCATTTCTTTCAGCAGGTTGAAAGTGTTATTTGTAGAAGAGATTGAAGAGACCTTTTTAAATTTTAAATGTCTCGCAATACTCGCAATACAATTGGAGTGCTGGGCTTATAATTTTCATTTTGTGTTTTGTCTTTAAAAAGAATTGAGACCAAAAGTATCAGATAACCATATAGCTATGTTTGCTGTCTCTGGATTTGTTTTAGGGTCTTATGAAAAGTACCTAATCCAGGTAAATGGGTTTATATTTTGTATTGTTTTTTTCATATTTTATTCCCTTTAAGAAGACATTAATTCTCTTTTCTGAATGGAATGTATATTTGATGAAGTTCTGTCTCTTGGTGATCACTTCACTGTATTTCAGAAAAATCTGTCTCTATAGTAAATTCTTATGAGAAGCAATTTAGTGATGACATCCTTCTCCTAATCTTTTGCTTGTTTAAGATTGATTTTGTGAAAACATTTAAGCTATTCTAGTTTGTTCATTCATTTATACTTGGGTACAACAGAGGAATTATCATATGCAGTATGTTTAAGGTGGAATTCTTTTCATTCAATTCAAAGTCATGATGTGAATGAAGGGAATTAAATTATGGTTTGGTTGGTCTGTTCAGACTGCAGAAGAGAAGGCTCAGGGGGGACTTTATCACTTTCTACAACTACCTGAAAGGAAGATGGAGCGATGAGGTGGCATGTCTATTCTCCCAAGTAACAAGTCATAGGGCAAGAAGAAATGGCCTCAAGCTGCGCCTGGGGAGGTCTAGGTTGGATATTAGCAAAAATTTCTTTACCAAAAAAGGTGATCAGGCATTGGAACAGGCTGCCCAGAGCAAGTGGTGGAATCACTGTCCCTGAAAGTGTTCAAAACCTGTGTACACAAGGCCTTTAGTAACATATTTTAGTGGTGTACTTGGGAATCCTGGGGTAAAGGTTAGACTTGATGACCTTAAAGGTCTTTTCTAACTCAGCTGATTCTACGATTCTTTCCTTCAATCTTCATAAATCCTACAAGCTTCCCTAGGATCCTGTAGTTTTAGGTTCCTCCATTATTAACTTTGCCAGAAGAAAGCATTTTTTTTTTGTTGCTGTTCCTTAATTTAAGACTCTTGAAATTCCGGACTTTGAACTAGCCTGTGCATCTTCTGAGGAATAACGCTTTTTTGTCAACACAGAGGATTTCCAGGACAAGTGTTCTGGGGGAGTAGATTGTGAAAGACTTACCCAGAGTCCTGTTATGCGAACCTGATATATTGTATCCCTAGGTATTTCCACATCTTAAAATTATGAATGGATCATGTTTAAACCCTCTTTGTTTAAATCAAGTTGGCAAAGAAGTAGAAGGAAAACTTACTAAATTAATTTGCGTTAAAATTTAATAAGAAAACCAAATGTTTATTTTGGCCTGTGTGCTTTGTCAGAGATCAATTGCTTTCACTGGAGATCTTAATAATGAAATGCGACAGCACATTTCCTTGTTGGAATTTTTTATTCTCTAAGGTCTGAACTTCCTTAACTTACTCATGAGGTAGTTTGTACATTCCTACTAGTAACTCATGGACTTTCTCACCTCTTTAAGGATGCAAACATTGCTTCTGGAGTTCAGATGTTCTGTATGTCTTTGCAGTCCCAAACACACAGGTTATGAAATTAAAGGAGTGCAATGAAGAGTGTTGAACCCATGATCTTCATTATTGATATTGAAAAACCAAAGGGTGTTGCAGTCTGAGGAAACATGATACATTTATTTGCTCTGACTTTTAAATTGGTTTAGCTTACTTTTTAAAATAGCTTTTGTTACAGACTTTCTGAAGCAAAGGTCCTCTTTTTTATACATTTTGGTACAAAAACTGTATGCATTCCTTTTTATCTATGTAAACACTACATAATAATAACAGAGAAAATATGCACATCTAATTTTCATCTGAGCAATGCTCAGAAGATTACAATAGAGTAGAACTCACTAGCAAAATAGTGCAGCTATATGGTTTTTCAGCCCATACAGAAAATTATGAATAGTTAAAAAATACATATATTTATATTAAAATGTGTCTACAACCTATGAATTCTAGCAATTTACAAGGGACAGTTATTTTGGGGAAAAAATGGGGTAATGATACAGCAATATGTTTCACCTTTGATTTTCCTTGGATTGAGTTCAGCTCAGTACATGCAGTACACTCTTCTCCTGGGTATGATGGAGTAAGACTGTGGTTGAATCATCTGCAGGTCCAAACCTCTGTCATTGCTTTGTCACCCCTTGTTCTATGTAACCTTTGGTTCAGGAATCTAATTCCTTACAGTGCTATACAGTTTAAAGATCCTGATCTTAGGAACCATTATTTTTAAGGTTTATTGCCTTTTTTGGTTTTTTGGTTGGTTGGTTTGTGGTTCGTTTGTTTGTTTGTTTTGTTTCATTTTTGTTCTTGCTTTTTTGGGGTTCAATCATTGTCTAACTTGGGAGTAAGGCTGGCAGTTTCAAGATTAGGATCCGTACTTCTCCCTTATATGATGAAAAAAAAAGTGTTTTCTTTTTTTTCCTCAGTGTACACTAAATTTGTGATTTAGGTCACTGACTTCTACGATTCTGCAATTAGAACATTGAACTCCAGTGGCAGGCAGTGAAATGTCTCTAGTAAAAATGAGAATATCTATTTAGAGACCAATGATGAAGGTGCTCAAAATACTTAGTCTAGACTTTTTATTTCTGTTTGAATTCCCACATTATCATTCTTTAGGACTTCCTATGTTATTCACATGTATGTGAGCTTAAGATACTTTAACCCAACTATCACAGGGGAAAAGCTGCTCATTTTACATAATTAAAGCAAATCAGGATCCAAGTGGTTTTATTGATTTACTAATGATATGCAATTAGCTGGCAAAGAGTGAGTAGTCCTTCAGGATCAATATGAGTAACAGAATGAATAAACCATAGTCTTGGCTGCTTACAAAGTGTTGAAAAATCCCAAAGAGTTCTCTCTCTCTCTCACACACAGGCACTCACACTCATGTACACATAGAATTAGGGGCATCCCCACCCTCTAAGCCGTATGGATGACAAGCACACACTTCCTTTCTGGGACTGTAGTATGTGCGGGTGAGCTGCTGAAAAAGCACAAGAGTCTGCATATGTACACTTGAGCTCTAGGTACTCTCTGTGTCACAATGTCTGTGTCAGCAATGAATTTATAGACTTTTAGGGCTCCAATGGAAAGAAACAAAAATACAACAACCCAAACCAGCAAAAAACCCAAAGAGGTAAACAACCAAACAAAATACCCCCCACTTGAGCTACTGGCACAACTGGCACTTCGGCACCAAATCTGTTAATTTGGTGTCAAGAAGTGTAAATTTTGAGAATCTAGTATGGTTACTGTGTGATCCTTAGAGCTGCCAGAAACTGTAGGCTGTTTTCAAGAATCTGTTTTCGAGCTTTGATGGAAAGATCAAGGTAACAAAATTTAAAGCAGTTTGGAAGAAAAAACTAGTTTCCTCTGCAAATAACTCAGGTTTAGGACTGTAGAAGTGTCTGCTGTGGTTTTACACTTACTCTGAACACTATAGGAACATGGGTATTTGCTCAAAAAGGAGAAGGAACATGTTAGTTGTAAAATACAGTGTTTGGAGATTTTTTCCCAATTAGTTGCTTTGCCCTATGGAATATACATTTCTGATATTTACAGTCCTTCATGCCAGTTTAAGAAATGCTGTAACCTGGGATTTTGAGAAACACTAGCAATTAAGGGCTTGCTTGTGTTTCAAAGGGCTGTCAAAATTATTCTGTTGACTGCGATTTTGTAGAGATTGCATTTTTTAATTAATTACTATCACTGTCTGAAATAATTTAATACTAATCCTTCTTTTCTTTTGTTTTTCATCCTCAGTCCCTGATCTATGTCTATGTCAGATGTTGTGTGGGTCTGTTTATGTTTATCCAGTTCCTTATGGGCTTATTTTCTATTGTTTTGCTTTTTTGGAAGATGAGTAAAAAGACTCTGTAGTTTTTTAGGTGTTTTTTGGGTTTTTTTTTTTTTTAGGTTTTTTTTTAGTTTTTTTTTGTTTACAGCTGGGATTTTATGTGGCACAGAACTTTGTAATAGCATCTGTGCATATCAGCCCACCATATGGGTAGGAGGGAAATAGCTTAATTTAGCGCATATGCATGAAGTAAACTAGGACTTGACTATTGCTGGGCTACAAATCACTAAACACTACAGAGAATACTAGGTTGTGGAAGGATTGCAAGAAACCAAAGGGCAAATATGATCTTAGTAGTATTATAGTATTTCTGCTACACATTTCCTCAGTGTTTATCCAGAGCAGTGACTCAGCAAGCACATGTCTAGTCAGAAAATCATTAAAGGTTAAAGCTTGACCAATATAAATGAAATGACATGGACTTAAAGTACAGCTGAGGGCTCACAGTCTTACTTTTGTTCCAGAGAGACAGAAAATCAGCTTCACTGATTCAACTAAAGGCAGCAGTAGTCCCAAAGTAGTTTCACTGATAACATATAACCAGAGGTCTAAATCTTTTCTTTTTTAAAACTGCCTTTGGCCATTACTGCTATTTAAGTCCTTTTACCGGTTACCGCAATAGGTCAGCTTTATATCTGATATTTCTGACATAAGGGGCCTGTCGAACAACAATCTGTTTTGGAGATCCATATATGCATAGGGTTAGAAGAAATAACTCCAACCCTGATAATCACCTCTGAGTTTTGACTTGCTAAAATGCTAGAATCTTTTGCTTATGGCCATAACATAGTTAATGAAGGGACACTTCACTATCACCGAAGAAGATAATTGCTTCTCAAGCAGTTCAACCAACATAATTTGAGGTGAAATCTTTACAACACTGCTGGTTCTTTAGCATACCTTTCTGTTGTTTCTTTTGTTTCCAAAGGGACCTTTACCTGTATTATTAGCCTTACAGAAGGGACCTGAAAAACAAGCATGCTGACATTTTCATTGTGCGTTGGGTGAGTGAATAGTTAGTTTTTTAAGGTTTTTGTTTGAATCTACAGAAATAGACAGCCATACTTAACAAAGCTGAGATGAATTATAAATATGGGTTTTCAGATTGTGATTGTATGATATCTGCTACTAACCACTGGAGAAAATACATAAACGGTTCTTGGATGAGAGATGAAAGCCTTAAATGTTCTTCTTACAATTTGTCCTCATACAACTGGACCAGAGTCAGATAGATTCTTTCCTCTCATTTCTATTAAATTTTTAATTATTTTTTTACACAGTGGAAGAGGTATTTTAAATTGCATGAGCTACATAAAGAATTTAAAGTGAATGTCTGTCTTTCAGCAAAAACAAATAAAAGACTGTGCCTCTTTCTCTGGGTTGCATATAAAAAGGGCTAGGTTTCATCTCTAGGGAATGTCAACAGAACAACAACTGCAGAAAATGTCTTATTTTCTGACATATGTAGGATTTTTCTTAATACTCCTGGTTCTCAAGATATGATACCAAATGAAATGTTTTGTAGAAGGTGTGTAACACATGGCATCCAGTAGTACAATGTGTTAGTGTGATGGTCAAGAGACCCTTCTTTGTGTCTGTCTCAAAACAACTCAAAAGACTAAACGACATGACAGCTCATTACTGAACGATAAGTGGGGGATGCTTCCCTTTGTTGTGTGCCCTGAGTCTGTGAAGGTCAACTACCCCACAACGAACTGCCCACAGATAGCTTCACAGACACTGACGCCTGCCAGTGCACAAGGTGAGCTGGGTCTGGGGCTCACCAGATCCTGGTGAGTGAGTCTGACCTGTGGGAGGGTTCCAGGAGAGTCCGACCCTGTAAAAAGGCACCGTCCTGCAGCCACGTGGTTCCTTCCTCTATCCTGGACTACAGTGGGGTCAAGGACTGAAAGGACACAACTGAAAGTACTTCCACGTGCTGAATGAGAAGACACTGCTGGGTCCATTGGGTGGGTGGCGCTATTTATTTGTTTTCTTTCTTTCCTTTCTTTCTTTTGTTCTTTCCTCCTTCTACTTTGTGTCTTTTATAAGAGTAAGAACCAGCCCAAACTTTTGTTCTCCTGACACAGTTTTAGGGCAGTTTACAATAAAGTTAATTGTTGTTTGGCTTTCCAATCTCTGGAGGGCCTCTGGGTTTCTCTTGTGAACCGCGCAGAGTGTGTAAAAGATCTGCTCCCCCCAGGCTCGTCAGGCAGACTGTGACAGGAGGTCAGTTCCTAAGAAAACCTTATAAAACTGTAAATAAACTTATAATTTGAGATCTGTAATTATGTAGCTATACTGCTTGCCATTGTGCTGAATAGTGTTTATGGGAGCTTTTTCTTTTTTTATATGGGCGTACTTTTGTATTTCTGGGAGTACGCACCTGAATGAACAACTGCAGTGTTGGAAGGCTTTTGGTCTGCTAAACTGTAGATTTTTGAGTCTGCAGTGAGTTTTGTAAAGTTAGCCCTAGGTAGTGCTGAATGTTAGTCCTCTTGAGAAAATCTTTGGTGCACACACAAAAATTGAAACCTCAAAAACCCTTTGACTGAAAACCATTCAGGAGAAGGGTCTGGAGTACTTCAATCAAAAAAAGAAAAAGGAAAGGAAAATAAGACAATAAAGAGAAGGAAATCTCTTATAGTCAAAACAGCATTGCTATAAATAGAATTTTATTCTAACGAACTTTGGTATGATATTTTACTAGGTAATATGACAGGGTGGTCAACAATGAAAACATTAAATCTGCAGATATTTTGAGGTGCATATGCTAAAACTGATGGTGAGCTTTCCTTTAAATTGACTTTCATGTTTTTCTCTGGAATTGGCATGAAGTTTCTAAGTTTACTTTTACCTTGTGAATTATAGAAAGTTTGAAGAAATCTTTGTTTATCCTCTTATGATATACCTTGACACATAGTCTGAAATTTATTTAGAGCTTTAAAAAAAAAACAACAAAAGTGTCTTTGTGTTCCTTGATTCACAGAAATCTCCAGGAATTCGCCTACAAAGTTTAAATTGACAAGCAGGTATTCTTCACGGGAGACACAGGGGATAGCTCCTCCTAGCATGTCTCTTCCAAGCATCAACCAGGCTATGATTATATTGTCTTTAAACATACATATTCATTAGATTATATACATATTTATGGAGTTACTTATCCATTGCATCATACTTCTAGAGAATCCCCCCCACATGCGCATTAAGATATGGTAGTGGGCTTTGGGACCCCTGGTGGTTATTTCTTCATCATCTTCCTCTTCATCACTTTGTTTTAGGATTCTTGTCATGTCAGTAGCCACCAGGCCAGTTCTGGCCAGTTCTTGGGCAATGCTTATCTTAGCCATTTCCTTATCTCTATAGTTGCTAACAAAGCCTAAGGTAGTTATTTACACCCTCATTCTTCAATCAACCCTGTTCTTCATCCTAAAATAAGATTTTCATAGGAAAGGTGAACAAAAGTAAACTTAGTGGAAAATTCTCCTAGTGGCAGGATGAAGGAATGACATTCCTTGACTTCTGAAATGCTTCCCAACAGAATCTGAAATTAATAACCTGTAAGATTCGCTTCTTAGCATATAAAACACAAAAATATGAGGTGTGACTAACAGGAGAAAAAACAGACAACTAGTTTTCATTGAGGCAGAATCGAGTGGTCATACAAAGTAATAATCTAGTCTATTACTTCATAGGAGATGAACTTTCTTACCTTTCATTCAGTATTTTTGAAGTTATTTTAAAGCAGCACACTTCAAGGTCTTGTGTCACAAGTGGATTTACACAAACATCCCAGACAGAAGATTCAGTGTGTGTGTGTGGCGTTAAATATTCATACTGATTAATTATTTTAATCTGCTTTGCAACCCGGTGTTGGGGGGCTGGAGGAGGACATAGAATGCAGTGCTTAACTGAGTAGGGCTGGACAGTCTCACAGAGACTGAGGATCTAGCCTACTCTGTCTAGCCTAGAGCAGCTCTGAGAGTAAGTAGAAGCCTGCTTCAGGAGTTGCATTGGTCTCTTAGTTCTATAACTCCAGGCACTGTTGTCAGCAACAACCGGAGGTATTGACTGAACTTGTAGTTTCACTTCTGGTTCATTTCCCTCAACCATATTTTTCATGTCTTCCTATTTTCAGGCTGAATACTGTCTCATCCTGTGTTGTGTTTTGTTTTAAATGATAGCAGAACCCTCCTGTACACTTCTTTCACAGCCTTAGTGTGAGGAGGTGGAAAAAAGGGGGACTACCTAGATAATTTATAAGCCTTAACTTTACAGCAGAAAATAAGGTGGAATATAGATGCTGTAGTTTGGTTAACCCACTGGACATAACAATTTTAATAATTTTGCTTGTTGCAAAAAAAGAATTATTTTGAATTAAGCTGTAGTTGTGGTTAATACTGGCAGGCAGCTAAGCACCACATAGCTGCTCTCTCACTCCTCCCTCTGCTGAGTGGGATGAAGGAAGAGGAAAGGAAGAGTAAAAGCAAGAAAACTTGTGGGTCAAGATAAAATGGGTTAATAAGCAAAGGAAAAGTAGAAGAAGAAAGAAACAAAATGAAACAGAAGTGATGCAAAGGCAATTACTAACATGTCCCATGTGTAGACCAATGTCCAGCCAGCTCCTAAGTAAGATAGGTGACTTCTTTAAACGCACTTTTTCTCCCTTTCTATTGCTGATCATGACATTCTATCTCTTCAATTAATTCAGGTCATCTGTCTGGTTGTGTCCGCTTCCAACATTTTGTGCTCCCCCAATCTATTCACTGGAGATACAGAGTGAGGAACAGAGGACTTTGTGCTGTGCAAAGAGTGTTGAGCCAATAACTGCATTAGTGTGTTTTGGTTACAAATCTAAACCAGCACCATAAAAGCTGCCATGAAGAAAGTTAACTCCATCCCAGCCAGTTGAACCCCAGTGCAACTGTGATTCATAGTAAATGGTGGCTGTAATCTGCTTATTGTGGTGGTGTGACATTTGAATTATTTCAGATTGATCTTTTTTTCAGATACTTCACTAATGAGTCTTCACTTACGAGTCTTGAAAGTAGATAGAGTTAACAAAAGTAACTCTGTTGTGAATCTTATGTCTTTAAGATTTCTTATATATATATATACACACACATTTTATGTTTCTATGTAGACACATACATGCTATGTACAGTTCTTCATATGTATGGCAATGGAAGCATACTTTATGGTCTCCTTTTTTTTTCTTCTGGCCAATATTCTTTTGGGTTTCCCTACTTGAGGACAAGTCCTGTTCAACTCCAAGCAGTAGCAAAATAATTTTAAGACAGGGAATAGGCTAATTTTTCACCTGGAAAAGTAATTTCAGCCGATATGTGCCAAAATCTATCAGGAAGACACCAAGCAAAAGCTGTCACCACTACAGAAGAGTCAGTGATTTCCCCTACTTTTTACTAAGAATCCAAGGACAACTTCATTAAACTCAGCGTAATGGATATAAAACAAAATTCCTAAATATCATGTTCCATTATTGTAGGCATCCATTAACAGCTTGGTCAAACGTTACTGAGGATGTAAGTAGTACTGTGTAACATTTCTCTGTTATGGGTATTATCTCGTCTTGTTTTGTAGGACTCATCCAAGCACTGCCCTCTGAAACAAGAGCCATCATAGGGAAATTGTCAGTTCCATGATAGCTACCAGTTTTTCCAAACTGGGTCTGAGGACCCTGCTGTTCCCAGAGCATACTCCCTTACCAAATGCTGTCAAGATTTTGTCCTTGTCTAACTGTGCCTTAGGGGGAGTGTAGCGTATGTTGTTGATACTATTCCCGTTAGAGCATGACAGTTACTGTTGCTTGTTCTCTTGGCTTTGATTTCGGATTCCTTTGGTTCAGTGATTTCGGAATTAAATATGTCCAGATGCTGTGTTTCATTTATTGTGGTTGCATGTGTACACAGGCAAATAAGTGTTTGTGTTGGTAACCTTTATGCACTGTAAGGGTAATGAAAACATTTAAAGCTAGCACAGCCAAGGTAAAAACCTCTAAATGACCCAGTATGATTCTAAAAGTAGAAAGTGCAATAAAATATATTATCTTTTAGAATATATATATGTATCTTCTAAAATATGAATATAAATTCATACTTGAAGGGAACGTATACAGCATTTTTCTACACTCTATGTCACTGCAAGTATTACCATACATATCTGTTCATTTTTCTTTCTTTTTAATAATCTATTTCCACATTTCCAGTATCTTATGTAGCTTTCCTTAAAGCTGAATATGTTCTGAATCTATTTTTTACCCCCTTAAACCAGAAAAGAAAGATGGAAAGGATGTGTATTTGAATAGTTCAGCACTTTTTTTTTTTTTTAGTGATGTTTCAAGTCCTTAGACACTGTATTACTGTTAAATTTAGTCTCTTGGAAATGCTGCAGTCTGGTAAAATTGACACAAATATACTATTAACAAAGAATTTATTGATTCACTTACCAGAATATACATTAATAAAAATAAGTCCTCATTGCAGCTTGAGAACTGTTTTGTGAAAGAGGGGACACATTGTTAGAAGGACTTTAAAGCTAATTGGTATGATTGTAATGATTTCAAAAGGCTGTTTCACAAAATCATTAAGGCTAGAAATTAATCTTTGAGCTATATTAGCTCAGAGACTTGCACTTTCTTCACACTTCGCAAGCACAACCAAACTACCATTAAGTTCAAGGTGCCCTCCATGATGCTTCATCAGAAAAGTGAATTCATTTAAGAGTTTTGTTTCAGCAGCATGTCGCTATAGACAGGATAGTGCCCTATCATGAATGGCAGAGTAAGTGGCTTCATGATGGATGTACATCTGCAGGAGTCAGAATATTTGCAAGTCACAGCAGGGTTTAAGCTTCCACAGCTTTTTTATTATGGTGCTGTGCCTATCTCTGACTTAAAACATTTTTTCTTAGGCATGATTAAAATGCATATACTTGCCTTAGTTATGTATTTGGAGTTACTGAACTGTAGCTAGGACAAATACCAATCCTTTGAATTTCTCTTCCATGTTAACGCTTCTTTCTTACCTGCTTCCTCAGATACATTTTAAGACCTGGCTCCAGAACCACTGTTTTACCCGTCTCTAGCCAATGCTACTTTCTTCTTTTCTGTATACATTTCCTTAAAAAATACACAGGAGTTGATATAGCACCTCTTTCCTTGATAACTGCATAGGCAGCTGTAGGGACAGATTCTGTAGATAGTGGCTTTGTGCTATCTCAATTCTGGCAGCAAATTGTTTAAACTTCCTCTGTTGGCTTTTCTTCAACGGTAAGATAGAAATGTCTTTGAAATAAAGATAAGTAACTCTGCTAAATAAAATAAAGGCAGAATCAGAAGTAGAGAGAGGTGTTAACAGTCAGAATACAACAGCTGTAGAAGGGGAGGACAGTTGCTGTATAACCTTGTACTTTCCTCCCGTGTTGGAACTTTCTGTCCTCTGAAAGGAACTGTCTGATGGTCTGGGGGAGGCTTAGGGACTAAGGGAGTGCTTTGAGCCACTCTCTTTCTGTGTCGGTAGCTTACAGTATTGATGCAAAAATTTATTTTCGCTGTGCTTTCAGTTGTATAATATTTGATCAAAAGAATTTTCAAGGACTAAGGAGAAGTGTGTATTTTTCCATATGCAACACTGCAGAACTACTAGTTACTGCCAATCTGATGGTTTTGTTTTCCATAGAGTTTCTGCTAGCAGATATTGCCATTTTACTAATCCACCTTTTTTTTTGCCCCTGAATTCTTCCATGTAAAATTTCCTCCTGGATATCTGTCCAAAGTTCAACAGGTTTCATAGTAAGACCTGGCATATTGGGAATGTGCTTAACTAAGTTCTAAATAGCTGTAAGGATGACTTGATATTTTATTATCAGAGGATACATGACGAGAGAGCAGGACTGATCTAACATGTTCTGTTTGCTGTTCCTTAGAAGATAGTTTTACAAAATGATTGTTCCAGAGGCAGGTTGATAAATGGGAAGAATCAAGCCCAGATAGGCTGAATTAACCAAAATGTGCAACATAAATTTTCCACCCCACCAATTTTGCCCACAGTTTATCCTCATTAAATAACAGCAAATGTTCTGTGTGAATGATATGTGGACCTCAGTGCTTGTAATTTATCATATGCACTGAGCTGACAATACTGTTGAGATCTCACATAAGCATACAATTTTGCTTTCATATTTTTCTTGTGATATTCTTTTGAAATAGTATTTACAAAATACAGTTGAGCAATACTGACTGAATGTATTACAAACTACAGATGTAGTTCTACATATTCAGTGAACATGGTAATCATCAGGCTAGCTCAGGCATACACCAGTGTTGACTAGCTGTTTAACAGACGGTGATATGGAAAGGGCAGATTGATGGACAAGCTCGGAATAACCTTCTCACTGAGGAACTTTCTGTTTTACACAGTCGGTTATGGGAAGGTTTGTCCTTGAAGGTAAAAAAAGCCTGTGTTTTCTAAGACTTTACAGTTCAATTTAAAGCTTGGTGGATTGGCTCATTTGTTGTTTGGATATAGGTCACCCAGCCAGTGGGATTCTCTTTATAGGCCTATCATGGAATTGATTGCTGCAAGATGGGACTTACTCCATTCTGCAAGGTTCAAAAGTGGGCTACATGACCTCAATATCTGTCAGCAGGTTTGTGGGATCAGTAACCTAGAATTCAAATATATCCATGCATAATACCTTTAGACCCAGGATTTTTTTTTTTTTTTTTGGGGGTGGGGGGGAAGGGGGCTTTCTTCCATTCTTTAAAATACAACAGAGGAGAATTTCAGCAAGAACACCTCTTTTTCCTTTTTTTAAAACTGGCACAGGTATCTCAACTCATTCTTGGCCAATGTGCCTGCTGGCTGTTAAGTTTTTCATTAATATGAGTGGCAACAAACATTTTTTCTCCAGCTGCTTTTTAGATACCAGTCTTTACTGCAGAAACTCATGCATGCAAACTCTCTTGATAGGATAAAATAAAAATGTAGGACTGACATGCATATGTGATGACAAATTTGTCAAAGTCACAAAAAATGCATGCTGGCATTGAAACTACAGCACTTACTAAAAACATTAATAGTGTATAAACTAACTAACACCCCATAAATTCTGACATGCACTCTTTTAAGAAACTATGAGGTTCTATAACAATTTTAATATTTCTAAAAATAGTATACAATTATAAATAAAATTATAAAATTGTTATTATATTGTTCATTTCTCAGTAGAAATTATCTTTGTAGGGCAATGCCTGACACCTTAAAATCTCATCTATGGTTCTGACATGGACTTTTTGACAAAAAAAATAACTTTTTATCTTGCTTAATACTTTCCAAAGCACTACAATTGCAGTTCTGAAGTTCTATCTGGATAGCGTCCTTTTTTTTTTAATTTGTGCTGAATGCTGATTCAAAACATCAACCCCTCACGTCTAAAGAAACTAGCTTTTGTTTCAATTGCTGAGGTGAGTAGCTCGAGAGAGGACGCCTTCAACATCGGAGCGGGGGGAAGCTCAGCGTCCAAGAGCCTCAACTCAGAGCGGCAACAGCCACCGAGGGAGCCTCAAGTTCCCGAAAGGACCTACCCAGGAGCCGGCAGCTCAGCTGACGCGAGCAGCTGACCCACAGGGGGTGGAGCCAGGAGGAGGGGCACCAGCACTGACTGGGTGAAAACCTGCCCCAGGGAGCGCGAGTGACCAACTCTGGTTGAGGCATTTTGAAACGCGAGAGCTCTCGAGTCTGGGAGCTGTGCTGTGGCTGCCCCGGCGGTGGCCAGCTTAGGCACCCAGATGGAGCAGATGAGAGGGGAGGCTGCAGTGCAGAGCTTGGGGTGTAGAGACTGCCTGCACTGGTCCGGTGAGGGGACGGTGCACAATGGGCAGGGCTGCACCCGGTGCTCCCTGGTGGAGGTCCTCCTGCAGCAGGTGGCTGAGCTGCGGGACACTGTCAATATGCTGCAGGATGTCAGGGAAGCTGAGAGGAAGCAGCACTGCTTGCTCCAGGCCCAGACTGTGCAGGGGCCTCAAGGGTCCATCGTAGCTCATGGATGGAAGAAGGAAGCCATTAACCAAGGAAGCTGGGAAATAGAAAAAAAAAAAAAAAAAAAGAGGAAGAGGACAATTAAAAGCAAGGGGCTTCCTCCTAAATCTGACGTCTCCACCCAGAACCACTTTGCTGTCTTGCAGGGGACTGATAAGGAAACGCACTTGCACCACAACCAACTGGCTGATGCACTGCTAAAGATCTCTACTGGTGCTGCTAGGAAAAAGTGGCAGGTCACAGTGGCAGAGGACTCTACTTTGAAAGGAACAGAAACGCTCATCTGTCAGCCTGACCCAGTCTGAAGGGAGGTGTGTTGCCTATCAAGGACATGGATCAGGATTGTTGCAGAGAGGCTGCCTGCTCTAGTAAGTCCCACAGACTATTACCCACTTCTAGTGATCCATGTGGGTGCTAGCGATATAGATAGCAGTAGCCCAGAGAACATAAAGAAGGACTACAGAACCCTGGGAGAGTTGGTTAGGGGCTCTGGAGCTCAGGCTGTCTCTTCGTCAATTCTCTAGGATAAATGGGAGGACCTTAAAAAAGCTATGTGAATTTAACAGGTTAATAAGTGGCTAGAACAGTGGTGCCGTAAGCAGGGGTTTGGGTACATAGAACACGGGACTCAATTTAGTAGGCCAGGTCTACTGGGGGCTGGTGGAGTTCGATCTTGCAAAGAAGAGTGGTTTTGGCAGGAAGCTTGCCAGACTGGTCAAGGAAGCTTTAAACTAGATGTGTTGGGGGAGGGGCGCATCATTCCATCTCAACACTCCCAGTCAGTTGCCAGCACCTATAATAAATGCTCAGAGCAATGTAGAGATATTCCAGCCACTCCAGCCAATGAGCCAGCTTCATTTGGAGCTTGGCTCAGATGCCTCTATACAAATGCCCGTAGCATGGGGAATAAACAAGAGGAATTAGAGATGTGTGCACGTCTCTGGAGGTATGATATAATAGGTATCACAGAAACCTGGTGGGATGGCTTCATATGACTGGAGTATTGGAATGGAAGGTTACAGACTCTTTACAAAAGACAGGCCTGGCAGGCAGGGAGGGGAAATTGCTATTTATGTTAGGGATAGGCTGGAGAGTATGGAACTCTGGGGACAGGTGAGCAGTCAATAGAGAGTTTGTGGGTCAGGGTTAAAGGGAGAACAGAGATGGGAGACATTATTGTGGGGATCTGTTACAGACCGCCTGATCAAGAGGAATCTGTGGATGATGCACTCTGTAGACAGATAGGAAAAGCCTTGCACTCACAGGCCCTTGTTCTCATGGGGGACTTCAACCACCCTGATATCTCTTGGAGAGATGGTACAGCCCAGCACAAGCAATCCAGGAGGTTCCTTGACTGTGTGAAAGACAACTTCCTTCTGCAAGTGATAGAGGAGCCGAAAAAGAGAGGTGCCATGCTTGACCTCGTACTCACCAAGAGGGAAGGGCTGGTTGGAAATGTGATGCTCCAGGGCAGCCTTGGTTGCAGTGATCATGAGATGGTCAAATTTGAGATCCTCAGGACAGTGAGAAGAGCGTGCAGCAAGCTCACTGCCCTGGACTTCAAGAGAGCAGACTTTGGCCTCTTCAGGAACCTGCTTAGTAAAGTTTCATGGGATATAGCCCTAGAGGGCAGGGGGGGCAAGACTCTTGGCTGATATTCAAGGACCACCTACTACAAGCTCAGGAGTGTTGCATCCCAACTAGAAGGAAGCGCAGCAGAAGAGTTTTATAAAAGGCGGAAGCAAGTACAGGTGGCCTGGGAAGAATACAGGGACGGTGTCCAGGAATCTAGGGACCAGGTGAGGAAAGTTAAGTCCCAGTTACAATTAAGCTTGGCTAGGGATGTTAAAGATAACAGGAAGGGATTCTATAGGTACATAGCAAATAAAAGACAGACTAGGGATAACATAGACCACCTCAGGAAGCTATCGGGAGAACTGGCTACCCTGAATTTGGAGAAGGCTGAGGTTCTGAAGGACTTCTTTGCCTCAGTCTTTCCTGGCAAATGCTCTGACCACACCACCCAAGACTTGGAAGGCAGACATAGAGACTGTGAGAATGAAGACTTTGGGCCCACTAAAGGAGAGCATCTGGACTATTCATCCTAAGAACCTGAATGTACACAAGTCCATGGCACCTGATGCAATCCATCCACGAGTCCTGAAGGAGCTGGCAAATGAAGTTGCTAAGCCAATATCCATCGTATTTGAAAAATTGTGGCAGTCAGGTGAAGTTCCCGATGACTGGAAAAAGGGAAATATAACCTCCATTTTCTAGAAGGGGAAAATGGATGACCCTGGGAATTACAGACCCATCAGTCTCACCTCTGTGCCTGGCAAAATCTTGGAGCAGATTCTCCTGGAAGGCATGCTAAGGCACATGAAAAACAGCAAGGTGGTTGGTGACAGCCAGCATGGCTTCACTAAGGGGAAAGCCTGCCTGAACAATGATGGGGCTATGGAACTGGTGGACAGCGGTAGAGCAGTTGATGTCATCTACCTGGAGTTGTGCAAAGCGTTCGACACTGTCCCACATGACATCCTTGCCTCTAAATTGGAGAGACATCAATTTGATAGGTGGACCACTCGGTGGATAAAGAACTGGCTGGATGGCCGCAAGCAAAGAGTTGTGGTCAATGGCTCAATGTCCAGCTGGAGACCAGTAATGAGTGATGTCCCTCAGGGATCGGTGTTGGGACCAGTCTTGTTCAACATCTTTGTTGGTGACATGGACAGTGGGATTGAGTGCGCCCTCAGCAAGTTTGCCGATGACACCAAGCTGCGTGGTTCAGTTGATATGCTGAAGAAGGAATGCCATCCAGAGGGACCTTGACACGCTTGTGAGCTGGGCTGATGCCAAACTTATGAAATTTAACCATGCCAAGTACAAGTTCTTACACCTGGGTCAGAGCAATTCCAGGCACAGCTACAGGTTGAGCAGAGAATGAATTCAGAGCAGCCCTGCAGAGAAGGACTTGTGGATGTCGGTCAATGAGAAAATGAACATGAGCCGGCAGTGTGTGCTTGCAGCCCAGAAAGCCAACCGTATCCTGGGCTGCATCAAGAGGAGCGTGACCAGCAGGTCAAAGGAGGTGATCCTGCCCCTTTACTCTGCTCTCGTGAGTCTTCGCTTGAAGTATTGTGTACAGTTCTGGTGTCCTCAACATAAAAAGAACATGGAACAAGTCTAGAGGAGGGCCACGAGGATGATCAGGGGACTGGAGCACCTCCCATATGAAGACAGTCTGAGAAAGTTGCGGCTCTTTGGCCTGGAGAAGAGAAGGCTGCGTGGAGACCTCATAGCAGCCTTCCAGTATCTGAAGGGGGCCTATAAGGATGTTGGGGAGGGACTCTTAATTAAGGACCGTAGTGGTCAGACAAGGGATAATGGGTTAAAATTTAAACGGGAAGTTTAGATGGGATATAAGGAAGAAGTTTTTTACTGTAAGGGTGGTGAGACACTGAAATGGGTTGCCCAGGGATGTTGTGAATGCTCCATCCCTGTCAGTGTTCAAGGCCAGGTTAGGCAGAGCCTTGGGTGACATGGTTTAGAGTGAGGTGTCCCTGCCCATGGCAGTGGGTTTGGAACTTGATTCTCTTAAGGTCCTTTCAAACCCTAGCTATTCTATGATTCTATGTTACAATTCTCTTTTCTTCAAGCTATAATAAAATACAGATTCTAGATTTAGAAAATATGGAATTACAAGATAGATATTTTTTTTTCTGTTTCAGCTTGTGATCAAGTCTCTTTTGCTGGAAAAAAAATAATACATGTGTATGGTTTTCATATGGTTTAATTTTTTCTTTAAACTCTAATGTCAAAGTGAATTATTTTGGGTCAAATACTATTCCTCTATTCCTTTGCTTTAGCTCCTTAATTTCTAGATACTGGATTTTCGTTGTTTCTCTAGACCGTAGTTGCTGTAAGGCTAGAGTTTTTCTACACAGTGTATAAATAGAAGCACTGGCTATGCAGATTTAAAAGACACTCATAATATTGAAATGAATGTTAAATTTTGCTGTCTTTTCATCTGATTCCATAGATCTTTATTTGGACTCCTACATGAGTAAGGACTGTTGGAGTAGACCCAATATATAACATACACAAAATTACAGTGTGCTATTAATCATAATTTTGTTTCTCAGTAGCTCTAATTACAATCATTTTACTGTAGTGGCATATTCATGATTGCATAACCCAAGAAGGTTAGTGAAAATCTTTGAAAATCTTTAAAAATCTGCGGGGGTGCCTCTGGTTTTGGATGTCCACTTTGATCTACAGTATGGTGCAGTGTTTAGAAAGCACTTAATATTCTTCAGACTTAATTTTGTCTCTTTGTACATGAGCATTACAATGGACTGCATGCTTTTTTTTAATGGAACCTCTGCCTCATTCTTGCTGTGGTCCAGAAACCATGGCAATCAGTGGAGAGCCTTCCTCAGTCAATTGAAAGCAGCATGACCTTGTGTGATGCTTCCTAGCATTTGGGAGTATGCTTGGCAAACTTAAATATGTTTCCCATATATAACTTAGTGTAAAAATAAGACTCTCTTCCACATTTTTTGTTATTTCATGATTGGTGTAAAAATTACTGAGTAGATTACCAATTTTAACATCACTTTATGTTAGCTCCAAATGTGAGTTTTGAGAAGTAGGGTTTGCTTGCATATGTTATACCATGAATAAAGCTAGTATTTTTCTTTTTTTGGTGGTTCTACTTCTGAACAAAATCTTAATTACATTTGCTTTTCTGTATGGCCCAAATTCATTCTGTGTTAAAATTTCCATGATGGCATCATGCAATCCCATAAATTGAAGGCAACTCTTCTTATTTTTGGATAGAAATACAGTTATTTGTTTAAGAATGGTAATGGCAAAAAATTACTATTTCAGAGCATGAATATTTGGTTTTAGTTGGGTTTGAGAGCCTTAAAAATAGCTATTGTGTAGGCTTTCAAAAGGACAGAGCATGATATTCTGATATCTGCGTGGCAATTAACTGCTACACTGTGACCCAGGCCACAGCTTGGTGTAGGTATTTTGGATGGGTATTTCCAGATATCTATCAATTCTTGTTTTGGTGTCCACCATTTCAGACAGTGCATGACATACCTAAAAGACAAAGCTTGCTCATATGGACAAAAATGCTTCAAATTATGTGTCTGAAATATGTAAATAAGGAGAGTGTCTGGCAGTTAGACTTATGCTCACTAAGGCTATGGCTCCAGTAGTTAATAATTGTACTTAAATTTATACTTTTTTGATTATATTAATGAACTAAATTAATTAAAATACTTTGAGTTAATTTATAACAGAGTTCTTGATATTAACGACCTTTTCCTAATCATTACTGAGTCCCATTGTTGAAAGATGGATTATCAGTAAAGTGGTTTTCAGTCCTTTTCTGGTAGAGAAGTATTAATACCTGTAAAATTGTTACTCTTGTTTCAGTTTCCCAGCCTGTATGGAGTTATAAGGAGAATTCTGTGGGAAAGCAGTCACATTTCATACCAGTATGCCTTTAAATGCATGAGAAAATTTTTTCTTGAAATACAGGCTTTCATAATCCTGTTCTGACAGGTTATTACCACCTAGCTGTGGGATTACATGTAGACAGCCATTTCAGGACATGTAGTATTAATCTCACTTTTTCTTCTGGAATTTGAATTATAGGTCGAAAGTACTGACAGTGAACTACTGACATTTCAATTTGAATTCACTTCAACAAGATGTTTTCTCTAGAACGGTTGGAAAGAGTACCGTGATGGCAGAGAGATTTCATTATAGAAAGAAACATTGAAGAGAGAATCTGAGATTCCTGTCATTAAAATATTTCCTTATGAAAACAGTGCTTTACCCTAAAAACCTAAACACAACCTGGAACTATTTAAAGAGAAATACTACATCATCAGAAGGAGGGACAAGTCACTAGTAACCAAGACTGTAGTATGAAGTAAGGGTTATGGGATTATTTTGTTTCAAATTGAATTTAACTAGTACTTTCAATTGCTTTCAATATTTGATGGACCCAGTGTATGGAGGGTTTGTGTTGTAAACTTGTGAAAAACATCAGTAGACACTATTATGGCCACATGCTTTTGTTTCTGATCTCTTAGAGTGTTTGGTTGTGTTTTTTGTTGTGGTTTCTTTTTTTTTTTAATTATTTGTTTGTAGTAACTTCTAGTTTTTGACAACACAGTATAAAATTTCCAGTGACTCTATCCTTGCTACTTTTCTAGGAGAGTATGTTCTCTTGTTTGCTTACAGTATCTTGGCATCCTACTTCACCTAAGGGAACTCCTACAACTGGACTTCGCAAGGTTGTTCTTTGGTGGTTTTTTTGTCCCCACCTCATCAAAACCAGGGGAATGACACATGGAATTTTCTGACCATTCAGAAACTTTTCAGTTAAATCTGAAATCTGAACAAGTGGAATTGCCGTGGCAGGAACAGATCTATTTGGCTTTCCTGCCTTGAACAGTCTCCACAACAGCAGCCGGTTTGGCCCTAGTGCAATCAGTTTTGTTTGAGACTAATGTGGTAATCTTTTTTGCAGAAGAAACATTCAACACAGCATCTGAGCAGAGGTAACTCAGATTCGCTGAGCTGCCAAATGGAAGCAATTTCAGTTAGTTTTCTTTATGATGGAAGAAAGCTTTCTGAAGTCATGTGACTTAACTGTTGAGAGCACTTTGATGTCTTAACCAGTCTTACTCTCAGTTTAACTGCTGTTTTCACTCTTAGTATTCACTTTACTTGAATATTTTAGAAATATCATGAAATGAGCATGAGAAGGAGAAGTATATTTTATTTATACCTACATTCATTGGAACTATGTGGAAAGTACAGATATCATTTATGTATAAACTTGTTACCTAATAACTTTATTGTAATACGTGAACAAAGTTATTTGGGAAGGTACTTTGTATTACTTGCTTATTACTTGAATAAGCTTATTGTCTTGTTAGAAGTTGTAATTTTAAAAGAATTTTAAAGTTTTCACAGATATAATCAATGTCTTTCAACATTTAGCATGATTGAAACAGTTATTTAGTGGGATTTTTTTAATTTACTTTCATATATCCTGCTCAAATTTATTTTTTATTTTGGAGATATTATAAGGCTTAACAGTATTCTCTGATAAGAATAAGGACTGCTGCTGAAGGCAGCATTACATTTCTAATAGAAAAATAAACTTTACAGGCTGTATATTGTAGGTTTATATAAGTGACCCAAATAAACACCAGCTTCGTACAATTTCTAATAAAAAGTCATATACCAAAACCTATTAGAATCAAACCCAATTCACTTCTTTTTGAAGCAATTTTTAAAAAGACATGCAGTACCAATGACTTCTTAAAATTTATGGTCATGTTTTGGCCTTCTTTGCTTCATCCCTGTACTGTGAAACAAATCTAAATATAGAATGTATGCATAGAACCTGAATGTGCACAAGTTCATGTGACCTGATGAAATCCATCCATGGGTCCTGAAGGAAATGGCAAATGAAGTTGCTAAGCCACTGTCCATCATATTTGAAAAATCGTGGCAGTAAGGTGAAGTTCCCGACTATTGGAAAAAGGGAAATATAACCCCCATTTTCAAGAAGGGGAAAATGGATGACCTGGGGAATTACAGACCAGTCAGTCTCACCTCTGTGCCTGGCAGAATCTTGGAGCAGATTCTCCTGGAAGGCATGCTAAGGCACATGAAAATCAACAAGGTGGTTGGTGACAGCCAGCATGGCTTCACTAAGGGGAAAGCCTGCCTGAACAATTTGGTGGCCTTCTATGATGGAGTTATGGAACTGATGGGCAGGAGTAGAACAGCTGATGTCACCTACCAGGACTTGTGCAAAGCGTTTGATGCTGTCCCACATGACATCCTTGTCTCTAAATTGGAGAGACATCAATTTGATAGGTGGACCACTCGGTGGATAAAGAACTGGCTGGATGGCCGCACCCGAAGAGTTGTGATCAATGGCTCAATGTCCAGCTGGAGACCAGTAATGAGGGGTGTCCCTCAGAGATCAGTGTTGGGACCAGTCTTGTTCAACATCTTTGTTGGTGACATGGACAGTGGGATTGAGTGCGCCCTCAGCAAGCTTGCCGATGACACCAAGCTGCGTGGTTCAGTTGATACGCTGAAGAAGGAATGCTATCCAGAGGGACCTTGACACACTTGTGAGCTGGGCTGATGCCAAACTTATGAAGTTTAACCATTCCAAGTACAAGTTCTTACACCTGGGTCAGAGCAATTCCAGGCACAGCTACAAGTTGAGCAGAGAATAAATTCAGAGCAGCCCTGCAGAGGACTTGGTGGTGTTGGTCAATGAGAAAATTAAGGAGGTGATCCTGCCCTTCTACTGTGCTCTCATGAGAACCCACTTGGAGTATTTTGTGCAGTTCTGGTGTCCTCAACATCAAAAGAACATGGAACTGTTGGAACAAGTCCAGAGGATGGCTAGGAGGATGACCAGGGCACTGAAACGCCTCCTGTGCTGAGATATGCTGGGAAAGTTGTGTCTGTTCAGCCTGGAGAAGAGAAGGCTGTGTGCAGAACTCATAGCAACCTTCCAATATCTGAAGGGAGGCTATAGGGATGGTGGGGATGAACTCTTCATTAGGGACTGTAGTGACAGGACAAGGGGTAACGGGTTAAAACTTAAACAGGGGAAGTTTAGATAGGATATAAGGAAGAAGTTTTTTGCTTTAAGGGTGGTGAGGCACTGGAATGGGTTGCCCAGGGATGTTGTGAATGCTCCATCCCTGGCAGTGTTCAAGACCAGGTTGGACAGAACCGTGGGTGACATGGCTTTGTGAGAGGTGTCCCTGCCCATGGCAGGGGGGTTGGAACTACATGATCTTAAGGTCCTTTTCCAACCCTAGCTATTCTATGATTCTATAGTTAAATCATTGTACTTGGATGTCCTAAAGCTGATTAAGATAACTATAATCTACTCCCAAACTGGCAATTTTTAATATATTATCAATGAGCAACTGAGTATCATTTAAGAAGTCTTAAGGGCAAAATATATAAAGGTGGAGTCGGCTACCTGTACCTCCTGAAGTATCAGATGCATTTAATGAAAGAATCATGTGACAAATGAAGGGAGAGCCGTAGCAGCTAATCAGTTTTGTATCGTAGATAACCATAGTAGAGTAGAATTGAGTTTTGTTGAATGCCTAGTTTATTGTTATTACATTTATTTGTCATCACAAGTGTATGTCAGAAATCTAATCTGTGTTGTATTCAGGTAGTTAACATTCCTAGGCCTAGACCTGGATCTTAAATTCTGCTCTGGTTCCACATACTGTGCCCAGAAGTCCTCTTTATTTCTATAATAAAACTTAGAAAGTCAGATATTTGTGCTGCAGCTTTTGAATCCAAACATCATTGCAACTGTCCAACTATAGGTAGGTTTTGACTTTTTTTTTTTTGTTAGTTAGTTTGTTTTTATATCCAGGTACCTGTTGAAAGCACCAAGGGTAAGTTAGTGCTGGCAACGTACCAAGCAAGATACTGATGTCACACTTCTCACGTAACAGCTGACAATGAATTCAGAGCTATGTGCAACTGAGAGTGATCTAAGCTATGGCTATTGATAAATGGAAATGATTCTGGTAGGCAAGGTAACAGAAAGTACTTTGCTTGCTGAGCAGGCCAGCTGCTCTTGCTCACAGACAAGTGCTCCACGGGGAAAATAATTTAATTCATATAATCATCACTGGCTCAGGAGTGGAAATAAAAGAAGAAAACAAAGAGGTGATGAAAGCTAGAATTTAGAGGGATTGACAGGAGGTTGGGTGACTTGCTAACATCCAGAAAGTATTGATGGCACTTGTACATTAGTCTTCTGCTTTATTCATAGTTCTATTAATTCTTAAAGAACCAGTAATATATTTCATTTATAGCAGTGAAATGTGCTGTCATATTCACTCTGAATATGTTTCTGGTATTTTTTAGTTTTAACCTTGATCTGCATGTTCGCCAGATACGGGTATAAATTTGGAAGTCATGAATTTGTTGTCTAAGGTAGCTGAAAATGGCCCAGGAGTTTGTGAAGCACCTTTGCTCATAAGAAATGCTGCTTGTCTACCCTAGAAGAAAAACTATAGAGAAAGGTGTAGAAAGAGAAGGACAAAGAAGGAAACTTGACATATAAGGGCAAAACAGTCCAAGCAAAGGCTACTGAAGTGTCTGACAGCAGAATGAAATGGATGAAACCCTTGAGAGTTCCCCCAACATAATTTTGAAGGCTGGGACACAGAGACAATCTTTTGGGTTTTATTCTGCTGCACAGAATCCAGATGTGTCTTGAATCTTTTAAGGTTGCCTCCTTGACTTTGACTTTTTCCCTTAAGATAGATCTTCATACAAACTAAACATCAGGGCATATTTCCCAGCAAGAAATCTGTAGTTCATTCAGATGGGCTTTTCATTTGATCATCTACTTTAGATGTGACAATGTCTTTCCCTCATGGACAGTTTCAGTAGGGCAAACATCATAATTGACATTAAAAAAATTACAATGAATGCTGTTAAACTGCAGAAAGTGATGGAGTAATTGAGTGTCTGGCACTCTTTTTGATGATGTGTTACTTAGATATGATTCCTAACATGTATCAAAAAATCTAGCAGTGTCATGATACTATAGCCATCAGCTTATGCTGCAAGTCTTGAACACATCCTGTCAGCAAACTTTGACCAGCAGTCAGTAGATACACAGTAGAGCTGAAATCTGAGAGCTAGGATGTGCTAACAAGCTAAGAGCAACGGAGAATTCTGCATCATCATATGTCATGAAACCATCAGGAAATGGGAACTCTTACTCTTGCATTGAAGCAAGATGAAATTCACTGCTTCATGCTTGCCATTTTTTGTTGAGTGTCAACATCTCTTAGTTCATGTTTGGTTTTCTCAGACTAGATAGCTTCTAGACTAGGCAAGAATAAAGAGAGGCCTCTTTCAGGGGCTCCTGAAAGCCTGATGCTGCCTAAAATGAAATGTGGAGACTGCAGAAACTATGGTTCTAAAACAGCTCTAGGTTGATCAATATGAATGAGTTGACACTCATTTCACTGGGTTCTTATTTAATTTACCTTTACCCATTTCAGTGCCACACATCTTTTACTTTTCTGCCATTTTCTCCTCTCTAAATGCTTATGATGAACTGGAAAATCATTTGTGTATTGTTTGTTGTGACTATCTGTGTAAGATCTCTACAAGTAACTGTCGTGGTTTAACCAATGCCAGACAGCTTGTCCACTCACTCCCCCCCCCCCCCTTCTTGCCCTCCCCTATTCTCGGAGGGACGGAGAGGAGAATCAAAAAGAATGCAGCTCCCATGGGTTGAGATAAGAACAGTTTAGTAACTAAGGTATAACACAAATTACTACTGCTACCACCAATAATAGTAATGATAAAGGAAATAACAAGGGAAGAGAATACAACACCTCAGCACCAGCCGACTGATAACTCGCCCCCCAGCCCGACCAAGCACCAACCAATACCTCCTCCAACCCTGCAGTCCACCTAGCCCTTCCGGGTAACTCCCAGTTACCTCCAGGGCATGACGTGCTGTGGTATGGAATACCTCTTTGGTCAGTTTGGGTCAGGTGTCCTGTCTCTGCTTCCTCCCGGCCTCCCGTCCTCCCTGGCAGAGCATGAGGCTCACAAAGTCCTTGGCCAAACCAAAACATCATTTTTATCAGCTCTGTTCCCAGCTGAAAGTCAAAACACAGCACTGCACCAGCTACCAAGAAAGAGAAAAACGACTGCCACTGCTAAACCCAGGACAGTAACTGTGAAGAAAGACTTTTGTTTAGTTAAAAATAAACTGTACTGGTCACTGGCAGAAATAGTAACAAAAACCAAGCAGTTCAAACAACTGAAAATGGACCTTCAAATGAATTAACAAAAGAAAAATATGGAGACATTGCTTGGAGATGTTAACTTCCAGGTCTGCACTGAATGATTAACCTTTGCTTTACTGAGGCTAAGGTGAAGCACTAAAGGAAGAAAGATCTCAATGTACTTGATTGCACACCTGTAGGTATAGATGGGAGATGGATGCAACTTGACCCATAGAGAATAGGTTAGGAAGTGACTGAAGATCAGACACAGTAGAAAATAGCACTGTAGTCAGAACTGTTGTAGGGATTGCATAATGGGATGTGGAAAAAAAGCACGCTTTAAACATATATATGTGTGTGTGTACCTGTAAGAGTCCACACATCTGGGAGCTTTATTTTATCAAGTAGCTCTCTTGACCTTAGCTGTTTAATTTGGAATAGTAGAGGTCAAAATTTAAAGCAACATAACTACCTTGCCTCTACTTTAGTATTCTTCAGTGTTCCTTAAGAATCTAATGTAAAAAAAAACCAAAAACAAACAAAAAAAAAACAAACCCTCAAACCAAAGAAGAATAAATGAAAATAACTCAAAAACAAATACTGTCCAGAATATTTCCCCCTAGAAATTATAATAGCCACCTTATTCTGACTGCAGCTGTGGGTCTAGCAAGAAGTTTTCTAATACAAAGAAAATGCCTGGAACTTTAATGAAATGCCTGCTGAGTGTTTTAATAACGTTTTATATTTTATTTACTTACTGACAAACTGAACATGAGCATGGGGAACAAAATTAATAAAATACTGCTTTCTTTTCAAATTGTGGTAAAATATGTTCATTTTGGAAAACAGACAAACCAAAACAAATTCAAACTACTAAATTTTCAAAAAAAAGGAGGTCTATTTTTGGTAAAAAAAAAAAAAAAGAAAAGAAAAAGAAAAGAAAAAGATGTGTCTGTACTTTCTTTAGTTTGGCATAAGAGTGACTATCCAGAGCAGGAGAACAATACATCCTACTTCTTTCTGAAGGTATTTCAGCACCCAACTTTCAATCTTCAGTTTCACAGTATACTCTTATAATTAGGTTTTCGTTACACTCTGAAATTGGTTTTCCTTAGCTAGTTTTGAAGATTTTCCATTTTGTATAAATAAATTTGCTTCATTTAGCTTCCCCTCTCAGTCAATATAATAACTACATTATATAATTATGACCTCAAAGCTCTGGCTGAAACCTCTTTAAAAATCCCATCGCACTCCAAAGGCACCAGGGGAAGCCACCCACTTGCTGGGTGTTTACACAGCAATACTGACTCTTTATCTGCATTTGGCTGCCATTCAGGAAGTTATGATTTGAGGAATTTGAACTCTTACAGCCTCATGAGTCATAGAGAGAAGTGGTTGAGGTGGATAGGCTCAATCATAGGGGCTTCTGCATTCAGCTGAGTTGAAACACCATACCTAAGAGATTGCTTTTTTGGATAAATAGCTTTGCTGGTTTGCAGCCAAGAATTGTGACCTTCTGTAGTACGTACAACCATGGGATTTTTTATCAACCCTGGAATACTGCATTTGGCATTTGAATTATTTCTCATGTCTTAGAAACAAGATCTCACAGTTAAAGGGATTTATGCTCTATTTGGTAGTCTGCTTTTGTTTTACATTAAATAGCTAAAGCTAGGAATCAAATTCTTGCCTAAGTACTGAAAAGGTGACCTGTTTATAGGTCTGTAGAGTGCACATGTCTCCCACTAAAGTTGGTAGGGAACTGTTGGTGTTCAATACCTGAACTTGTTTCCATCGGCTTGGTTCCTGGATGTCTTTAGATATGTACATTCTTACAGACATAACCTGAGAAAACTTGGTTGTTTGTAGTGCTGTGATTGTAAAGTAAATCAGTAAAGATGAAGGCTTTTGGGTTTAGTTACCTTTATTGATATTAATTCAAACATGGTTTGGGTTAGTTTGGTTTTTTTTGAGTTTTTTTGCTCAAAGTCTTGTTGATTTTTAACAGTTCTTTTGCTGATTGTTCTGAAGACAGGTATTTCCCTGTATTCAGCCACCTACTTAGGACATTATAGATGAGAGTCTGCTTTTCAAGATAGACTGAATTGTTTGATGTGTAGCAGAATAAGCACATATACATGGTCTAATATTTAGAGTTTCTGTTATTTTTTTCATTTCTTAGACCAATTTCATACCTTGAATGGCAGCTTGACATTCAGATAATTTTTAAAATTAAACAAAAATTTCCTTTTGACAAACATTTATTTGCATATTTAGGGTACAAAGAGGAAACAAATTTGACCTTCGATTTTGCTAGGGATAAGAATTTGCTATGGACTGCTAACGATAAGACCTTAAAAAGCTAGAAAGTTAGAAATGCAGTTTTCTTCTTCCTACCTGGCAGCAAAGTGGTGTTTAAATAGCATAGTTTTTATCACCTTTTTCCATATTTCTGCTTGACCTTAGTGTAACTGCTGAAATGTGTATCAGTTGCAGAAACGTGTATCTGGTAATATCTATGATGACTAAATGACATTAGGAGCAGAGAAATGAATTTCCATAGGGTGAACTAAACTAACACCTATAGTAAACCTAAAATATTATATTCATTTGCAGGACATGATTAGAATGATATAAATTTAACACTGTGAATTATAAGAGAGTGGTTCCTCTTAATAAATGTGAACAGTCAAATCAATGTTGTACATCCTGTTATGCATAATTTGGAATAAGATAAAATTCAGCAAGTATAATTTCAGAGTATTTCTAAAGGGAAAGAAGGGCAGCAGACTGGAATGTCTGCACTGCAATCTGCACAGGTTTCATTTGTCTTTTAGAGTTCCGAGATGAATTCATTGAAACCATCTGCCAAAACCTAGCCACTAGGGTGCAGATATGCAGCACAAACCATAGTGGGGAATACATGTAAACATGTCTCACCACTTCAAAAGGCATTTTTTTCTTTGAATGCTACTAACTTTCTGATAATATATAAAATGCTGAAAGTATTTATTAGTTCTCAGAATCAAAAACCTTTAATAAGTTAGTAAGTTCTTCTGCAAATTAATATTTGATTAGGTTTCCATTGTAGAAAACCGACAGATTTCTAATGCGTTCTGTATTTGTTAACAAATATAGTTTCAAGATGCATCTTATTAATGTAATGATACTGAAAAATCTTCAAAGATATCTGGACTTAAAGCAAAGGCATGAAAGCTGAAATGTATAGCATGTGATCTTGTAGCTAAAAACTGTAGTGTTACAACTGTAGTGTTACATATTCCTGCTTGTTGCAGGACTGTTGTGTATAACAGCATGAGGAAAAGGATGCTGCTGCAGCCTTACTAGTAAAAGCAGGGCTGAGAATTTGTAGAACGGTCATTGCGAGTAAGGAATGATAACGAGCAAACCTCCAACTTACAGGCACAATTTTGCTCAGAATCATTGTTTCATACTTCTACTTTTTGCTCATTCACACTAAAACAAAAGTACTTTCTTTACTGTATTATTTTTAAGGTGGGGACTTTTTATTTCATTATAACATTATTGATTCTGCAGAAAATAAAATTAGACACCCATTTTGTGCTTTGACAAGCTCACAGATAACAAACACATTTTTGTCATTTGTAATATTTTAGAAGCAATAAACACTGTCATTGATGCCCAGCACTACTTTTTTTCTTGCAAGAAGGAGGGCAACATTTCTGTTATAAATGGTTCAATTGGCTTGCACTGTGGATGTGAAATAACATGTTTGGCCTTGAGATAGGAATACATATGTTCCTTGAATACTAATGCTTTCCATCAGACTAGCGTTCTCTTTTGCTGCACGTTATCCAAATGGTTTTACCTTCTTTTTCACCCTGCAACACATCAGTTGCTATTGTAATGCATTGTTATTCTTTCTTTTTCAAACTGTTTTCATTTTTACAGACCATGTTTGCTGCAGTACTCTTTTCAGTTCCAGCTCATGTACACTGAACCCAGAAAAGTCCATGTCTGCTGTTCAGAGACAACCTGCCTTGACTGGACCTTTGGATGCCACGCGGTCCTGAATTTTCTCCTCATGTGCTTTCTGTGAGGCTTTCTGCCACCTCTTCTGCTCAAAGACACACAGTATTTGAAGGATTTTATAACTTTCAGAGACAATGGTCTTCAGGTGGCTACAGAAATACCCTAAAAAACCAAGGCATCCCTTTACATACATTTTAGCCATGATGTCTTTAAGTCTCACTGATTTGGGGACATAACTTTTCTTAGTTTTTCTTCAACATATTTGTTATTTGCTGTTTATTTGTTCCTTGACTGGTCTGCTTAGGAATCGTACCTACCTCTTACTTCCCTTCCTGTGTCCTTGTGAACAGTCATTTCAGACTTAGACCTGACAGCAATGTCTATTGATGTCTGTTGGTGTTGGGAGATTGTGTTGTTTTCTTTTTCCTTTTTGTTTTCTCTCTTCAGGGATTCTGTTATTTCCAAATCTTGCTCAAATATTGAAGGAACCCCTTTTAACATAGGTTTGTGCATATTTGGACTGTCAACAAAGCTGAAAATTTCTTTTCAAATAACCAGGCCTACAGCATAATAAGCATTCTATCAGCTGGTGCCAACAGAAAGATGTTTTGTAGCCAAATGAGAAATGCCTGTTAATGCCTATGCAATTGCTCAATAGTGGAGCTAATGGAGTGATTAAGGGTTTAGGATGGGGTGCTGTGTTGCACAGTCTTTGAGTATTTGCTTTGATTGTATGTCTGTGTTCCCTTGTAGTTGGAGAAAAAAATTGAGTTTATAATTGTTATCCCCATTGGTTCTTCCAGCTGAACCAGTGATGTTGCAGTTCAGTGTGAGGACATCTTCTAAAATGAGCTAAAGTTACCCCCAAAAATAAGCTAGTGTGAGTTTCCTGGAGGCAGTAAAAAAAAAAAATAAAAATCAAAATTACAATGTAAACCTGTAATAGTAAAGTCCAGGAAAAGTCATATAAAGGATATACAAAAAATGTAATGTGCAAACTGACCCTTACCTATTACAACATTGAGGAATACTTTGTAGAGAAAGTCACATTATTCTTTTCCCTCCTGCAAGATATTTTTCACTACTAATCAGGTTCTGAGACTGAATGGAAAATCAGGTTATTTCATTATAATGATGCCCATTTTCTTAGTATGTAAACACATATTTTCCTGCCTCCTTTTTTGCTCTGTGATGAGCTGTTGCTTTAGATATCATAAATATGTTTGGATTTAGCATCCACTGAAATAAAAGACTGTTTCATGATTACTTTTTGATCCACCCAAGTTAATGTAAAATCGTTCATTACTTGTAGCTCTTGATTTCAATGTTTTCATTGCAGTGCTGTAGGTTAACATAGTAAATAATTTCGGGGTATCCAAAAATAACAAATCAGGGAACAGCTTTTCTTGCTTATTAAAATCTTTCAGCTTTTCCATGGGGGAGGTGTGCTTTCACCTAGAAGTATTTCCCACTGAACTGAATATCAACCAAGGATGTATCTGTATCAAGAAGTAGGTGCAAAATAACCCAAACAAACGAAACCCACAAAAAGTTGGGGAAAGACATTAGTGGAAAGATCTGTTTCACCATCACTGTAACTATCAAAATACATCTTCCACACTTAACGTCTGTGGTGATTTAATTTGGAACAGGGTTAACCTGACTAATAAACCTGCTTAACGCAGAATATGTTTCTAATGGGAAAGTTATTGTTGAAGAGTTCATGTGCTTGACATTCAGCCCTTCCAGTCTTTCTGTAAGACTCTAAGGTGGCTACAGACTTTATTCATACAAATCCTGGGAATGCCTATATGAGAAGCCAGAGTAAAAGAGTTACTCCTTTATTTTATACTTTCATCAGCTTGAATGGATATATAGATATATATAGGGAAGATGATTGAGACATACTCAGCAACTGTACTGGCATATGTAAAAATAATCTACACTTCTGCAATTTTCTAGATTTCAATTTTTCTATATTTTTCAAAAATCGTAAAATAAAGATATCTAATTTCATTGTAACATTTCAATGCTTGACTTCCACTCCTCACAATGAATTTTCAAGCAACTCAAAGAAAGAAGCAACCTCATGCTCATAAATGAAACAAACCTAGTTACAACTTGGTTTTGTGATAGAGGACTGGTTTTATTTTATTTTTTATTTTATTTATTTTCCCTCACTGTACTTCAGATTTTGGGGTTTTGTCAGGGTTATAAATTGAGATAATCCCAGTAAATGACTTGGCACTGCTCTTTGATGTAAGTTGGCTTTCTTGCTTTATTATAGATTCTTTTGAATCTGTCCTCTCTATATATACATGCGCCTTCCTCGCCACTTTTTTTTTTTTATTATTTTTATAAATTTTGTTGATATTTGTTCTGAAATGCCTTGTGTAGTGATATCTCAAGCAAGGTATGTGACTTTTTGTTTGCTTGGGTTATTTAGATTTGCATATTGTTCTTTCTTGATCCTAAATTTCTTTTCAAATTCGTATCTCCATGATCATTTTCATGCTATTTCTTTCATGTCTTTCCCTCTGATCATGTTGAAGTTATATGTTACTACTTATTTACTGACTTATTTATCTATTTTCAAAGTCAGAATTTTTCCCCCTCTGTTTCAGTTCTGTCTCTATGCAATCAGTTAAAAGCAGCCATGACATACCTGATTGGAAAAGGACAAATGTTTTTTCTGAATACTGAAACCAACAAAATCTGGAGTAGATTTTACCTGAGTGACCTTAGAGTGTAGAACTATTACAGTTCATGCTGTTTCTTGGGAAGACACTTTAGTGTTTTTCAGCTTTGCTTAAGCAAAACATGGTTCAAATTTTGTGACTTCACTAGGTTTATTTATGTTGTAGTTCAGTGGTCTCTTCATCAGTGATATGTACAGAGATTTATACCTTTCTCTGATGTTACTTTAGTTACTTGTGGCTCTGCTAAGAGAATTACCTTGCAGAATTGACTGGAGTAGAATCTTACCTTGTAAAAATAATCAGATCTCTAAATTCAGCTTAAACTGATTTCCTGATCTATTTTATCCTTATTTAGTTGTCTGATTAAAGCTTTTATCTTGCACAGCAGAAACAAAAGTATAATAGTACAATAGTGAGGAAAAAAGCAGCAGAGGGTGGGTAAGTAAGTGCCCTTTTAACATGTCAATGGCACATTTAAAGCCTTTCACTATTACAGACATATGATCAGACATTTCTGCTTCACTGTGCCCTGTTAGATTTGGGTGGATCCATGCACTGGTTGTAACTACCATCAGGGAATTTAGCAGCTTGACTTAACATAACTGAATCCATTGTTGTGTTTCATATATTGACAATTTGTTCATGGATAGTCCTGTTCTGGAGTCTTTCTCTGTACTCCTTTATGTGATCCCAAACTTTAGGTTGTAAATTCAGCACTCCCCACTTCGCCCCCTCGAACTCAGGAGCATTTTGAACAAGTAGCTATTGTGGGCATGAAGCCCTTGGACAGCAAGGTAGGTTTGTGTGAGTGGAGAAGAGACTCATTTCTCAGTAAAGAATAAGGGGAGATAGTCCTTTGGCTGGTTTGCATAATGTGCTAAGTTAAGTGTGTGCTGTGTGCACAGGCTTAGTAAAATGGCAAGCATGATCATTTCTAAGAAGAAAGTTTTAAGAAGGTGCATATGGGGTACAGATGAATAGGCAGCCAGCCTACAGTAGGCAGAGGTATAGAAAGGAGCAAAGTTAGAAAGACCGTGGTAAATCCATGGAGGAACAGATGGACCAAGAAAAGAAAAAATTATAAAGAATTCTAGACTAAAAAGTAAAAAAGGGGAAACTAGTTAGACACAATGTAAAAAAATATACCTATTAAATAGCTGGAGATGAAAGGATATTCAATCATCTTGGTAAATTGAAAAGATGTGAGGATGCATCATAGAGTGAGTGTTAAGAATGCCAGAGAATTAACGAGATGTTAATTCTTCCTCATCCTCTCTTTACTCCTTCTCTTTCATTTGCATTTTTGATGATAACAATGTTCAGACAAGCAGTTGAAGGCTCAGCTGTTCACATGGCATTGGTAGCAGAACCATGTTTTTCTTTTTCCTGGAAGGATTGCATGGTCATTACTGGGCAGCAGTAAATAATCTCACAAAGCTCTTGGTCAGCATTTCTCAGGAGAGCCACAAAACAATTTTCTTTCTGCTCGCTTTTAGTTAGGTAAATAGACCTTCTGTTTAACATCATACAACAATTTTATGTTGGTTAGGAAAGAGTTTGAAATGCAGCAGGGAGTGCTTTCAGGACATAGACTAAACAGATTAAACAAGGCAATTTAAGTGTTTGAACCAGTCTGGAAAATCAATTTGACTGATATAAATAAAAGACAAATCTACATCTGCTTTTGGCGTTTATGTTCATCATACCTGCGGATCACCCTTAAAGTGACCTAAAACAATTATTCATGGCAGTGGAAACTGACTGACCAATCTAACTTGAGACTGATTGCAAGTAAACCAATAAATGTTGAAACAAGTTTTCCAGTCTGAAGACAGAATTCAGGGATAACTATTTTCCTGTGAGATGAGAAGATGGCAAGTTTTCCCGGTGTACTATCATGAATTACTTTGTTACAGAAGGAAAGAAGGATATCAGGAGTTACTATTATTTCAGAGCGTAATTGCAGCCCATGACATTGGGTATGTTTTATTTCTTTATTAAGGCATGGCCTTCTAAAAAGTATGATTCAGACTTGACAGCATAGAATAATAGTGCAATCAAGTAAGAGGATAGTTCTGTATGAAAGAAACTATTCTCCTGAGCTTAAACCCTCCTCCTCAAAACACTATTGAACACTCAAATCCCTCACACACCCTCCCTAAGTAGTCAGCATTTTGCTCCATATAATGCAGATTACCTTAAAAAAAATCTTTCCTTTCTTATTCTGTCATTCTTAATACTGTCAATCAAAAAATGAAATAAAGCAGAATCACTTAAAAAACCTGTGGAGCTTAACCCTGATTTCACTTAATACTTATGACAATGTAAAACTGGTGTGATTTTGGTAGAGGGATTCTTAATATACACATTCACTGAAAAGTAGTACAGAACCCATAAAGTCTTAAGAGTGATTTCCACCTTTTTAAAATTAAAGATGTCCCATTCATAAAGGCAGGAAAAGTTCAGGGTAGACTTTTAAAAAGACCTTATGTCAGAGCTTAGTGAAGTCTGAATTACTTGTTAAAATCACTCATGCTATTGAACTACTCTTCAGACAATAGAATTTTGACAATTGATGATTGTTATGATGGTCTTTACACAGAGTATTTTATTACATTCTAAGATGATTAAATTTGTTTAAATATTAAAAGAAAAAATCCTAAACAAAAATTATCACTTGAATGCATTGAAATACGAGGTTAATGGTAATTCAAAAATATTTTAGTTTTATCTCTTTTTAGCAACAATTCTGTAACTTTAGGATACTTTATATAATCTTTAACAGTGTACATTGAATGGTTAATAGATTATTTGGTACTGATGATCATAAAATATTTGAAACTCAGAATCTTGACAGCAAAAGAGGTGTTTGGAAATGTGATATTGTGATTATTCTATTTTATTAGCTGCAAAAAAACGTGAATATAGTTATTTTCTATAGGTGTATATGTCAGTGTTTGGCTTTATAAAATAGATTATTTAAGAGGAGATTTTAATTTCTTATAACAAAGGCAGTAAATAAATATAATTAGTTCATAATTATGTATAACTTGTGTAAAATAAAATTTAGCTGACAAAAAATTACAGATAGCCTTCTATCAAGCTAAAATCATGCAGTCTTTTTTTAGACCTGTTTTCTACATCTTTTCACATTCAAGTTGTATGCCCACAGTGCACATGAATTGATGGGCATTTATGCCAAAACTGTCTGAAAGAGATAGGCCCTCTCTGTTTTTATAAATATATAGATATGTCTGCATGTATATGTGTTTTATCTAGGAAGAGTGAGCAAACCAAAGGTATAACAATGTTATGCTTTTTATGAGGCATAATTAGCAGTATGAATTTGTGTTGGTTTAACTTTGATCTTTTTTTTTAGTTAAATCTAGAGGTCTGGTTTTTAGTTAAATCTAGAGTTGGTTTGCATATATACTCTTTAAATATTTTGGTGTAGTTTTTTTGTATTTTCTTCTGTATGGCTGGAGATGGAGAACCAATAGAGAGGGCTGACAGCTGAGAAGGGAGAAAATGCTTCTAAGGATTTGGGTGTTGAACTGGATCTAGGGAACGTGTCATGGTTTAAACCCTGTCAGCCATGAATCACGCAGTTGCTCTCTCACTGCCCCCCCCTTTTCTTCCCCCCCCTGCTCCTGGAGGGATGGGAAGGAGAATCAAAAGAATGTAGCTCCCATGGGTTGAGATAAGAACAGTCCAGTAACTACGGTATAACACAAACCACTACAGCTACCAGTAACAATAATGTCACTGACATGGACAGTGGGATTGAGTGCGCCCTCAGCAAGTTTGCCGATGACACCAAGCTGTGTGGTTTGGTTGACACGCTGGAGGGAAGGAATGCCATCCAGAGGGACCTTGACACACTTGTGAGGTGGGCTGATGCCAACCTCATGAAGTTTAACCATGACAAGTGCAAGTTCCTATACCTGGGTTGGAGCAATCCCAGACACAGCTACAGGCTGGGCAGAGAAGAGATTCAGAGCAGCCCTGCAGAGAAGGACTTGGGGGTGCTGTTCGGTGAGAAAATGAACATGAGCCAGCAGTGTGAGCTTGCAGCCCAGAAAGCCAACTGTATCCTGGGCTGCCTCAAAAGAGGCATGACCAGCACGTCGAAGGAGGCGATCCTGCCCCTTTATTCTGCTCTCGTGAGACCTCACTTGGAGTATTGTGTACAGTTCTGATGTCCTCAACATAAAAAGGACATGGATCTGTTGGAACAAGTCCAGAGGAGGGCCACGAGAATGATCAGGGGACTGGAGCACCTCCCATATGAAGATCGGCTGAGAAAGTTGGGGCTGTTCAGCCTGGAGAAGAGAAGGCTGCGTGGAGACCTCATAGCAGCCTTCCAGTATCTGAAGGGGGCCTATAGAGATGCTGGGGATGGACTCTTCATTAGGGACTGTAGTGATAGGACAAGGGGTAATGGGTTCAAACTTAAACAGGGGAAGTTTAGATTGGATATAAGGAGGAAATTCTTTCCTGTTAGGGTGGTGAGGCAGTGGAATAGGTTGTCCAGGGAGGTTGTGAATGCCTCATCCCTGGCAGTGTTCAAGGCCAGGTTGGATGAGGCCTTGGGTAATATGGTTTAGAACGAGGTGTCCCTGCCCATGGCAGGGGGGGTTGGAACTTGATGATCTTAAGGTCCTTTCCAACCCTAACTATTCTATGATTCTATGATTCTATAAAGGAAATAACAAGGGAAGAAAATACAACCACTCACCACACGCTGACCGATAACTCACCCCACCCGACTGAGAACCGACCAATACCTCGTCCAACCCCCCAGTCCCAAGCCCTTCCAGGTAACTCTCAGTTACATCCTGGGCATGACGTGCTGTGGTATGGAATACTTTTTTTGGCTAGTTTGGGTCAGGTGTCCTGTCTCTACTTCCTCCCAGCTTCCCCTCCTCCCTGGCAAAGCATGAGGCTCAGGAAGTCCTTGCTCAGTCTAAACGTCTGAGTGGTAACAAAAAACATCGGTGTTATCACCACTGTTCCCAGGCCGAAAGTCAAAACCACAGCACTGCACTAGCTACCAAGAAGGAGAAAAATGACTGCTACTGCTGAACCCAGGACAGCACGGGACTAGGAGTTGGAACGACAGGAGGCTAAATGGATTTCTTTCTATGATCAGCAAATATCACTGAAACCTACTGGAAAACTACATACTACTTCTAGTTGTGGGACATCTAGGAAATGGCAATCTGTTGCTCCTGCAAATTACTGGGTTACGTCAAAGTGAGGATTGCCTTGTACTTCACTGATGATCTGCCAGGAGATACTGGAGTTTCTGTGGCAGGTCTTCTGGGTTTGATTATTTTTATTTTTTTTTTCAAATCCTAGAAAGCATAATGGAAAAAAAAAGGAAGTTTCAATTCTCTTTGGGAAGTATTTATGATATTCATGGTGCTAGTGACTTTTTGAAGTAATTTTTTATGTCACACTTTGTAAAGACAGGGCTTTTTAAATTGTTTGTTTTTTTAAAAAAACCTAATGAACTTTGTATTTCCTTTAGTCACCCTGGATACATGAGTTTATATATAAGCTTTAAAAAGAGGCTAAACTGAACTGTTAATACTTTTTCCATAACATTTTTATTTTAGCAGGCATTTTTCTGTAATTTAGATGAGGTGAATTTTATAATTCTGATGATCTGAAACAAATTGTCTTTTCCCTTAATCTTATAGTAAGGATCTCACTTTATAGTCTAAAGACAAAGCAAATTCATGTGAATAATTGCAAGAGAATTCTCTATCAGCTAAAAGACAGGGTGATTAACTGGGCTGTCCTGGTAAACCTAGACACTGATTATAATCAGTTCCAGTTTGAAGGCACAGTCCTTTTATGTCTGCAGTGTTTCCCTTTCATTTGATACTATAAGAACGTACCATGTCTTGGTTTGGGATGAAAACAGATCATGTAATATGATGTCTGATGAAGTCAGGATTTTTCATTTCTGCAATGGTGTGATTAGCACATGGATATGAAACCTTAAAAACAGTGCAATCACACTAGTCTAATTTTAGTGATGAAAACACAATGATGATAGATTAATTAATGCTCATTTTCTCAGCAGGAAACTGAATAAACCTTCCCATCTGAAGGAACTATAGATTTCTTTCCCAGTCTATAAACTTGATTGACCGTGTCCAATTTGCAAGGCATAACAACACTGCGCCTTCAGGTATAAGAAATAGCATTCTGACTTGTTTTTTTCTGGTAGTCTCATACATTTCCTTGATTTTTTTTTTCACACCAGAATTTTGGTTCTCAAATGACTAATTATATAAGAGCAGTCCTAAACCCAAACAGATTTGTTTAATCTTTATCACTTCCAAGTTATAATAGCTGAAAATCTAATGATGTTTTATTTGGCTTTACCATCTTTAAAATTGGACATGCTGATGATGACTAACATTTGTCATGAAAGTTCATAACATAAGGAAACAAAGGTGTTTGATTGTTGGAGGAGCGACCCGAATCAAGAAGACAATCTCAATATGAGTTACGCTTCTTGTTCGATTTATTGCACAAGCTCACCTAATTTATACCACTGGTGATAGCTCACGCAACAGCAGTACATCTTTCATTGGCTACACACACCTGTCCACGCACCTGTCTGTACATCGCTAGTGGCTAAGCTAAATTTTACACACATACCTCTGCAACAGCAAGGTGCATACCTTGCGATAAGCGGTGCATTCCTTGTGGCCAGCAAGCTCCTGTTTCAACGTTCTGCTTACATTTCTTCGACTGCAGGCCTCCTTGGCTCAGCTGAGTCAGAGAGAGTTCAAGGCTGTCTCACTCGACTCCAATCCTGGGTTGTGCAGGCCCTCATGCGAGTTAGAATTTATGCTACCCAGCCCTTCATAATTCAAATGCCCATGTTCTGCTAACCACTGCTCCACATTTGATCTGTCCACAAATGAACAGTCTGTTAGGCAGCAACTTTACCAACTGTTTTGTCCTTAATAATAGCCAGAAATGGATACCTCAGAGGATATATGAGAATGCAGGACTGAAGTGGTGGTACAGAATATCATGTTTCCAGCAATCTGTTAATTATGAAGTTTGAGATTTTCCGAAAGATGGCTACCTATTAAAACTGTAAAAAACCACCAACAACAACAAAATTCACACCCCCCAACAAAACAAAACAAACAAAAAATCCACAAAACAAAACAAACAAACAAAAAATCCACCACCACCACCACCACCCCCCCAACAAAACAAAACCAAACAAACAAGCCTCACCTCCATCCCTGGGAAAGTGATGGAACACCTTATCCTTGGTGCCAACTTAAGGCATATCAAGGATAAGAGGGTTATGAGAGGCAGTCAACATGGCTTCACCAAAGGGAAGTCATGCTTGACCAATCTCATAGCCTTTTATGAGGAAATAACCCGGTGGATGGATGATGGCAGAGCGGTGGATGTGGTCTACCTTGACTTCAGCAAAACATCTGACACAGTCTCCCACAGCATCCTCACAGCTAAATTGAGGAAGTGTGCTCTGGATGATCGGGTAGTGAGGTGGACTGTGAACTGGCTGAAGGAGAGAAGCCAGAGAGTTGTAGTCTATGGGGCGGAGTCTAGTTGGAGGCCAGTATCCAGTGGAGTCCCTCAAGGGTCGGTACTGGGACCAGTATTATTTAATATATTCATCAACGATTTAGATGAGGGAATTGAGTGTACTATCAGCAAGTTTGCTGATGACACTAAGCTGGGAGGGGTAGCCAACACGCCAGAAGGCTGTGCTGCCATTCAGCGAGACCTGGACAGGCTGGAGAGTTGAGTGGGGAATAACTTGATGAAATATAACAAAGGAAAGTGTAGAGTCCTGCATCTGGGCAGGAACAACCCCAGGTTCCAGTATAGGTTGGGGAACGACCTGTTAGAGAGAAGTGTAGGGGAGAGGGACCTGGGGGTCCTGGTGGACGACAGGATGACCATGAGCCCACACTGTGCCCTTGTGGCCAAGAAAGCCAATGGCATCCTGGGGTGTATTAGAAGGGGGGTGGTTAGTAGGTCGAGAGAGGTCCTCCTTCCCTCTACTCTGCCCTGGTGAGACCGCATCTGGAATATTGTGTCCAGTTCTGGGCCCCTCAGTTTAAGAAGGACAGGGACATGCTGGAGAGAGTCCAGTGCAGGGCAACTAGGATGATTAAGGGAGTGGAGCATCTCCCTTATGAGGAAAGACTGAGGGAGCTGGGTCTCTATAGTTTGGAGGAGAGGAGATTGGGGGGTGACTTTATTAGTGTATATAAATATATAAAGGGGGAGTGTCACGAGGATGGAGCCAGGCTCTTCTCAGTGGCAAACAATGATAGGACAAGGGGTAATGGGTCCAAAATGGAAGACAAGAGGTTCCACTTAAACCTGAGAAGAAACTTCTTCTCAGTGAGGGTGACAGAACACTGGAACAGGCTGCCCAGGGAGGTTGTGGAGTCTCCTTCTCTGGAGGCATTCAAAATCCACCTGGACACGTTCCTGTGTAACCTTATCTAGGTGTTCCTGCTCCGGCAGGGGGATTGGACTAGATGATCTTTTGAGGTCCCTTCCAAACTCTAGCATACTGTGATACTGTGAAACAAACAAACAAACAACAAACAAAAAACCCCAAACAAGGTAAACAAAAACCCCAGTAAAAATGTCCAATTTAAAAGATATCTACGCATGTGCTTCAATTCACTGCAGATGGGATGTGGTGTGAACAAGAATGTGTAGTAAAACTGAACTTTCTCTTTCTTCTTTTTCTTGAGGAAGCAGGTTCCTTTATGCTGGATTTTTACTCTGAAGGGCATTGCTGTATTGCAGGCAGTTGTATGATTACATTACAATAGCACCTGTGTTTAAGTTAGAAGGATTCTTTTGTTGGTTTTTCTGCTATTGCTCCTTTTCTGTGAATGTACATGGTCCTGTATTTTGTTTCTCTTAGTTTAATTTTGTTTCCTTCTTCTCCCTCTACAATCATCAGAAATCACTCAGACTATATATTCCATCCAGACACACGGGACTTTAAAATCTGTTTCTAACCCAGCTCCTGAGTAAAACCCAGCTCAAATAGAAAACCAGATTTTAGATAACCAGTGATCACAAAACTATTTGACTGGATACAGAACTATGACATTGAAATGCAATGTTTTTTCCACTTAAAATTAACCATACTCCTAATGATAGCAGTTATAAACTGGCACTTACAGTGGAAATGGAAAAACTAGAATTTTTTTTCCTATCTAAATTTACTTAAAAGCAATTCAGAATACTGACTTATAGAGGCACTTATGGAAACAGAAAAATGGTCTCCAGGCATAAAAATGATGAAATTAAGAAGACTTTGCCAAGCATGGCGTATGTATCACCAAAATATCAGTATCATAAATTTTTACACAGAATGTGATCAGTTAAAAATAGCGAAAAATACCAGATTTGCCAGGTTTAATATAAAAAACATCAATCTGTTTAAAAATCAATGAATTATAATACAGTTCATGAAAGTATTACGTACTGGTCTGTTCTCTCTGCTTAGAATGTTTTTGCATAGTATATGAAGGCATGGCAGAGTAATTGGAAAAATACCAGTTTGCTGTCTATTGGCCCTTTTTCTCATGGGGGACTCCAACCACCCTGACATCTGTTGGAATGACGGTACGGCCCGGCACAAGCAATCCAGGAGGTTCCTTGACTGTGTGGAAGACAACCTCCTTCTGCAAGTGATAGAGGAACCAACAAGGAGAGGTGCCATGCTTGACCTTGTGCTAACCAACAGGGAAGGGCTCGTTGGAAATGTGGCAATCCAGGGCAGCCTTGGATGTAGTGACCACGAGATGGTTGAATTTGAGATCCTTAGGACAGTGGGAAGAGCATGCAGCAAGCTCACTGCTCTAGATTTCAAGAGAGCAGACTTTGGCCTCTTCAGGAACCTGCTTAGTAAGATTCCATGGGATATAGACCTAGAGGGCAGGGGGCCCCAAGACTCTTGGTTGGTCTTCAAGGATCACCTGCTACAAGCTCAGGAGTGTTGCATCCCAACCAGAAGGAAGTGCAGCAGGAGGGCCAGGAGACCTCCTTGGATGGATAAGGAGCTCCTGAGGAAAATTCAAATGAAAAAAGAGCTTTATAAAAAGTGGAAGCAAGGACAGGTAGCCTGGGACGAGTACAGGGGTGTTGTCTGGGAAGCTAGGGACCAAGTTAGGAAAGCTAAGGCCCAGTTAGAATTAAACTTGGCTAGGGATATTAAGAACAACAGGAAAGGATTCTATAGGTACATAGCAAATAAAAAAACAGATTAGGGAGAACGTAGGCCCCCTCAGGAAGCTCTCGGGGGAACTAGTTACACAGGATTTGGAGAAGGCTGAGGTTCTGAAGGACTTCTTTGCCTCAGTCTTCTCTAGCAAAGGCTCTGACTGCACCACCCAAGTCTTGGAAGGCAGACGCAGGGACTGTGAGAATGGAGACCTTGGGCCCACTGTAGGAGAGGAATTGGTTCGAGACCATCTTAAAAATCTGAACGTGCACAAGTCAGTGGGTCCTGATGAAATCCATCCGTGGGTCCTGAAGGAGCTGGCAAATGAAGTTGCTAAGCCACTGCCCATCATATTTGAAAAATCATGGCAGTCAGGTGAAGTTCCTGATGACTGGAAAAAGGGAAATATAACCCCCATTTTCAAGAAGGGGAAAATGGATGACCCTGGGAATTACAGACCAGTCAGTCTCACCTCTGTGCCTGGCAAAATCTTGGAGCAGATTCTCCTGGAAGGCATGCTAAGGCACATGAAAAACAGCAAGGTGGTTGGTGACAGCCAGCATGGCTTCACTAAGGGGAAATCCTGCCTGACCAATTTGGTGGCCTTTTATGATGGGGCTATGGAACTGATGGTCAGGGGTAGAGCAGTTGATGTAATCTACCTGGAGTTGTGTAAAGCGTTCGACACTGTCCCACACGACATTCTTGTCTCTAAATTGGAGAGACATCAGTTTGATGAATGGACCACTCGGTGGATAAAGAACTGGCTGGATGGCCGCACAGAAAGAGTTGTGGTCAGTGGCTCAATGTCCGGCTGGAGACCAGTAACGAGTGGTGTCCCTCAGGGATCGGTGTTGGGACCGGTCTTGTTTAACATCTTCGTCGCTGACATGGACAGTGGGATTGAGTGCGCCCTCAGCAAGTTTGCCAATGACACCAAGCTGTGTGGTTTGCTTGATATGCTGGAGGGAAGGAATGCCATCCAGAGGGACCTTGACACTCTTGTGAGGTGGGCTGATGCCAACCTCATGAAGTTTAACCATGACAAGTGCAAGGTCCTACATCTGGGTCAGAGCAATCCCAGGCACAGCTACAGGCTGGGCAGAGAAGAGATTCAGAGCAGCCCTGTGGAGAAGGACTTAGGAGTGCTGGTTGATGAGAAAATGAACACGAGCCAGCAGTGTGCGCTTGCAGCCCAGAAAGCCAACTGTATCCTGGGCTGCATCAAGAGTAGTGTGACCAGGAGGTCAAAGGATGTGATCCTGCCCCTTTATTCTGCTCTCGTGAGACCTCACTTGGAGTATTGTGTGCAGTTCTGGTGTCCTCAACATAAAAAGGACATGGATCTGTTGGAACAAGTCCAGAGGAGGGCCATGAGAATGATCAGGGGACTGGAGCACCTCCCATATGAAGATAGGCTGAGAAAGTTGGGGCTGTTCAGCCTGGAGAAGAGAAGGCTGCGTGGAGACCTCATAGCAGCCTTCCAGTATCTGAAGGGGGCCTATAGAGATGCTGGGGATGGACTCTTCATTAGGGACTGTAGTGATAGGACAAGGGGTAATGGGTTAAAACTTAAACAGGGGAAGTTTAGATTGGATATAAGGAGGAAATTCTTTCCTGTTAGGGTGGTGAGGCAGTGGAATAGGTTGTCCAGGGAGGTTGTGAATGCTCCATCCCTGGCAGTGTTCAAGGCCAGGTTGGATGAGGCCTTAGGTAATATGGTTTAGAGCGAGGTGTCCCTGCCCATGTGAGGGGGGTTGGAACTTGATGATCTTAAGGTCCTTTCCAACCCTAACTATTCTATGATTCTACGATTCTATAGAATCTAGACCTAGTATGCTAGAAGTCTGGGATATAACTTTAAATTAAGATGCATTAAAAACCTGTGGTTCACTTATCTAGCTGTAGTTCATACTGATTTTCCTCTACTAGCTGTGAAGACCAAAGGTTTTTTTAAGAATTAGTATAGCATACTCGATGTACTTCATGTATAGTAATTACTATAACATGTATATTAAGTACTAAATATTTATTACATCATGTATAGCATATGTGAAGGGTGGATAGAAGCATGGTAAAGAGACAGTCCTTTTTTGTATTTCTTATTTAGAAAAAATAGAGAAATCTGAGATAAAACCTTAGATATGCTGTTGGTACCTTGGACTTTTTGCTCATTGATGGAAGTAACATTACTCATGACAAAGATCTTTCTGTGTGAGAAAGAGTTCAGATTAGACTGTATTCCTTGTTTTTGAGATGAGGCCTACTTAAAGTTACACATGTGAGCTGATAGGCCATCCACCTATTTTTTAAGCAAAAGGTAGATCTTGGAAACCTGCAAGAACTCAGAACCATAAATGGCTCTCTTGCACAAATACGCTGCTCGCTGTGAGACATCAGATCCTGACCCCGTTAACTTCAGGCTGTCATGTACTGAGGTGAGTAACTTCATCTTGTTACTCACTTGTTACTTTTTACTCCTATGTCTTGTTGCTCTTGTTACTTCAACGGTGACTCCCAGGTCAAACACACTGCTTCAAGTTGAAGAGCAGGGGGAAGTCCAGGAGCAGCTGTCTGACCAGGGCTTCCCTCTCTGTGAGATAGCCTGTCTTGGCAGCCCTGAGTTCAAAACTCTGCAGGAGTCTCTTACCAGAGAGATCAGCCTAACACATCTTTTTCTTGCAAACCAGCTCTCCCACTATATAATGTGAGAGAGCTACAAGACCCTTACATAAAATATGCTCCTTAGGAGTGATGGAAGAGTTAGCTTTTGCTGTCCAAATGTTTCAATGATTTGTTGGGAGTTAGGGTACTTATGTCTGGGGACTTATGTCTTACAAAGTAGCAGGGTTACAGGCTGTTGTTACAGAGGATGTCTGTTAGCAATGGAGTAGGAGCAGCAGTCTTTCCATGGATGAAACACGGAGTTATAGCTTGCTGGTTGTCCTAGGTTCAGTAGTAGCAGTCATTTTTTCTCCTTCTTAGTAGCTGGTGCAGTGCTGTGTTTTTGACTTTTGGCTTGGGAACAGTGCTGATAACACCGATGTTTTTTGTTACTGCTCAAATGTTTAGTCTGACCAAGGACTTCCTGAGCCTCATGCTCTGCCAGGGAGGAGAGGAATCTGGGAGGAAGCAGAGACAGGACACCTGACCCAAACTAGCCAAAGGGGTATTCCATACCACAGCACGTCATGGCCAGTATATAAACTGGGGGCAGTTACCTGGAAGGCCTAGAACACTGCTGGGGTTGGGCTGGGTATTGATGAATAGTACTGTATTTTCTTCTCTTGTTATTTCCCTTATCATTACTATTGTTGGTGGTAGCAGTAGTAGTTTGTGTTATACCTTAGTTATTAAACTGTTCTTATCTCAACCCGTGGGAGTTACATTCTTTTGATTCTCCTTCTCGTCTCTCCAGGAGTTGGGAGGGGGGGGGGGGGGGGGAGAGAGAAAGAAAGGAGGGGGAGTGAGAGAGAGGGCTGTGTGGCTGACTTATGGCCTGGGCTTAAACCACAACAGCTCTGTTTGGTACCCAACGCTGGGCCCGGAGGGTTGAGATAACGACAGATCTGATCGGAGTGTGTCTAATTGTATTTGTGATAGGCATTCATTGTTTCGGATTAATAGTCATTCATCACAATGCTGATTTATTTGCTCTCAAAGCTGTTGTTCCTGATCTCACAGTTTCAGTGTGTCATACCTTACTTACAGTCAGTATTTTCTGTGTTAGTGTTTCTCAGGTGGGGGGCTTGGGCTAAGGTTCTTGTCTCATTGTACATTATGGCAATGACTTGTAATACAATAGAATCATTGATCATGAAACTGATCTGGCTTATGTTCCCAGTGTGGTCACCAACTTTATACTTTAGGATAATACGAGCAAGTATCTAGGTCAGTGGGCCCCTCCAGTGCTTTGGAATTTCACCACTGAATAACTGCAAAATTCACAAAAATGGATAAAACACTTAAATGAGGTGTGTGGTCATTCTGGCCATACCAGAGATGGACAAATCATGGCAACTTGATGGGACTTGGCCTATGCCTACAGGGCCTTGTTCAACACTATCCAGCACCTTGAAAAGGAAAAAAATGTCCCTGGATCTGAGGGTAAAGCAACAGACAGTGAAGCTACTCCATTTTCAAGCACAGCAGCTACACCACCCCCAGTGACAAGTACAGTCGCTAATCAAATGTTGGCTGCAGCAGACAGCACAGCTACCCCAGCGGCAAGTGCAGCAGCTACTCAAACTTCAACTGCAACAGACAGCGCAGCTATCCCAGCTCCAAGAACAGCAGCTACACCACACCCAGCAACAAGTACAGTCGCTACTCAAACCACAGTGATAACCACTGCAGCTAAACCAGAGGACCAATTCGTACCTATATCGGTTTCCCCTGTACGCAAGAGGAAAAGCAAAAAAGAGGCAAGAAAGATGAAGGGAGATGAAGAAACAATGCACTCACCACCCGGGGCAGCATCTGACCAGGAGTCATCATCACATGACAAAGAAGAAGATGAAGAAAAGGCATCAGTCTCTGAGGGAATCAGCCATCGTAGAGATGATCTATCACATCAAGCTGAATAATGGGGATATACCCATAGATCCAGATGAAGTCGAATGTACATGACCCATGTGGTGAAATCTCACACAGAGTGCACCATCATCATATGTCCAGCAACAGTAAACTGGAATGACATAGTGCCACTAACAGTGAATGAAATGATTCATAAATTCCGAGATTTTGAAGACAATCTCACCCCTTCCATCATCTCAGCTGTGGAAAAACTGTGCCAGGATCTCAAACAATTGAGGGACAATCTATCTGATTTATCCAGCTCCTCATGTGTACCAACACTCCTCAGCTATTAACAAAAGGCATCCTACTGTTCGAGAGAGAAGATACAGAAGGTATATGCCACATGCCACCCTGTTTATACCTGCAGGATCATGGAGAAGACATGACGAAGCGGGATGGAAAACCTACCTCAGTTTTGGAGGAACAGGTGCGTGAATTGAAGAGGTGAAGAAAGGTCAAGGCTGATCATCCCATGAAAGCTGTGGCTTCAGTCTCGGGTGAGCAGGTTCCCAGATGGAGTGGAAGAGCTGATTTTACTCCAGCTCCTGTGATAAAGAATAATCCCTTTCAACAAGACTTAAATGTCCAATGTTGTGATGACTATTAGAGGGGCCCTGCCTCCAGCCAGGTGGGGGAAAATCAGATTTACTGGACTGTGTGGATCAAATGGCCTGGTACATCAATCCCACAAAAGTATAAGGCTCTAGTAGATACCAGTGCACAGTGTACCCTGATGCCATCAAGCTGTCAAGGAGTAGAACCCATCTATATTTCTGGAGTGACAGGAGGAACCCAAGAGTTGACTGTACCAGAGGCTGAAATCAACCTGAGTGGGAGGAAATGGCAAAAGCACCCTATTGTGACTGGTCCAGAGGCTCCATGCATCCTTGGCATAGACTACCTCAGAAGAGGGTACTTCAAAGACCCAAAAGGGTACCAATGTGCTTTTGGTATTGCTGTTTTGGAGACGGAGGAAATTGAACAGCTGTCCACCTTGCCTGGTCTCTCAGAGGATCCTTCTGCTGTGGGGTTGATGAAGGTCGAAGAACAACAAGTGCACTGGTGGCAATATCGCACCAACCGGGACTCGCTGATTCCCATCCATAAGCTGATCCATAGACTGGAGAGTCAAGGAGTGATCAGCAGGACCCGCTTGCCCTTTAATAGCCCCATATGGCCAGTGCGAAAGTCTAACAGAGAGTGGAGACTAACAGTTGACTATCGTGGCCTGAATGAAGTCACACCACCAGTGGGTGCTGCCGTACAGAACATGCTAGAGCTTCAGTATGAATTAGAGTTAAAGGCAACCATGATTGATATTGCCAATGCATTTTTCTCAATTCCTTTGGCAGCAGAGTGCAGGCCACAGTTTGCTTTTACTTGGAAGGGTGTCCAGTTCACTTGTAACTGACTGCCCTAGGGGTGGATACACAGCCCTACCATCTGCCATGGACTGATCCAGACTGCATGGGAAGAGGGGCAAGCTCCAGAACACCTGCAATACATTGATGATATTATCGTGTGGGGTGATACAGCAGAAGTCTTTGAGAAAGGGAGGAAAATAATCCAAATCCTGCTGAAAGCCAGTTTTGCCATTAAATGGAGTGAGGTCAAGGGACTTGCGCAGGAGATTCAATTTTTGGGAATAAAATGGCAAGATCGACATCACCAGATCCTCACAGATGTGATCAACAAGATAGCAGCAATGTCTCCACCAACTAATAAGAAAGAACACAAGCTTTCTTGTGTGCTATGGGGTTCTGGAGAATGCAAATCCCGAATTACAGTTTGATTGTAAGCCCTCTCTATCATTTGACCTGGAAGAAGAATGAGTTTAAATGGGACCCTGAACAACAACAAGCCTTTGACCAAAGTGAAAGAAAGATAGTTCATGCAGTAGCCCTTGGACCAGTCTGGACCAGGCCAGATGTAAAAAATGTACTCTACACTGCAGCTGGGGAGAATGGTCCTACCTAGAGACTCTGGCAGAAAGCTCCAGGGGAGATGCGAGGTTGAGCCCTTGGCTTTTGGAGTCAGGGATGCAAAGGATCTGAGGCCAGCTATACCCCAGCTGAGAAAGAGATACTGGCAGCCTATGAAGGGGTTCGAGCTGCTTCAGAAGTGACTGGCACTGAAGCACAGCTTCTCCTGACACCTTGGCTGCCCGTGCTGGGCTGGATGTTCAAAGGCAGAGTATCCTGTACACGTGATGCAACCGATGCTACATGGAGTAAGTGGGCTGCACTAATTACACAACGAGCTCAAATAGGAAATCCCAGTCATCCAGGCACTCTAGAAGTCCTCATGGACTGGCCAGAGGGCAAAGATTTTGGAATGTCACCAGAAGAGAAGGTGATGTGTGCTGAAGAGGCCCCACCATATAATAAACTGTCAGAAAGTGAAAAGCAGTATGCCTTGTTTACTGATGGGCCCTGCCGTGTTGTGGGAAAGCATCGGAGATGGAAGGCAGATGTATGGAGTCCTCAGTGACAAGTTGCAAAAACTGCTGCAGGAGAGGGTGAATCGAGTCAGTTTGCCAAGGTGAAAGCCATCCAGCTGGCCTTGGACATTGCTGAATGAGAAAAGTGGCCCGTACTTTATCTCTATACTGACTCATGATGGTGGCAAATGCCCTGTGGGGGTGGTTGCAGCAATGGAAGCAGAGCAACTGGCAATGCAGAGGTAAAAACATCTGGGCTGCTGTACTCTGGCAAGATATTGCTGCCCAGGTGCAGAACCTGGTGGTGAAGGTACGCCATGGAGATGCTCATGTACCCGAGAGTTGGGCCACTGAGGAGCACCAGAACAACCAACAAGTGGATAGAGCTGCTAAGATTGAAGTGGCTCAGATGGACTTAGATTGGCAATATAAAGGTGAATTATTTTTGGCCCGGTGGGCCCATGACACTTCAGAACATCAGGGCAGAGGTGCAGCATACAGATGGGCCCGTGATTGAGGGGTGGACATAACAATGGACACTATTGCCCAGGTTATTCATGAGTGTGAAACGTGCTGCAATTAAACAAGCTAAACTGTTAAGGCCTCTTTGGTATGGAGGACGATGGCTGAAGTACAAATATGGGGAGTCCTGGCAGATTGATTATATCATACTCCCACCAACCCGCCAAAGCAAGCGCCATGTGCTTACCATGGCAGAAGCAACCACTGGACGGCTGGAAGCACACGCTATGCGCCACGACACTGCCCAGAACACTATCCCGGGCCTTGAGAAACACATTTTGTGGAGACACGGCAGCCCAGAGAGAACTGAGTTAGAAAATGGGACTCATTTCTGGAATAACCTTATAAATATTTGGGGTAAAGAGCATGGCATTGAGTGGGTATATCACATCCCCTACCATGCACCCGCCTCTGGGAAAATCAAACGGTACATTGGGTTGTTAAAAACTACACTGACAGCAATGAGTAGTGGGATTTTCAAACATTGGGATACACACTTACCAAAGGCCACCTGGTTGGTCAACACCAGAAGATCTGCCAGCAGGGCTAGCCTGGCTCAGTTGGAACTTTTACATACTGTATAGGGGGACAAAGTTCCTGTGGTGCACATAAAGAATTTGCTGGGGAAGACAGTCTGGGTTATTCCTGCTTCAGGTAAAGGCAAATCCACTTGTGGGGTTGCTTTTACTCAGAGACCTGGATATACATTGTGGGTAATGCAGGAAGATGGGAAATCACAGAATCCCAAGGGTTGGAAGGGACCTCAAGAGATCATCTGGTCCAACCCCCCTGCAAGAGCAGGGTAACCTGGAGTACATCACACAGGAACTTGTCCAGGCAGGCCTTGAATATCTCCAATGTGGGAGACTCCACAACCCCCCTGGGCAACGTCTTCCAGTGCTCTGTCACTCTCACAGTAAAGAAGTTCTTCCTGATGTTAACGTGGAACCTTCTATGCTCCAGTTTACACCCATTGTCCCTTGTCCTATCACTGGATATCACTGAGAAAAGCCTAGCTCCATCATCCTGACACCCACGCGTTACATATTTGTAAACTGATGAGGTCACCCCTCAGTCTCCTCTTCTCCAAGCTGAAGAGACCCAGCTCCTTCAGCCTCTCCTCATAAGGGAGGTGTTCCACTCCCTTAATCATCTTTGTGGCTCTGCGCTGGACTCTTTCAAGCAGTTCCCTGTCCTTCTTGAACTGAGGGGCCCAGAACTGGATGCAATATTCCAGATGCGGCCTAACCAAGGCAGAATAGAGGGGGAGGAGAACCTCTCTTGACCTACTAACCACACCCTTTCTCATGCACCCCAGGATGCCATTTGCCTTCTTGGCCACAAGGGCACATTGCTGGCTCATGTTCATCCTCCTATCCACCAGGACCCCCAGGTCCCTTTCCCCTTCGCTACTTTCCAGCAGGTCAGTCCCCAACCTGTACTGGTACATGGGGTTGTTCTTCCCCACATGCAAGACTCTACACTTGCCCTTGTTGAATTTCATCAAATTTCTCCCCGCCCAACTCTCCAGCCTGTCCAGGTCTCGCTGAATGGCAACACAGCCTTCTGGTGTGTCAGCCATTCCTTCCAGTTTAGTATCATCAGCGAACTTGCTGAGAGTACACTCGGTTCCCTCATCCAGGTCGTTGATGAAAATATTAAACAGCACTGGTCCCAGCACCGACCCCTGAGGCACTCCACTAGTCACAGACCTCCAGCTAGATTCTGCACCATTGACCACAACTCTCTGCCTTCTTCCTTCCAACCAGTTCTTGATCCACCTCACTACCTGATCGTCAAGCCCACACTTCCTTAGCTTATCTATGAGAATGCTGTGGGAGACAGTATCAAATGCCTTACTGAAGTCTGATGTATACCTTAAGGGGATTTGATTTTAGGGGAAAACAGCCAATGAACTCAATTATATGCTGTTGTCTGCTATGTAATACTTTTATAGCCCACCAACTAGATGTCTTCAGGTCACCAGCGACTAGCCCTGACTTCCCTCCAACCATCATCCCAACAGAGAATGAACTTTGATAGAACCAGACGAGTTCTGCAGCAAAGGAAAGATCAGCATCAGCAGGCAATGATCCAACACTGCACACAGCCTCTTCTGCCCCAAAAGAGATGGAACTCGACATCATGGACCAAATGGACTCAGCAGCTTTGTAGGGGTTGGTCCATGCACTAAGGTATGATCTCTCTCTCTCTCTCTCTTTGTATGTATGTGGATGTATATATATATACGTATATGTAAGAGCAATGGTATATTGAAAATGTGGGATCTAAGCATGACGTCAATGGTATGGAATAAGGGATGGATACTGCCCTGGGTTCAGCAGTAGCAGTCATTTTTCTCCTTCTTAGTAGCTGGTGCAGCACTATGTTTTTTACTTTCGGCATGTGAACAGCACTGATAACATTGATGTTTTTTGTTACTGCTCAAATGTTTAGTATGTCCAAGGACTTTCTGAGTCTCATGCTCTGCCAGGGAGGAGGGGAAGCCAGGAAGAAGCAGAGGCAGGACACCTGACCCAAACTAACCAAAGAGGTAATCCATACCACAGCATGTTATGCTCAGGGTTACCCTTAAGGGCTAGTTCACTGCTCGGTTGGGCTGTGTATTGACGGGTGGTATTGTATTCTCTTCCCTTGTTATTTCCCTTACTATTATTATTATTGGTGGTAGCAGTAGTGGGTTTGTATTATACCTTATTTACTGGACCGTTCTTATCTCAACCTGTGGGAGTTACATTATTTCAATTTTCCTTCCGGTCCTCAGGGAAGGGGGGGCAGTATCAAAAAAGGGGTGAAATAAAAATGCCTAGAAAAGTTCTTACCAGACCAAAGTTATTATTAACAAGACAGAAATTGTGTCTGATGTAATGATATCCAACTGTTCTAAAATCTCTTACAGAAAAGAAAGGCTGTGACATTGCTGAGTGAATCCAATGCACAGGCTAACTGGTATAAAATACTGCACAAGTGCATTCTTATATTAACTTTGTCAGTTGAAGTATTTTTCAGCTGTTCTCTGTGCTATGTGTATTCCTCCCACCCATGACCAATCACTATATACTTGAGTATAGACAAGTAACTCTAACCAAAGCTCAAGTCTCAGGGTCTTTTGCTGTAGTGGGGAGCAATTTTCAGAACCAACATAATAAAGGGCTTTTGGTATGTAAACAAAAGTTATGAATTGTTGCTGTTTTGTTGCTTCATTTTCATCCAATTGTTACACTGAGCAGCACTACTGCCTTTTAAGGCTCTGTGGTAAGTTTTACGCAGTTCTTTATATTTTTGTAAACAACTGGTCAGGCAGTGCCATTATTTATGTAAGAACATCTTCCAATTGAAAACAACAACAAAAAAAACCCCACCTCCAAGTAAAACAAAAAACCCCCATAACCTCTTAACAATTAAAGTAAAATGTTACTTGAACATTTCTTAACTGTATCCAAAACATGTAGTATACTGATCCAGGAGGAAAATAAACATGCTGACTGAGCATGCGGAACTGTGGTTAGGAAAGCTAAAACCTGCCTAGAGTTGAATCTGAAAGGCAGCAAGAAGGGCTTCCTCAGGTACATAGCAGTGAAAGGAAGACAATGGAAATCATGGCCCACTGTTGAATGAAGCAGTGAACCCGGTGACAAAGGATATTGGAAAGTATGAGGTAGTCAGTGCCTTCTTCAACCTTGGTCTTCACTGGTAAGATTTGACCTCAGGAATTCCAGGCCCCTGAGACCTGAGACAAAGTCTGGATAATGAAAAGCTTACTTTTGGTGGGAAAAGGTCAGGTTATGGTTCTTTTGAACAAACAGGATATACACATGTCACCCCTATTTTCAAGAAAAGGGATCCAGTGAACTATAAGCCAGTCAGCCTCAAATCAATTTGTGGGAAACTGATGGAGTAAATAGTTCTTGTAAGTACTCCCAAATGTATCAGTTATCATATGAAGTGTAAGAAGGTGAAAGAGAATTATCATCATGGATTTAGGAAGAAGAAACCATGTCAGTCCAGCCTAACAGCTTTCTATCAAGAGATGACTGCCTTGATGTATGGTGTTTATCTCGACATTAGCAAGGCCTTTGTTGCTGCCTCCCATGATATCCTTATAGACACTTGGTGAATTATGGATTTGATAAGAAGACAGTGAGGTAGACTGAAAGCTGACTGAACTGCACTCAAAGTGCTGTTATGATACCAAGTCCATTTAGATGCCAGGCCCTAGTGGTATACCCCAGTGACGGATACTAGGGCTTCTTCACTAATGATGTGGATAATGTAACAGAGCACCCTCAGCAAGATCACAGATGGTAAGAGCCAGGAAAAGCGGCAAAGTGATGGATAAACTAGATGGTTGTGCTGCCCTTCATTGGGACCTTAACAGGTTAGAGAAATGGCTGACAAGAGTCTCATGAAGTTAAAAAATGCAAACGCCAAGTCTTGCGCCTAGGGGGAACTATGCATAAGTGCAGTCTGAAGACTGAATGGCAACTTTGTAATGAAATCCCTGGAAGTCCTGGTGGACTTGTACTTGACCATGAGCTGGCAGTGCAACCAGGGAAAACAGTGTCTCAAACTGCATTAGGAAGAATGTTGCCAGCAGGTCAAGGGAGGTAATCCTTCCTCTCTGCTCAGCCTTAATGAGACACATTTGGAGTGCTAAGTCCAGAGGTGGACTCCTCAGCACAAGAGAGACAGGGATCATAGACTCCTGGAATAGTTAGAGTTGGAAAGGACCTTAAGATCGTCTAGTTCCAGCCCCCCATGCCATGGGGAGGGATGCCTCACCCTACACCATGTTTAATAAAGGGTTAAAGAGATGATTAAGGTCCTGGACCATCTGCCACATAAGAAGATGCTGAGAGAGCTGCTTTCATATGACAGATGATTCTTTGCTTCTGGAGCAGAGAAGGCTAACAGGGATCTTATCAATGTGTACAAATATCTGATGGGGGAGTGAAGAAGAAGGTACTAGGCTTTTCTCAGTGGTATCCAATGACAGAACAAGGGCAATGGGCACACACCAAAATACACAAAATACCATTTAAAGTCAAGTTGGTTTTTTTGTTTTTTTTTTTTTTTTTTTTTGTGGGTTTTGTGTGTGTGTGTGTTTTTTTTTTTTTTTTAATACAGACAACATTATCACAATGTTATGTGGTGCTCAAAGAAGTTGTGGAGCCTCCATTATTGTAAATACCCAAAACCCCACTGGACATGGTTATGATCAAACTTTTCTGGCTGACCCTGTTCTGAGTAGGGAGGTGGACTAAGTGATGCCTCTGATAATAAAGGTATGTGTTCCTGTTCTGTGATTCTACGCTTTATATTGCGTATCCTCAAACCATGACGAACACTGTTGATCAATAAAATATTCTTTGAATAACTTAATTTCATTCATTTGTGGCATGATTCGTGAAGGTAAAATATCTCAGAAAACTTGGGAGATAAGCATATTTGCAGAATGAAAATTAAACGTCTCAGGCTTTCTGTCATTGCTACAATAATATTTTCAGTTATATAAATAAATAAAGGGTTTTACCCCTTCCAGTTCCACTTATATTATAGCATTCTGGTTTTAATTGTAATATTTCAGAAATAAGAAAGCTAGATATTTTGGACTGTAAAGGAAATTATTACTGCATCTGCCTTATCAGTATGATTGTAGAATGGATGGAGATAATGGAGCATTTTTCCTACTCAAGGGAATACCTTGGTTTTTAATCCTTGTCTCCTTGCAGTGGCAGTCCTATTGCAAGAAGCAGTGGTATTCTGGGGGCAGTGAAGTAACAGAGCAATGAAACTGAACAAATCATATTCTCCATTAACAGTGGGATTTAGCCTGCTGTTTAGGAATATTATTACTTTCAGTCATCCCTCCAATGTCCAGTTTATATACAGTGAATTTCATTAGTGTGAAATATTTCTGACACCTTGTTTAGTGCTTTCAGTCTTTATTGCACCACATCCCCGTAATGTTTCACAAATGAATTTGTTTTCTTTTATAAACTTTTTAAAAGGTCTTCCCATCTGGAAATACACTTGATGATAACCTTTTCAGGCTAAATTAAGATGAGTTCATTTGTTAATTTTTTATTTCACTGGTAATGTGCTGTTTAGTCACCAGATAATGAGGCTTTTCATAGATGATGAGAACTCATTATCCCAATCTTCTAATAGAAATGCACCTTATCACAGGTGCATGACTGCTATTCTTGATTTAATTTGAGATCATGTCTGAAAAAAATATATTAAAATATGGTATCTTTGTTGTCCATAGGGCTGCTTTTAAATAGACAACGTCCAGATCACACACTGAAGTCCAGATGTGTCCTGATTGTCCTCTACTTAGAACATAATTTTTAATGGCCTGAAATACAAGTTTAAATGTCTAATAATAATAATAATGAAGAAGTCAGATTTTATCTCTCCCTCATCTCAGATCTATTTTGTTGGAGACTAGACATTTTGTTGGAGGCTTATCTCTAATAGTGGTTATTCTTAAGGCTTTTAGTGCTTTGTACTTCTTACTTGTCCTGGTTTCAGATGTAACAGTCATTTTTTTCCTTCCTAGTAGCTGGTGCAGTGCTGTGTTTTGGCTTTAGTCTGAGAACAATGCTGATAACACACTGATGTTTTAGTTGTTACTAAGTAGTGCTTACCCTGATCAAGGATTTTTCAGTCTCTCATGCTCTGCCTGTGAAGAAGGGCACAAGAAGCCAAGAGGAAGCAGAGACAGGACACCTGATCCAAACTAACCAAAGGGGTATCCCATACCACAGCTCTTCATGCCCAGTATATAATCTGGGAGGAGTTACCCAGAAGGCCCAGATTGCTGCTCAAGTTGGGCTGGGTACTGGTTGGTGGGTGTTGGGCAACTGTATTGTGCATCACTTGCATTTATTTTTTTTTCCTTTCCCCTTTAGTTTTATATTCTCTCCCTTTGTTATTTCCCTTATCATATCTTATCATATCATAACGTAACATACTCTAGTTATCTCAACCTGTGGGTTTTACATTCTTTTGCTTCTCCTCCCCATCCCACCCAGGGAGGGGAAAGGAGGGGCGACCTAATGTCTGTGTAGTGCTGAGTTACAGGCTAGGTCTAAACCACAATATTATTCTGGAAATTCAAGATAGAAAGACATGGTTAAACTTTTAATTTGTTGATGGAAGAACTTTAAGCCATTCTAACTTCTGAAGAGGATTTCATGTAGTATGTGAATATAGCTGAAAAAAGATTTGCCCTCATAAGTCAGGCACAAAATAGATCCATTCTTTCTGAGCTAAGGCAGTTTTGGTGAAAAAAAAAACAGATTTTCTCTAGAATAAAGGTCAGAATGAAATTAGACTTTTTTTTGAGGGGATGGCTCTGGATACAAGCAATTTAATTTCTTTACTGCCCTACTGGTATTGTACAATATGAAATTCTTTGTATTCTGGACCTTCAAGAGTTTGTTGAGGAACTTTTATATTTCCCAAGTTCATGATGCTGTGGGAATTAACTGTTGAGATCAGAAAAAAAAATAAAGGAATATGGTAATTACATTTATTCCAGTGAGTGCACATTGTGTTTTCCTGCAATCCTTTTTCATTTTATGGTATTTTCAAAAAACTTCAGGAAAATATTTTTTAGAGGCAGTCTTGCTCCCCTATTGTTTGCTTAGAGTTTTACCATTTTGAATTTCAGTCAAAACCTCTCCCTTTATAAAGAATGTTAATCGTATTGCTGTGACTATTCCTGGTGCCATTAACTTCCAGTTGCTTCAGCTCTCTTGAGTATTGAAGTAGAGGTATATGGTCTGTCAACTAGAAAACACTTCTGGAGCGCTATGTTTAAAATCAAGCTCCTCATTTTTTAGCACACTTGATTGATATCAACAAGTAGAGATCTATGAGAAACAAACACAAATTTTGATGGAGCCATGATATTTCAAATACATCAACTAAATATACATACATATAAGTAAGCAACTTACCAAGATTTGTAACTCAGTAATTTGCTTAGCCTAGAGAATTTATTGATCTTTTTTTTAAGTGGTGGTGTTTTTTCCCTGTTTTTTTTTTTTTTTTCTTTTTCTCCTCACTTTTCCAGGAGTGAAAAGTCACCTCTATTTTACCCTTAGTAGACCTAGATAATTTATACAGGTGTCCAGTCCTTCCTAAGCACTCTATCACAATGAGTACATAATAGCTGACGGACTATTTGTAATATTTTTCAGTTATTTGTCTTTATTAATTATTCTTACCACATCTTTTTAGTCTTTCAGAAAATGGCAAAAGGTAAATGTTCTTACAGAAATGAGAGACTATATTTTAAAACAAATCATACAGAAGGGGCATGTATTGATGCACTACAGCAACATCTTTGATGTCTCTTTCATTTGCTGAGAATGAAGATGCCCCTGCTCTGAGCAAGTATTTTGACCAGGTGGTTCTAGAAGTCTTTTTCAGCCTTTTTATTGTGAGGGTGGTGAGACACTAGAACAGGTTGCCTAGAAAATCTGTGGCTGCCCCATCCCTGAAAATATTCTAAGCCAGGTTGGATGGGGTTTTAAGCAACCTGGTCTAGTGGAAGATGTCCCTGCCTGTCACAGATGGGTTGGAACTAGATGACTTTTAAGGTCCCTTCCAACTCTAAGCAGTCTATGATTCTCTGATAAGAACTAACCTTACATAATACAGCATACCAGGCAAGCTTCAGATGAAAAGACCCTGGATTTATTTTTAAAGCAATTTCTCATTTACCCAGTGTGTCTTTCTCCAATAGCCCAGCTAAACCCTGATATTTACCTCTACATTCCTATTCTTATCCTGAACTCTCTGTAGACCAGGTTCCCAAACTCACGTTAACCTTCTGCACATGCTTCTCACGTTCGTCTTCCTTGCCTTTTAGAGCAATCAGCAGCCTCCTCCATTCTGGGCTTGTAGCTGTTTTGTCAGTCAGAGCTTTGCCTTCTGCAAAATGAGTTCATCTAAGAGTGGAATAAACTCCTTCCCATATACTTCAGTGCAGGTACTTCTGTGGAGACTATTTCCTTGTAACAGACATTGGAAGGCAGGGTGAGAAGAGAAGCAAAGGATACCAAGTATGTGATGCAGCTTACCATGTTGAATCTCTATGCAAACTCATGGCACCTATGATCTCAGTGTGCAAGCATGAATATGAGTGCAGTAGTAGAGAGGTACATCTCAATTTGCAGTTCCAAGGTAGTGGGACACTGTAGGACATTCTCTTACCTTATATCATACCAGACCCCACAGTGCCCAGGTTTTGGTTGGAGGGTAGCTTGTGGAATTAAATAAAAAAAAAAAAAGTGAGTTTTTTTGCCCCAAGGAACTTATAATTTCAAATACTCCGTTAACAGCTCCTTATACAGAAAAAAAAAGGATGGTTTTGGCAATATGCAAGTTAGATTTATTAAGAGCTTTTGTATCTGCCAGTTTTTCCATCTTTTATCTCCAGGAAACACCTTTTGTGCTACATGGTGGGAAAGATCAGATTTCTGGGCAGTCCTAGCATCAAGAGGCCATTTTATTGCTCTTGGGCCTGCACTAGTAGATGTCTTATTTGTGTACATGCAGGAACATCTAAATGATAGGATTTCACAAATCATATACGCCAACAGCATTTAATGTGATTTGTTCTATAGTCAGGAATCCATTTACTTTCATTCAACACAATTCTTAACTCCTTAGAGATTTAAGGGTTTTCACATTTCTGTAATATTCACAAGTTTCTCATCCTCCTTTAGGAATACAAATCTGAAGTGTGATTTGGTACTAATGGAAATAATTAATGCCTTTTCTCTGCATACAATATGGTTTAATTCATTGAAACCCTAAATAATTTTTAATAGATTTAGAAGACATTGATACCCTCCTACTAAAACCGCAATATTCTTTACTGGCAAGCCATGACTAGTAAAGAGGACTCAAAACTAGAGTTAACAGAGCATGAAGGAGCTGGTTATTTGGTTAAGCAGAGTTTCCAAGACTGGAAAAAATCTAAATATATGTCTCTGTATTTTAAATCGTATCTGACTTCTGTAGGAATCCTCGTGTTTATTCTCTTCTGGAGTATGTAAGGGTTGTAAGTTTCAGGAATATCCTAAGAAGATAGGAATTGCCAATGTAAATAGAAAGTTTTGCATGGGGTATGAAAGGTAAATACCTGTGTGTAAGTTGTCACAGGCTGGACATAGGAACAACCACAAAACCACGGATGAAATGCGAAGAGTAAATTTATGTCTGTTACCTTGCAAACTAGGGGATGCTCGAAGCAGTACCTGGGCAGAGGCCCAAGACAGGAACACAGGCACCACGCAGCTCGATCCAGGCTAGCGAATCACCAAGCCTCATGTTTTCACCTGTATTTCAGGGATTCATGCAGTTGTGATTTCCTATTGTGCTCTGATCTTCCTACAGCAGAGCAGGAATCTAAAGCATGTTTGATAGGGTGCTTCTAAGTCTATCACAGGCCTGTGTTACTAAACACAGATGTTCTACTTGTCCAATACACAAGGCCAAACAAGAATTAGCAAAATATATGTGTTTCTCAACACCCCAGTTGCAAGTCAGTTGATCATATTTACAACCCTCCTCACCAGTCTTCCATTATTTATTACAGTCTGGGTGAAGGTCCGAAGCTCTGTGACAAGAACTGTATCATGTAATACAGAGCACATAAAATAGTGTGCGTGGTGTTATTACGTCTAAAACATCTATAACTTTCCCTGAGCACCTGTGTTTTTTCTTCCATAATACCACAGGCATGACATAAAGCTAGAGAAATATTAACTTTATAACTTTAGGTTAACTAGAATGTGTGTCTCTAGTAGACAAAAAGAAACTGAAGAACCTCAGTTGTTTTAGGGAAATACATTTTCTACTTTGCTATTGGCACTTTTATATCAACAGTTATATCCAGTATTTTCCCCTACAATTATAAACCTACCTTCTAATTATGATCTTCTTTCAGTTCTGGGACAGTGCTTTAAAGGAAGGGATTAAAAAGTCCACCTTTGAAGTCTGTTAATTTTATCTCCTCTTCTATTTGATCTAAAAATATATCAGATCCCCATAAATCATTTCTCTTTTTTAATAGACTTATTTTTAATATGTAAAAATGTCTTACAATCAGCAAGATTCGATCATGCTTCTGAACTCTAGTTTGATAGGTAATAACTAAACTAAAAGTCTTGTATTCTCTGCATATAGCTAGGCATGCAGACATTTTAACCAAAACATGACATTATCATTTTAACTACTTAAATTTATCCTTAATATTGTAAGTCTATATTTTATTATTTCTACTTTAGTGTTATGAAATAAAACACAAAATATCCTTTAAAGAAAATAAATCTTTCAAATGTTTTAGCTATTTTTCTATTTGATCCCGGCCTCACTATCTTTCTATCTTGCTTTCTATCTATCTTTCAGGTGTCCCAGAGAGGTTGTGCTATCGCTGTCCTTGGAGACATTCAAAAGCCATCTGAACATGGTCTGCAAAATAATTTCTAGGTGGCCATGCTTGAGCAGAGCATTGTACCAGGTTTTCTTCAGAACTCCCTTCCAGCCTCAACTGTTTTGTGATTCTGCTAGTAGTTAATAGTGTTTGAAGCAATAAGGTCCGCCTGTACTTCTAGTCTTTGGACATTTCAAAAACGTTTTTCCATCTTTTTCATAATAGAAATTTCAATTAATGCGCTCCTGAATCTTTTATATTTGTTTAGTATGGTTTATCCATTTAACATTTTTTGGTCTTCACAAATACTCAGTACAAAGCATGCAAGTTTGCCTCAAGAATTGTTACTGTTGGATCGATTTCTGTAGTCCAGATATTGTGTAACTTCTTCATTAGAGAGACTCTATCGATTCTTACTCTTCTGCTTTTGGGTTATTGTTCATTGTTACCAAGTTCTGTAGGTAAAAAAAATGTCCAGTGTTTACTTCATGGGAATTTTGGACTTCCTGTTAAAAACATTGATCACAAAAGGAATCGTTGTAGTGTTCAAAACTTTATTTCTGTCTCCTTAGAGCTACCCTTTGTGCTTTCTAAAAGTGCAGAAACTGGGAGAAGGTTTACTTAATATTTGCCTACAATATCTAGGTGTCCTGAGATGCCTTGGAGGGAAGGAATGAGAGAGTGGGTAGCTGCATGGTTCTTGGTTTCCATCTGGGCTTAAGCCATGACATTAGGTCCTTTAAATGTCTAACTCACAGTCCACGGCATTCCATGTTTTTTCCTTAAAGTCTTGTTCTTACAATGTAATCAACAAGTAAGAAGAATTATACTGTTTGCTTTTTATTCTTGTCAGTAAGTCATACATTGGTTTTGAGAGTGGGAAAAATACAGTGTTTTAACAGAATTTTTTGCCTGCTGTACTTGGTGTAGGTGGCAATGGTAGGTTCCCACTACCCATTACCCAAGATAGTAATGAAAGATTTATTTTAAGTTGGTAACAAATTGATTTTCTACAAGTGAAGTCTACTTTGTCTGCAGTGGTAGTTGGTAAGTGATCTCGCCATCTTTATGTCTGCCCAGGGGTGTTTTAGGCCTTCCTGTTTTCTCCCCACACCACACCAGGGGGAAAAGTGAGTGAATGGCTGGGTGGACATTTAGCTGCTAACCGAGGTTAACACACCACACTCACAAACATAATTTGTGTTCCACAGCCAGCCATTATTCTCTGTGCATTTTCTGCAAGAATAACAAGAGTTTTCAGAATGACACAGGATAATAGTGATTATCATTTTGCATTTCACTGGATCTTCCTAGGACTCTCAAAACACTATTCACTGTTTAAAGTCATGTATCTGACACCTGTTGATTTATTTCTTATCTTCTTTTTTCTCTTAGGGTTTTGCTTTTGTTGTTGGTTGGTTTTTTTTCCTATAATATCAATCTGCTATGAACTTTTCCTGGAAATTACAGTTATGTTCTGCTAAACTTAGTAGATTTTGACTCATCTTCCTCTGTGGCACTGGGAAAGTTAAAGTAGACAAGATTTTGTATCTGGTGCATTACTACAGATGCTTGGTCATTTCTTTCAGATTCTGCAGTTCCTGCTATTTTTCCTTGGCCATGCAGCTTCCTGCATATTTTTTTTTACCAGCTTCAACTGTTTGTTATTTAGTGGAAAGAAAACAAAGGCTGCTGTAAGTGAAGGATCAAACCAAAGCATCATACTCCTAAAGGTGACTAGTAAATGTTTTCAAAAAGAGTGGGCACAGTGATCATTTCTCCAGTATTACAATTCAGCAATCAACAGTTGATTGGAGCTAGCCCAGCTAGAGCCGCAGCCGGCACGCTACAGCGACCGTGAGCTTCTACCGAGATTAGGAAAATCAGAGGGGATAGAGCAGAGCCATCGCGATTCCCGACATTTCCCAACACTTCCAGATTCCCGAAGTTCCAGCAGCCCTTGCGAAAGAGCGGCTGACATGGCGGGGGGCATTCCCACGGTGAACGGCAACCACTCCCCTGCCCCTTGACTTGAAAAAGCCTTTGAGAGGGCAGCGACACGTTGCTGCCCACAAGGTGCAGGGAAGGACAGGTAGGTCGTTTTGCTGACTGATATGGTCGTCTCCAGAAAGAGAGCTAGCAGTAAGAGGGCTGTAGCAACTCAGACAGAGACGCCGGCCCTAACCGTGGCTGTTCAGGTCTCTGGATGCAGGGAGTACCAGAGCCTGCTGCTGCCGGGGGAGGGAGGACAGCATTCCACCTGTGTGAGGTGTGAGCAGGTAGAAGATCTGCTTAGCTTGGTGGCTGAACTTAAGGAGGAGGTTGAGACGCTGAGGAGCATCAGGGAGTGTGAAAGGGAGATCGACTGGTGGAGTAACTCCCTGGCTGGCCAGTTGGAACGGCTCCAGGGAGATACCCCCCAAAAGGGGATGGACCCCCTGCCCTCTCAGACAGAGGGGGATGGCCCGAGACAGCCCCTGCCCTGTAGCTGTCGCCCAGAGGTAGGGGACCAAAAAGATGATGAGGGTTGGAAGCGAGTTCCGGTTCAGCATCGTGGGCAGCCCTCCTCCCTTCCTGCCCCGCTTCCCCAGGTGTCCCTCTGTAATAGATTTGAGGCTCTGGATCTGGAAGGAGAGGTAGGTGAGGATGTGGTGCAAGGCCCGCCTACAAGGCCACATAGGAAAAAGCGGTCGACTTCACACTTCAAGACTGCCTCTGGTAAGAAAGAAAGAAGGGTCATTGTAGTAGGTGATTCCATTCTGAAAGGAACAGAGGGCCCGATATGCAGAGTTGACCCTCATCATAGGGAAGTGTGTAGTCTGCCTGGAGCCCGGATCAGGGATATCACCAGGGTGCTCCCCAACCTGGTGCGCCCGACAGACTACTACCCGCTGCTGGTCTTCCAGACGGGTGAGGGGGAAGTTGCTTCCCGCAGTCTGAGGGAGATAAAGAAAGACTACAGGGCCTTGGGGCGGATGGTGAAAGACTCTGGGGCTCAGGTGATCTTCTCTTCACTCCTTCCATCTTCTGTTGATGATGTGGGACTGAATGGGAAAATGCAGTCCATAAACGATTGGCTTCGAGGCTGGTGCTGCAGGCAGGGCTTTGGATTCTTTGATAACGGCTGGTTTTATAGGGCACCGGTCTGGACATTGGCATGTGGGAAAGGTTTATCGCAGAGAGGCAAAATGATGCTGGGGCACGAATTAGCAGGGCTCATTTGGAGAGCTTTAAACTAGATTCGAAGGGGGATGGGGTTGTAGCTGGGCTTGCCTCAGTGGGACAGCGCTCCGGAATTGATGAAGACTGGGAGGCCTCCTGTAATCCTAGGGTGAAATCGGTGTGCTCGGCTCGCTCCCTGAAATGTCTGTACGCCAATGCGTGCAGCATGGGAAATAAGCAGGAGGAGCTAGAAACCTGTGTTAAGTCAGGAGATTATGACCTGGTGGCAATTACAGAGACGTGGTGGGACAGCTCCCATGACTGGAATATAGTCATGGAGGGCTATGTTCTTTTCAGGAAAGACAGGCCAGCCAGGTGGGGTGGTGGGGTTGCTCTTTATGCGTGAGAGCAGCTACAATGCGTTGAGTTCTGTCCAGGGACAGATGACGAGCAAGTTGAGAGTCTGTGGGTGAGAATTAAGGGGCAGACTGGCAGGGGCGATACTGTTGTGGGGGTCTGTTACAAGCCACCGGATCAGGGTGAGGAAGTTGACGAGGCCTTCTACAGGCAGCTGAGAGCGGCCTCACAGTCACAGGCCGTGGTCGTCGTGGGGGATTTTAACTTCCCTGATGTTTGCTGGAAGGACTACTCGGCAACCCAGCCGCAGTCCAGGAGGTTCCTCCAGTGTATGGATGATAACTTCCTCATGCAAATGGTGGATGAGCCAACCAGGAGAGGAGCGCTGCTGGATCTCATTCTCACTAACAAGGAGGGTCTGGTTGAAGGAGTGAAGGTTGAGGGCTGCCTTGGTTGCAGCGACTACGAGGTGGTAGAATTCAGGATCTTGTGTGGTAGGGTCAGTAGAATAGCAAGTAGAATCGCAACCCTGGACTTTAGCAGGGCAAACTTTGGCCTCTTCAAGCGATTGCTAGGGGAAATCCCATGGGCTAGGCTGCTTGAAGGTAAAGGGGCCCAAGATAGTTGGTTGACGTTCAAGGACTGCTTTTTCCGAGCTCAAGATCGGAGCATCCCGACACGTAGGAAGTCAAGGAAGAGGGTCAGGAGACCTGTGTGGCTAAATAGGGAATTGCTGGGTATGCTCAAGTGGAAGAGGGGAGTTTACAGGTCATGGAAGGAAGGGCTGGCCACTTGGGAAGAATATAAGGCTGCTGCTAGAGGATGTAGGAAAGCTGCTAGGATGACTAAGGCCTCCTTGGAATTAAAGCTGGCGAGAGGGGTCAAGGACAGCAGAAAGAGCTTTTTCAAATACATGGCAGATAAAACTAACACCAGAGGCAATGTAGGCCCGCTGATGAACAGGACGGGTGCCCTGGTGACAGAAGATACAGAGATGGCAGAGTTACTTAATGCCTTCTTTGTCTCTGTCTACTCTGCCGGAGGCAGTCCTGAAGAGCCCTGTACTGCTGAGACCTCAGATGAAGATAGGTCAACGGAGCGGTCTGCCTTAGTCGATGAGGAATGGGTTAAAGACCAGTTGAGCAATCTGGACATCCATAAATCCATGGGTCCAGATGGGATGCACCCGCGGGTGCTGAGGGAACTGGCTGAGGTAATTGCTAGACCACTCTCCATCATCTTTACCAAGTCTTGGGAAACCGGAGAGGTACCTGAGGACTGGAGGAAAGCAAATGTCACTCCTGTCTTCAAAAAGGGCAAGAAGGAGGACCCGGCTAACTATAGACCGGTTAGCCTCACCTCCGTTCCTGGGAAAGTGATGGAACACCTTATCCTTGGTGCCATCTTAAGGCATATCAAGGATAAGAGGGTTATGAGGGGCAGTCAACATGGCTTCACCAAGGGGAAGTCATGCTTGACCAATCTCGTAGCCTTTTATGAGGAAATAACACAGTGGACGAATGATGGCAGAGCAGTGGATGTGGTCTACCTTGACTTCAGCAAAACATCTGACACAGTCTCCCACAGCATCCTCACAGCTAAATTGAGGAAGTGTGCTCTGGATGATCGGGTAGTGAGGTGGACTGTGAACTGGCTGAAGGAGAGAAGCCAGAGAGTTGTAGTCTATGGGGCGGAGTCTAGTTGGAGGCCTGTAACTAGTGGAGTGCCTCAAGGGTCGGTTCTGGGACCAGTATTATTTAATATATTCATCAATGATTTAGATGAGGGAATTGAGTGTACTATCAGCAAGTTTGCTGATGACACTAAGCTGGGAGGAGTGGCCGACACGCCAGAAGGCTGTGCTGCCATCCAGAGAGACCTGGACAGGCTGGAGAGTTGGGTGGGGAATAACTTGATGAAATATAACAAAGGAAAGTGTAGAGTCCTGCATCTGGGCAGGAACAACCCCAGGTATATACTGGGGAACGACCTGTTAGAGAGCAGTGTAGGGGAGAGAGACCTGGGGGTCCTGGTGGACGATAGGATGACCATGAGCCGACACTGTGCCCTTGTGGCCAAGAAGGCCAATGGCATCCTGGGGTGTATTAGAAGGGGGGTGGTTAGTAGGTCGAGAGAGGTTCTCTTTCCCCTCTACTCTGCCCTGGTGAGACCTCATCTGGAATATTGTGTCCAGTTCTGGGCCCCTCAGTTTAAGAAGGACAGGGACCTGCTGGAGAGAGTCCAGCGCAGGGCAACTAAGATGATTAAGGGAGTGGAGCATCTCCCTTATGAGGAAAGACTGAGGGAGCTGGGTCTCTATAGTTTGGAGAAGAGGAGATTGAGGGGTGACCTTATTAGTGTATATAAATATATAAAGGGGGAGTGTCACGAGGATGGAGCCAGGCTCTTCTCAGTGGCAAACAATGATAGGACAAGGGGCAATGGGTACAAACTGGAACACAAGAGGTTCCACTTAAACTTGAGAAGAAACTTCTTCTCAGTGAGGGTGACGGAACACTGGAACAGGCTGCCCAGGGAGGTTGTGGAGTCTCCTTCTCTGGAGACATTCAAAACCCGCCTGGACACGTTCCTGTGTAACCTTATCTAGGTGTTCCTGCTCCGGCAGGGGGATTGGACTAGATGATCTTTTGAGGTCCCTTCCAATCTCTAACATACTGTGATACTGTGATACTGTGAACAGTTTGAGAATTAAGGACCAGGTGATTCAACTGTCACAATTATAATAGCTACTGGTGAACTTAAAATCTATGAATTCACTTAAATCTGCTCTGTATGTACATATCCTTTGGCTTCCATCAAATCTGGTGACAGTATTTTCAGTGGTTGGATTACACACTGCATAAGAAAGAATTTTGTGTTAAAATGTTGCCAGGTTATTTCAGCGGCTGTCTCTGACAAACAATTACTTACTCTCTACTTATATTTGTGACATGGCTGTGTTGTAGGTGGGATTTTTCCCTGCTCTGCTCCTGCAATTTTTGTGTTTCCTGGATTGATCTTGGTTTTGACCTGTTTTTTTGCCTTTGCATAATGCTTGCTGGACTGGTGGTAGGACCCATTGCAGTCCTCACTGTGCTCTACTGGCCTACATCTGATGTTCAGGGGCTGTGCTCTTTTAGTGAAGGCATTGCCATCATGGTTGCTGTCAGGTCCAAGCTTGCCTTCCAATAGGTAACACACGGCACTTGCTGCTTTCTAACAATGCCTACAATTGAATGGTTTGCATTATATGATCCAATATCATGATGTGCATTACATTGTATTTATCACTATTGAATATTTATTTCTAAGTCACTTAGAAGGAGAATGCTCCACTCATTATAATAGCAATTAAGAAGCTGCCTCTTGTTTGTCATAATTTTTTAATTGTTGTTTTAGAGTAAGGTGCCAACAGGCATGTTGCAGGATCTGGATTTGTGCATGAGGAAGGCAACAGATTCATGTTAGAGCAAGCCTGCAAAATCAGTCCTCTTTCTTAAGTGCCATGGGGGCTGAGTTGTCAGTTTTTAATTTGATTTTAATGTGAAGTCAGCTTTGCTTTCTCATCAGCCTTAGCATTCTCCATTAAGAAAACACACATAAAAATATGTGGCTTTCTGAAATGGAACAGGAGAAAGGAAGTCACACTTAAGAGATATTATTTCCTTAATTTAATATAAATTTGTAGAAATATATTAAGCATCACAGTAATGATAGTAAGTACTAATAAGGCCTGAAATGCCAGAGAATAGGAAGAATGAGATTATGGATTCCCATGAAGCTCTTGGGAGCAAAGGGCAAGGGATAGTTTTAGAATTAGGTAAGAAGCTCAGGAAATTAAGTGGTGTATGGCATGAAGATGTGTAAAATCTTCAAAGGAGTATGAGACTTTCCATAAAGTCCATATACCTTAAAGGATATAGCACTGTCAGTTTTAAGGGGAGCCTGTGAGAGGCAGATTTCCCATATGAAGAGAACTTCAAACACCTGGACAATAATAGCATAAAAGAGACAGAAAAACCAACTGTGATTTCTGATTGTGACTCTTGCAGAAACAGCAAGAACAGAACAAAACAGAAACTGCATCCTCCATTCATTATTTTTATTTGCATTGTACAGTTTTCCCCTTCACTTGCTCCACATATTTTTTCCTTCTACTTGTTTGGACAGTGACTACCTAGTGAAAACCTTATATATCTGTGCCAGCTGTTCTCAAGTGTCTATTCTGTACTTCCTGTTAATCTTTAGATGACTGCTGCAATCTGTTCTCTTTAAACTGTTTAACTAGCACAACTCAAATAACCTTTTTTTTCCCTTCCAAAAAATATTCAGTATGAATGCAGATGCATAGTTATACAGGCAGATAGCTGGATCTCCCAAACCCCAAACATTTTCATAGTTAATAGTGCATTTCAAATAATTAGAGTAAGAATAAAATGAAAGCATGAATTCCTGTCTCCTAATACCAAATACCAATGATTTGCCTGTGATGAATATCCCTGGAATCACAGTCATAATAAAAACCTGAGACTGTTAGTGGAGTTAGAGAACCACTCATTTTAAGTGACTTTGTGCTGTCACCTGGGGACCTTTCATTGATCATAAGTCTAAATACATCATATCTAATACACAGAAGCAGGAGAAAATGCAGTCATTCAGGTAATGAATAGGATAAAGAAGTACCCTGGAAAGCTTACAGTATATGCTTCTGTCTCTTAAGTTCTATTATTTGAAATGTAAAGCATTAATAAGTCAAAAGTAATAGATAAAAGCAAAACCATAAAGTTTTAATGAGATAGAATTACAAAAGTAAAGAAGGAAACAAGTGTTAATATCTTATTTAAATCCTGCTGTTATTTCCTTTACCAGTTCCATTCAATGGGTTTTTAATAGCCATTCGCTTTTCAAGCTGTCTAGACAAAATGGCCATAGTAAGGACAGTTGTTCTAGCACAGGTCTTAAGATTACACTGCCTGTATTTTGATCAAATTGCTTGAGAAATTTTATTTGTATTCCTGTGCTAGGTAGGTTTATTTCCTATCAGTGGTGATCCAAACTGGCTTTCTTGTTTTAAAAAACAAATTTAGTTGAGATTAAGAAAGTGCAGCCTAATGAAAGAAAACAAAAAAAGTGGCTGTAAACCCCAGTCTGTCATCTGGATCTGTTCTAAGTAGCAATAGCACTAATGACATTAAAACTTTTACAAATATATTTATATTGCAAAAAGTTTAATGATATTTTGTAAAGTATTTAATAGTTAAAAGAAATGTCTTTTTTAGTTAACTTAGTCTCAGAAGATCATAAAATGAGTTCAGTAAGTTCTCACAACTAGTAGAAAAATGTTAATACTTAAAAAAAAATCAGTTAAGTGTTCTAATCCTAGTGAAGGTAGCACTTTATGCTGTGATAGGAATCACTTATGATCCCTTGGCCCCTAGTATAACAGATCAGAAGTTACTTTAAAATACAAGTAGAGAACACTGTGAGGAAGTGTCTGTCTTGATATAGCAGTGCTGTTTTGCTGGATACAGAATGCATATGAACATTCAGTAGTCATTGTAGATAGCAGAAAGTAATTTCAAGTGTGACCTTCATAAACTTCAAATTTACATAAGTGGTAAACAAATATATCAGTCATGATAAAAATATGTTGGGTTTTATGACCCTTTCTAGGTCTGACATTGGTGGTCATGATAGAAAACAGTACCTAGATATTTGTGAAGTAGTAGATGTGCTATTGCACACTTTAAACACATAATGTGCTCTGTTTTGCTCTTTAAATGAGTGGCATATTTGATACCCCATAGGTAGGACTAAAAAGTAGTTGCTGTTTATGAACATGTCTGCAGTGATGATTATAATTCACAGTTAAGTAAATGAAACCTTGTATGGGGAGCGCTCCTCAGAGCTTTCGTAAAATAAGCATGAGAAAACAAATTATACCTCTCTTTTATAGGTAGGATACCAAAAATATGAAAAATATGACATCATAAACTCACATTTGAAGGTGGATACCAAAAAGAAGGCAGAGGTAAGAATGTAAACCAATCCCCCATGTAGGAAAATATTTTCTTCAGTGCATAACTACCCTGTTTTCTCAAGGCAGAACATAATATTCATAATCACTGACTACATTTTCCTAAATTATTTAGAAAACTCATTAAGGCAGTTTTTTCCTTGTTGGAACAAATAAGGACATTCAGCTCATTCAGGAACACTCTCATCACAGTGATGCTTGACAGGAATGTCAGTATATGCATCAAAGTGAGCTACTTGAAACATCCAGAACTTTGGGATAGGGAAAAAAAAGGAGAAGATCATGATCCTTAATGCAGTAGCCCTACACCCTTCTCTAATTTACAGCCAAGAAACTTACAATTCAGTACATATTATATTGATGATATACCAATAAACTTGGGAAGGGCTACTACTTTGTGGTAATTAAATCAAAGGTTAGTTACATCCATTACAACTCATAAATGGGTGTTACTCACCCAACAATGGGTGTACAGTCATAATACATTGCAGAATTTTGATCAGGTTTTAAGATACAAAAATACTGCCTGGTTTTATGATACCACTCATCATCCCATGCTGAGTATAAGATAAGGTTAAAATATACACATTTCATGGCAAGACGTTTGTCTCTAGGAGCCAGATTTGGTGTGAGATTTCAAAACATAAAAGCTGAGTTTACGATCTACTTATGGCTTTCTTGCAATGAGATTTTCAATCTTTCTCTCCTTTTACCTTCTTAATTTCTTTAACATCTACCTCTTCTTTTTATCAGATTTTTGGTACTATGAGGTGATTCAGGAGCATAATGTCTGGGTGAAAGACATTTAATCTGTTATTTATTGACCTCTTTTCCTTTGTGTCAGTTGCTTCAATCACTTGTGATAGTTTTCCACCTCTGCATCCTGAAAGAATAGATCATCAGTCCATCAGCACAACCTGTGCCACTTACCAGCACTGAGTAAGACCAACTGGATCATCTGTCTCAGCTGAGATATTTCTTCTCTAATTTTGATTTTCATCAGAAGCTGTCATGTTCTTATCAAAGTGTCACAAGTTCTCTTCAAAATAAATGTGATGTTGTTAATATAATATTCCTCAGCTGTGGAGGGTCAAGCTTGGTAGTCTGTAAAACACATTGGTCTTTCTGTTTATGAATATGTTTCTTACTCAGTCCCCTTAAGCCTTAGAATCCAGGCATTTATGAGGCCAGAGGGACTGTTAAATTATCTTCTCTGACCTCCTGAGGTCCTATTCTACAAACAGTAATTTTTGATGAAAAATAAAATTCAAGGAGGCCAAATAAATTTGCAAAGCTAGGAAATAGTTGCAGACATATTAAAAATATGATTTTTTTTTAATAAAATGTTATTTTAAAATGTTTTTAAAAGAAGATATTTAGACTCTTAATTTCAAAATTGAAAAATCCCTTATGGCAAGAACAGAAAGGAAAAGACGAAGGGTTTACAAAATCCCCAAAATGTTTTGACTGCTTTGAATTACGCACTTTGTACTGGCCATATTCTATGTTTCTAATGTGTGTATGTGTGGATATGTAGGAGAGATGAAATCTGTTCAGTTTGCCATAGGAACTCAAGTTAAATCACAGTTATACTTTATCTCATTTAATTTGATTAAATGACAGATTAAAAGATGACCAATTGATTACTCTTCTCAGAGATGTTGACTATTGTATATTAGAGACATCAAAAAGCATTCACAGCTTCCTTCTAGTTTGTTACAGTGATTAATCACCCTCACTGTAGTGAAAGCTGAACTCGACATATTAATTCTGTTCATTTGAATGTATACGTATGTGTCTATGTAACAAACATAGTTACTGTGTTTAGTTTCTAACCCATGCTGTTATAACAGCCTTGAAACTTTCACCAATCACAACAACACTTTTATCCATTAGCTCTTTATTTGGTTCTTAATCATCTCATCTTATTATACTTGTTGTCTGCTAGAAATCCTTTCAACTAAAGAGTGTACTTTGTATTTGTTGTGGTTTACAGTCCTGAACCCAGGGCAGTATCCCATTCTATTTCCTCTTTATAAGTTTAATTCCTGTTTTACTGTAGCATTTTTCTGTCCAAAATAATAAAAGCCTTAAGATTTTCTCTAGAAATATGACTTCTGATTATACCTTACTTCTACCTTACCCTCAGAAATTTCCAATGCATACTTCATTTAATAGTACTCAAACATAAAAAACTGAGTCTGAATTCCAGTTTGTTATTGTTCCATCTTCTGTTCCTTTCCTCAGTTCCTCAGAGGAAGAAAGCAAAAGTGATGAAAATGTAATATTATATGTACTAGGACACTGAAATTCCTGTGCCCGTTCCATACTGAAAACCTAGTGTAACTGAAGATAAAGGAGGATTGGTAAACAGAGTGACTTTAATGTAATATTTTTCATTTTCAACTTCTTTTTCACAATAATGACGTAAAACTAATAGATATTGATTGTTATTTTGTATAATTTCAGAATTGATTGTAATTTATTTTTTATTTTTCTTATTCTATTCCTTCTCTTTTGGAAATTGTAAGAGATAATTTCCAAATCTTGATGTTCTAAATGTTTGAACACTTTCTATACTACAAAGACAGAATGATGTACGCTCTGTTGATGACCTGATGGTTGCAGAAAGATCCATGACACCTTATGGCCTAGATAGGTGTATTCTTCATTTTGTAAAAACTAGATTGATGGCAGAGCCCAAAGAGTGGTGGTAAATTGTGTCACATCTAGTTGGTGACCAGTCAATACTGGTGTCCCTCAATGCTCAGTATTAGATCTAGTCTTGTTTAATATCTTCATTGATTATCTGGATGAGGGGATTTATATTTTATTTAACAGTAAGGGTTGGGGGAGGAGAGATGATTTTAAAATATCAGTATTTATGTGTCTCTGTCATATCTGAGGTATTACGATCTTAAGAGTGAACCTGACAGGTTTAGCATGTCAGGAACCCATGGGTTCCTATGTCCTACACTTTCTTTTCCTGATGACTTCCCTAAGGAAAAGTTGTGATTTTAATAGCTGTGCATGAATTTATTCATTCACCTAGCAGTGTTTGAATCCTGAACTTTGTTCTGACTGCCTCCCTACAGCATATTGAGCTAGTTTGCAGGCTTCTTAGAAGAGCATAGTAAACCCATGAAATTCTTTTCCTGGCAGTGTCCCAGGACAGACGTAAAGTGTTGGCACCAGATGTCAATCTGACAAGAAGCCTTCTGTGGAGAGTTTTTATTGATACATGGTTTGGAGAGCGGGGGCATGAAGAGCACTTACGACTTGTGGGCCAGTAACAAAAGCAAGGTGTAAGCAATAGCCAGGCAACCAATCATAGGCAAGGTCGTTGTGCCGGCTGGAAAGTCCCTAATTACAATAACAAGGTGTAAAAAGAGGCTCTAAATTGCTGAAGTTAACCACAAAAGGCGCGGCGCCGACGGTTAGCAATTAACCAATAATGAGCTCATTGTAGACACTATATAACCTGTAACCGAACGCTCAATAAACGAGACTAGTTGCATTAGAGGATGGACTGGTTTCCCGTCGTTTTTCCACAGCCTTCTGCTTAGTAAAGATGTTGCTACTTTGGTGGATCCCAGTGGTGGTTCTTCTGACCATGTCACTGATAACAGTGTAAATATACATTAATAATTATGAGCCTTCCTTGAATGATAAATAAATAGCATGTGTAGGATGAGTGTTTTCAAGAAATGTAATTTCTTGAAAATACCTGTGTTTTCAAGAAACGTAATTAAAAAGATAACAAAATTCAGAGGAACCTTGACTACACTGTCATGAGCAACTCATGATTTTGTTTACTAGTGTTAAAAAGTAAATCAGGAGTAAAAGTAACAGGAGAATGCAGCATAAAGTGACATTGCAGATGGAAATTATGAATATTCTTATTCAAAATGTGACTTGCCTTAAGAGTATTGCAAAGGAATGAGTAATCCAGAAGAACATAAAACAATTTTGAGGCTTAATCAACAACTCTTTTTTTTCTTTACCAACTGTTCTGAAAATTGGATGATTCAGTACAAACTAGTTGTTCTCTGTGCTCTGTTCTAGTACAGAGCATAAAAGAAATCTGTGTTGCATTTATTTCCAGGTTTGACTTTACTAATGGGTAATACAGACCTAAGAATTTGAAGTGAGTGAGTGAATTCCAAATCCATGGCATAAAAGATCATGTCAAGAGCATGAATATTTTCAGTTACTGAAATTCAGCCAAGTTTTTATGTAAGATTCAGCTAGGTTAGTTCTTAAGAGGTATATCATGTCTTAAGTTAAAATTTTCATGTGACCTTAAACGTTGAAGTACACTTAGCTTTTGTGCTGCATCTGTGTTTTGCCTGACATGGTCGCACACATCCTTTCAAAAGAATAACTAATAGAATCTTTCCAACCACACACACTTTTAATAAACTCTAGAAAAAATAGCAGCATGACTGCTTGGAGCCAAAGTAACATTTTTCTTCTCCCCCCCCCCCCAGCCTTTTAATTATAAAAGATACTTCTTACTTCTCCCTCTTATCTCTTTCTTCATTTCACAAGAGGTGGTAACAAGAATTGCCAGAACACTCTTTATGTGTATTTTTGTAGTTCATTTCTTCAAGTAGCTGAGGCTTATAGAAAGCAAGTGACTAGGAGAAACTCCTCTGGGTAAAGTGTAAATATTCCTTCATGTTAGGAAGAAAGTAAGCTTATAAAATTTCTTGCAAACTCTTAGAAGCAGTATTTTTTTATGCTTTCTCTTTGTAGACAAATTCAGGTGGGTTTGAGTTGTAAAAGACTGCAGATGGAGAGTGGAAGGGATTTTTGAGCTCAGAAGCCTACATGGGTGTGAAGAGAAGTAGAACTTCCATGTGTTTTAGAGAAATATTTCTGGAGAAAATTTTTATTCATGGACTAGTCATGTTGAAAGTGAAGTCTTTCAGACAAAACTTAATGCTCATGATGAATAGGAGAATGCAGAAGGTAATGAAGAAAACTGTGGAACTGATAAATGAATCAAAGGTGTGAGTGTCTGCAAATGGGAAAGGAGAGAAAAGGAAGGTAGCAAAACAACTGCAGACTAAGATAATTTTGGATTTTAAAGGATAATAAATTTTTTAAATCTGTATTTGAAGAATATATGTAGTTTAGTAGTAAATTTTTCCATACAGCTTGGAGGGGCATGAAAATCTTCCTTTGTTCTGTGTTTATTTATTCCCATTAAAATTAGAATGAGTAAATGAGGAACTGACAAAAGATAGCTCAGAAAGTCCACCACCCTAACATTTCAACACTTCAAAACAAGGATCACTCCCTTTTTTCAGTTTTACTTGAATTGATTGATTTTTCTGTAGAAGGTCTTAGAAGTTTCTCAAGTCTTTCAACCCTAGATATTTTGAGGATCTCTAGCCGAAATAAACATAAGCAAGCAAGCAACCCAGCAAACAAATAAGTAAGTTCTGCAGAGAATTTCCAGAGCTATCAACCATGTTAGCAGCGTTATTATCAGTGTAAGGTACAAAGACATGAGCTATCAGAAAACAAGGTACAGAATGGGATATTTTGAAAAATATCCAGCAAAATGATGAATTGGTAAAATCAAAAAAAAAAAAAAAAAAAAAAAAAAGGCTGTACAAAGAAATTACAGTCCCATGTCTTAAATGCTGGGAAGACGTAACTGAGAAAAGGTATTGCTTTCCCTGTAGGGCTTGAGGATCTATATTTTTATTCAGGATTGCTGTCATGGACAGAAAGGTGCACAGAATGAAACACTTGCTAAGCTACTTCAGTAGCTCAACTTCATTCCTAGTTACTCTGGGTTTTGAAGCAGATAATATTTGTCTATATGCTGTACTTGTACTGGAATTTCTGTGACCCTCAGGCATTTTGTCCCAGTCTGTCTTCTCATCCTGATTGGAACCAACAATGTAAAATTGCAGACAGTTTGAACAGAGTGTAAAACCTACCTCAGACAAGCTAGTTATATTCACTGTGCTGACAGCCTCCAGCTGAGGTGGTATTACTGGAGCAGAAAACTTTTGATGCTGGTAATAATGTTCAGAAACTAACAAAAGAGAGAATGCTACCCTCATGCATAATGGAAATAAGGAGGAGGGGGGGGGAGAAAAAATAAAAATAAAATAAAATAGATTTAAAACTGCCTTTTTTATTTTTGAGAGAGGGTACTTCTTTGATTTTTGAGGTTTAAAACTGACCTCCACACAAAAAGAATCGGAAAAGAATGAAATACTTATCTCCTATGACTGAGTCTCCCCTTACTGATGAGGAATAAAAGAGAAATTGAGTCATAAATAAAGACTGAGGGAATACAACAATTTACATATATATATATATATGCACTTATGTCTTATTAATATGACTTTCTGGAATCTTTATGCATGATTCATTACGTCTTTATTCTTCTTATACAGTAGAAATACAAAACCTTCATTGCACTCTAATACATGGAACAACCATGTACAAAGAAACTAGAATTTTTTACACATTTGGAACAAGTGAATCAGAAATTGAAAAATAAGTTTGCAAATATTTTGCAGAAAATGAGTTTGAAAAATTCTAAGTTAGGATAATAATATATGTTGCATTTCTTACAGATGTTTAAATGGTCTTATTGTCTCTTCTTGTCTTCCACTGAGAGCTTTTAAAATTTGTCTAGACAAGCTTTTCCTGCAGTATTTAGACTTTTTCAGCATATTATACCTGCCCTAGTGTTTGTATACATAATACAAGACACTGAAATGCCTCTGATTTTCAGAACATACACATTACTTGGGTTGAAATCGAAAGAGTGGTGCATGATCCCTGTAACAGTTATTTAAAAATAAGTCACCATTTCACTAGATTGAAAGGGAGGAAAAAAATCATATATCAATTTGTCATTAGGAAGCCCTGAGAATCTCAAAACCAAATAAGAATAAAGAAAACCATATGAGAAAAAGATTGGTTCACTTTGTGTGCCATCAGCTGGACAAGAGCTGAGATGTGGGCAGTCTTACAAACTAGGAATATTATGAAAGTAATCATGTTTGTGGGGGTTTGTTTTTTTTGTTTTCATTTGGTTTGGGGCTTTTTTAGTTTTATTTTCTTCTGGTTTGCAGGAGGTGAGAAATACCTGTCAGTTTTCTTGATCAGTGTTCCAGTATTCTGAATTTCAAGAAGCAAATAAGTAAGTAAATAAACAAAAGGTGGTGTTTCACCAAGGAAAGGTGCCTTGGCACTGAGTTAAACCCATGTGTCTCCTTGTCTTGGGTCCTGAGCTGTGTTACAAAAGGGAACAGCAGAAATAGTGAAGAGAGGAGCTTACAGCTGAATTGCTAATGAATTTCATTAAAAGACTCAAATTTTAAACAGGATTTCATTGTCACATAGTGAGCAAGTAATAGACATTGCCCTGGGCATCATTTTAACATTTTTTTCATTTGTTCTGTATTTTAGATTGAGTCAGGGAACTGGCTTACTTTTAATAGTACACCTGCAGCAGTGGCATGAGTTACTGGCTTTGCTTATTTATTACATTATGTGCCAGAAAAATCTCAGTATGTATATCAATCTCAGAATGTATATCAATTCCATCACCAGTGTGGGAGGTAACATAATCGGTAGGAGTAGAGAGAATATTACAGAAATTGTGGTTTACAAACAGGGCAACATATTTTGACATATATATATTTAAAAACATTGTTTTTCACAACAAAGTGAAATGCAAACAAGTAAATCATATATTAATAAACATGAACTGCTAAGAGAAAGCTACTTATGTTCGAAAACTATTTGTGTCTATAGCTGCAGTCTGACTATTGACTGGCTTGTTTGAGTTTTGATTCTGAAACAGGATTTACCAAGTAGTGTGAAGTAGCTTCTTTATCAGGGTTTTGTGAGGAAGGTATTGTGGCAGAGGCTTTCTGAATGGGTATTATCTTATTTTTTTCCACAAACACATGTGAATTTTTTCTGAATGAAAACCCTATTTTTTTGTCACAGATAAAAAGAAAGGAGAGCTGGTCTGAAATTGTCTCACATAAAGCATTTTTGTTAGATATGATAATTCATGAAAAAAACAAACAATTTTGTGCATCACATATGCATCTTTTACAAACAAAACTTTAGAGAGACTTTCTGGTCAAGGCAAAAGAGAGAAAAACATAAACTAGTCTCTTCAAAGATGCAAACAGCAGGGAGGTGTAACAAACAAGTCTGCCTCTTTGTATGCCAATTAAATAATTCTAGGAAGAAAGAACTGAACTTTAGCCTTGTGCCTCTGATGTAGCTGTTCATGTCTGCAAACTATAGAGTAAAAATATTTGTCTTAAGATATAAAATCTCTCCTGTTTGTTTTGTTTGGGTTTTTTTTTGTTTGTTTGGTTTTTGGGGTTATTTTTGTTTTGTTTTTTTTTTGCCTGGTTTAGTTTTCGGGGTTGGTTTTTGGTTTTTTTTTTTTTTTTTATGTGGGACTCTTTTCAATGGGATAGATAAAAAGAAGCTTTTCTCTATCAACTAGTTGACTACCCACTGGTTAATGTAGTTATTTATTCCTTACAAGATATTTAAGGTACGAGAAAAAAAAAAAACACCACAAAACTCAAACTGTTTAACTCCTGATGTGAAGATGAAAGGTTGGACTTGCACCCTTGTTTACTGGGACTCTGACAGAGCAAGCAGAACATGTTGTGTACTGTAGTCTTTCCCTCCCACACTAGCTTTTTTTGAGAATTTTTAAAGAGCTCTTGATTTCATCTCAATGAAAACTGAAGAAAAAAATAACGTGGATATTCTGTAGGATGAGAAAATGTCTTCCACAGATGTCTCAGAGTAAGTCTTCTAAGCTCTTCAAAATGAGTGAAAATCATTCCTTTGCAACCTGTGTAGCATTTTCTCACCATTCTTATATCCAATGGTATTCAGGATGACAGTGCTGATTCTTAATAGAGTCGTTCTAACTTTGAGGTTGAAAGGAAAGGAGACCCATCTTACTTGTCAATGTGAAAGACAATGTAAAGTCAAATTGTATGCTTTTTACCACACCTTCATGAAGAACAAAATGAATCGTTACTATTTGCTGTAGAGAGCTCAAGAAAGGGAAGTGAACTGAAGGTAGAAAATAATACAATTAGAAAAAAATTGAGACAATTGTTATTTTACTCAACCAGGTGAATACATTCAATTAAATAGTTAATTTAATGTAATCAGTTGTAAGCATCTCTGTTTATGGCAACCTTAGTAGCTACTAATTTACATTTGGTTTTGGGTATGTATTTATGAGGCATTAGGATTATGTAGAGATAAGAGTTGTAAATTTTCTGCATATGGCTGTACGATAGAGACATCAGGCTTTGTACAAAAAGCCCTCTTACTTTTACAGCACTCATCTGAAATAGATCAGATTGTTTAAGTACTGACTATATAGAGATATTTGATGTTTTCAGTATTACAAAAGCAACACGCAGTTTCTATGTTGACATGTATTTTGGAAGTCTTTCTAACACTAATGACTTTAAATAAATCTTTTCAGTATCTTTGGTCATACCCATAGAAATGAAAATAATACTTCCTATGGAAACAAAAGTCATGTTTTTTAGGTTTACTTAACTAGTTATTTCCAAAAATATTACTATTATTATACTATTCATCCTCTTTCTTCACTTGATTGGTTATATACATTTAATATGCCAGAAAAAGAGAATAGGAACAAGGGACAAGTCTCATGACTGAGGAATATCACTATCGGAATTCCAAAGGGGTTTGTGATGGAACATTCCTAAATAGGGAAAGAGGTGAGCAATAAAGTGGCAAAGTCTGCTGGTGATATTAAATTATTGAGGAGTATGAGGACAAGAGCTGACTATGAAAAGTTGCCAAGACATTTTGTAATACTGAGTGATCGGGCAATAAATGGCAGATGAAATTCAGTGTGTATAAATGTTATACACATAGGGAAGACCAATCCTAGTTTTATATATGAGTAATATGTAAAGCTGGCTGTTATTACTCAGAAGCAAGATCTTTTTAAATTATATGAGACTCTCAGCTCAATGCACCTTAGCAGACAAAAAAAGAAAATAAAACATTATGACTTACTGAGGCTTTATAAAGAAAAATACAGAGAACATTAATACACTGTAGATTTCCTAGTTTGCTCATACCTTGAATACTAAAGCATGAGAATTCCCTTATCCTGATTCCTTTACCTTTAAATAAGAATAATTATACTGCCAAATGTTCAGAGGAAGCTGCCAAACATACATGACCAAAGATGAAGTATGTCTGGTATATGAGGAAAGACTAAGTAAGCTATGGCTGTAAAAAAGATGACTTGGTATACAGAGGATAAGATAAAGGTCTACAGAATCATAAGTGGCATTAGGAAATAGGGATTAGTGCTCACATTCCCTTCCAATGCAGTGAGACTCAAAAGAAATCAGACAGACTTGATTCAAAATATAAAAGAGGTGTTTTTTTTTTTTTTTCACATAGAAGAGAACAGGTCTGTGTAACTCATTACAACAGCATAATATGAATGCTTAAATATAATTAATATTGCAGGCAAGACTAGACAAATGCATGTAAAAGTAATCCATGGAGACTTGCTAGATGAGCATGAGCAGTCCTGGTCTGGGAAAACTTACTAAAATGAAAATACTTGGGTATAAAGAATTTTTTTACCAGAAACATCAGGTATCCCTGCCTACTCTTGTTCTTCCCCTGGCATCCCTTTTAGGTATTACTGGGAAGCACATGGGACTGGGTAGACCCTATATCCAATCCAGTGTCATTATTAAGTTTTTCCTAAGAACATTCAAGTTTATTTTCATAGCTTGCACCATCCTTGAATTTTGAATTCAGCTTGGTAGATTGGCATTTTTAGGTATTTGTTGTCTGCAAACCTTTTCTCAGATTCTAAAAAAGGTAATGCTTAGGCTATTCAAGGCATCAAGGTTTAATGGGACTTAGATGATCAAAACTAACCTGACTAAACACTGTGGAACATATTTTAGCATGAAGCAGCTAGCATTTATCTGTCACCTGTGGGGCCTGGGAACATTACTAATGGTAGAACACTTTCTGAAAACAGTAGTTGCATCCTGACTCTGCTTACGGTATTTTCCATGTTGTTTTGGTTTCCTAGGGAAGGAAACCTTAAGAATATAGATTAAAAGGTCAGTAAAACAGGATGGCAGGAGGTACCCTGTCAGACACCTACTGCACAATCAGTGCATAGCTTTGTCTCTGTTTTCCTCTCCAACAGATGTCTAGGAAGGTTCAGAACCATCAAAACCAAATTCTGTTTTTTCTTGATTGCTTCCAGTGAAACCATACCGATGTTTTCCATCAACCTAGCAGATATTTTCTATAAACATCTAGCAACATTAGTTATTAAAGACTGAATTTCTAGGCCTGAAGACATTAATTTTGACAGAATATGGGGAGAGATTTAAGTTACAGAAGAGTGAGTTGCTGAGAAAAGTTCTATTACACTGGAGGCACCTCACATTTGGCTTAGAAAACACATGAGTAGCTATGGCGAATATGATGAGTTAGTACAGCCTGTCTCAGCAAGAATGCTTGCCTGTCTATTTTTTTGTTTAACATTTCTACTCCAGCATTTGTAAATCTTCTCAAGGATCATTTATTTGACACACCTGTGACACACTTCTGTTCAATGTTCGGTTCATAAAAATGCTTCTGTACTGGATTGGTGACACAATACTTGGGAGCATATGTCTTGCTAGCAGTTTCATGTTCCAGACTACACAGAGCATCTATAAAGGGCCTTCTACACATCTTAAGGCATGTAGGAATTCTGCTACAGTTTCAAAATTATGTAAGTTTGACCCTGTATTGTCTACAAACACAGGTTAAATAACAGTTTGACATGTAATCCCTTCAAAGTGCTCTTACCGTCTTGCCCTATGCAGGGGTTCCATATTATTCCTTCATTAGCTATCTTTTGTTTGGGAAACTTTGGGAATATAGAAAAATTATACTTACACAATAAGTATTTCTAGGCCAATATGACTAGTAAATTGCCTGGGCTACTAGAATAGGCTAAACATTAGTGTGGCTTTTTATTTCTGATTCAGGCACCCGATGAGTCAATACATGAAGCTGGTGGCAATCAGGTGAGAAAAGTGAGCTCTTGCACTTTGGTGCAGGCTGATCCTCAGTTGCTTTCTTCCAGTTTCCTGAACTTTTATTAGGACTTTTCTCTGGAGTCCTTGACTATCGCACAGCCTTATCTTTGGTGTATGTAATTTCTCACAGCTTGATAGCATTATTATTATTTTTTTCCAATCAGCTGGGCCAGAGTCACACAGGAGTGCTTCACAAAGCTGAATCTTGGCTTACAGGCAGCTGGGGTATGGGTTGTCCTTATCCTGAGCATGAGGTAAACATGTCACTTCTTTCTGAGTACAGCTAATAATAAGTTAATCATAAGCTTCCTAAGTCAGCGGTCCAGCCTGCACAGATCTTAAATAAAATACATCGTACATACTAAAATAAACTAAAACCAGACATGTATTCTCACACCATATTAAGATCTGACCGTAGACATTTTCCTCTGTGACTCGGCTTTTGGGCTATTACCTTTTCCTGATTAAGGATCATATCTCTTTAGTGGTGATATCCAATCAATAAGTGATTATAAATCATTAAAGACAGTGCATTTTCAGAATAAAGTGGAAGTCTTTGCTTCAAGATTCTTTAATGTACCTAAGTGTAGCTTAACTCAGAGTCAGCCTTTGCAAAGCTCCTCTCTTTGCTGTGAAGTAGGGCTAGGCTTTTCTGCATGTCTCAGGTAGATTCTTACCTCCAAATGGAATCAATGGAAGCTAAATTGTTTCCTCAGATTTTTTCTTTTTATTTCATAATCTTTCTAAAGTTAAAATGTTGTTCTTCCTCAATGTTTATTTTCTTCGACGGAACATCCAGGTACTATTTCACAGGTTGGGCCCAAACAGGCTGGGGAAGAAGACCTGCCTGGCTGAACAGAGAGCTTTGGCTTGTACTCTGGGGAAAAAAAAAAAAAAGTTTATGATTTTTGGAAGAAGGGGCAGGCAACTCAGGAAGACTAGGAAGACTATTGTGATGTTATGCACGAGAAGGTTAGAAGGGCCGAGGTCCAACTATAACTTAATCTGGCTACCGCTGTAAAAGACAATAAAAAATGTTTCAGTAAATGCACTAGCAACAAAAGAAGAGCTAAGGAGAATCCCCACCCTTTGCTGGATGCAGAGATAAACATAATGACAAAGGATGAGAAAAAGGCTGGGGTACTTAATGTCTTCCTTGTCACAGTATTTAACAGTAAGACCAGTTGTTCTTCAGTTACCCAGGCCATGAGCTGGAAGACAGAGAGAGGGGCCAGAATGAAGCCCCCATAATCCAGGGGAAAATAATCAGCAACCTGCTTCACCTCTTAGACACACATGTCTATGAGGTTTAGGAAGTCTCTGAATCCTGCATTTGGGCCACAACAAGCCCATGCAATGCTACAGACTTGAGGAAGAGTGGATGGAAAGCTGCTCAGCAGAAAAGGACCTTGGGGGTGTTGGTCAACAGCCAGCTGAATATGAGCAAGCTTGTGCCTAAGTGGCCAAGGAGGCAAATGGAATCCTGGCCTGTATCAGCAATAGTGTGACCAGCAGGACCAGGGCAGCTTATTCCCCCACTTCCTCCCCTCCCACTCCCAGAGGGATGAGGAGGAGAATTGAAAGAATGTAACTCCCACAGGTTGAGATAAGAACAGTCCAGTAACTAAGGTATAACACAAATCACTGCTGCTACCACCAATAATAATGATAAGGCAAATAACAAGGGAAGAGAATACAACCACTCAACACCCGCTGACCGATATCCAGTCTGACTTGAGCAGTGATCTAGACCTTCTTGGTAACTGCCCCCAGTTTATATAGTGGGCATGATGTGCTGTGGTATGGAATACCGCTTTGGCTAGTTTGGGTCAGGTGCCCTGTCTCTGCTTCCTCCCAGTTTCCCCTCCTCCCTGGCAGAGCATGAGGCTCAGGAAGTCCTAGGTGAGAGTAAATGTTACTGATCAGTAACTAAAACCACTGGTGTTATCAGTGCTGTTCCCAGGCTGGAAGCCAAAAACACAGCACTGCACCAGCTACTAAGAAGGAGAAAAATGACTGCTACTGCTGAACCCAGGATACATTGGAACAGGCTGCCCAGAGAAGTGGTTGAGTCACCATCGCTAGGGATATCTAAAATACTAGATAAGGTGTTTAGGGAAATGATTTAAGGGTAGACTTGGACTTAATGATCTTAAAGGTCTTTTTCAAATTAAATAATTCTATGCTTCTAAAACCAGCTCGGGAATTTATTTGCTAAATGCTCAGATTTCATTTCACATACTCCAAAATAGAGCTTAACCAATTAAACTGCATTAAGAAAAACAACTACGAGGTGTCATTAACTTTTGTCATTTGTCTCAGACGTCAGGGAACATATGTATCTGTTCAATGAAACTGTTGTAAAAATTTGAATGTTGTCTATATCTACGTTAAAGACCAAACCTCTGAAGTCTGTATGAGTATCTTTTGACCTTTTATCCTGCAAGTTTTAATGAAACATGTATTAATCATCTTTCATTATCAGTTTAATTTTATGTAGTTCAAAATAGAGATTAACCAATACAACTGCATTAAGAAAAAAATTACAAGTAGGTGTCATTTATTATTTAAATTTGTCATTTGTCTCAGATGTCAGGAAAGCATGTATCTGTTCAATAAATTCGTGGCAAAATTTTGCATGTTGTCTATATCTACATAAAAGATCAAAACACTGAAGTCTGTATGAATATGTCTTTTGACTTTGTATCCTGAAAGTATTAATGAAATATGAGTTAATCATCTTTCGTTATCAGCTCAGTTAATACCTGGACATCTCACCATACCTGGGAGAACTGAAAAATGAGTATTTGAGTAAATTCTTAGCTGATGATAGATGAGCATATGACTGCAGAATCCAGGCTACACCATGGTTTAACTTTGATATTTGGGTATATTTTTTTGTTTGGTTGGCTTGGGTTTTTTTTTGGCAAAATAGGTGGAAAATTTAATCTCATACTATATGTAGGAACTTATTGGGAAGGTTTTTTTCATACCATGTGTCATCAAAAGCACATTAACTATCTGTACAACATCCTTTTTGCTTGTGGCAGTTTTCCAGTGGGCATAAATAGTTTGGTTTTAGTCCCTAAAGTGAGTTGGGAACTATCTGTATAAGAACTTGCTTCTGGTTCCCTGACATTGTATTGAAAATATTGTTATAATAAACATTTGTATTAAACGATGTTGTAATTAAGACAAAGGTGTTTACATTGTTTATTGTGTGTCCTGCAGTTTTAGAATTCAATAGTATTTTTTTTGCCCAATAGTACCTATCTTCAACATATTTGAAAAGCCTTATACTTACAGTCATGTTGCAAATAAGAATGAGAAATGTTGATATTTCATTTTGCTGAGGTATTACGAGTGTTTTCTGAATTACTTTTTGGTTCAGGAAAATAAATGGAACATTATATTTATAAATTCTTGATAGATCCTTCATTTCTATAAGTCTGATTGAAGAGGGAAATAATATTTTGTCATTTAAATTACTTTAGACTTTTGCTTGCTCTTAATATATTGCTCTATTTTAACTCTGTGTAGTTTTAAAAGATGCATTTTATTTAAACGCGCATAGTTTAGATTATTAGTGCACTTATAAACTTGAAGTGTATCTAACACTATTTTGTAGACATTAATTGCATTGCTGCTAATAAGTAAATACAAATGGTACATATAAAAATGTACATAAATGTAAATAAAATGTAATTTATGCAAACTAAAGCCTTCCAAGAATATTTTCTGCCCTATTAAAAATGAAGAAATATTTAATGATAGAAAAATCAGTTCTTATTTTGAATTTTCTTCTGTTTTTAAAAGAAGGGTACTTGAACTCTAGAAAAAGCTGGTCTAATCATTTGTTTCACATCTCTGATTTATCACTGAAGAGAATTTCCTAATTAGCATTTTGACCTTTATGAAGACAATTTAGTGAATCTTTCATTAGTAGTAGACCAGGAAGGAGATGTGAATTAAAACACTTCATCTGATGATACAAAACCTACTTTAGAAGTTTTTGGAATTTCCTGTATTGCTTACTTTGGTGTTTGATTCACAGCAACACACTTTAGGTCAAGCTAGTACTGCTGATAGGATACAAATTAATGGACCACTGGAAAAAAAAAATAATCAAAATCTGATTCTTAGAGAGGGTTTTTCAAATCAGATTTCCCAGCTCAATTCGGCTGACATTTTTCTTACAATACTCTTTGAAATTACTTTTTAAAAAAAGAACATTAAGAGTTAATGAGATATGCCACCACATGCCAGAAGCGTATGATCACTCTGCATGTGTCCAACTGAAGACTTCGAGGGTGGTGAATTCTGTTTTTATACATACCATACACAGAACAAAGGACAGCAGCTAAATTTTTGCAGATATTTTCTCTCTGTTTTCGTGTTCTACACAAAAATCAGCATGTGTCCGATCATTTATCCTGATGAGCAGGCTGTGTAATTGTTGTGATGCTAGGTTCTCAGAGGCTTCAACCTCACTCTGTATACTTTTCCACCGATGTTTGCTTGGAATGACTTATTCTGCAAGAATTTTGAGGGTTAGTGAATAACAGGCTATTTTGGGGCACTACTGTAGATATAAGTTGTGTTATAATTACTGCTGGAGCCTGATGCTTGATTGTTGTAATAACACAACTGGAGGATCTTCAGCTGTCAATACTTGTCTTTGCTAGAGGTTGGCAGTGCCTTTAAGCACATGCTCTGTTCATTCCTAGTTGAAAAAGCACCTGAGAATTTATGCTTAGGTCAGATTTAATGTAGGGCAATATTTGTTTGCTTAGGTCATGGAATTAAGACTGTTCGGCAATCAATATAGTATTCTTGTATTGCTATAGGCTTAAGAGCCTCTTAGTGTGTATCATGCTACTCCTGAACTCTGAGGGTCCTGGGAATCACAGACCAGTATGCCTAACTTCTGTCACAGGTAAGATGGCAGAGTCTGTTACAAGAATTAAGAAGACAGAGTGCATACAGAAACAGTCAGTTGCAAAAGTGACAACATGGCTTCTGTGAAGGGAAATACTGCCTCAGCCTACCAAAATTGGAGTAGGGCAGACACAATGAAATTTCCGAGTTTGCAAGTTGTAGGAGTTTGTAAAGTTGTCAGGCAGCATATAATCTGGATGTGTATTTGCATTTCAATATTCATAATACAAAAAATTCCACTTGATGAAACTAGTATGATTGATTTGAGACTGACAGTTTACACAACAAAGTTGTGCAGCTTCCTGACACAGGAAATTGTAGGGGGAAACAGCATCAGGAGGTTCATGGGGTTAGGAAAATTGCTGGTCAGCAGGCCCAGAAATGAGCACTAACAGGACTAGACAGAAACATACTCTAATAAGCACCCTACCACAATTACAGCATTCCAGAGAGTGTAAAGAGAATAGACAGCAGAAGATAATTGGTTTTGCATGCTCTGCATGTTTTTAAACAGCATCCCCTAATATCAGTGAAGAGATAAAATAGCTGGCCTATGCTTCTGAGAGAGCAGAACATCTCTTACATTTATATTTTGCAGGTAGCACTGCATTCTTTCATTTTTTGTTCAGGTAGTTCAGAGTTTAATCTGTTATTTCCTGAGTAACTCTGCTTTGCTAAGGGTCATTTTATGCCACCTTCCACAGAGCACTCATTATCTAAGAAGCTTCATTGATTTGGGTCTGTATAGAATATGACACAATTGAGTCCCTGGAGACTTTCTTTCTTCATTTAAAATGTAGAAAAGCCTTTCTGAGTTAAAGGAAAAGCACAGTAAGTGTCAAGACATCTCCAGGGCAATGTCCTTAACTTTGTGAGCTTCTAATTCTATAGTCCTCAGGCAAATGTAATTGTCTTCTTTCAGTGGTGAAACATAATCTGTAGTGCACATAACCTATAGTCTTATGCTCCTGAAGTATAGAAAAAAATCTGCATATTGAGAAAACACACTGTTTTACATTGCAGTTGCATAGTTGTTAGTCATGTGTTATGATACTCAAAAAGTCTGTAGGCAGTGTGAAGCATGATTTACCTGGCAGGAAAACTGTGAGGAAGTGTCCTGGGTTCAGCCATTAGTGTGTAGCTGGTGCTCAATTTATGTGAAAACTTAAACTGCCCATAAGATCTATTAATTACCACAGTCATATACAGGCCCATATAAAGACTCATAGCCTAGCGGGTTGTTCCAGCAAACAAGCCAGCATTGACTCCTGATGAAAGAGCCACTTTCTGACTACTGATAAATCATGCAGCAAGATAATGCTTATTTTTTTTTATTTTACAGTTACTCCTCAGGGAAAAAAGCTAATACCTAAGTACCCAAAGTACAGGAGGCTGTGGGAACTGGTACATATACTGTGAGTTAAAGTATATTGTTACCCACTTGTTTGTGGCACGTAGTTGAAATTCGCCATGGAAGGTCACACAGTAAGATCTTAACACAATTGCACATTCACTTTTCCTGAAAGACTCTCAAAATCACATTTACAATTTCATGATAGCTATTTATTATTAATGTAGGAAGCCACAAAACCAACCACCATTCAACCACCAATAACAAAAAAATCCACAACAAAATAAAAATCAAAACCCAAACAAAAAATCCAACCCCAAACCAAACAAAAACCCCGAAACCAAAAAAACCCCAAACAAGAAACCACAGAATGACAAAATATGATTGTATGATAAAGCAATAGATTTCAGTGAAAACAGCATCAAAGACCTCATGAAACTGGTGCTCCATTTTCCATTACATGTGCCTATATGTAAAAAAATGGCTTGTGTTTATGGAGATATTTCAGTTTAGATAATGATATTAAATAATCTAGTTAACACTGAGAAAGGTCTGATAATAACTCTTCTGCCAGTTTTCTTCTCCCAGCTTTTCATCCATTCCTGCATCTTCTAATGGAGGTTAGGATTTTAGGCTTTCAACAATAAAGTTTAGAGAGTCTTTTCCCATTTCTTTTATTCCTCTCACACTTTTTCCTCCCTCTCCCCTTCCCCATATTCCCACATTACCCATATGGACAGGGTGACCAAACACAGGCACGATACCTTTAGGATAAAATGTAATGGAAAAATGTGTTACGCAAAAGTGCCACAATTAGAATAAACAGTAATGGTATAAACTGTGCAGATCAATAAGGTTTAAAAAGTTAACAAGAGGATCTGAGAGCACTTTTCTCATCGATTTCTGTAGTAGTTTATATTCATTTAGACTGCTGTAAGACCCTTAAATTTTTACCAAGAAAGTGAAAAGACCAAAAATGTCTTAAGCTCTGGTCTTAGAAAAACTTGTTCTTAGTGCAACATTTTACATAGAAATAATGATATATTTAATTATAGCTGATAGGCTGCTTCAAGCAGTTAGTCAAAGAGTACATTTTTACATATTTATACCTGTTAGATATGTCTTTGAAAATATTTTAAGATGAAGGAATGGAGATTGGTTTTGCAACATTTGCTTACACTTACTTATGTTGCAATGGTTTGTTACTGGTTTCCTTTGTACCTGAATGTACAGACTGAAAGGAACTCTGAGGAAAGCTTCTGTATTATTATCTCTCTGATAAATGCATAGGTTAAGGTAACGGCTGCAAACATCATACACTGTAATGAATGTCAGTAATCCATTTTAGCGGAATCTCAAGCTTGGGAGAAATGAAGCGAGTTCTGGTAAACAAACTCCAGATGGAGATAGCAGAAAATGTGAAGAGAAATGGCACTCAGATGGAATACCTCCAAAATATAATTAAGGGGGCAGAATGACTAAAGCAAGATGAATAAGCCAGTATTTTGCTTACAGTCTTGAGACTGTTTTGATGTTTTGGGGTTTGGGGATTTGAGGTTATATATGTTTCTCAAAATAAAATTCAACTGCTGTTTTAGCACTTGCATTTAGATTTGAGATATGTTGACATTTAAGTGCTAGTCTTACTTTCTTACAGTACTCCTACATCTTCCTTTTTTTTTCCCCTTTTTGCTTTCTGTAGATTAAGCAATACTAATTTGCATATAAAACCTTGTTCTCCCTAGTTACAATATCAGAATTGGACTGTAAACCATTGCATTGCATTGTTGTTTGGGATTTTTGATAGCCACATACGAAGATTAGTGAGATGCTTTTAGTAACAGGTTAATGTCAAAGGTGCACAGGTAGAAGAGAGAAGTTGTCTAAATAGTTGTATCACAAAGTAATATTCAGGGATTAAAATGAATGAAGAAGACATTTATTAAGACATGCTGCATTAGGATTATCACATATGAAAATGAAAGTACATTGCTGTGATGTATTCCTGGTACTGCCAGAAGCTGGGCCTTTGATACATGTTTTCTGCAAGAAAAAACAAAACCCTAAACCAAGTTCACTATAGGTCAGAAGACACCTAAAATATTAAAAGTCTTGGAGAAAAATCACAGAATAGTTTGGGTTAAAAGGGAGCTTTAAAGGTCATGGAGTTCAACCCAACCTGAAATGAACATGAACACCTTCAAATTGTCCAGCCTGCAGCCTGACCTTGGACCATCTTTCTGATGGCTTTCTGCCACAAAATAAACCCTATTCTAAGTCTGCATTTAAATCAAGAATATGAATTTACATATGTAGGTTTCAAACTTCTTTGCTTCTAAAATATAAGAGATTAACCTGTATTTACCATTTGGAGAAAAGCAAGACAGAAAATGAAAAAGCAATCTTTTATTCCTTTAGTATCAAGTGCTTGCTACAGTAGAAACAAAGTGTTTTGGATGTCCCACAAGAACTGATGTCGTGGTTTAAACCCAGCCGCAACTCAGAACCATGCAACCACTTTCTCACTCCCCCCCCCCCCCCCCTTCTTCCACCCCACTACTGGAGGGATGTGGAGGAGAATTGAAAGAATGTAACTCCCACAGGTTGAGATAAGAACAGTTTAGTAACTAAGGTATAACACAAATCACTACTGCTGCCACCAATAATAATAATGATAAGGGAAATAACAAGGGAAGAGAATACAACCGCTCACCACCTGCCGACCAATACCCAGGAAGATGAAGCAGTGATCTAACCCTTCAAGGTAACTGCCCCCAGTTGATATAGTGGGCATGACGTGCTGTGGTATGGAATACCTCTTTGGTCAGTTTGGGTCAGTTGTCCTGCCTCTGTTTCCTCCCGGCTTCCCCTCCTCCCAGGCAGAGCATGAGGGTCAGGAAGTCCTTGGTGAGAGTAAACATTAATGAGCAACAACTGAAAACATTGGTGTTATCAGCGCTGTTCCCAGGCCGAAAGTCAAAAACACAGCACTGCACCAGCTACTAAGAAGGAAAAAAAATATGACTGCTACTGCTGAACCCAGGACAACCTGTCAGCTGAACACTGGTGTAAACCACTCTGAATGTAATAAATGTTTCTTTTCCCATTAAAACTGTATAGACTTAAAAAAAAAAAAAAAAAAAAAGGAAGGAAAAAGGAGGAAAGGTATGAGTTCAAAGGGTATGGAAAGTGAATACCAAGTTCTGATTGATTTTTTTGAAATATCTGATAAATTTGAAAATGCAAAACTTCTGAGGAACTTAAGGCGTTTGTGATTACTTTGTCTGAAAACAGCAAAAATAGTACAATTCTCTCTTTATTTGGATTGCATGTTTAACAAGAGCTAGTGTAGGAGTTGGAAGGCAAATGAATTAGAAACAGAACTGTAATCTTCCCCTTGGTGCCTCATCTTTCTTATCTCTTTGAACAAAATACTTTCCTTTTTGACAGTTTTTGAGCAAATAAAGCTTTTTTGTTGCCAGAACACTCCTAGATGAATAAAAGGGAAATCAACATTCTGCTGGGTTTTCTAGCTTATTTAAACAGGCTTAATGGGATTCTTTCACATAACAAAAAAAAAGAATATTAAAATTAAATATAATCAGGTGAAGATACTGTACGGTATCATTAAGCAGAAATAATATTTAATCAGGAAAATGTCATTGCTATGATGGCTATTTGTACTGAAATAATAGAGTCTGAAAACAAACTGGATATAGTGTATGCGCTACTGTCTGCAGCCTTTTGAGCAGTTTGACAAATTCATATCAGAAATTCATTTGTACAGAAAGTGTACTCCCCCCACCCACCCACACTTTGTGTCATAAAATATACACTTTTTAAGGAGCAAGTACTTAACTAATAAGGTTCACGGTCTTTTGAAGCCAGCTTTATGATGTTCTTTCTCTAAAGAACAATTTAATTAGTTATCAAAATGTCACCTGCAGTGAATAAAATCCCTAAATACTTAGAGCTGTGTGTTACCTGAAGAACTGAAAGGCAGTGATACTTTTATTCTACTCTTTTGCTTTAGAGACTAAGGGGAAAAGTCACAATACTTGTTTACCATCAGCGGAAACCTATTTTCTAACCTGAGTTATTACACATTCATGAAGAATTTTCATGGACTTCACTGAGTTTTGGGTACAGTTTCATGGGGTTTGTTTTAGAAGAAAATATGGAATAATTTTCAGCAATTAATGTTATTAATGATTCTAATACTTAATGGTATTAAGGGAGTTTATAAGACTGTGCAGAAAATGACTTTGAGTATACAAAAAGTTAAATTTTTTTCAGCCAATAATGACTACCCCAGTAGGGGAGGAAAGCTACCTCTTCTTCTGTTAACTCCTTCTACTAAAATTATATTTAGGGGCTGGGGCTGGTGGTGTACTACAGTAAATAATCAACATTAAGGTTTGTTATTGGACATTGCAAAAACTGCATGAAATCAAATTATTATGGGGGATACTGATGTCAGTGTAAGCCAGCACAAAAAGCTATTCAAGCAGTAGAAGTAGTGAACAGATATATTTTCTCTTATGCCCTAAAAAAGCTAAACCTGAAATCTTACATTAATCATCTGAGGGAGTTGTGATGAATCTCGATACCATTCCACTGAAGGTAATAGTCTCATTAAGCATGCCTAGCAAAGAAACCATAATATCCCACCCTCTCCCGTCCCATTATTTATTACAGAGAAGGCAACCGACTCTTAAGATTGTTAAAAACTGCAAATCCTTTAGAAACAAGTCATTCAGTATTTGCTTTTCAGTCCTGAATGAGCTCTGTTATCAAAACTTACAGAGTATCTGTCTCAATAGAGCCTCAAGATATATTTGAATAAACCAAACAGCTTTATAATTAAACAGAATAAGAATGTAGTTTTAAATGCATGTTAAATTTTCTGCCACTTCAAACAAATGCTGACATTTTGAATCTCACATTTTCTGTGTATATTAATTATAGATGTAATTTAACAACCATTAAACAAAGAAACCAATAGATTTTTGGTTGGATATTCGTGCAGAATAAGTTTCATTGTTAATGAGAGGACTTAAAAGAAAATATTAATTTTTAAAGATCCAATATATTTTTCTCTCTCTTGGAAAGTTATAGTTTGTTTCAATTGCTTTTTTCTTTTCCCTTTGAAACTTCCTAGATAAAAGCCGTATTTCAGAACAAAACTACTTCCTTAGTTTTTAAGTAGCTGAAAAGGAGACAGAAAGTACTGGTAAGGCTGAATTGCTCTCCCATGTACTGCATATGGGGTGTGGGGATTGGTATGCCTGGTGCTGAACATCAAGGTCCTCCTTGTGGCAGAGACACAATGCCTCCTTACTACTGCTATGTAATTCAGTACAACTGGCCTGTAACAGGATATGATTGGAAAAGTACAAGTCCATCAAACCATCCTGGAAACTAGATGTGGAGGATGCAGACATGATATAGCCCAGAGGCCAGGAAATGAAAAAATATAGGATATACTTCCTTCCTACATTTTTTTTTTTTAATATATTTTGTCCTGACATTTGCATTGTTTTATTGAGCTGCTATGTGGATATACCTCCAATAGAGTTCTTGTGGCCTCTCTATTTTTTGTTTTTAATTTTTCTTCCAGTGTAGAAATCTAGTTTATACACGTGGGCAGGCTACAGCAGTGTTCCAAATCCATTGTGTGTTCCGTATTAGCTGAAGCTGAAAAGGCAGGAACAAGGACTGGTCCCCATATCCTGTCTCTGGTGCTCAACAGCTTGAAATTCCCCACAAATCTACTTGATTTCCCTTATTCACAGAAGCAGATGAACCACATTTTTGTGCTAATTAACTGCAAACTGCCAGTTGATTTCATTGGATGTAGGACTGGACACATAAGGTTAAAATGTGGGTAGAGTATTCAGTGAAATTACCTGTCCAAATATATTTGTAAACAATAATTTGGTCTTTGGAGTGACTTTGCAACCCTTAAGCATGATTAAACAGATTGAGCTCTCCTCTTGCATTTCATGCTGCCTTTTAAAATTTTCCAGCAATTGCTTTGTTTAGATCTTGTGGCTTGGCACAAAGTAGCTTTTTATTCTGTGCTGAAAATAATTTAATGCAAACATTGCCTAAGCAAGAAGAAACCAAATTTCCTTTTCGACAGTTGACTCTTATCAATGAATTACAGAAGAAGTTAATAGTGTCAGAACATATATGCAAAACCTTTAAAATGAACCCATCCAACTTGTCTGTTTAGTTGATATCCTTTCCTCTCCATCAGTTTTGGATGTTTTTTTGCCTTTTCAACTCTTCAAAATGTCAATATTCTAATGAGGCTGTTTATAGTAAAGGAAAGAATTAAATCGGATAAAATCAGATACCACAGGGGAGTTTGTAAGATCAAAGCTTACCCTTTCATAAATCTAACACTGCTAGGTTGTGCTGAAAGCCAAAGTTCCAGTTAAATAAAAATATTGATTTATATTTAAGGCAAAATATTTTCAATCTATTTCACATTAAAATTTTAAGCTTTTTCTGTAATAAATGTGTGAATATAGATTTCTATAAAGGCTATCATGGACACAGTGAAAAGGTTGTTTAGGTTTTCTTTATTGACAAAGACAGTCCTCTGGCTGAGAGTACACTTCTTAAAAGTATGATGAAATCTGTATTTGTAGTAGATTAGTAAGGCTTCTCAGTATTTTCAGAAGTGAAATAGTAAATCAAATATTTAAGCACTATCACAATTATTAGTGTCAATGTGTTTCTAGCAGGTTTGATCTTCTTAAAAGTAACCTGACATAGCCTTCAATTCTTATAACTAATTTTAACTATACACAAGAGAATCATAGGAAATCCTCTTGTATTGTAGTAAGTTTGGTTTTCTTAAACTTTTTTTTTCAGTTGCATACTTTAAAAGGGTTACTTGAAAATTTTGGATTATCCACTCAGGACCATGAAAAAGTAATTTGAAGAAAGTGCAGAAAATTCTCAGATCTACTCAAGCTGTGAAATGCAAATGTTCTTTCATATAATAAAAGGCCATTATAATTTTAACAAAACTGCTGCAAGTAAAAATATGAAAGAAATAATTACAACTTTTATGTATAGGGGACAATCTAATATCGTAACACTGAAATGTGATTGAAAAGTATTATTCAGTAGTATTTTAACAAAGCATAGAGACAGCATAAAGTATTCACAAAAGGGGGAGACATAATTAAAAAAAAACCACTCTTTTCACTCTTTTTTGTCATTTTGCAGTGTATTTCTACCCTTCCACCTATTTTTTCTACCTTTCCCTTATTTGAAATAAATTAGATGTTTGCGTATATATAGACTTGGAAGGTGAAATAAATTGTCTGCAGGCAAAAATCTGACCATTCTCAGTAAATCAGTTAAATAAATGTGTTACAGAATGACATGCTTGTGAAAAGCATTTAATATTTCACAATGCATCTTTTGAATAGTTTCAATGCCAAAGTAGAATTAAAAAGAAATAAAATAAAAAATATATGCGTCATCTTTCAATTTTTTCTTTTTTTATTTTAACTTCTTTAGGATAAGAAAATAATCTTTGATTTGTTATGTTTGAAATCTATGAAAAGTATTAAAGTTGTTGTCAATGTAACTGATTATTATATTTCGCTTTAAAAAAAAAATCAAACTGTTTATAAAATCTCTATCTTAACAGTGTTTCTTTCTAGAAGAACCCCAGATAATTACCTGTAAAAACACTGGAATCAGTAGGCTGATTAGGGAAATTAGGTAGGCTCGATCCTGGAAACCCCATTTCTCTCATCTCATGTAGGAATCCGGCAGAATCCTTCCCACCACAGAGCTTCTAGTTTGAAACAATCACATTTGTTTTGCGACTTTTCTGCTGCTGACTTTGTCAGGAGCTGTTGCAGTAGAGTGATGGCACAACAGGCATTTTAACTTTTAAAAACTGCAGATGTAACCAACATATTTCATGCAGACTGTAAACTGGCAATAGTAATTTTTAATGATTGTTGAAATTGCTTAAAATCAAACTACATGCAGAATGGAACTGTATGCAATTTAAGGTAATATTTTTTTCATTTAACCAATCTTATCAGCTGACTGAAAATCTTAAACATTCCCAAGACTTTGTTTTATGCATGAACCCACAGATACAAAATGCATGGAATCATATATCAAATTAGTAGGCCTATGGCAGATTCCACTTTTATTTATTTTTTTTTTAACTCTGTGTATTGGTTGTTGTGCTGGTTTTGGCTGGGATAGAGTTAATTTTCTTCATAGTAGCTATCATGGGGCTATGTTTTGGATTTGTACTGAAAATGGTGTTTATATCACAGGGATATTTTTATTATTGCTGAGAAGTGCTTATACAGAGCCAAGACCTTTTCTGCTTCTCATACCACCCCATCAGTGAGGAGGCTGGGAGTGCACAAGAAGTTTGGAGGGGACACAGCTGTGACAGCTGAACCCAAATGTTTGAACAAATATCCTATACCATATCATGTCAGGAGGCTGGGAGTGCACAAGAAGTTAGGAGGGTACAAAGCTGGGACAGCTGACCCCAACTGACTGAATGAGTATCCTATACCATATCATGCCATGCTCAACATGTAAAGCTGGGGGGAAGAATAAAGAAGTGGGGGGACACATGTCTTTATCTCAACTCCAGATCTTTCTCACCGTTACTTTTCTGGCTCTTTCCCCCCTCCCAACACAGTGGGAGTGAGTGAGAGGCTGCGTGATGCTTTGCTGCTGACTAGAGCAGATGGCTAGTGCAGAAGAATTAGGATACTTTTCCAAAGTCATAAAAACAGATTTTTCAGTTTTTTTTTTGGGGGGGAAGTATATTTATGATCACCAAATATTTCATTAGTAATAAGGGACAATGATCCTTTTAATTATTTACTCCTGTTTCAATTTGTTTCTAATTTCCTATATAGACAATCCATTTATTCACTGGTTTTTTTTTTCTTTTTGTAAGGTCATACTCCATGTTAAATAGATCAAGTCACTCAACTAAATCAAGTGTAGCTCTGTCAAGATGTTTGTAGGATCAATTTTGTAATGCACCTAGTTTGACAGCGTTAATTCCTTACTCTGTAATATCAAAGGTCTGACTTTCCTTTACGAATTCAAACTCAGAAAAAATGATGTGTTTCAGTACTGTAAATAGTATAGTAATAGTGTAATGAAGACCTTCGGACTTAATGATTGCGACAAAAAAGTGAAAGGCATTGGATGTTATAAAATGCTTCATCTAATTCTAACCTAGTATTTTAGAGATAATTTACCCCCTGCTTACTTTCCTGAGACCTCTAGTCCTGTATAACACTGGAGTGGGGCAAAAAACTAAAACATTGATTTATGGCAATAACTAACAGAACTGTGTAGAAGGAATAAAAGAGCTATCTCTATGTATATATGCATCATGATGAAATTATGAGAAAGGAGTGAAAGATTCCTGACAAATTGAGCAGTACAGCTACTACAAAAATAGGGTTAAGTGAACATTTGTTGCAGTTCTGCACATCTGTTTCTGCAGATCATGTTCCTACTCCTTAATATTCATTGCTAACAAACACTCATGCAGAGAAGTTTTTGTTCAACATGAATATTTAGGAAATTACTGTTCTATGTATGAACATTTAGTTTGGAATGCAAAAACCCTGGCATTCATGAACAATTTTGATGGGCTTGTTATTCATCATTTACTGTTCTTCTCATTTGTAAGTTTCATTCCTTTAGTAAAAAAAACAATGAAACTATACCTTTTTTGCAATCGCATGCAAAAAAAAAAATTGCAATAGGTTAGTCTTTGTCTAGTCTTGTCAAAGCATTTACATCAAAATTATTTACAAATATAAGATTTTTGCTTTTGAAAGCAAATTGTTGAAAAATAATAATAAAAAAATAATTTCAGTAAATTTGATAGATTCATTTTATTACTGAATAACATGCACAGGCAAAATATCATAATGAAGATCTAGTATCAGTATCAGTGATAAGACTTTGCAGCAGTGCAACTGTACCATGTACTGTGGATGTTCCTGTTACGTAAACCTATGCTAATGGCAAGTGATGCTGAAACCCCCTGTAAGTTCTCCTTTGTAGACTTGATGCACTTATCTCCTAACATACTTACGGGTTTGGCACTCCTTTTTCTCATTTTTATCGTGTGCTCTCCTGAAGCAGTAGTACAGCAGTACTAAATAACACATAAACTGCTCCAAGCTAGCAACTATTCATTTATTATTATTTTATTTCATTGATGGTTTCATACTTCATAATTTCAAATTTCATAACAAATGGATTAAATATTTTTGTTTCTCCACTTCTTCCAAAACATTACCCTTTCCCAAACACACAACCAGGAGAAAGGGTTAAGAAGTTCTTGCCTTTGTGAACATTGTCACTGTCACTAATATTTCAGCTGCAGTAGGACTGGAATATGAAAACAGAAAGCTCTAACATGTATTTCAAACTGCAGAGGTAGATATACAAGTAGGCATCTTTACTGGCAGTGATGAGCATTGGTAGATTTTTGATATAATGAAAAACATAGTAAGGTTTATCTACATGTCTACATGTCTTTTTTTTAGCAACCGCTTTAAAAATATCTAAATTTCTCTCCTAATCTTAGGTTATATAAGAAATTCAGCTGAGCAAGCCGAGTGACCTGGTTTGATATTCACATCAGTTATCAAATTTTTCATACTTGGTGTGATAGGTACACATGAGCATATGGGTTGTGCATGTATGCATTGTACTCAGATTCTTGGACAACAAAACTCATATAAACTTTGCATTTCAAATTACTGAAGACACACTATCACTGTATGAGTATTTACTGTCAGTAATGTTAAACTGTTTGATTTACTGGTCATTTTGTTCCCTTTGCTTTGAGCCATGATAGTTACTGTAGATTGACCAGTGTATGCAGCAGGGTGGCTGCTGTTATCTTTCAGGAGCTAATGGCTTTGACATTAGGTTTTGATACACTGCTCTAAGCAGAAAAGAAAATAAAATCCGGAAATGAGATAATCTTAAAAATAACTGATTGAAACAAGCGAAGAAAACGGAATAGCATGAATCTATCCTTCAACTAAAAGTAGAACCAAGACACAATAATGAAACATAAGTAGTCCAAATTTGCAACAATTTTTAGTTTTATAGATGTGCATGATCTATTTTTTTCCCCTCTGGTTTACTGTTCCATGTGAAAGCTGGACCCCATAGAATAGAATATGTCACCTGCTCTATCATATTTATAAATAATGAAAGATAACAAGGATTATTAAGCAGCATAAAGCAAGTAAAACAATGGAAGCAGAAATAACAAGCTACTGACATTCTTCCTAAGCAGTTATTTCTATGAATTATGCTTGTATAGATCAGTATGTCTCTACCCACTAACAGGCAGAGACAAATAAAGTAGCTCTTTGAGCTTTTACTTTTACAAAATGGTTTATTGGACAGAGCAAGAGTGTCATAATAGTAATAATAACAACAATAACAATAATAGAAAATCCCTACATTATTTCTCCTTAATCTGAAAATCTGCTCTTACAACTTCTTGAAATAATAATTTAGTTGACTTTGACATACGATATACAGATGTATTTCAGAATGCTATGTAAAATATTCAATTTATTTAAATAGTATTTAAAATAAAAATACCAATCAAGAGTGGATGGTAATCCCCCCCGAATCAAAGCTGTAGCAAAGTTCTGGAAGGAAAAAATAGTAATTTACTACCATCCCTAAAAAGCATGGGAAAAAATAAATTGCATGAAGAAATGTTAAATAGAATTTATCAGCCTTTTTTCCATATCAGTATGAGCAGAAGAAATCTGGAGCATGTAGTCATCTGCTGATGTACTTGTCCTCTTAACCCCTTCTTTTCTATTAAGCAAGCAGCTCTCTTACTGTACAATGTACAATGTACTCTTAACATTTAACTCCTGATTTAGATGTCTCTATTCCATCTTATTTTCCATGTCTATATTTCATATGCAGGATCCATTTTTTTGTTTTTTTCACCCTCCCCCTTCCTTCTCAAGAAGCTGTCACACTGGCAGTGCAGTCCCTCTCTCCAGGTGTGTAAAGTCAGACTTCTAGAAAGTCCTTCTACTTAAGCTTGGATCAAGATTAGATGTAGTGGTTAGTCAGAGCCAGGACTACAAAACTGACACTGAAGGTTTACTACCAGTACAAAATCAAGGACACCACACATACCTGTCTTCATCCTTGTATTAATATACAGTTGGAGAGGAGTTTGTGAGTAGCAATACCTTTAGACCATGTCCTCACTAGCCTTATGTCAGGTTAAAGGAGGAGGTAGGAAGGTAGGCATGGTAGGGTAAGCTCAGTGACTCGCAGTAGATAGTGCAGGGGTAGGATGTCACGTGGATTTGTTTCAGAAGTCAGAACTTTTACTGTGATTCTGTCTGCTGTGTTTTAGTAATAAGCTCCAGAGAAGACTAGAAGAAATCCCACAGTAATCAATTCATGTCCCAGCTTTCTTAGGTTCAGGTGTCTGCATGAAGTATGCGTAATTAAGGATAGCTATCTTGCAACATTATTATGTTCTTTTGTGAGAGAGGGTTATCCCAGCTCATGTCATGAGTCTCACTATTAAGTCACACTGCTACTGGCAGCTGGGTCCCCGATTTCTTACAGCAATAACAGCTGATCACTTACACTAGCCAAGCTACATTTCCAGAGTCCTGGGGAGGTTAATCAGCTCTCTCTGCAAGCAGATGTAAGAATTAACTTGGTGGTGACTGTGTAAGCCTCCTTCCTTGCTCATAGGGTCATCAACTGCCATCATTATTTCCGTGTCCATTATTTACATTTTGGCATTGTTGGTATGGTTTGTATAAATATCCAATTTCCTCCACATGTATTCTCAGTTCCCATTTTTCTGGGAAGTTTATTTTTATTGCCATTTTATTTGATATCCTTTCCTGCTAAGGTACATGTGATACACACACACATGCATCAGTCTGTATTTGAGACTGGCATACAGTCTCAAAACCACTTCAGTTTATACTTGGAGGAGGACAATTACGACTTTGTCTAGCACCTTATGTTGTCAGACCAAGCAGTCACATCCTTGTGTCCTAGTGGATGCAGACCAAAAGACTTACAGAAGCCTTACTGCTCAGGTGCAGATTTCCACAGCTAAGAATACATTCCCTGTTTTCAGGTCTGGACTGTCTGGTGTTTGGCAGCACTAGGGTGAACTTTTAAACAAAATAAACCAAGTTTATTTTAATATAATACAAAGATTGGGAAACAGGAAAAAACAACTGTTTCCTTTTGAGGCAAAGGAAAAATATAGTATTCCTTCTCGTTTAGCTCTCATTCTAGCTTGGTTTCAATATGTTTTCTATGTTCCTCTCTGCTAGTGAAATAACAAGTCACCTATCTTTACAATCAATTCAGACATTTCCCAGGAAATGTTAGATGCATTTCAGTCTTTTCTTGCTGAGAAGCAGACTGTTATAAGATGAAGTCTCTCATTACATCCTTTTTTCTTGGGCAACTTCTGCTCAATGGAATTTCAACCCTGGGTGTTCCTACAATCTCCCAACACTGAAAGTGATTTGATAGGGCGTTATCTCCTGTCTCCTAGACTACCTGCTGCAGTCAGTTTCAGTCACTTGCCATCATCAGAAAATACAGTCTTACCTGGAAAGAGCTAGGTAGGTTTAACCATTGACTATAAAGAGTGTACATGAATTTCTCCCTGAAGAAAAGGTGAGGAATATTTCCTACATTTATAAGTATATACTAAGGTATATAAATTTTAATAGTTGTAACTTCAGAACACTTACTTGATATAGGTTTTATGTCATTAACAAAAAAAGCCTTGAAGGTAATTGCACTTGAAATAGATGACTTCTAAATATAGCTTCAGACGGACTGAGAAGGTCTGTTAGCATCTTTAAAACAAAAATTATAGGTTTGGGAAATACTTTTTTAAACATTTGCATGAAAGCTTAGGTGAGAAAGGTGCTTATGATTTTCTGAAGCTGTGCTTTTAGCTGTATTCCTCATTTGGAGAATACCATTATAAATCAGTCCATGTTATTTCATTATGTTATTACTGCTGACAGATTTGTACCATTTTTCAAGGCATAGTTTCAGGGATAAAAAATGATGTATGGTAGAAAACAGAAAATATCAGAATGATGTACTCACTTCACTGGTAATATACTATAGTATATTATCTGATATATACTATCTGTGATATCTGATATATGCTATAGTATATTATCTGATAATAGATAATATAAATCATATATTTATCTGATTTAAAAATGCACATGTGGGGTAAATTATATTAATGGAATAAATGAATGGAAAATGGCATCCTTATTTCAGTGAGAGGATCCACATGGAAGGATCAGGTAAGGGTTAACTTGAATGGACCTAGTGCACAATTTCAAAGGCTTGGTTTCACTTTTTGTTTACTTTTCATTTTTGCGAAGTTAATGCTAATAGGTTTCAGAGTTAAGATTAAGACATCTCAGCTAAAAGTTCATAAAAATCTGTGAGTTTGCAAATTGTTCATAAGACTTAAAGATGATGACAAAGTGACTTCACGCTTATTTTTCCTTACTTAATAATGACGTTTTTGACCCCAGTAACTATTGTCAGAACCCGTGAAATAGGCAGTGATTTGCCAGAACATAATGAGTTGAGACCAACAAAGTTGCTTTCTTTTTCAGATGTCAGAATATTCAATCCCTTCAACAGATCTTGTTATGTCCACAGTTTATGGACCAGTAATTACCATGACAAGGAGAATGCCTCATCCCCTTGATATTACCACTTTCAATTAATACTGCTTTTTCTACACTATCCACATAAAGTTTTGGGGGTATATGTTCCAGAGAAGGAAAACAAAACCTTCTGATCGTACGAAGTAGTATAGCAATAGGTTTTAGTATTCTATGGGTATACATATTCTATTGATATACATTCCTTGTTAATTAGAAAGACTTTACAAACTCTCAGACAAAAGAAAATGGCATTCAAGTTGTTTCATTCAAGATGAGGGGAGTAAATGGAATATCTGCATATTAAATATTATATACGTACTTAATTTCTTCAGGTGTCAAGCTAAGGTAAATACTCATAAAGGCTGTTGTGTCAGGACCCCAGACGAGCTCCACTGGCTTCTGCTTGTTGACAGCAGAGAATGAAACTGCAGTATGAAGGGGAAAAGCAGGTTCTCCAGCTGTAACTGTGCCAATGGGAGCAGCTGACCAAGACATGAACAAATCTTCTGGAGGGGCTTTGATCTCCTGTTTTGTGTCCCAAACAATTCATATACTATCTGTAATGCCATTACATGTCATTACATATAGCATGATTGGGTAAGTGGACAGATTCTCTGTTATACTTTTTTTGGATGGTTAGTTTGATTTTGCTGCTGCAGATACATTATGTTTGTGGTTTTTGTTTGGGTTTTTGTTTGTTTGGTTGTTTGTTGTTTTGGTTGTTTTTTTTTAATCTAGGTCTGTAGGAGCAATAGTATCCGTGCTCTTTCAAGTGATTGATTTAAGTTCAGGACAGACAACTATGCTGCTTACCAAGTAATAAATAGTGTCAAATAAATAATGCTGGTGAGGAATGTAAACAATGACATTTGTTGTTTGACCTTCATAAATTCATCGGGTCAATGAAAATCACTAAAAAATACATACTTTTTTATTCACAAGCCCCAATAAAAAATAACCCCCTAATATAACAAAATAAACAAAGAATGTAATAAAATTGAAATAAATTAATTAAAATATCTTATAATTTATTCTTAAATTGATCTATTGTTATAGAGTGTTCTGTAGCTTTTATTTTTTTCACTCCTTAAGGTAAACTTGAATTCAGAGTCCAGGTTGATTTTGTTTCATCTTGTTGTTATGGCTTCCTTCAAAATAAAAGCATATTTTTGCAGCTAAATTCAATTTAGGGTAATCAGTTTAAATGAATAATCAAAAATACCTTTGTTCTGTAATTGTAGAATGTATTAATATGAGAATAATTATTTCAATGTTCTACCTATCAAATCTGTGAAATATTTGTCTAGAATAATTTTCTGTAAATTTATAGATACACTTGCATATGCTATAATATGTGTCTCTAAAATTTATAAGAACACTTTTGTTAAGAGAACACTGAATTTGCAATGTGATAGGAATTCAAGACAGCTGTCCTGGGTTTAGAAGTAGCAGTCATTTTTCTCTTTCTTGGTAGCTGGTGCAGTGCTGTGTTTTGACTTTCGGGCTGGGAACAGAGCTGATAAAAATGATGTTTTGGTTTGGCCAAGGACTTTGTGAGCCTCATGCTCTGCCAGGAAGGAGGGGAAGCCGGGAGGAAGCAGAGACAGGACACCTGACCCAAACTGACCAAAGAGGTACTCCATATCACAGCACGTCATGCCCAGGATGTAACGGAGAGTTACCCGGAAGGGCTGAGTGGACTGCAGGGCTGGAGGAGGTATCAGTCGGTGCTTGATCGGGCGGGGGGCAAGTTATCGGTTGGCTGGTGATGGGGTGTTGTATTCTCTTCCCTTGTTATTTCCTTTATCATTACTATTATTGGTGGTAGCAGTAGTGATTTGTGTTATACCTTAGTTACTAAACTGTTCTTATCTCAGCCCGTGGGAGTTGCATTCTTTCTGATTCTCCTCTCCGTCCCTCCAGGAGGGCAAGAAGGGGGGTGGGGGGGGTGGGGGTGGGGGGTGGGGAGTGAGTGAAAGCTGTCTGGCTGGGGTTAAACCACGACAACAGCACATATACTCATGTATTATAATTTCACCAATACTGATAGCATGTTTACCTGCTGTTATTCACATAAAAAAGTATGGCCTGATGTGTGCACGGAACTCGTACATCTTTACAGCTTTAGGCTGGATAGGTAAAGCTTACTACTGAATTAGAAAAAGAATTGGGTCTACCTACACAAGGCAGCATCCTATACTGGGACTGTAATGGTCTTTACCTATAGGTTGGAAAGATGCTTTTACCTGAAAGTTGAAAACATTTGCAAATGTCTAATATAAACTGCAGTCATTTTGTACAGTTTTAGATGCACCATTTTCCTATGTACAAGACCTCGTATCTGCCATCCGTTTTCCCAGGGATGCCGTACTGTAATTTCCATACCATAATTTATTTTAATTGCATTTCATGAAAAAGAATATAAAGGAATAAGGAATTCATCTTCCAAATTTAAAAGGGAACTACCATGGTATTTTATTCAATAAATTATTTGTAATCTTTCAGCATACAGAGAGACAGGTCTTACTTAACAGTTTCTTACTGTTTAAAAAAAGTATTTAGCATTTAGAAGCATGCCAGCAGAAGGGGAAAGTTACCCGAAACAGCACTTGAGATAATATTTCTCTACTTTAGTTTTAGTACTTTTAGTATTTTTTTTGACTGCAGGTCATCTTATATGGCAGGTTTTATGCCATTTGGCTGTCTTGAGACTTGCTACTAAGGATCAGTCATACTGCACGTATATGTGAGCACTATTCTCCTCAGAAAAAGTTGCTCATTTAATGAGAATTAAAAAAAAAAAAAAAATTTGCCTTCAAGACTAGAATGCTTGAAACTTGTTTTGCAATCAATATATAACACAATTGGCCTTATATAAGAAAATTTCACCTTGATGGGTAATTAATATGTTGTGCTAGGGCAGTTTTAGCTCACACAGAGATTCAGCGCTCTAGCAAAAATAAACCCGTGTACTCTTTCTCTTATTAATGCTTCTTTTGAAGTATTAATGTAATTTATCAACTGAAAACTGCAGACCAATGTTATTAGGGAATTATAGAAATAAACCCTTGACAATGTTATGTCTACGTTCTTACTCAGATTTATAATTGAACCACCTACAATTATGTACAAGTAACATAAAATGTCAGGCTTGTACCAACAGAAATGAATTTATTTTTTAAAATATCTGTCTTTTCAGAAGCAGCAGGAAGCTGCACGACCTCTGATTTGCATTTCCAAAGACTGAAAAGAGTGGTTCATATCCACTATTTAAATACAGGAGTGCCCATGTTTGTATATATATGTACACACACACTTATTCATAAGAGAATATAGAAGAACATAAATGGATGAAAGCAGAAAATCAAATTTATTTTTTTATTTATTTTCAAAGTTGAAGATGGGTAGCTGGGAAAAACCTTATCCAAGCAGTTAATCTTTTAATAAACACTATAATCAACCTACGTTCAGGAGCAATAGAAATTGAAATAAATGATATGCAGAAATATTTCAGTTTCAACACATTTTTATTTAATAGCTTAACAGAAAACTTATTTTTTCTGTTAAGTAGTTTTGAGTTTAGCAAAAGAATATATATAGATTGCATACATATATATATATATAGCAATAACTGACTAAAGTGAAAATGTACTGATCATCCTTAGTTGTGCTTTCTACGTTGGACATCTGAGTACTACTGTTTAAGCACGGTTACATGCTGTTAACACCGATTTAATATGGAGATGTTGACCTTGTTAGTAGTAGAATTGGTAGCATACACTAATTATATAATAGTACATGATGTTCTAAGAGCTCTGCATTACATAAGCAGAAAAAGGTGATATTTTTAACATGTTTGTGTGGGTAATTAAGCAGTCTTCAAAATACTAATTACTTTTCTGATGTAGCCTTTTTTTAATGGTATTGAAAGTTTCTAATTTCATTTTTTTTCTTAATTCTTTAATATTTTTTTTTTTTTTTTTTTTTTTTTTTCAGAGTAAGTATTTATGCTGTCAGTAACTTCTGTCCTTACTAATGCCAGTGGCACACTCTGGTAAGTCACTGCATTGAATCAATCATACCATATTGATCTTGCAGATATTGCATTATAGACTGATATTATGTTTTGATATTTGAAAGATAACTTACCTAAATTATCTGAAAACTTTAAATTAAGAGGGAGGGGAGTATTATTTTTAGAATGCATGCAATACTTGTATAACCTCTGAAAAGAAATGAAAATTGTGCAAAATGAACTTTATTCACCCACTGACAAAATTTGAAGGTTAGCTAAAGCTGTACAAATTATTGCATGATCTTCTTGAAAGGCAACATTCAAATAATTTGTTAAAAAACAATGTTTTTATAAATACAGGATTCTACTGTAAAAATGTTTTAACTTCTTGGTATTTATTACAGTCAGATTTGTATGATCTTACAGATGAAAGGACATATTTTCTTTTCAAAACAGCTAAAGGTTTTTGTAATTTCTGTTGAAAGTGCTGCTTTCGAAAGAGGGGAAAGAAATTGGAAACTTAAGTAGAGCCTAATAGAAGGAGTAAGAAGAGGAGCAACTTCAGGACAGCTGCCTTTCATCTGAGCTTTAAAGTGTAGAGCTCGGGTTTCTATTTTATGCACCAAAGCTATTTATGGTCATCACATTAAGCAATCATTAAACACAGTACAAAATCCCAAGCCCAAACAAAACCACAGTTCTTAAAGGAACATTTAATTTTCTTTGTGTATCTAACTAATAGAGACTAAGCTCTCCATTTAGAGCAAGGTGTCCCTGCCCATGGCAGCGGGGTTGGAACTTGATCTTAAGGTCCTTTCCAACCCTAACTATTCTATGATTCTATGATTCTGCAATGCACTCAGTTCAGCAAGACTCAGATATTATAGAGTGGGGAGCAGGTCTCCTCAAAGTTAATAAAATATCCATGTAGAAATCTGCCCTTTTAGTGGATACTGCAAGATTGCAGGTTAATTTCAGAAACAGCACAAGAGAAGTTGAATGAATTCTTCAATTGTCAAAGATAGATAATGGCAGTTATGGTGAAAGTTGTATCTATCTGTGTTGTCTTTTAATAGAAATTTTCAAAGCTTTTATGATTAGTTGATTTTTGAGAGCTTTTGCAGCTTGATTTTCAAATAGGTAAGAGATCTTTGAAGTTACTAAAATGTTTCACTTGATGCTTTTACAATGAAAATGCTTGTTTCTGAAGTAATAAATGATTTGTTTTCATTTCTCAACATATAGAAGAAAATTAAAACTGAAGTTGCAACACCTGTTTTCATGGTTCAGAAGTTAATTTTTCAGAGGGACTGAGAGGCCATAACATGATACTTCCCTGCCTCCTCTCCTGCCACAAAAACAATTTCAAATGGATTTAAGGTTTTACACTAAGACAAAATAGGGATGTAGTAATAATACATGTAGTTATGGACCAGAGGAGAAAATACTGTAGTTGTTTATCTCTAAATACTAGGCCGAATGAGGAAACTAGAGATTTGTTTTATGTGCAGTTACTTGCTAAGCTACCTATTGTATTACAAAGAGCAAATAAGCAAAGTATGCAGTCAGAAGTATGTCAGAGTCCTTTATGAATTCAATGCAGTGATGTGTGTAGTATGCTGTTTCCTATATTTTTAGTAAATGGATGAGAAATGAAAAGTTGATTAATCAAGGTATGCTTCTTTTCCTTTCATGTTATCATTTTGATTAATTACTAATTACCCAGCTCCTTCCCACCTTTACTGCCTCTTGCTTGTATACTGTTGGATTTGCACAACTTTTTGCTATGCAGATTAACATTTCAGACCAAATTCTGGTGCTTTCTTAAACACATAAGGCCACGGCATTATATACTGCAATATGCCAGAGAACTTTGTTTATGTGAACAGACAGTTTGATTTAACATCTTTTAAGTTTATATATATATCTATTAAATGTATATATGTTTACATATAGTTAATGTTCAAACCCATTACCTTTAGATGATGAGTTGCAGCATACAAAGAAATGCTAAAGAAAGATTTCTAAGAAATAAAAGGGAAAGTAAAATACCTAATAGTTTGTTAAAAATACTGTAATTAAAACGTTACAGTCATCTCAAATGTTTTCTGAAGTCTTGTCAGGTCTAGCTTACTATAAAGAAAATGCTATTTCAGTAGTTATTCAAATTCTATCAAACAACATATGATATTTATTCAAGGAGAATTCAGTAAATATAGTTATGGAAGCCAGCCAGTTTGGTAAAATAATAAAATTACTTTGGCTTCATTGTAGCTCATTTCAAAACCTCAGGTAAATGAACATAAATTCTAATATAACAAGGATAGATTCATATGCAAATTCATTAACATCCCTTACAATAAATGAATGGTGAAGATAATGCTTTTGTATATCTGATAGATTTTTCACCTGACTGTGAATTCGTTATGGCACAAATTCAGAAAGTTATTCTATACATCTGTTTTTAAAAGCACAAAAAATATCTAACACCTTAAATTTCAACTTGAATTTTGCATTGATGCTAGATTATCAATTGCCTTCATCAAATTTTAGGTGGGGTGATTTTTGAACTTCTGCCTGAAGAAACAAACTGATCATCAGCAGAACCATTTAATAGTAAGAAGTTGCATATTACATGTTTAAATGAAAATTCATGAACATTCCTTAAAAGCTGGCAAACTGCAGGGAAAAAATTATAGAATACAAGCTCAGACCCAACAAGGCAAGACACTTCTTGGTATCTCTTAAGTCCTTTTATGTCATTGTAAACCTATAAACAGGTAATAAACCTCTTAGAATAAAAAGGAAATTCTATGCCATTTTAAGTGATGTTAGTATAACTCTTTTGTCAAGAGACACACTCTTTTGAAAGACAAATAAAAATGCTTGTTTATATGTAGACTATCTGTGGATGTCAATTGTTCAACCAGTTCAAAAGATGGATATTTTCAGAGTGGAGTCACTTTTCTTCAATCCTTCAGAGACAAACACTGCAACTATTATTAGTAAAAAACAGAGTCAAAGACATAACCTTCAGTTTTGTTAGAATACTGAATTTATTCTGGTTAAGAATTTCATATTCTGTTTCTAAAAGAAAATAGTATTTTTTCTTTAATTTTATTTTGAAAACAATCCAAATAAACTTTCACCAATTTTGAATACAATCCCAGATAAATTATAAATGTTAAGAGTATCCTGAATCAAGTGTATTACTGAATTATTTTTTAGTAGAATAATAACAAAAAACAGTAGTAATACCTAGCTTTTATAGAGATTCAACACATATATTTTAACGGACTTTTTATAAAGTGGCAAATATTTTTTTCTTTTTTTTTTTTTAAGGTAAGAAAGGATAAACAGAATGAAGGAGTGACTCACTCAAATTCAGCTAGAAAACTGTGACAGAATTTGAAACAGAAGCCTTAACCATGATGCTTTGTTGAGGCTTAATCTGTTACAACACAAGCAACCAGAAGGAACTACTGAAATCGCAAAATTAAAAGAGTTCTTGAAGTCTTGATAAAGAAAGGTTAATGGCAGCAGCAGCCTGTGAATGCTGCTTTGGTTCTGATTCAAGCTTACGTAGTGAGAGAAAGGCCTGGGCCACTGTATACATGACTTGAGGATGTTTAGGGGAAAGCTTTAGCAAATAATTTCTGACGTATGAATGAAAATATGAAAGCTCAGAATTGTTTCATGAGTCATGAGAAATCTCTCCTTATCCAGTTGCAAATAAAACCACTTTTTCTACATTAGTAATAAAGAGAACAGGTGGAAACATTTTTCTAGACAGCAATTCAGAGGATTTGGTGGCAAAAAAATGATTACACAATTTAACCTGCGTAGATAGATGCCCAAGGATAGTTGTGTTATCTGTAATGAATTAATTAATGTATATATACACATTTTAAAAGCTCTCCAAGTAGATGAGTACTTATTAATATAAAACCCCTTGATATTTTAAATAAATATACATCTAAATTGTGTTTATGTAAATTAAAGATATCAGCAGACTTATGCACTGATCATCTTTATTTTCATTTCACTCTTATTTCATCCTCACATATATCAACGATATTTCTCTTTAAAATTAGGGTTTTTTAACTCCACCTTATTTTCTGGAGAGAGTTCATCCACTATCAGAGTTGTTTTCATAAGCCATAACAATGAAAATAAATTCTTTTTTGACCCTCCTTTTGATAAGATTCCTACTGAGTTATAAATAAAAAAAAAGTACTGTGCTGTAACCTAAGGGTTAATCCTAAAGGGTTAACTTTGAAGACATTCCCATATCTTTTCTTCTGCAAGCTTGTTTCTCATGTTTTGTCAAATAAATGCAATTAGGTAAAAATCTACTGCTGAAATCAAGTTTGCCTTCAGTTAAGAATCAGAGACTCACGAACGGTGCTTGGCTAGTTAATACCTCAAAAGTTGAAATTTAATTAAGACAGCATAGTTCAAAATGTTCATTCATGCCTGAATTTTGCAGAACAACAGGTGATGAACAGAATATTCCGAAAATAAAAATGAATTAATGAAGCAAGTTGGCTCAAAGTGCAAAACACTAACTTTCATCTCTTCTTTGATTCTGTGTTCAATCATCCACTGAAGAAATGGTCTAGATCACAATTCCACACCTATTTTATCAACATGGGCATGATCCCCACCTCTGCTTTCAAAGTTTATGACTAATCTATCATGGAGATTTAATAGCCTTCAGCAGAAGAAAGAATTCTGGCAGGTCAATACTGCAGTCACCCTGCAATAGGAAAGGTCCACGGTCTACAGACAGAAATATTGTCACCTTTATACCTCCCTGGGATGTATGGCTTTGAACAATTTTCAGGTGAGTACATTCCCAACCTCAGTACACATGTAATCTATATCCTGAAAAGCTTTCAATAATATTCTTCAACGTATTTCTCTCTTCAGGGAAAAGATTCTGAAATCTGATTCTTAAAGTCCTAAAAATATTCAGTGTTCACCATGATACTTCAAATAATAGATCTACTTTTCCTTTCCACATTATTAAAACAAGTAATTATTAGAAACTTCACCTGATAGAGATTTCATTATCTCTTCCAACTGTATGGCACCAAGGTATCCTCTCCACCTTACTGACAGGTGAACATAGTTCAAGAAATCACATCTGAAGAGAAGCTAAATATTTACTTTAGTATGCATTTTAGGCTAGTTTTCAGCTAGTATCGTAATACCAATACCATACTCATCCCAGTGAAGACCGCAGGATACTCATAACTCATCATAAACATCCTCAGTCTTCAAAAAGATTGAAACTGTCAACCTCAGGACACACAGGAACCTTGAAAAGATGAGCATAACTCCAGAGAAAAGGGACATATTATTATTTTAGTATATTATTACTAAGGCTTTTCTATTTTACTTGTGTGATTTGGACTATTGGAGTATTACAGTATTAACTGTACTAGAATACGCTTAACTCTCTGAATACAGGATGTACCCTTTCACCCATAATGAGATTTTGGTTGTAACAGAGCAAATATACCTAGATCCTACAGAAACACTGACATGCAGAATTAGCTGCTAAGTCTATCTTCTTTTCTCTGCATCATTCATTTCCCCATGCCAGAAGTTCATCTTAGTAAAAGGATACATGATTAGTAGATGGAAAGTCAGAAATCTAGCTATTTATATGGTTTGTTTCTTTCTCAGGATTGTTTGTTCTCAAGGCTAAGGAATCCTTTTCCAATATGATTAAGAAGAGTCAGGAATGGCTCTATGGCAGTAAGAGTAAAACTCAGACACTGTATCGAATCTTTTTACTTTAGCCCTGTAGTACTAGCGCTATCCTTATGCATGTCTTGGTGATTCCTACCTTACAGTCATAACATCAGAGCCACTCAGATGGAAAAAGACTTTGGGAGGCCAGTAGTCAAACCTCCTGCCCAAACCAGCAGGGCCAGCTTTAGGGTCAGAACATGCTGCTTAGAGCTTTCTCCAAGCAGGTCTTAAAAACCTCTAAGGATGGAGTTCACACAACCTCACTGAGCAATCTGCTTCTGTGCTTGAAGCTCTTACATCCAGCCTTAAGCATCTGTTGCATAGGGTATTGGGATGGAACGAATAGTAAGTGTTTGTGGATGAGATTACATCTTAACGCACTTCTTAAATTGCTCAATATTACCAAGTTGATGCTTGAAAAGGCTTCTGCTATTGCTCATTTGTTCCAGGAATTATTTGTGATTTCATAAACAAACAATGTGGCCAAAGTTTTCATTAAGTGCCACCACTTAGTGTATTTGTTTGGGCAGTCTACAGGTAAATTGAGTAAAATGTTGAAAGATAGAGGATAATTAGAGGAAGGGCAAAATAAAAATGTATATATTAAGAAGTAGGTGTTTCCTTCTGAGAGTGATATAGAATTCAGAAGCAAAAATATACTATTCTTATTATTGTGACAGTAACCCCATTTAAAATTGGACTCCATGAGAAATATGCTTAATTACTTGTAAAGATCTAATTTCCCAGAAAAGTGTTTGATGTATATCCCTGTAGACCTTATTCTTCAGCTTAGTCTAAAACAGGTTCAACACAAGGAATGGAATTAAAAAATTCTCATCTCATGGCATATATCTGAAAAGAAACAGAAAAGATCTAGCCTTTTGACCACTTGGTACCTGGCAAATACACTGACATTGTCTTTTAGTGTACTAGTTAGTCTCAGCTAAGGCCATGGTTTTACTGATGTGGACACTAGGCTTCTGGCAATTTAACTGAGGTCACAAAGCTCATCTCATGTAGTTCTTGAACTCTGAATTAAAGATATATGTGTACAAGTGTTATTTTTAACTTGTTAGTCTGCTAAAACTGTGCTAAGTCAGTACGGTATTAAGAGAATTTAATGCCACGGCCTATGTGTTAAATATTCTCTTAACCCATGTGGATTAACCCTTGAAATCTACAGGAGTGCCCTGTCAGTACCTCACTTTGAAAGCAGCACCTTTAAAAGGTGTTATTTCTGAGAATGACATCTTGGAGTCTGCAAAATACTGGAGCTACATGCTATGCCATTTCTGAAAGTACAGTCTTCAAAGACAGGTCTTTCAGGAAATTGATGGAAGGCCATAAGTAAAACCTTTGGTGTTATTTGGGTAGGCAAGTCACTACAGTGACCACAATTTTCAGCTGGGAATTGGTCATATTGTCATTTTGTCCTGATCTAATTTCCCTAACCACTGCTGACTAAAGTTGTTTATTGTTTTACAGATGTATACTGAGATTTAGTCTCTATTATTTGACACTTAATAAATCCTACTTCATTGTTTATTTCCCATCTTTGCTCTGAGTCTTACTTACTTGAATCCTTTTTTGTTTTGTGTTTCTCTGTATCCTCTCATGCTTTACTGTTTTCTACTATTTATTATCCTATTTTTTTATTGCTCTTTGTCTGGTGCTTTTTTTCTAAGCTCAATCTGTGGGGGAAATCAATAAGGAACTATGCTCATACCTGTTCTAGTTTGGGACAGCTCTGTTTCCATATTTATATGACTGCTAGTGTTCTTTTCTCTGTTCTTTCAGCTGCAGTTATGGTTTACTCAGCAGCTGGTTTGCTGTGAGATGGTAGAATGGGTAGGAGAAACTGTAGGAGGTCTGACACTATTAGAACTTCCTGGAACATTTGTGGATACTCTGAGGAAACCAGAACTCACAAAATCAAGTTAGAATTCAGATATGAGTAGAACGTGATGGGTCTAGAAGGCCCTTGGCTGCTTTTCATTTTCAATGTCATAGAAATGAAGCATGCTTTGAATGCATGGAATGATGTTTTGTGATCCTTTTAAAGTGATTCATGTATTTATTTCTTACAATTTGTGAGATCTTCCAAATTTGCAACACAGAAAACTAAATAGAATAAAATTTAAATAACACATTCTATTAAGTGTTTTAAGGTTTCAGGGGAAAAAATATTTTAGAATCAAGTTATAGAAAAAGAATTGAAAAAAAGTTTTATACCTGCAGCTCACACAGATGATGTGTAGGAATAGAGGCCTGTATAAGTAAAGGACATGGAATTTCTAGTTATGAAGAGGGTTTTTTCTTCAAAACTTGACTCATAAACTGGGGGGGTTGACTCAATCTTCATTTAAATGTCCACAGTGCCGTTGTGAATCGATAGTGTAGATTCTTGTATGGTCAATGAAGAGAGCTAGAAGTGTTTTGCATGCAATTAACCTGTCTTATGTTACATGCTTCAGGATGAGATTAGTGGAACTACAGAAGTGACTGTTTTTCTTCCATTGACTATGAAGGCAGCCTAAAAGAGTCTTTTGGATTCAGATATTGCATGATTACACTAAAAATGCCTCCTCAGCCACTGGTGCTTGCAAACAAAATAGGAAAACAAATAAAAATCCCATTGTCCTGGGTTCAGCAGTAGCAGCCATTTTTTTCCTGCTGGTGCAGTGCTGTGGTTTTGACTTTCTGCCTGGGAACAGTGCTGATAACACTGATGTTTTTAGTTGTTGCTAAGTCATGTTTAGTCTAAGGACTTTGTGAGTCCTATGCTCTGCCAGGGAGGAGGGGAAGCCAGAAGGAAGCAGAGACAGGACACCTGACCCAAACTAACCAAAGGGGTATTTCATACCACAGCACATCATGCACAGTATATAAACTGTAGGAATTACCTGGAAGGGCAAGATCACTGCTCAGTCAGGCTGGGTATCGGTTGGCGGGTGGCAAGCAGTCGTATTCTCTTCCCTTGTTATTTCCCTTATCATTATTATTATTGGTGGCAGCAGCAGTGATTTGTGTTATACCTTAGTTACTAAACTGTTCTTATCTCAACCTGTGGGAGTTACATTCTTTTGATTTCCCTCCCCATCCCTCCAGGATTGGGGGGGGGAGGGGGGCGGGGGGAGTAGGAAGTGGGGGGGGAGAGAGAGACTGCTTGGTACTGAATTACCAGCTGGGCTTAAACCACGACACCCATCAGTCTTTGAGAGTGGTGCCCTAAAATAGACATTTCTAAGTGTTCCCTGACTGCCACATTTTTATGTTTGCTACTTTAGAAATCCTGAAAATAACTTAAATTCTTAAAATATTATTGTCATATTAGTGAACCTAGAATAATAAAAAATGTCTCCCAAGCTGCCTGTAAAATTGATTTTCCCAGCTTTGACCTACTGGAAGCCAGAGTCTTCAGCTGCTAGTTATGAAAACAGCAAGGTGTTAATTGGTGAAATTTCAGCATGCCAGGTTTGCATTTACAGAATTACTTTTGTCAGAAAGCTACCAGGAAATGATACCCAGAAGGCACTACTTGCCCTTAGCAGGTTTCCCTTAAGCTGGCCTGTCATTCTAGAGCCTATGAAGAGACATGCCAGAATGTGAAGCACACTTCATTGTGAAGAACAAAATATAAAATGCCACTAAGAGTTAGTTATGCCACCTTTTTTAAAGGCGTAGAAATAGTAAGAGCATATACATTGCATGAGCTCTAGTGTATTGTACAACACAGCAGCTCTGGTACTCTTCAGGATCATTTTGTAATAATACCATTACATTATTACTGTACCATTGCAGAATATGAAGAAAAAATAATTTGCATGGAAAATTCTTCTCCCCCCCTTTTTTTTTTGTTGTGCGAATTTGGCTATGAAATTCCCATCTTTCATTGAGATTAATCTATCTTTGTTTATTAGTCTGTACCTTTAATCTCATAGATGCTGTGATGAAGAATAGTGTATAATTGTTTAGTCACAAGCATAACACATTTTGTTATGAAGCAAGTTTGTGAAGTATGTTAAGCACACATGCCTCATAACATATGGTATCAATTATTATCATCTTTACAAATTCTTTGCCTTGGCAAGAACAAAAAGAAATGTCCTGTGTCAGAATCCTATTAAAAGAGAATATCTCTTGCTCATAAAATTAACAACTTGCAATGTATCATTTGTGGCCTTAAAATATCCGTCATACACAGTTGTACATATATCCAAATAATTTCTATAGTATTGTTCAAATAACTTATTCTACTGATTTAGTATTTCACTTTTAACAATCTTTAATTGCAGCATCACCAGACTTATAACATCAGCCATTAACTTTGCAATATCATGAAAAGATAGCCTAACTTCACTGACAACTGAACTTGATGATGAAATATCTAAATGATAGTCAACCCTCCCTACTATATATTTTAAAAGTATTTAAAACCCAAGCCATTTATGTCTAACAAATATAAATGTCTTTGTTACCCCATTACTAAAAAATAACATGCATGCTGTAATGCCAATGCAAGACTTTCCATGCTTATTTCCAAAGGCTGATGTATCTCCTACACCAATTTATATGAAAGTAACAAAATTTTACTCAGGCAAACCAATATCTCAGTAGGTTTTTTTCGTATATTTAAAATATGTTTTTCTAAAAGTTTTAATAAAAAGCAAACACCACAGCATAATCAATAACCATTGCAACTAAAGGTAGGACTGAACCCTTTATTCCAGTACTTTGTAACTTTATGAATAATTCTATTGTGGTCTGGAGGATTATCCATATGCATAAGTTAAGTATGTACAAAAGCATCAACATGATCAAGGTCATAACCTATTGAATGAGACTTTTCCTTGGTTATTTTTGGACCACAGTACATTATGCTAAAGCTTGAGTTGTGTCTGTTATATTTGCTGAAGAACACCAAGCCAGATTTTCCTAAACTTACAAAACAGGCTTAAGTTGGTCTTGTACGTTTAGCTGGAGAAAGTCTGCAGTGGTTCTTACTTTATCTGAAAAGACCGACTGTCCTTAATACAGGGACTAAAATAGCATGCTTCACTGTACAATTTGCAGTATTGTGTCTGAAATCTCTGCAGGGTCAGTCAACCTGCTAAGCATAATTTCAGGACCTAGCAATACTATTAAAAATAAATTTTCTATTAACTATACCACCAAGTTACTATTATAACAAATGTCAAGGATCATTCCCCAGGGCTGCACTAAAATGTAAGAACTCTGTCCCACTGTATGTTGATTCTATGCTGATTTGTCAAATTTTTGAAGAATATGTAAAAAAACTCACCTCCTTGACTCTCTGCACTTAAGCCTTTGAAATGAATTCTCAGGCAGTGAAAAGAGAATATGACCTGATGCTTTGTTTTATCAAGTCATATTACTTCTCCCCTTAACAATGTTAATAAAGCAATACAACTGTGATAACCCAGAGAGAACTCTTCTGTTAAAAGTATGTCTGAGTCTTTCTCACGGTGTGATTTCTTGACCTTCTTCCAAGTCTCTCTTATACAGTGTGTCACTAATTATTTATGTCTTTTCCAGCCTGTCTCTTTCACAGACTATCAAGTTAGTGAAGTGTTTATTTTTCTTCACTGTATGAGGAATTGATATATGGGATTGGTAACTAGAAATATATAAATGCCCAGAGTTCAAATCCATTCTTCTATTTGACCTTCATAATGTGAACAAGAAGATATAGTTAAAACTGACGAACTATACTGCATGAATTATATTCAGGCAAGTTACTAGGTCTAGGAAACGCTTCATTTTCCTTGGATTTTATGACTATGGTTCTGTGCTCTTTCCACTTGTAATTCTCAGCAGTTTTCAGAAGTAAGGCTATGTACAGCTATATTTTTGAATTATGCAGCTCATGTAACTGAGGATAGAAATACATTGGACCTTAGAGGCAGGAAAGATTTTTTCATAGAATTAGTGTTCCACATATCACAATGATAGCCCACTGAAATCTTCATTTCACTTTTCCCTCCTCGTTTTATGTTGCTGCCACTGAAATGAGCTATGCTGACAAGTAGACTCTGTAACATTGTATTACTCCAGCCAATATCTGTGAAACGAATTGTGCCAAGTTTACAAAAGACACCTGTGGCTTGGCTTCTCAGAGGGACTTCAGAGAGATCTGTCCTGACAGATTTTCACTTAGAAGAATACTGCCAAAGGGCAAGATATTTGCATATCAGGAAATAGACAGTTTAGGGAGTAAATTAAGGTATCACTGCAAACCTTTCCTTAATATACATGAGGGAAGCTTGCCCCTCACTACATTTTGCATGGCTGCCATTGTTCGCCAGTGCCTTAGGTGAAATTTAGGCAGACTTCTGGTGCTTGAGCTCCAAGTTTGGATTCTTAGCATTTCCAGCTTCTAACAACTCTCCTGATGTCCTAAATTATTAGGTGATTATATGATAGCATCTAAATTTCCTCTTTTATATACTTGTGTGGTAGATCTCCAGTGTTGAAATAACAGTCCTTTTCAGTATGACAAGCTTTGTCAATGAACAAAGGGAGAACTCAATCACCAAGCCACCCGGTGCGGAGCTCAGATGTGCCCTGCAATGTGTCAGTTGGATCCAGCTGGAACAACCACTCCTTACAGAGGCCCCTGCAGCCCCCTGACAGACCCTGGGCACCTGTGCTCAGTACAGTGCTTTTTTTTCTTCAATCTATGCTTCAATCAGTGTGTTAAATTTATATTCTTAAACTCATGTTCTTGTTCTAATCTTAAAGCTGGGCTTAAAGAAAACAAATGAAATGTAATAACCCATAAGTTTTAAAACATAGTTACCATTCTGCATTGTACCTGAAGTCTGTATTCATAGAAACATTGAATGGTTTAGGTTGAAAAGGAGCTTAAAGATCATTAAAGTGGACTTCTTTTGTATGGCTAGAGACAAAGAAATAGCATCAGTCAAACCATAAACGCACTTAAGTGATTTGTTTTGTTTGACCTGGTACAACTGCCCAAAGTGCCCAAAAGGTGTGGAATTGGCAGGGATGTGGGGTGACTGGTAGTATTCAGCTACAATGCTCCATGAAGGAGAAATGAAGTGGCTTCCAGTCACCTAAGCACAAAATCTGTGTGGAGGGCGCTTAGGACACTTCCATGTAGGTCACACCGTGGCATTCCTCTTTCCTTATTATTCAGCCTTCTGCTGCACTGAGAACGGCAGTCCTGAGCTGGTCATCCTTCAGCAGTACTTCACAATTAACTATTTCTCTCACTGCTTCTTCATGCCTTTTTCCAGGTTCTTGTCTGTGGCTGCATCCACTCTCCAAAAGTTCACTTCATTGGCATGTTTTTCCATAACTGATCACTCAACAAAAATGAGCTGAATTATAGAATATACTCTTTTAAATCCTGAAAGTATCTCTACCTTGACTGATACTTCTCACCTCCAGCCTCACCAGTGTAATTTTCTCTTGTGCCACGCTGTCTAAGCTCCACATGCATTTTAGTAAGCAGCGATTTCTTTTAGGACTATTTCTACAAGTGATGACTCATTGTTACTTGTTATAACAGCATTAGCTTTTTTTTTCAGATCATTGAGGTAGGTGTCTTCCTGCCTTGCAAGCTGCAGGTGGTGCTGAATATATTTATTATTTTTTTTATAATAAACTTGGATAAAAAGGAAGTATTTCATTACTAATGTAAGATGTAAGAACACCTATGCAGTTATATTTCTTGAAGATTCTTATCTGATATAATGCCTTAATTCATTATCACCCTTTTATTTCAAGATGTTCTGTGGTGCAAAACCACAATTAACTCTTCAGTTATGCAGTAAAATTATCCATTTTTCTGTCATTCTTCTATATAACTGAAAAGTTGATTGTGATTTTTACAATTCTGGATTTGTTGTTTCCCTTGTAAGCTCTTTTTGTTTTTCAAAAGACATGTTAATGATTTTATCCTTGCCTATGACAAATAAATGCATATTTAATCTTCATGTATAAATAATGTGCTCTTCTGAATGTACCAAGCCAAATGTGATGAATGATAGGGCCATTTTCAGTCTCTCCTTTAGATTTCCTTCTTATGCTAGTAGACAGAAAGAGAATTGAGTCTCAGTCCCTAGGGATGTGTTACCGTTGTAATGGAATTAATAAAGCTGATAAAATGAATAATTCATGATGCAGCATCTCTTGGCAAAGCTTCTCAAAAGAGTCTAGTGTAGACCAACTAACTTCTAGCTAGAAACTGGCAATCACTGCTCTATCTTTTTTTCTTTTTCTTCTTCCCCTGCTATTCTTAATACTATATCATGAATAATAACTGTCCTTTTATGTCCTCCCCTATAATAAAAGTAGATAAAAAAACCCTTTCATAAAAAAAAAATACAAAAATGTTTCTAAATGAACAGAGGAATTTAACTTTTTCCAGTAAGCTGGAAGATACATATGTGTATTTCCTGTACTCAATGTGTATGTGATACACTCTAGGAACTTCCCATTTAAAGGCAATTAGTAATAGTACCTTTTTAACCATTTCACCCATATCTACTCCTAGCACTTTAAATATAATGTGCATATCTATGACTCAGACGTTCCAACCATAGGATTAATCACTGGCACGCTTGGGTTTCTCAGGTGCTTTGGGGTAGAAGATAAACTTTCTTTGTTTCTTAGAAAATTTGCAACTCCCGAACCAAGAAAACTGACTGGAGAGTGAGGAAAAGGCAAGTCATTGTTTGTTTCTGAAGGTTAAGGTGCATGTTCCTACCACAGTTCAACAATTTTCATTAGTTAATATTATCTACTAACACAGCATTCTCCTGGAGAACTGCTGAATCCATCAGAGAAAACACAAAAAAAGGCAAGGCTGGGCTTTAAGGAAGGGTCATACAGGAGTTTGGATATCAAACTGTCATGAGCAGATTGAAACACATCTCAGAATTACAACCTACAGTTAAAAAACCCACACTATGTATATTATAATGCTGATTTTAATTTGACTGTCTATGGCACCTACTGGTCAGCAATTAAGAGGAATGTTGATTGCCTGGCAACATTACAGATGAACTTACACTTGGTTTTAAGTTGGTTTAATTTCAAAATCTCTTGAAGACATCAGACTTTCAGTGATATTGAAAAAAAAAAACGTTAAATTATACAGCATTTTAGATGAAATGCATTAGATACATTAAATTATTCTGAGCTGCATGCATTTAAGTAATGTTTGAATGGGAGGACTTTACAATTATGGACCATTTCATCTTATTAGGAAAATTTACATTATGTGGACTAGAGCTAATGAGAGATGTGAAGGTGAATTAAACAGATCAAAGAAATACAGAGTTCATGGGTGAAATTCAAACCTATAAAAATCAAGACTGGAAAAAGGACATGTTATTATCAATGAAGATAAGAAATAACTGGAAGAATTTGTAGGGTCATGGTGGTCACTTCTAGTGTTTAGGATTGTGTGCTTTTTTTAAGATAGATTTCTTAGTTCATGATTATTCATTAGTCACTAGAAAAGCTGAACTTGTAACAGGATTCTATGTACAATTCTATAGTTTTATAAAACCATGCAAATTTAAATATTTAATAATATTCGTTGTAAGAAATAAAGCTATTTATAAATAAAAATTGGGAGAAGTCGTGCAAAATTTTCTATAAAAATTGGGATTATATTTGCTACCAATAATGCTAATACACAGCCTTCTCCCTCTCCTCCTGTGCTCAACAGAGGTGGCATCTAGATCTGCTTCATTACCCTTCTGCTGTAAACCTCCGTGTAGTCTCAGCCAGTACTGAGATCCTGCAAACCTAATAATCAGGAAGTTGTCCCCTCAGCCCACTCTCTCAGACAAGTTCGATCTAATTTAGCTATGCTTTTGCTGACAGCCACATGGATTCTTAGGCATGATGACAGTGAGTCATTAATTAAAATGAGTTCACTGTAGGTACAATCACACAAGTATTTTTGCTGGTTAGTAGGTTATTTCTGTATTTCTCCTGACACACAGTGACCAAAAAAGGGGATATGAGATGTCCTGGGTTTCTTTTATTTTTTTTTAAACCTAACAGTTATGTAACCATCAAAATTGTGGAACTGCTGTTATAAACTGTGGGAAGAAAATGACTGTGTTTTAACTGCTGTATCATCCCAGCAGCAATACTGAACATTTTTTGTCCCTCTGTATGTTTTAAAGCACTATGATTATCATAGATGTTATTCAAATTTGTAACTGTTTAGAAACAGCACACAGTGAATTTTCAGCAAAACAAAGTTCTTGAAGCTTCAGTGGTTTACACTGTTGGTTTTTAAGAAGGATATTTCTAGTTGAAGATATTTGACGTTAACATCGCTAACCATGGTAGCACACACATAAACTGTGGAAGAATTTTAAGGCTTAAAACTGATATTAAGGTCTCAGTCCTGAACATGCTAAGAAAAATGCTCAGTCCTTTTTGTTTTCAAACTGTTTTACCATTTTCAAGTGCAAGCTAATGGTCAGTATGGAGAAGTTTAACACAAAAAGACCCCAAACCTATTTTTTTTAAAGCAGGATCAACACTGTAATGCAAAATATTGCCATTCTGTGAACTATCATGGCAGAATTTAATTTCTAAATTATTTTCTATTTAAATTTTTTTATTTTTAATTTTAATGTAAATGTAATGTAAACTTGTTTTAAGTTCCCTATTAGGTAGTAAGCTCTTTGGAGTTGAGAGAGAGGGCACGTGTGCTGTATCTATTACCAATTTTTACAGTGGTCATCATTTGAGGAACTTTGTTCTGTAAAATTCAGTGTAGGAAAAAAAAGAATGTACAGTCTACAATGAAAATAATTATTAAAATGTTACTGCATGCGCAGACAAAATGCCCATAATATCTTATGATTATGAAACATTTAACATGACAGCATGACCTGAATCTGTCATTCAACTGTTTTTAAAGGTCTTTAAGCAATGAAGAGCCTACCTTACACTTGTAATAGATGCACTTGGTATTATCAGTTTGAAAGTCTTCCATTCAAAGTAGCATTCAACCTAAACCTCTCTTGGTACTCTCCCAGTCAGAACTTCTTGCCCTACCTTCTGCAGACTTGGATAAAAGATTATTCTTTTTCCTATTTTAATCAGTTTTTAAAGTATTTGAATGTTGTTTGTCTCATCAGACTCTTCTGAAGAATAAGGAATCCAAATATTCTCAACAATTCTAAGTAAGTTTCTGTAATTTGCATGAATATTCTGAGTATCAAACTGTCTTCACACTTCTTGTCATGCTTGCCAAAGTTTGTGCCTGCCAGAGAAGAGCTCTTTCCACTGTTATGGTATCTGTCTTTAAACCACTTCTTGTAGGTTGGTAGAAAGCATGTGCTCGAGCTCTGAATCCTGTTTTTAGTAATAGACATTACAATTCATTGCTCTTTGAGGAACAGCATTGCTAGTCTTTTCAAATAACTTCAGGACCAGGATAACTATAACACTTTTAAAAAAAGAGATAAAACTAGTTTATTCTCTTAGACTAAACATTTGATTAATTATTTTGTAAATTGAGGTACAAAAAGCAACAAAATGTATTTTCAGTAGTGTCCTGAAGCTTATCTATCTCTGTCATCAGGTTTTACAGGAGAATCTCAACAGCTGTAACTGCCCTTATATAAATATTTTATAAATATCCTCCCTAGAGAGAAGCTTGAGACACTGTCTCTGCTCCCCATGTCTCACTTATACTCTTGAGATACCTGGTGTGTATAGCAACTTTTCTGTTGTTTGTTTTTATTTGTTTGTTTGTTTTTGTGGGGGTTTCTTCCATCATTCTCATGAAAAAATGTGTTTTCATCAGAACATATTGTGTATGAAGTTTCTTTGCAAGGCAAACATGAAAAGAGATACTGGTCCTTAGGATAGGCTTATAGAATACTCATAAGAGTTTATGACAACAGAAAAGTATGAAAAATACTTTGTAAAGTTCAGATTTCCTTTGTAGTCTTCAGAATTCAAATTCATTTAACACTAATAAATATAAATGGGAGTGAGAGATTTTTTCTTAGGGACTGGCTGAGTCTCTTCACTTTAGTTGTGCATGTTGTTGCCCAGTTCTCTGTCAGATTCTGGCAAATTAATATATTTCATAAACAATATAGCCCAGGAAAAAATTATAATTTTGTCTTAACACTATAAACACATATTGGTGACTCACATTCACAGGAACTAAGCAAAATATAGAGATTTAACAAATATTGATTGGGGTATTACATGATCTTCCCACCACAGTTTTCAGGACATGCATCATACTTGTAAGATTGCAAGCACATTATTTGGTCACAATGGTTCTTGTGCAGTGTTGAGATAAAACCTGACTTTCTGTAAGAACAGAAATGCTATTTACTTCTATTGTAACATATGGGACTAGAATACACAGTATAGTTCTCCATAGCACTGAATGTCTCCAGTTCAGTTGTCTCCAGGTCCAGTTGTATTGCTCTTTGGCCTTTCATTCATTAAAGGCTCACTTTCACTGCCCTTTCTCTTCATGATACAACTCTTGTCAATTGTCATCTCTCCTCAAATGATGCAAGTGAGCCTCTTGATAGGGAACGTGAGATAGGGGATTATCCATCACCTTTCATGGCAGAGCTAGAGTAAAATCTGCAGGGCTCAGTAGCAGATGAAGAGCAATAGACAACGTAGCAGTGAGTGACAGCTGTGATTTGAGTGAGTGAGAAATGATGCTGAGGAGTACAAAAAGCACTGGCAGCTTGTGAGGCTCTCCACAGAGCCTACCACTTCCCTGTAACACTGCAGGAGATGCTGTCAGTCAAGTTATCTGAAAAATCTTACCCCTTTTAGATTTTGGAGCTCTGCTAAAAGTTGGTTTTCTTAGTGAAATCTGTGTGAGAGTGCAGGACCTGAAATGATGATAGTCACATCTGGCAGGGTGTCCTAGCTTGGGCTCAGCAGCTTCTGAGCATGTGAGAATTAAGCTGTTTTTTTCTGAAGCCAGCAAGCCAATCAAATCTCATACGTTTAAATTTAACCTTTAAATTCATAGTTAAGTTGCCAAATGCCCTATCCAAGATTAAAGGTCTCTTTGGGCTATGTATATAAACACCTATCATCTGCTTTTTTTTGGCACTGGCAAGCCAACCTTTATTGTATTGTATTGTATTGTATTGTATTGTATTGTATTTTACTTTATTATGCTCTTTTATTTTATGGTTTTATTTTTCCCATGTAAGTTATCTGTGCTTTGTCCCAGAAATTACGGAATTATGAGGTACTTCCTTTGAGGAATCACCCTGAAATATTTAAGAAGCTTTACTTCCTCCCCCCAGAAACCCATGCTACTGCAACAACACTTCCCATTATATTATTGCTGCAGGTTCTAGATTGTTTTTAGGAAGACATTTTATGGCTATTGCTTATTTCTTGTTTCTGAGTTAGATGCAACCTAAAAGAAACTTTTTAAATTAGTTTTAACTTTTGTTGACATGTAGGACATATATAAATGTTATGAAAATAATGCCTGTGTTCATTTTTTGTGCTAATAATTGAACAGGATTAAGGACATTTGGCTGAAGAACAGTTGTCTCTCTTTGGGAAAGGAAAACTATCCGGACATTTATTTAAGAGACCAAGATAGGGTGAGACAACCATTTCTGTGTGTCTAAAGTTTATGTTTTGCTTCCCCTTATCTCTTTATTTTCTGAATGATTTAGACTTCTTCAATGACCCTTGTAGCAGGACATACCTAAGACAGTGGAAAGAAATAAGCAGGGTAATAAATAACTTGTGTGTGACATTATCCAAAGCTCACAGCCCTGACAGCATATGCAGTCACCCCAAATTGTCACTGCCAGCCTGCAAGCACAGTTGATTGATAGTAAATACAATGATTTTATTCTAAAATATCAGGTGTTCTCAAATGTGTATATAAATTAATATATGACACAATTCTTTAAAAGTCTGATAAACAACTGGCATTCCCATCATTAAATTTTACATTTTTAATCCTGGTTTTTCCTTAGGGAAAAACTTTTTTCTTAGCCTTGTTTTCTTCTGAATGTTCTGAAGTGTCATCTTAACAACAACAACAACAACAAAAAAATCTATTTTGTTAACACTATACTTTTCTTCAGTCTTATTCTAATGATGCAGACGTTATCCAGGACTCTAAACTTCTAATGCATTTTTTTTCCATGGCAAAAGTGTTGTTTCCAACATCTGCAAGGGGGAATGGCTTTAAACTTAAACAGGGGAACTTCAGATTAGATATAAGGAAGAAGTTCTTTACTGTGAGGATGGTGAGGCATGGGAAAGGGTTTCCCAAGGAAACTGTGAATGCACCATCCCTGGCAGTGCTCAAGGCCAGTTTGGACAGAGCCTCGGGCAACATGATCTAGTGTGAGCTGTCCCAGCCCACAGTAAGGGGATTGGAACTAGATGATCTTAAGGTCCTTTCCAACCCTAACTATTCTATGGTTCTATGAATCTGTGAACCTGAACTGGTCTAGTGAAATACCTAAGTATCTTTCACTTTAGTAATAGCTTGCCTTTAATTTGCATCCTGGCCACCACGTTTCATGGAAGATATTCATGGCATAGCAGTATCCTCTCTTAGGATCCAAGCTATGTAGTCATATTATTTGTTTTGTAAGGTGTCAGTTTGTTCTCTTCTCTGACAAATCATGGGATATAGCAGGGCATCTTGTGATACTGCCTACATCGTAGAAAAATAACTCATTAACAGCAGATATTCAAACTGCCCAAACTCTATTGTGGTGTAATACAGAGCATGATAATTTTCAACTAGTTCAGAACACAAATCTAGTCAAAGTTTCTGTGATGGTATTTTTGCTCTATTTTTTTTTTCCTGTTTTCATTAAACTTAAATCATGAATATAGTAAAAAACTCCAACAAAAACCAACAACAAAAAAAAAAAAAGTCAGCCTTTTGAGTGCTTGGCTTGTCTCTGCTGTCTTGCTTTAGGCACTAGCTGAAAAACTAAAGCACAAGGTCTCCTGAGGAATCTGGGTTTGTAATAATTTCTTGCAGGCTCTTGCATAGGTAACAGAAATTTACAGAGAATATTGAAATCTATTCAGGAACCTGGTCTCCCAAAACATAGAAGAAAAAGGAATTATTACCAGTAGAGGGTCTACTAAATGGAGTGTGTCTTCTCTAAAATCTTGCAAAAACTACTCTGGCATACTTAAAGTGTAACTAAACCACTATGGCTGTAGTTTGGTGGGGTTTTTTGTTCAGTTGGGGTTTTTTTGTAAGTTTGGGTTTGTTTTCCATGTTTGTATTAGTCTGTGTCAGCAACCCAAGAGCTAATCCTAGTTTTCATAAATGATTTTAACCATACTGAACACACAATGTCTCTTCAGGTCAAGGTTTAAAAGAAAAGAACAGACACCACTTTTCAGTTGAATAAAGACGTCAGGATGGGTCCTCCTCTATTAACTTTCTCCCTCCTCAAGTAAAATCCCTCTGAAATTTGTTCCAGAAACTACAATTTTTGCAAGAGGAGCTATGTAAACACTCATAATGTATGATCACGTCTGACTATGGTATTCTTTTAAAGAAAAATTTCACGCTGGTCAAACATTATTTTGCAAAACTGCATTGCTGAATTTAAAAGAAAGCATGAGTTTGGCTTAATCTGTTTTGTTAACCACATTGTTTACTTTCTAGATCATCTGTTGCCCTCTGTGACTTAAGATTCTCTTAGCTGATCAGTGTTTACAGGTATCTGTTGCTCAACAGATGTCTTAGATGCAAAGGTCTCCCCCGAGGACAGTATTTGATTGCACGTGTAACCATTCCCAATTGCAGAAGTATACTTGCTCTGAAATATGAGGCAAATAAACACTAACTCCACCTGCAAACAAAAAAGAATTACACTTTTTCTGTATGAAGCATTCAAGTTAACCAAAAGACATGAGTAAAGATGAGTAACATACAAAATTATTTTTCTGATCAATATTTCAGAAGATTGTATCTCTAAGGAATAAGAAATCAGATGTTTTTCTCAATTGTAATATTTATATTTTTTACTATAAAAAAGACTACCTCCATGAAATTAAAGACCAACAAAACAAGCATAAAGGATCAGTCTTGTATGTATAGGCTTTACACAGTAAAGAATCTTCAGTTTGTTTATTCAAGTTCCAGAGAAATAGGTGCTAACTTCAACCTCATTAGGAAATTTAGAGGTTCTTCAACATTTACTAGCCCAAAGAAAGAAATTAGTGGTTTGAGATAGTTTTTCCATTCCAAGTAAAAAGAAAATAACATCTGTTTTTCCCACTAAATGAAAGAAAGGGAGAACTACAACTAATGCATTGTATTGCAATTGATTTATGGGGTACTAATTTAATGTAAGCACAAAATACAAAAAGGCAAGAAACCTATGTAGTTTTCCAACTGTTACTAATCCAGTTAACATATCTGACTGTGAATTTGTTGGTAGCTGAGTTTTTAAGTGGTACAAAACCAGAGCTCAACATATTATCTTAATAAACAGTGATGTGTGAAACGAATCATAGCCTTGTCAAGAAGGTAAATTATATCCCAGCCATGCTTAAGAGAAGATATGTCAAACATGCTGGGCATGGTTTGCAAAAGCTGCTAAAGGCTTGCAATTTGATATTTCTATGTGAAAGCTGTAAAGTTAAAATACTAAAAGTGCTCATTATTCAGTCATAACGGATATAGCTTCAACACAATATTTATGGACTCTTGAGTTTTGTGAATGTGGGTAAGCCTTTGACTGACTTCTGCTTGTTTTCAATAATTGTAACAGCCAGTTCTTTCTCTGACATATATTTATATTAGTGGAATTTTTCCTAAACATGTGGGAACAGAATAGAAATTTTTAAATGAAAAATAAGGGATATTGTTACCTTATTTGGATTTTTTTTTTTTTTTAATTTGCTTAGGTATCTAAGTAATTCCTTTTTGGCAATGCTGAATATTGACACATAACTCTAAAGCATTGTTACAAATGCTTCCTGGGACTAGTTAAAGTTTACAATAAGATCAGAGAGATCCAATTGACTTTTTTTAAAAGGTTTGTTTGGCTTTTTGCTCAGTTTGTTCAGTAAGGTTGTGCCTTCACCCTTTAAAGTAGCACCCCCTCTCTTTAAAAGTAGCATTCTCCCCCTCTTTAAAAATTATAATTCTGAAAATACATTGATTCATATTCATTCTGTTACCCTTTGTAAAAAACCAACATAGATTTAGACAAGCTCTTGAAAGTAAAAATAACAAGAGCTCTCCTCCTGACTACGCCCAGGAAAAGACTGCATACTTAGGTTATCTATTGACAGTCACAAAAAACAAATCTGCCTCCAGCTGTTCTGTATGCAGCCCTGTTTTATTCTTAGAAAACTAAATCATGATAGATATTGAGAATGCTGAGCTTTAAATAAAATATTAAGAACAAGCAGCTTATTGGAACACATTTAGTTGCAAGTGGGTTTTTATAAGTGCTTATATTTGATATATTTTAATGTCTTAGACTGTCACACCCTCTTTAAATGATTATTCTGAAGCATTCACTTTTATGTTAGCCATGACCTATTTTCTATTAAGATGGTATAAATATGTGGCACTTATTTCACAAGCCTTATTCTCACAGAATAATAGACATTATCTGGATGATTTCAGTAAAGCTTTTCCTCTTTGCTTCACTCAGCCTAGGTGACTACAAGATTTTATTATATCTTTTGGAGAGAAGAGTGGGGCAAGGAAGGATTTGCTAAAGAATTTGTGCTATCCTTGAGTGAGATAATTAATCTCTAAAATTCTTCTTTGTCTTGGTTGGACACTAAACATTTTTTGTACTGCAGTGGAAGAAAAGGAAAAAAAAAACAGAATTAGCAGTATGCAGCACACAAAGTAAAAGAAAGTAAATAATAAAACCATAGCAACTGCTACCATATGGATGAGAAACACATTACAGAACTCGCTATCACTTTTATTAGTAAGAAAATACAGGAGTCTTGACATTTGAAACAGTGACTATATGTCATATCCAGGTTTGCATTGTGAAGAAGTAGTGTATAGTGTTAAGAGGTGGACAAGGGTCTAATAAATAAAGTTCTGTATAGGGCTGGCACTTTGTTTTGTCAATTGCTGCTCAAATACACAGTGTGTTCATTGTCCCAAAGACCTGCTGATATGCTCTTATCTAAGCATATGTTTGCAGTTAAATTGAGATCAGAATTTGATAGACTCAGCTAAGTAAAATTTCTGTATAGAAAGTTCAGCAGGTTTAAGACAAATCAAACAGTCATTCTTTCAGCTGAAGCTATGTCATTGTTTTAGTTACAGAGTTTTCAGGTTTTCTTTTCCTCTTCCCATTGCTGAAATAAGACTCATGATGATCTGGCTTCTTTCCTCCTTGGAGACTGTCCTGGCTGCCTTTGTTCACATTCTGGCTTCACTTCTAATGAGCACTTCTGCTGAAAATGAATTCTTACTTCTTGAGTATGCCTTATATCAGCTACAGATTCTCCTCTCCTGCCTAATGCCTTCATACACTGTCTACTCTCATGCTCCATTTTTGGATGCTTTTTCTGAGCTTGGAGCACAGCCGCAAATCAAGCCTAAGCAATCAAGGTAGTGGCCATGAATAATAAATGAAGTTGCAGTTTGACCTAAAGCATACTGAATAATGTCTTTGGATTGGAAGATCCTCCTGGATTATGACTGCTTTAACAGTAGACTGACTTTCTGAATAAGCATTAACTGCCTTCAACAAGATCCAATACTGGGAAAATAACAATTGTAATTTTACCTGCATTTTTATCAGGTGAATTTTCAGTTAGTTTCATTAGATTTTTAGTCCTCGCAGCATCAGTCATTGATGATTTAGAAGCATTAAGACAAAGGCAGAAGAGAGAAAAAGACAAGTAAGACAAGTAATAAAAAGCAACCATGAACTGGCCCAATTCAAACTAGTTTGTGGTTTTCAGTGGATAGGGACTGTTAGTTATAGAGTTGCTTTAAGAAGTGTTCCTTTGTTTAGTACACAGCAGAAAAAGTACCATCAATACTATGACTTTTCCTGTAAGAAGTAAGATTTAAGAAACATACAGAGACTGGCACATTTGATCTATTCACCAAAACTACAAACACACGAACTTGAGAAAGGTACATAATTTCAAACAGACATGAGAGAATTTTTAACAGCAAGAAGGCTTTATTTCTACATTATTTTAAATCCACGGATGAGGTGTCAGAATAAAGGGAAGAAATTCATACTTCAAAAAACTATTTATTTGATGTATTCTGGATTGAAAAGGAGGAAAACTTTTTTTTTTATGCCATTATATATTATAGAAGATTAACTTGTAGGCAAATTTTCTGTTTTCTTAATTGATGAAAACTGTGGGGTTTTTTAATGTTTTATTTTTTTTAATTTTACATGAGGAGTGGTTCTGTGAAGTTACTGATCTTGAAATGCTTAGCTTGCAGTAGCTGTGTTAGTGAGATACAAGGCAAAGATCACAAGAAAATTTGTTCCTTTAGATGGTGGCACAAAAGGTTATAAAGAAATTACAAACAACTGTGAAGCTTTTTGACAGATAGTCCTGTGTTCCTTCCTTTCACTGTGGTCTAAAACTAGATCATATATTATTCTTTACTTGCAATTTTTATACCCATTCTCACTGGATTTTGTTTCCTGATGACTTAAGGCTCACTTTTATGCATCTGCAACTGAAGACAAATAAACAGAAGGCAGTAATATTTTTCGTACTTCTCTCTGATCTTACATGATACCTACACTGTTTCTTATTTTCTCCCTCCTTTCTTCTTTCTCTTCCTCTTTTTAGATGATCTAAGATTTCAGCAGTTAAATTAAAGAAAAATTCTCATAAGTGAAACCTCTTCAGCAATGGGCAAGGTTTCTTTACTCATGCCATGACAATAGTGAGATTGAGTAGGCTTAGTTCAAAGTGCTCCATGCATATAATAAAATCCTTGTCCCCTGCTTTGGGTAGGTAGAGGTCAAAGAGCACAGAACACAGACATACAAAACGTGGGGCACTAGAATTATATGAGAACCCTAGTTCAAGGGAAATTAATCAACAGACCCATTACTGTTTGCTCTCACAATTTTTAGTCCGAGTTACACTGAAAAAGAGACAAGAAGATATGAGTTTGTGCTGGGTCATGTGACAATAATTTTGTTTGCATTGTGCTAATAGTAAAGATCTGAACTTATTCTTACAGCCCTTTTAGCATGAGCCATAAATTTAAGGAATACATTGTGTCATAAAATTTTTCTTCCTGAGTTTAAGTAGGCCTACATTTCATGATATAAAAGGACATATACATCTGTGTAGGAAAAAGAAGTTTTATTGAAGGAGGCATTTCAGCAGAAGAGAGGGTGTTTCAACAAAGAGTGTCAGGAGCAGCTGAAACAAAGAGGGCCTTTTTTCATCCAGGAGAGAGTCTGCTAAGAAAGGATGTGTGATTCACCAAAAAAACAGTGTTAGGACAGCATCAGAACAGAGAAGGAGTTATGGGCCCAATCCTAGTGTGACTGAAGAGGCTAAGTAGGTATCGATTTAAGCTTAGAGTAAGGTCAAGATCTTCATAGAGTAAGAATGCTGAACCTGTGGCTTCTTGAATCGGTACAACTAGGAAAGCAAAGAAGAAAAAAGCTCTCCATCATGCAATACAAAGTAATTTGCTACGGGGATAAGGACATATGAGTACCATATGAACTCCTTTACATTGACGAAGCTTTCAGAGCTACTGAAGCAACTTTGTGATAGTAGAACTGAGCCTTGAATCAGCTATAATTTTGATTCTTATTAACTCCTTATAAAAATAAAATAAATTAGAAAGGTATTGGAGAAACTAAACAGAAAAAATTTTCAGCAAACCAGAATACTCTTATAACAGCCTATTTGCTCAGGAAATCAAGAAATCTCTATTCCCAAAATACCTGAGCTGTTTTCTATAAGAGCATTTCTTTTGTTGTCACAGAAATGAATAATAATAGATTTGCCTTGTCAGAAGCATGGCAACTGGAATTCATTAAAAAAAAAAAGAAAATTGAGCAAAACTTTATATTGAAGGAGATATTTTACACACTTGGAGTGGTATCTGAGCTACAAAATACTTGGAAATTAAACAGATCGACTACGTAAATGTTTAGTTAGCTTTATTTACAGCTATATTACAGTATGAGAACCATTACTGGTCCTCTCTGAGTAGCATAGACAATAAATCACTTAGGACATAACAAGCAAAGTGGCAGTGCAATTTTCTAACATGCCTAAGTCTGCACAATAACTGATGCAAATTAAGAAGGAGTCCACATTTGCCCAAATGCAATGATCTTTTGAAATAATGTTGCAGGCAGCTCATTTTGCAGAGCAAGGACTTGGCTTTTACTTATTAAAAGAACTCCACTGACAGTTGTAGGGCAAGACTTTGGCCCTTAGAGACAATTTTACTGAAAATGACTTGCAAAAGGAGTCTTGGAAACATATTGTTCTTTCCTGAAATCAGGCAGATGTCTTTTACTACCATAAACAAAAGCAGGATCAAACCTTTATATTTCAGCTTTTCTTTCAGCTTGATAATTTCACTTAGACGGGATACATAATCAATATTTTTATTCTTTATTTTATGTTAAGTCAAATTACAAGGAAACAGACAAGTGTATAGCATTGGCTTCATGCAAGAGCAGCCTGCAAGCATTCTTTTAGCTACAGCAAGAGCCCAGTCAGAACAAATTACTGGTTTTATGCCTTGCAAACATGTCTTTGTCCAAGACTTAAACAATATACCTATCATTTTAATGATCACCAGGCCACATTCCACTTGATCAGAGATATCTAACAAATCATTGTAACTGTTTTGATTAGTTCTAAGTCACAGAATCACACAGAATCACAGAATCCCAAGGGTTGTAAGGGACCTCAAGAGATCATCTGGTCCAACCCCCTGCAAGAGCAGGGTAACCTAGAGTACATCACACAGGAACTTGTCCAGGCGGGCCTTGAATATCTCCAATGTGGGAGACTCCACAACCCCCCTGGGGCAACCTGTTCCAGTGCTCTGTCACTCTCACAGTAAAGAAGTTCTTCCTGAGGTTAACGTGGAACCTTCTATGCTCCAGTTTGCACCCATTGCCCCTTGTCCTATCACTGGGTATCACTGAAAAAAGCCTAGCTCCATCATCCTGACACCCACTCGTTACATATTTGTAAACACTGATGAGGTCACCCCTCAGTCTTGATTCGGAGAAAACTCCAGGAACAAACTTGCCAACAAAGTTTTCAAGCTGACAAGCAGGTATTCTTTATTACGGCGCCGGAAGACACAGGGGATAACTCCACCTAGCGTGTATCTCCCTAATTGCCCCACAAGCTGTCCTTTTATAGCCCCTGGGCATACATACATATTCATGAGGCTACATATGGATTACATCATTTTCCAGAGAGTTCCCCGCATGCGTACAGAATTGTGGTGGTGGTCTCTGAGGGTCGGTTACTTCTTCCAACGATCTTCATCACTTCTGGCAGCCTTTGAAGCACACACAGTAGATGCTCATACCAGTTTAATTGGTTCGTTAGCACCAGAGACATAATAATCCTCCCATCCTCCTACTTATCTGTTAGTTCAACTGTAGCCGATCCTGGACACCTGCAGTTTCCAGATACCCCTTATCCCTGTGTCCTGTTTTTCTAGGCTGTTTTTTTTTCTTAAAGCTATGTCAACTATAACGATTTATCTTGTGAGAATTCTCAGTATGTTCTCCAGCTGCACTCTCTCTATATATTTTTCTCTATGTACCCTGCACCTCAGTAATTTTCCATTGCTACTGTTACAAAGCCATCAAACTTAACACTACTTAAAATTACTTATAAAAGTTTCTATATCCCATTTTGTGATTTTGTGCCCCTTTGTCTCAGTCTCCTCTTTTCCAAGCTGAAGAGACCCAGTTCCTTCAGCCTCTCCTCATAAAGGAGGTGTTCCACTCCCTTAATCATCTTTGTGGCTCTGTGCTGGACTCTTCCAAGCAGTTCCCTGTCCTTCTTGAACTGAGGGGCCCAGAACTGGATGCAGTATTCCAGATGCAGTCTAACCAAGGCAGAATAGAGGGGGAGGAGAACCTCTCTTGACCTACTAACCACACCCTTTCTAATGCACCCCAGGATGCCATTTGCCTTCTTGGCCACAAGGGCACATTGCTGGCTCATGTTCATCCTCCTATCCACCAGGACCCCCAGGTCCCTTTCCCCTTTGCTACTTTCCAGCAGGTCACTCCCCAACCTGTACTGGTACATGGGTTGTTCTTCCCCAGATGCAAGACTCTACACTACCCAACTCTCCAGCCTGTCCAGGTATCTCTGAATGGCAACACAGCCTTCTGGTGTGTCAGCCATTCCTCCCAGTTTAGTGTCACCAGCGAACTTGCTGAGAGTACACTCGGTTCCCTCATCCAGGTCGTTGATGAAAATATTAAATAGCACTGGTCCCAGCACCGACCCCTGAGGGACTCCACTAGTCACAAGTCGTATCTGAATTAGTTAACACTGTCAGTAATTACCTTAATTTGTCGCATTTTCCATTTGATTACAAACATCTAAAATTTCTTTTAAATCTTTACCTTTTTCTTTGACTTTTGCTTTTTTTTTTTTTTCTCTTTAGTGATACTTCTTTCTGCAACACCATCATTCAGAGTATCTTCTCTTCCCTCGCCATTTTTCTCATGCTACAATAACATCGCTTCACTCTTCTCTGCTATTTCCAGTTTTTTTCATTGTGCCTAGTTAACTTGGCTGGGTATTTCCTGCTAAGATTACCACCCAGTTGTACTACCCTCACTGAGAAAAAAAATCCTGTATTTAATCAGAATTCCCTGCATTGCATGTTGTGCCTGTTACCTTTCTTCCTTTCAATATGCATTTCTGAGAAAAGTCTCGCACCTTCTTTCTATATCCTCCCACTGGGTAGCTGAAGAGGTATTTGATTAAAATTAACCAATGCCGGTAGCAACAGATATTACCAAAGAACTGCTTGTTAGCTCTTTGCAGAAGTGCCTTCAGGAATTTTGGGGAAAATAAATCAGTGAAATATATATAGAAGTAATTTCACCAATGCTTGAATGTATTTTTCGCCTAATGCTTGGAAAAAATATATTTGAATGTTTTGTTTAAATTATTTGCTCCATCCATTTTGTAAGTATATCTGTAGGATCGCTGATTTTACAGCAGGAAAAGATGATATATTAACAGCTTACAGCTGCTGAATGTTAGTGCTCATCCTAAACACAATTTTAGAATTTCAACATTGAAATGAAAACAAAGTTTAAGAAGTGAAATGTGAGTGACAAGCTGTCCTTTAGATATGTATATCACAACTTAAACAGCTTGTAATGTTTTGCAATTCATTGTCTCAGTTTCAAAGTTAACTTGTTTTACATGATTTGCGATTTTCCTCCTCCTGTTCTGTCACATAACTCCCCAGGTTCTTCAAAGTGGACACTGGACTACAGAGTGTCGAAGAATGTTGCTCCCTAGGTCACTTGTGAAATGACTGGCCCTGTGGAGTATAAAGCTTACCTACAAGGAATATGTTTCTATATGAAAGAAAATAGCGGGTTTTGTTAGCTTAGTTAATGCATCAGGGGGTGTGCCTGAAGTTTTCATGTTGTCTGCTCTCTTTTCCCAGGTGAGCAGAAAAATGGGTCTTCAAAATTTCTTAATAGTGGATAACAGCTTTACATTAGACTTGTTCATGGATGGTGGAACATAGAATCATAGAATAGTTCGGGTTGGAAAGGACCTTAAGATCATCAAGTTCCAACCTCCCTGCCATGGGCAGGGACACCTCGCTCTAAACCATATCACCCAAGGCCTCGTCCAACCTGGCCTTGAACACTGCCAGGGATGGAGCATTCACAACATCCCTGGACAACATATTCCACTGCCTCACCACCCTAACAGGAAAGAATTTCCTCCTTATATCCAATCTAAACTTCCCCTGTTTAAGTTTTAACCCATTACCCCTTGTCCTACCACTACAGTCCCTAATGAAGAGTGCCTCCCCAGCACCCCTATAGGCCCCCTTCCGATACTGGAAGGCTGCTATGAGGTCTCCAAGCAGCCTTCTCTTCTCCATGCTGAACAGCCCCAGCTTTCTCATCTGATCTTCATATGGGAGCTGCTCCAGTCCCCTGATCATTCTCGTGGCCCTCCTCTGGACTTGTTCCAACAGATCCATGTCCTTTTTATGTTGAGGACACCAGAACTGTGCACAATACTCCAAGTGAGGTCTCACGAGAGCAGAGCAGAGGAGCAGGATCACATCCTTCGACCTACTGGTCATGAACCTTTGGATGCAGCCCAGGATATCGTTGGCTTTCTGGGCTGTGAGCGCACACTGCTGGCTCATGTTCATTTTCTCATTGACCAGCACCCCCAAGTCTTTCTCAGAAGGGCTGCTCTGAATCTCTCCTCTGCCCAGCCTGTAGCTGTGCCTGGGATTGCTCTGACCCAGGTGTAGGACCTTGCACTTGGCATGGTTCACCTACAGGAATTTAGCCTGCTGAGTTTTGTTACAATAATATATAAAAATTAAAAAAAAATATATTTTCAGTTATAAGGAACATAATTTAAAAATCTTATGGACATTATTTACAGTATCATTCACCATATGGAGAAATTTGTATATGTACAAATTGAGTATAATATCTAGTAGATCAAACTAGGTTTGCCTGGTTTAATTTTACTCAAGCAAAATATTATCAGACACAGTGTCATGGTTTAAACCAAGCCAGACAACTTGTGCACTCACTCCCAGTGAGTGGTGCCAGGCTGGAAGCAATCGAGGCCCACGTTAGTCCGTTCCCGCTCCCTTCCCCAGGGGCTGCCCCCCCCCTTCCCTGCTCCCAGAGTTATGGGGAGGAGAATCGAAAGAATGCAACTCCCACGGGCTGAGATAAGAACCGTCTAGCAACTAATGTACAATACAAATCACCTCTGCTACCACTAACGACAACAATGATAAGAGAAAATAGCAAGGGAAAGGAGTACAATACCACGCGCCGAACAATGAGTCTGACCCGGCAGACCCCCTGTCCTTCCGGGTAACTCCCAGTTCCCCCCTGGGCATGACATGCTGTGGTATGGAATACCTCTTTGGTCAGTTTGGGTCAGGTGTCCTGTCTCTGCTTCCTCCCAGCTTCCCCTCCTCCTTGGCAGAGCATGAGGCTCACAAAGTCCTTGGCCAAACCAAAACATCATTTTTATCAACTTTGTTCCCAGCCCAAAAGTCAAAACACAGCACTGCACCAACTACCAAGAAGGAGAAAAAATGACTGCTACTGCTAAACCCAGGACATACAGACAAGACTATTTCTAAGATCTTAATTGTCATTTGCATGTTCTTTTTTTTTTCCTGTGGTCACTAATTTCAGCAACTATAATGTGTACAAAGATTAATTTTCATTGTTTTGCACAATAATATGTTAGCATCAGACTGGGTTCATATTGTGAAGTCATTTAAAAGTTGATATGCTTTATGATGCCACGTTATCTAGCTTTCTAGATTACTGTGAGATGAGTCTTAGTCTTTCATAGTGTATTTTGCACTCTTATATCTGTTCCTTTTGGTTTAAGTCTCTTAAATCATTATATGTCCATTGTCATAGAAATATTTACGAAGAACGTATATATATTTTTTCCAGTTTTGTACTTTTTTCCTTCTAACTTTCTAGTTTTTAAGACTTTCTGAAATGCTTCCGATTTGATCAATTCTCTACCACAGACCGAAGTTATGCTCAGCAGTGGAAGCCGTCTCAAACATGAAATATCTCGTGTGATTGATTTTGTAAAAGAAGTGACTTTGTTTAAAATGCAATACGTGCAATAGGTTTGCTTACCAAGTATAAACTTGGTTAGATGAGAATTGGCCCCACTTTACTATGTCAAATAAAGGGAAGAGAATATAGCTAAGGACAATTGGGATCAAGAAATATGACAGTGTAAAGGTTGCTATAGTGTAAAATAACATTTCCCTCCACTAGGTAATGCAGTGTGCTTTCTGAGGCACTTCTGGTCTGGCTAAGCAAATTATGTCAAGGAATATTTCATTTTCTTCAGTATTTGTACTGTCATGGTCCAAATAATTAAATGTGTAACCCTAGAGGTGATGGCATTTTTACAGTGCAAGAAGTACCACTGATGAGAGAGATGACCACCTATGTCTCCTTTAAGCTATATTGTAGAATCACAGAACAACTGAGGTTGGGAAGGACCTGTGAAGGTCCCTGTTCAGATAGGGCCACCTACACCCAGTTGCCCAGGATAGTGCCCAGACAATATTCCAACACCTGTAAGGAAGAAGACTTCACAACCTCACTGAGCAACTTATTCAACTTATTCTAGTGCTCCATCTCACTCATAGTAAGAATTTCCTGATGCTCAGAGGGAACCTCCCAAGTCTCAGTCTGTGCCTGTTGCCTTGTCTTGCCACTGAGCACCACAGAAAAAGTTTGGCTTTGCCCTTTTTTGCACTCTCCTGTCAGGGTTTTATATACATTAATAGGATCCCCTTTGAACCTTCTCTATTTTAGGTGTGAGTTAACAGATACCTAAAAAAAAATGGTTATGCTAACTAGTAATTTTATCTTCCTTTTTTTTTTTTTTTGAGTTCATCTTAATAGTTCTTTCTGTGTTAGTCACTACATGACTGAAGACTGACAGCTTAGAAAGCTACTATCAGATGATTGATATCTGCGTCTTCTCCGTTTGCCTGAAAGTGCTAATGAGGATTGAACATCAATTGCCATGCTGAGTCTTGTATGTGAACTCCTAAATGGTCAGCAGCTGGTGGTTTGAGTTTCTTACAATAAGTATGTAATTATCAGAATAATGCGAAGTTGATCAATAACAATACTAGGCAGTCTGGGATTAGGAGTTCTACATGGATATTAAATTTTCTTTTAAATGTAGGTTTCATTGATAACAGCAGTACTGCAGTTTGCCACTTACATTTCTGTAAACTGGTTGGTTTGCTACAGCATGATATTTTGATTAAGAAGCCAGATGATGCAAAATCAATAGGAGAGTTCATATTGATTAAACACTTGCCTTTCTTGCTGGTGTTTGTGAGGTCTTTAAGGATCAGTTCTTGACCTTTTGTTATTTAATATTGTTATCAATGACTTGGAGGAAAACAAAACTCTTATTGATTGAATTTATAACATGTGCACACACACACACACGAAGCAATGTCAAAGAAGTAGTATTCAGCAGGGAACTGTAGGTTGTTAAGTATAACATAAATATGCAATTTGCAATTCATCCTAACCAAATCACATCTTGGTCTAAGAAAGTGTGAACAGAAGCCATGCTTTGAGGCTACAAATGCTGTCTTAAAGAGCAGCTGGTCTTAAAAAGGTACAGTAAGTCACACCAAACACCAACATTCGATACAATTCCACATCAAAAAGGCAAATGCAAGCCATAGACATAATATTGAGTAAAGATGAATTACACCTCCTCTGTACTTCTCCCTGTGGGGCTGTTGCTTCCAGTTCTGAAATCCACAATTCAGAAAGGTCATTGATAAATTGGGCAGGATTAAGGGAAAGCCAGAATTATTAAAGGACTGTGAGGGATTCAGGGAGCTCAAACTATGAATCTAGCAAAGGAGAGGTTAAGAACTGTGTCTATATCACTCATAGATCTTCACAGTTGGATGCTAATTGGAGTACACCTTCGTGCTTTCAAGCTTTCATTGCTCTGTGAAAGGATGTCCTGCCAATTCACTGCCCTTGATAGAATGCCTGGTTCAGGCTTTGGTGTCTCTTGTCCCTTTCCAGATGTGGCACCTTGTAAGATAAACTGCCCTGGGTTCCAGAATCATCCCTGACAACCTTAGCTATACCTTCCCCTGTAATCCACACAAGCTGTTTACATGGGTTTTAAATAACCAAAATATGGTGCCAGCAGGCTTGCAGAGGTGTTGCGCAGAGTAATTTTGCTTTAGTCAGTTCTCAGCAAAACTTTAAAAATCAGGGTGGCTGGGATTTTTCTGTTTGTTTGGGGTTTGGTTTTTTTTTGGTTGCTCTTGGGTTTTGTGGTTTGATTTTTGTGTCGTTATTGTTTTTCTTTTTTTTTTGTTTCCTTACCTTTCTTAGAGTTCACTGGGAGTTGGCCAGTGGTACTAGAATCTCTTTCAAGCATAGAATGTCTTTTCTAAAATGAGTGATCTGGTTATCCATGTCTTTTGACTTTTGTGTGTTGTCCTTCTACTCATTCCCTTCTATTCTAGTTTTGCAGAGCTGTACACTTTTTTTTTTTTTTTTTTTGCTTATCTCTGCTCTTTAGGGGTGATTGGGAGTTTTGCAGGGAGGGAAGTGCAAACTCATGACAGACTTTAAAATTTTGATGCATACAACTATTAATTCCCTTAGCAAAACTAGTCAATGACAATGAAGGAATGGTAGGATCACAGAGCAGTACAACGGTTCATGTTTTAAATGGAGCCATCCCCAAACACAAAACCAAACACAAACCTGCACACATTGCTTCCTCCAAGGATGGGATTCCTTGCTTTTTGCCAGTACCATTGCCCACTGTTTAGCTTATCAGGGCCGGGGGGCTCCTGTGAGGTTCTTTACAGGTCTGGTGTCCCACAAGAACTCCCTGCACAAACCCAGTGTTTTTGGGTGCTGCTGCTGCTACTCTGCTTTGGGACATCCCTGCACGTTCCTTCATGATGCCCTTGGTTCTCTGGATTGTCCCAGCCAAATGGGATCAATCTGGCTAATCACTAGGTGTTGTTTCTGGGCATATATTTGGTGGCTTTTCCCTAGTGTCATCTAAAAAATGAGACAGTTTTGTCACGTTCAGTCGCATGGTATTGTCAAGCAGGCTGTTCTGCCAAGTGTACGTGGGGATGGAACATCTCCACAGTGAGAACATAATATATAAAAAAGAGTTATTTCCTGATCATCAGACTGACCGATGATATCAATAGGCTTTTTGGGGTAGTAGATCTGCTGTTAATTTGACAGTTGGCATGGATAGATTATTCTCAGTTCATCTCCGTTAGAATGTTTCCATTGTAAAATAACATTTTCTTAATATGTTTAGTTTAGTTCTCATTTTCCTAATATGTTTAGTTTAGTTCTGTGCCATTTTCTCTCAGAATTTCTCCTCAAAACTAAGATATAAAGTTAGTAAAGCAGAAAAGCCCAGTAATGTTGTAAAATTCGCCCATATATAAAGATCCCACAACAAACCCCAGAATTTATGAACTCCACATAGATTCCTTCACTTATTAAGTGCGATTTGATTGCAGTTGGTAGGAAATCATATAAATCATAAAAATTTATTGGGAGAATTCTCAAATATAACAGGAAATTGCGTAATGAATTGCAGCATATGTAAGTTGTAGATATATTCTGATTAGAAAGAATTCACATATAAAATATTAGAACAATTTATATTCTAGTTCAACTACAGAAGTTAATTCAAGGAAGTTGTATGACCTATGTAATAGAAGCAGTCAGATGACATGATCATAATGGTATCCCCTCTGGCCTGAAAAGTCCATGAATCAATTAACTAAATGAAAGAGAAATTGGAATTTTTTGTCATATTCCCTGTTTCATCAATAATGTCAAGTACAATTTACCCACAGCTGATGTCTTACTAACTCTAGTGTCAGTAGAAATGATCACCACAGTTACCTACTCATTGCTTTCTCTCCCTCCTACTCCAATTTGCATCTATATCCCTGAGATCTGTAACTAGAACCATTCAGTTTTAAAGAGATAATGAGATTGTCACTTACATGTAATAAATATCAATTTAATTTTAAGAAGTAAATAACTTTTCTTTGCCATTTTGAAAGTATTTGTAAGTATGTTAGAATCATTTGCATTGGTTTTCAGCCTTTTCTTGTACGTTACAAAGGCCTCTGAGAAAACAGAGGCCAAAATGCAATAGTTTGATGACATATTAATAAAAAGAAGAAGAATACCTTAGTAAGCATTTAAACTAAACTCCAAGTCGTGCATTATACTGACCATAATGAAGAGGTTTTTTACTTATCCCTTTTGCAAGTTCATAGCATTCTGTGCAATGGGTTTGGGTAACAAATGTGAAATCGGTCCCTCTGTATATTTAACAAGTGGGAGTTAAGATCTCTGGTTCTATCTGTGTATCTATATTTGGTTGCATTTAGTCAAACACTTTAAACAATTTTTAGATTTCTGTGGTTTCTCATGCTTATTGCAGAGTAAAATCATCTTCTTTTTTCTCATTATGCACATCAAATCCATATTTCAAAGAGACCAAAGGAAATAATCTGCAATTTCTGCAGAGCATATCTCTGTAACTGTATTATTCTGGGCCTCCGTTGTGCTCAGAGGGCCTCTGTTGATTTAAAGCCCATAACTGCCTTCAGCCAAGTGCTCTAGGGCCTCACTGGCCTCGTTGAAAAACTGCACTCAAACTTTGCATATCCTCCATAATCTCACTTTGGTTCTTTTCTCCATTAATATGGAAAACAGATTACGCTTCCCCTCTTCACAACAGCCTTTATGTATATGAAGATTGTTATCTCCCTCTTCACTCGCTTTAATTAGACTAACCAATCACTATTCATTCATTCTTCTTTATAGCTCATAATTTGCAAATCTCTAATTTTTCTGATTGCACTCACTTGGGTTCTTTTCAGTTGGCCTATATCTGCTTTGAAGTAACATTAGAGGCTTATACTCTTGTTCATATATCCTATTAGTGAATCACAACTTCTTAAATTCTTCTGCAAAATTTATTTAAGCCCATGAGGAGCTTCTGTTTGCTTTTATAAATGAATAAAACCTGCTATAGCACACTTGTTTTGTAAATAAAACTCTTAGATTTCCAACTAAATGCAGTAAGAGAAACTGTTTTATTGAACTTCATGATGAAATAGATTTGAGTATCTTGAAGCATACATTGTCTTACACAACAGCAAAATAGTTACAGAAACTTTGCAGAGTTACAGGAGTTCAAGTTAAAACTATTAATAATGTAGATTGCCCTGTTCCCAGCTGTACTACCTTTTTCCTATGATATTTCTATTCTGATCAGATCAAATTCAACTATTTTATATCATCAATTCAAAGAAAAAAAGACATACAGAATAATGATAACTTCTTGCGTAAGAATTAAAATATTCTATTAAAAAGAATATTTAATTTTGTTTATTTTCTTGTGTTGTGCCTATTATTTTGTGCAGCCTTCATTACATGAATCATTAGGTGTATTATATTATAACACTAAATAGGTTGGACTAAGAACTATATTTTATATCTGTGTTAAAATTAAAGGAATCTGTAATTTACTACTTTTCCAAGTATTCAGAGCTTCTCCGCTTTTTTCTAATAATGAAAGAATTTGACATTCTGAAAACAATGAAATCTGTCATCCTGTGATTTTGACATCATGCCACTGTAATATTGAAAATACCATAAAATAATTTACAATAAAAAGGGTAAAGTCATTGACAACCTTTTTAAAAGAATAATTCTTTAAATTGCTCCATATCTCTAAGAGATGTTGCTAGTGGTATTTTTTAAAACAGCATTCCTCCCTGTGCAATATTTAAATATTCATTCATTTTGGGGTTTCACAAGTGTTCAGGGCAACTATAATCACACCTCTAAAACTTTGAAGTTTGGACTTGTCCTGTTCACTGAATTCCTTGTGGTGGGCTGCAGGACCTCCTCATCTTCATGTCAGGAGTAGCAACAGCAGGAGGGAGGCTCATTCTTTGACCAGATATTTATTTATATTATACTGTAGCTTTTCTTTTGCCAAAATCAATATCTACTCATCCATGTCTTGATATGAGATCCAAGAACTGAAGAGATGCTGCATTAACCCTCTAGGAATAAATGCTGCTCCACAACACAAATGACAAAAGGGAGTCTGCTAAAGAAATTCCCTAGATCAATCAAGAGAAAAGACATATTTACTTCCTGCATTACAAAGTTTTTAGTTCTGCTTGCCTTTAGCTGCTGAATGATTGGCAATAGCTCCTTTGCTGTTTTAAAACTTTTGTGTTTCATCTGCTAACAGTAATTGATCACAGCCTTCCATCAGGTGTTTCTTTTCCTAAGCTGTTTCCATGGAAAATCACGTTTGGGGTATAGGAATCAGTAAAGTGTTTATAGCTATTAAAATATTTCTTTCAGTAAAATGCTCAAAAATTTTTAACACCTGCTAGACGTTTTGCTTAGAAGTAAAAACATACATTCAAATTAAATTTTACAGCTTAATGAAAGGATTTACAAAGAATTCATATTTTTTCTGACAATTACATTATTTAATGATAAATAAACTTAATAATCATATAACTAAAGTATGTAGCAAATCCAAAGAATTAAATAAGGCCTGTGAAGAACCTTATCTTATTCAGTTACTCAGTTAAAACAAATTCAAGCTTTTTTTTTCTTTCATTTTTAAGCTTCCATAAGGAATAATCTAATCTAAATGCCTAAAATCTCAGTGCTGCTAATAGAACCAAGACTTTAGAGCTTTATTTTGTAAACGTTTTCCAGAAAACATTCAGGAGTTAAGGGACTTAATCATGTTTATATAATTTTAAAACATCCTGACACTTTTATTTTTTTTAATGTAAGAAAATAAAGAATCCAACTATTTCTAATTTTTCAACTCGCTTGAATGGCATACATTGACTTAGATCTGTGTTCTGGTTGCTTTTGCTTTTTAAATCTCTGTGGGAATCATTTTAGTCAATTGTTAAGAATGATTAAATCGCAGAATCCTAGCATACTGAAATGTGTTAAATTAGAAAGAAGAACAAAGCTGTCTTTGTTAAACAGATAACCTGTGAGCTGTGTGGCACTCTTTTATTTATGGACTTTGTTGTTCACAATATGACTCTCTACAATACAGAAAGGCTTTTCTCTAAAGACTAAATTTTGAAGGCTTATATATCTGTGACTGAAGAAAAGCATTTCTTCTCTCCAGGTACACATTCCTGAGGAAGATTAAAAAAGCTAGAGAAAAGATCCTCTTCTTAAGAGATCACTTTCTAGGCATCCTATGTATGCATCACAATGTTGCACATCAGAGGAATGAGAAGGAAATAAAATCCTGTCCCTTGAAATCAATGTAGAAACAGTAGCTGTCCAGAGTCTTTAGAGATATAAATAGATGTGCTTATTTTTTTCTAGAGTTAGTAGCACTGTGCTACTTAAAGCCTGATGTGGATCTGATCTCATAGAGTTGAAATAATAACAGCTCTGGTTACTGAAGTTAGGGGAAGCCTGAAGAACCATCCACAGAAAATATTCCTTTAATCTCTCAATGTAGTTGTCATTAATATACTTTGCAGCTCTATGAAAATTGTTTCTGATGATTTAATACATTTATTTTTGGAAGTATATATTTAGAATTATCTTTTCATGTGTCAGACTCAAAGCTCATTTGACACATCAGGTAACAAAACCTCAAAAACAGTAAATCAGAAACTTGGTGACAGAAATGCCAGAAAATATTTGTTTTGTATATGAGTTGATATAATCTCATAACATTTCATTGAAAAAAAATCATAGAATAATGGAGTCATAGAATGGTTAGGTTTGAAAAGGAACATAAGATCATCTAGTTCTAACCCCCTACCATGGGTAGGGATGCCTCACACTAGACCATGTCACCCAAGGCTCTGTCCAACCTGTCATTGAATGCTGCCAGGGATAGAGAATTCATGAAAATATGCTTTTATGCTTAACTTCTTTTAAGTTCTATTGGTAACATTACACCTGAATAGTCTCCTGGGATACTGAACTCATTTGAATGTGTATACAGTTTAAAAAAAAAACCACAACCCTGTCCTTGAAAAACCTCCATTAGGTCAAGAAGCAACAAATATTAGTTTTGGTTGTTTCTAATTGTTTGTTTGCTTTTTGAGAAACCCTCTCTTTAAATAAGAATGCTAGTTCTTCAGGATTAAAAAAAAAAAATAATATATACATATCAATAAAGAAAATATTTAAAAATACATATTATTTCTCTATAAGTAAATATTACTTATCCAAAAGGGGTTTAGGAAAAATTCCCTGCTGGAAACTTCTTATCCTGTTCTTCATATGCTGTCTAATTGTGAAGGTAGCCACATGCTATGAAGCCCTTGGTTATTTTTGTTCATTACTCTGGAAATAACTACACTTCTACTATTAATATCTTTGGTGCCATACCTGTATTGTCATGGTTAAAGCACTTTCTGTAAATCTCTGAATCAGAGTCCATAAACCAAGTATTCTTTAGTCAACATTCCCTGTGGGAGCTTATCCAGTTGACAGACTTAGGGCATGTTCTTGCCACACATCACTAGAAGTCAGGGAGGATGCCTTACCACATAAAATGAGTAGTGGGCTGCTTACTTTTCAGACAAGGTGGTTATACTTTCTCTCTGCACCATATCTAGTAATGACTTGTCAAGAAAGCAGGTAAGCAGAACTTAGGACAAGTGTGAGGGCAGAGAACAGGGCAGCTGCTTATAGAAAATACTATTGGTCATATTTAAAAATCTGTGGGATACTTGTAAGAAAGTCCCTTTTTTGCCACATAGTCATTATTATGCAGTGACTTCTCAACACTGTCAAAAAAGTTCAACATTACTATCATATTATTCCTACCGCTACAATCGATGGGCAAATTAATGCACAGGAAATCTTATTTTATCTTTTTGTTTGTTTGTTTGTGTGTTTTCCCATTTAGCATTACACAGTACTGGCTGAGCATGATCTGATTCAGTCTATTTCCCCAGACAGAACCTTAATGTTTGTTTACATTGCGTGTGCATGGGTGTGTGCTCTGTGTGTGTATTGCTGAATTTGCCATGTTCCTGGAAATGTATGTGACAAAGGGGAAACAAAGAAAGAATGAAAATGGAACTTTACTGCATATTGCAGCACTCACCTGAGGGAGCTCTGAGTTATGTTGAAGCATTTCACCCAATGAAAATTCAGCATGAAATAAAACCCACTAGGAATAGCACTAAGAGTCATACCCCTTTTTGTGCACCTTTTTCCACTGGCTTGGAGAACTTTAAATATCTTAGTACTCTGACACTGCTTTTAAGAAAGAAGGCTGTTTTGTTCTGCCTTCTTTGGTTTTGCAGCTGCTGAGCCCCCTGTTTCAGAACAGTTTCCATTAATGGCTGATTTTGAAGAGAAGTGGGTGATACTGCACAAACAAAAGCCTTTTCTGTGAACCAATGGTATTCAGTGGCAGGGGATTAATGCTCAAGGGACAGCTGTGTATTCAGTAGCTCTAGCTGTTCCCAGTTTAAACAGACATGATCTATTTTGCACTAAGCTGACATTTCAACTGTGGTGGCAGAAATGTCTAACTAGGAGAAGTAATAAACTGCTAGGGATGCTAATTTCTTAAACGGCTAAAGCTACATGTGGAAAAGAGCCTTTGATAACATCCCCATGCACCAACAAGGAAATCGGGAAAAGCAGTCAACAGATAAATCAACTGATACTTCAAACACTACAATCTACAACTAACAACATTCAGAGCTTCAATTTCTTCACTTAACACCATGACTGTAACTGTACTGTTAAATGATAGGATGGTATAAAGCTGATGTAAAACATACCCTTAGTACTGAATGATCTCTAAATGGGTTTTATAACTTGACAGTGGATTTTTGGTGTAGTACTTTGTCATTTATGTTGTTTATATTAAAAAGACAATCTTGCTCTCACATTTCTTGTAGTTCTTACAGACTGCTCTGACTGGTCACGAGCTTGCTGCATGGTCAGCTGGTCTGATCTTGAAAGACCTCAAGACATTTCTCCCTGTGTAGTGTTGTGCCTTCCAGCATAAGTGTGGTGACCTGACACATAACAAACTTTTATGATACAGTCCATTAAGAAAACAGTGGAAGCTGTCAGTCCACTTAAACTGTAACCATGTCAAAGTAGCTAAGGCGACTAAGGCAGTAAGCCAAATAACAGTAATTTTCTCGTTTTTGTAATTTTTTGTCATTTCATTCTGTCGCTTTCCAGTAAGCTTTATGTGGCAGCAGAGTACTGCATTAATACTGCATTAAGATACTAGTTCAGCAACACGTTTGGGGTATAATTAATATTGATTGGACTCAGTCAAACTAAAGATTGTACTTGAAGGTAAGGAAGTACTTGCCTGAAGACCTAAATTTTTAGAGTATAGTTTGGCAGATACTTTGCTATTTTATTTTGTGGTATTCTGCTTTTTTGAACCTAAGCTAAATCTTTATAGGGAGATTCATGCAGGACCTACTGCAGACTCCTTTAGGCCAAAGGTCTTCAAGAGGTGTCTTAGTAAAGGCTAGATAGTCTTTGTACTGTCTCTCTACAGCAGGGTGAAATTCAGGCAGAAGCTTAGGGGAGGAGAGTCTGTTTAAAAAAAGCACTTGATTGCAGAGGCACTGTTAGTCTATCATTGGAGCCACAGGAGAACAATCTCTCTCTGCATAGCAGGAAGAGAATGGAAAGATCACCATATAAATACCATACCATTATCTGATGCTATTATCCAGACCCTTCTGTCTTGTGGTGCTCTCCCTAGGTGTCAGGTCAGCTTACGTGCTCTGAATGTATTTAGGGCTTATACAAGTGTTACCCAAGTTCTCTTTGGGATCATACTCATGCAGCTGACCATAAAAAATCATTCCTAAAGTCTGTGAAGTGCTGATAAGCACCTAAGTTCAGAAAAATCAAACACCTTTTTCCAAAATGATTCCTCATTACTTCTCAGTGTTCATGAACCAAAACTCTTACAATTTGTTCCTTAGCACTGATGATTTAATCTGTCTTAAGAACTTGTTTGTTCTAGTTTTTCCTCAAAGATGATTACATTAAGGCTGTAACAGAATAGTCACATGGAATGATTAGGCAAAGAACTTGTCTCAAATGAATTTACCAGGACAGGTAGATACAGTGCAAATTTCACAAGGACGGACAGGGGTTTTTTAGACTATTTAGGCAGATCTTGTTTAAAAATTAATGCCTAAATTACTTGAAGAAAAGATGCAATAACACCAAGGTACCTCATAAGTTAGATGAGATGTTATAACTTATATAACCTTAAAGTTATCTGAGATAAGGCTTTTTATTATGTCTTGCTTAAGTCATGGTCCTGCTCAAGGTAAATTTCTCAACCAATAAAAATGAGATGTCTGAATTTCAGAGTGGCTTAAATATTCACACACACAGCATTTATATCTGGCTAGGAGACTGGATGTACAATATTTATTGTGCAACATAAGGCTGTCTTCTGTTGTTATCATCTGGATACCAAAGTTCAGCCATATAATTGTTTGGTATTTGAGTGAAAATACTAAAGACTGAATGGATAATTTCAATGATTAAATTTTTCTTCTTCTTACTGTTGCTTTCTCTATGTCAACAGCAATTAAATCTGGCAGAGCTAGTTTATTGGGCTTACATGATGGGGTTTTGGTAGCAAGGGTGCGCAGGGGAGCCATCTGTGAGAAGGCACCAGGGGCTCCTCCATGTCAGATAAAGCCAGTTCCAGCTGGCTCCTAGAGGGACCAGCTGCTGGCCAAAGCTGAGCCCATCAGTGACACTGGTGGCCTCTCCCTGTGGAAACATATTTAAGCAAGTGTAAAAAAACACTGTACAGTAGCTGTAAGAGAAGAGTTACAGACCACAACCTCCATTCCCCATTTCTTCATGCCTCTCAGGGGGGATAGGAGGAGGTAGACCTGAGAAGAAGGGAGGACTGGGGGGAAAATTAGCTTCTTGGAGGAAAGATGGGCTTGTTGGGCTTAGGGTTTTCTTGGTTGTTTTTTTTTCTTTTTCTTTCTTTTTTTTTTTTTTTTTGTTTTGTGCAGGGGGGCATTGGGTTTTTTTTGTTGTTGGTTTTTTGGTTTTGGGGGGGTTTTAATTTCTTTTCTAATTATCTTTTTCTGTTTTCAATGGGGATTAAATTAAATTTCCACAAGTCAAGTCTCTTTTTGCCTATGACAGTAACTGGTGAGTGATATCCATCTCATTATCTTACCCATAAGGTTTTTAATTGTATTTTTTCCTCTGGTCCTTCTGAGGAACGGGGATGAGGCTTGGTGAGCACCTGGAGGCCTGCTGAAGTTAACCCACCACAGCTAAGGTCAGAAAATTTGTCTAAGTTGTGAAGTCTAAATCTTTAAATAGTAGATATTACTATGTCACGTTTTTACACACACATACACATACACATACACATATACATGTGTATGTGTGTGCGGATATATAAAGTGCCAGACAATGATATAAACCCAGCAATTTCAAAAGGTCAGAAATACTTTGGTACAATTACACAAAACTAGTATACCCCAGAATGACAGAAAAATTTGTGACAGCTTATTGTGTCTCACTATTCAAATGTTATATCAAGTTGCACAAGGCATACAGAGGACTGAAACACCTCCTGCTTAATGTGTCAAACCTTGTGTCAACACAGTGGTTTTTTTGAGCCAACGAACTTGTTAAACAAAACTGATATCGCTATGTTGTGACAAGCTTGATTCTTTGCTAGTTTGCTTCCACTGGTCTCTGAATTACTGCAACATGGAATTGTACTCAGTATTAGTAATGTCCCATGTTCAGCTCTACCCATTTTTAAAATCAGAACACTTTTATTTTGAGACACCAGATATCTCTGCAGCTGGTTGAAAGGGGAAAGAGAGATTTTGGCATGAAGGAAATTGTGAGAAATAGTTTGTGATTTTGAAGTGCAGATGGTAATTGGGATGTTTCACAATTGGGACAGAAGCAAACTCTGACACCATTGACGCTGGCAAAGCTGAAAATGAAATTTAAATGTTTGAATGAAGCTAGAATTCTTCCTTTTAAGTCAAGTGTCACAAAATGCTTCTGTGTTGTCCACTACTACCTTAAAAATGAGCAGCTACTTAGTTCTACAAAGTAAACCACAAATAGTGATTACATCAAATTTTACAGCATGAAATTCTGCTTTTGTTTAATATTCTTGTGCTATTATCTTACAGCTTTCTGATTCTGTTCACATCTATACATCTGTAGCTAGCCATAATGATATTTTAACAGGAGAAAATAGAAGTGTACGCTTGCAATGTAATCTGACTTTGGAAGTCCATAAATCATTAGAAATATTTACTCTGTAAAACATTATTTTCTTTACTACCTCTAAAAAACTGGTAGGAATAGTGTTTGTCCCTTTTCTTTTATTGCATTCATCTAAATGACTTTCCTAGGATTAAACTGCTGTGCACTACTGTGCAAGGAAGGCACTGGTTTATCTTTCTTTGCTGTAAGACAGTGTTTGTGCTGTTATAAATGCACACAGAGAGCTTCAGGTGGTTTTTAACATTGGACAGTATCATATTCTAGTCACCTCCTTCTGCCTAAATGGCTGATCTCTGTTGGTCTGGAACAACCTATCCCGAAAACAATTTCATTCTCCTTCAATTTGCTTTTAGGATCTATTGGTCAACATGAAACATCTTCTACATGTTATACCTCCAAGAATTCATGCTGCTTTCACCAGTACCGGTCTAAGCCCCATACCCATTATACAGATCTTTTATTTGTCAGGCACAAATAAATGTCAGGTTTTTTTCCCCTGCACTCTTTAATAGCCACTAACTATCAAGGCTGTCTGAACACTAGCTATGGTCTTTTCTAAACTAATCACCTTGTTGTCTCTGTGGGCCACAGTAAGAATTAGACTTTTCTTGAAGCTAATTAATCTAAACTGTCTTGTTCACTTGTCTTAGACAAGGACAACTCTCCCCTTTGCTTCTCCACTGATTATGGGTACTTAGTTGACTGGTGTAAACCAGGTATACGTCTTTAAATTTTCAGTGACAGGGATCTTGCCTTAAATAAGAAGAAAACAAACGTAACTTTTAAAAAAGTTATCCTGGTAGTCTGCAGTCTGCTCCATCAGTATATTCCCTTTCAGCAATTTTCTTGGAAAAAAAAATAATCATAGATTATTTTTTAAATTATGGTTCTTTAAAAGAATCTATTCCAGAACTATGAGGAATGTGTATACCTGTGGTGTTACAATTTGCTTTGCTTTTCTTATAACAATGCACGCTTAAGCAAATGGCCAGGTTACTAGTCACAAAGAGATGCTTTACATAATCACATTTTTATCACAGTAATCAGTCAACATGTTGAAAACCATCTTGTCAGAATGTTTAAATGAGCTTATTATTTAATGTGGGAGTACTCTGAGTAGGAAGAGTGCATTGTGACTGCTCTGTCTCACTTGTTTAGTCTTTAGTTGTAAGTGATCTCAGTGAAGTACCTTCCCGCAATTTAATGAGACAAAGGTAATCACATAAAGGGGGTTATTTTTGTTATTTTCTATTTACTTGCCTCAATGAAAATGTCACCTTGTCTTTAATTACATTTTCATTCCTTCTCAAGTTTTCTTAAAAATTCATGATGAAATAAATTAGACGCTCTTTCAGTACCAGGAGATTACAAGTGTTGCCTTTTTTTTGTTAATATTTATTTCCAAAGGGGTTTCTAAGGGTGAGATTAATATGTGCCATTTTCCTATAGAGGGTAACTGTTAACAACTTCTGCTGCTGTGTATATGCAAGGCTCAAGGTAATGGTGGGAGCAATGCTCACACAAGTAGCTGAAGCAGTGGCAGAACTGTTTGGCAGAAATGACGCACAATGAAATATAATATGATTTCTAGAATTTTTCCTCTTCTCATTTTTGATTAATCAAAAACAAAATCAGGCTTATGCTTAGATTGTCTTTTGCTCTATTTCAGTCTATTATTCCTCTTACAGGCTAATGGCACACTCTGCTCCCAAGAAGCCCTCTTCTGAAAGAGGGAGAGGAAGAAGCAAATGAGCTGGTAACAGAAGCAGCTGGCTGGGTGATGAATGGGAGTTTCCTGTCTTTTATCAAAGGCATTCATTCTGATCCGGATTTCAAAAATGTTGTGAATAACACTCAGTGGCTTCCTACAGATGTCTGAAGCAACCTTTCAAGCACACATATACACACACGCATGCATGCACACACTCACATACTCACGCAAACACACAAAGAGCATTTCACGATTCACTGTAATGGAATCTGCATGGTTCTCTGTCTTCATGGAATGCAAATTATAATTTACTAATTTTAGTTTAACAGGGGTGTTTTGAGGAGCTCTTCTAACTCAAGGACAACCACTTGTCCCAGCTGTTTAAAGCCAGTATTGGCTGCTGAAAAGCGTTGCTTGTGTGGTAACAGATTACTTTTGTCTTACAAATAAGTCTGTTCTTGAGCAGACCTTATGCTGTCCCACATGTTGGCATGTATTACTGGTCAAAGAAGCTCCTGATTCACTAGTATTGCTGTACAAAATAGCAACAAGATGTGCGAGGTGGTGCAGTGGGAGAGGAATTACTTTGCTTGGATTAAAATATATATGATTAAAGCTACTTTAGTTGTTGGCTTCATATTCTTTTCCCTTTGTCAGTCATCATAGAGAACATAAATTGGATGATTTGGGATATGCAGTTGAATTCTGATAGAAGAAAAAAACTGCTTTTACAGCTAATTTTAAGTGCAGCATTATCATCAAGAGGAAAGATTTATGCTTCCGCCACATGCTTTCCTCCTAGCAGCATAGTGTCTCTAAAATACCATCGCTAATCATGAATTGTGAAGAGTGGCTTCAATTTTGTTTTGCCTAATTCTGGACTGTGTTTTTCATATATAATTGATGTACATTATAATAGTTCTAAACACAAAAAAATATGTGAAAAGGCTTTTTCTATCCTATGAAATAAACCATGAAGCTAGGTTTCTTAAATTATGCCTATCTGTATTTGCAAATTTTCTCTCAACCAGCTGGTTTGCATCAGAAAACTGCAAAAAGGTTATGTTCCATTCATCTCTTGATAAGAAATTAATCTTCAGTTGAAAAATCAGCTAATCCAAATGTCTGGGACCAGTGAATAAAGAAAACTCTTGCTATTTCATTTTTATAAACAGGACAAGTTCAGGACCAGAGATTTGCTGCTGATTTCATTGTAAAAATCCTTAAACTTCTGTTCCACATAAATTTAATGAACTTTTGTATATCGGAAACATCTGAGCCATTTTGTTAGCATGAAAGTCTGCACAACTGGCTAAAGTAACACATTTCTTAGCATCAAAGTACTTGTAAAAGTACTTTTTAAAAGGGAATGGGAGGTGAAAGGTATTTTCGAAAGATACTCAGCTGGAAACTAGACACACATGGAATTATTTCTTTCTTTAAAGTAGGAGAGGGGAAAAGTTAATTCAGGACAGCAGCATTGTGTGGATTTGCATTTATCCATATATCAGAGTATTTTTTTTGATGCTTTCATTGGTACTTTTCTATGTTTTCATTATATATATAACAACAGATTATGATTGCAACTGTACTTATGCAAAGATGCCACGTTTGTGCTGTAAAGTGCGTAAGTCATATGCTTACTTTACGTTATGTGATTTGTGGAATAAAATCAATGTTCTTAAAAAAAAAAGGACTCACTTAGAATCAAGCTCTTTATCCAAGGGAACAAAAACCTGTCTAAGGGTGCCTCCTGTTTTACAGCATGCTCGTGTGGTTGAGTATAACTGTTGTGGCAGTGAATACATGACCGCATCAGGGTCTCTTCTGAATTACTGTGACACAGAAATTACTTTTTAACAAGGCATGGGAGCTTGCAGCCTGTGGCTACAGTTGTACTACACAGAAAGAATACAACTGTCGACTCACTTAGCTGATTATTTTCTTTCTAAACTGTATAAACATTCCTTTATCCAATGCATTCTAAATAAGAAACTAGAAGAGATCTTCTGCTTAAGATAATTTAGTACAGGTGAGCAGTTGAGGATTTCCAAAGTTAATAATTTCTGCAACGACAATGTACTTATGCACATATACCTTCTTTCTCAAACAGTCATAGGGGAAAACCTCACCTGTTTACCAAAACTGATGTTCTAATTTGTTTCCTACCTTCTGTTCTAGCTAAAACATAGTTGTAGGCTCCCAAAGGCTGTTTTGTGGTTTTGTTTTGTGGTTTTGTGGTTGTTTTTTTTTTTTTTTTTGTTTTTCTTTTCTTGTGGGGTTGGGCTTTTTTGTTTTTTGTTTAACAGAAAGGACTGCCTGGGAAACTTATTAGAAAGAAAAAAAAAAAATAAAAAAAAACCCTAGCTTTTCTAAAACCAGGAGAAAAGACTGTTTTCTATTTTACAAAAGAACCTCCAGAGGTCAGACTCTGGCTGTGCTAACTATCACTGGCGATGGCTAGAAGTGTCACATGAAGACTAGTCACCCCAGTTTCAGCTGTAAATACAGTAGGCATGCTAGGGTACCAGAAGCTGATGACATAGGAGGTCTAAGATAAAGCCAGATAATAAATAGTATGAGAAAAGCTATGGTCCTTTTTCACTCTTTTGTTTAAGATCAAAGTTTCCAAGAAATCTAGGGTGAAAGTAGGTACGTATCATGGAGGTAGTCCGCAGCTTGTCAATTTTTGCTTTGTCAGTTTGCAGTATCATTTCTGCTGTGAAACTTTTGGGACTAAAAAAGAAAAGTCAGAATCTCTACCCATCTTAATCAATGCTCTTCTCATCTGTCAAACTAGCACAACTGGCCCAGATTGGAGCATAGATTTGTAAGCGCAATGTCACTAAGGTAAAGTTGCTTTTTTTTTTTTTTTTTTTTTTGCAACATTAAGTAGCCATGACATAGAAGGAAACTCTTGTGGTAGAATTTGTCTTTGATAGGACAGACATGGCTAAAGGCATTCAACATCTGTGTTGCACAGGCCTCTGAAGAACTGACTTGTATTTTTATGTGGGGAATAGCAGCTGAACTATGTAGCAGAGCAGGATTTGCAGTATTGTCCCAGGGTTTCTATTTCCCATAGCAGGGAAGAAAACAGCTGATTTATAGTCATCAGATTATGTATTTTGTCATAAAACAATCAGTACAGACATTCTGTGCCTCATCCAAAAATTAATACAGAACACTGTATTAATATTCTCAGAAAAAAAAAAATTGCGTTATTATCTTACTGAAATGTACTTTGCCATCTTGGTCTCTAAAATTGTTAAAATGAGGATTAAGACTATCACATTTTATAAATATTTCTCTATTTCCCTATATAAAACTATTTCATTTTGAGAACCTGTAATTTGAGATAAATGCACTGATTACAATTTAAATGTCAGTTATAAGGAGTCTTGTAGACATAATAAACCAGATATTTACACTGTTTGACAGAAGCATTAACAGAAGATTTGAACATGATCACAAATTAAATCAGTGACCTTCCTCCAATGTATAATAAAGAAATCAAAAGTGCTTTCAGCCTCAAATGGCCAAAAGAAAATCAACAAGCAATTACTGAAAACATCCCAGTAGTTGCATGACTCAGTGATTCATTCAGATTCAGGCCAAGGGGACACACAATAAACCCCATCTGCTCCAAAGTATCTTGTAGATCAAATTTAAATTACAGTTTTGCTACTGTAGGAAGAAGCTTTCTTTTTTCTGTGTAGATGACTGTGAAATGATACTAATAGCCAAGAAAAAGAGATTAAGACATGGAAAATTTAAGATAAGGAAATGCAACTTTTTAGTTACGTGTATTTGCAAGACCATGTTGTAAAATGACAATCACAGTTAAAAAAAGGCAAGACATGAAAGGGAAATTGATAATTATTTTTTGAAGGTGACAGAAGACAAAATGACTGCATTGAGGACTGCAGTGATGAATAGAATTCAGAAGGTTCAAAGAGTTGATTCAGTGGTAAATTTAACATCCTACTTAAAGTGAGTTTTGTAAAATTAAGTTTTGAAACATGAAACTGTAGCTGTATCTAAGCTATACCTGAATGGTAAAGAAAGTATAAGAGATAAAAAAACCTATTTTCTGCAAGTTTTAACTCTAGGGGCAGGCATTCTATTCAGACACCAGATTCCATCCCCTTATTCATGACTGACTTTACTTTTGAAATTACATACTTTCTCTGTTGCAGTTAGAGACTTATTTTTTTATTTTTAGCAAACGTGCACACCATCTTCCAATCATAATCCTTATATCACAAATTATCCATTTGTCTTATTTGATTTAGTTAAAATTGGCATTTATTTGCTTATATAGTATTTCATAGTCTTTACATACGTTTTATAGGCTGGTCTGAATTGCCATTATTGGTGAAGTCCTGCACATGTGTGGTATCTTCATTCTGCATTACATTCACATGTTTGAAGATCTGCCATCTAGAAGTCACATAATCAACACTACTCTTTGAATAGAATCATAGAATAGTTAGGGTTGGAAAGAACCTTAAGATCATCAAGTTCCAACCCCCCTGCAATGGGCAGGGACACCTCACACTAAACCATGTCACCCAAGGCTCTGTCTAACTTGGCCTTAAAAGCCAGTGATGGAGCATTCACAACCTCCCTGGGCAACCTATTCCAGTGCCTCACCACTTTTACAGTAAAAATCTTCTTCTTCATATCGAATCTAAACTTCCCCTATTTAAGCTTTAACCCGTTACCCCTTGTCCTATCACTACAGTCCCTAATGAAGAGTCCCTTCCCAGTATCCCTACATCCCCCCTTCAGATACTGGAAGGCTGTTCTGAGGTCTCCACGCAGCCTTCTCTTCTCCATGCTGAACAGCCCTAACTTTCTCAGCCTATCTTCATATGGGAGGTTCTCCAGTCCCCTGATCATCCTCGTGGCCCTCCTCTGGACTTGTTCCAACAGTTCCATGTCCTGTTTATGTTGAGGTCACCAAAACTGCACACAATACTCCAAGTGAGGTCTCACGAGAGCAGAGTAGAGGAGCAGGATCACCTCCTTTTACCTGCTATTCATGCTCTTTTTGATGCAGCCCAGAATATGGTTGGCTTTCTGGGCTGTGAGCGCACACTGAAGCTGGCTTATGTTCATTTTCTCATTGACCAGCACCCCCAAGTCCTTCTCTGCAGGGCCGCTCTGAATCTCTTCTCTGCCCAACCTGTATCTGAGCCTGGGATTGCTCCGACCTTGCACTTGTCATGGTTAAACTTCATAAGGTTGGCATCAGCCCACCTCTCAAGTGTGTCAAGGTCCCTCTGGATGGAATTCCTTCCCTCTAGCATATCAACCAAACCACACATCTTGGTGTCATCAGCAAACTTGCTGTGGACGCATTCAATCCCACTGTCCATGTCACCAACAAGACCAGTTCGAACACCAGTCCCTGAGGGACACCACTTATTATTGGTCTCCAGCTGGAAATTGAGCTGCTGACCACAACTCTTTGCATGCGGCCATCCATACAGTTCTTCATCCACTGAGTGGTCCACCAATCAAATTGATGTCTCTCCAATTTAGAGACAAGGATGTCATGTGGGACAGGGTAGAACATTTTGTGTGTAATGTCCAAGTAGATTACATCAGCTGTTCTACCCTTGTCCATCAGTTCCATAGCCCCATCATAGAAGGCCACCAAATTGGTCAGGCAGGCTTTCCCCTTAGTGAAGCCATGCTGGCTGTCACCAAGCACCTTGCTGTTTTTCATGTGCCTTAGCATGCCTTCCAGGAGAATCTGCTCCAAGATTTTGCTGGGCACAGAGGTGAGACTGAATGATCTGTAGTTCCCTGCATCATCCTTTTTCCCCTTCTTGAAAATAAGGGTTATATTTCCCTTTTTCCAGTCATCAGGAACTTCACCTGACTGACATGATTTTTCAAATATGATGGGCAGTGGCTTAGCAACTTCATTTGCCAGCTCCTTCAGGACCCACGTTCAAGTTCTTAAGATGGTCTCGAACCAATTCCTCTCCTACAGTGGGCCCAAGGTCTTCATTCTCACAGTCCCTGCATCTGCCTCCATCTGACTTAGCTTGTATGGTCAGATCTTTTGCCAGTGAAGACTGAGGCAAAGAAGTCATTAAGAACCTCAGCCTTCTCCAAATCCAGGGTAGCCAGTTCTCCCAATAGCTTCTGGAAAGGGCCCATGTTGTCCCTAGTCTGTCTTTTATTTACAATGTACCTATAGAAACCCTTCCTGTTATCTTTCACATCCCCAGTCATGTTTTAATTCTAACTGGGCCTTAGCTTTCCCAATCTGGTCCCTAGCTTCCCGGACAATATCCCTATATTCTTCCCAGGCCGCCTGTCCTTGCTTCCACCTTTTATAAAACTCTTTTTTCCTTCGAATTTTCCTCAACAACTCCTTATCCATCCAAGAAGGTCTCCTGTCCCTCCTGCTGCACTTCCTTCTAGTTGGGATGCAACACTTTTTAATGTATTTAGTCATTTACCTGCCATTAAACTCTAACATGACTTATTGTGTAAGCGTGTTTGTCATTCTTTAAAAAACAAAAAAATTGCCATAGGTACTAGAACTGAAATACAAAGATCATAGAATCAGACAGTCATAGGATGGGTAGGGTTGGAAGGTGCCTTAAAGATCATCCAGTTCCACTCCCCCTGATGAGGGCAAGGACACCTTCCAGTAGACCAGCTTGCTCAAAGCCCCATCCAACCTGACCTTGAATAGTTCCTGGTATGGAGAATCCACAGCTTCTCTGAATTACATAGTCCAATGTCTCAGCACCCTCATACTAAATAATTTCATCTTAATGTCTAATCTAAATCTATCCTCTTTCAGTTTAAAGCCATTCCTCCTTGTCCTATCACTACATGCCCTTGTAAATTCTTATTCTAAATGGCAAAATCATGTAGTATATTCTTCAAAGATACTTGTATTTTAACATATATTTTTGGTTTGGTAGAGCTTTATTCTCTGTAAAATTTATAAGGACCATCTTTTGTTTCTGGAGAGCTTATTCAGTCCTGTGGATCAAGGTCATCATGCAATGCCATGCACTACTTTTTGGTTAGTTTTGGGTTTTTTTTAATTATTTTTTTAAACAGTCTTTGTTCTGTTCTGTGACTGCAAAGTGAAAGACTAGAATGAAGGTATTTTCATGACTCTCTCTGTTTGTCTCTGTCAGTTTGTAGTCTATATTTATGCTTCCTTCTTTGCCTATAGTAAGGCTGTATATAAGTGCAAGATGAAGCCTAAACCCTAATCCGCAGTTACATACAAGTTATTGCATTTACTAGCCCTGACTGTAAAAGAAATTGAAGTCTATCATGCTAACTGCTAACAATACAAAGGAAAGCCATATTCTCACTTGTCTACAGCATAAACCAACTAAAATTTATTATAATGCTGTAAGGTACAGCACACTAAAATAAAATGCTCATACAATACATTCAACAATTGCAAAATATTCTTTATATTCTGGCCTTATGGTCCCTTCCAAAACTCTTTCCAATTACATCCATTCAGTTATAATTACCTGGTAGGAGGTCTGGAAAAGACATGGTGACTGACTGTGAGAGAGGAAGATGCAAGATGATGCATCTGCTGGAGTGATTTTTCTCCATCCCCTCTGGTTTCCTGAACTCCATACTCACCTGTAAAGGGTGACATCTTGACATCTAATGAACTTAGGGTCAATGCCTACACCATGGGCCAAACATAACTCACAGTGATACAGACCTTCTCCTTCACTTCTTTGAATGGGATATCACTGAAATCTGAAATTGCCTGTAAGCCTTCACTGTGTATTTTTGCATTTTAACTAATGTACAAACTCTTTTGTGTCTGAATATCAGCCCAGATAAAAACCTGGCAGTTGAAGCATAGATATTCTCTCAAGTAATGTCTGCTCATCTGTATTTATCAACCTTCCTCCAAAAACCGGGCTTTTCTTCAGTAACACCTTGGGAAACAGTCATCTCTCTTCTCCCTAATGCACATTTTGTTCTAGTGCACAAATGAATTTGTTTTTCAGAGCAGCTATGAGTTATAAGTATTTCTCATTTCTGCTTTGAGGCTACATGGAATGCTTATTTTCCTTATCCAGAAATAGAAATAAAAGTCTGTTGTGTTCTGTTTACAATATATTATGAAATAAATTCAAACATGATCTCTGGAGAAATTTTTACAGGTGTCAATGAAGCAAGTACCTGCTGATATTTATGTAAGTCTGTAAAAATAAAACAGACAGAGATGTAGTCCAAATTGCTCAATCAATGTTATGTTTTAAAAGGAGTTTTCTAAGTATTTTTATCTCAGTTCTTTTGCTTAGTCTGGGCTTTCCCCAACAAGATCAGACTTTATGAGCCTACAGGTATTTTACCTCAGTGCGAGCATATAGGCTAGCATCTACAGCATGCACATTATATCACTGGCTTTCACTCTCTCTTTCTGTAACTTTAATGTGGTTGATTCACTTTAGCACCCATATTTTCAAGTATTGAATTTCTAGGAAGCAACAAAAATACGCTACAGTGTTCTGTCTCTGTGATAGCAACTTCATCTTAACAGTACGTTTTGCAACACAGGATTATGAGCTCTTGTCCTGGTTTCAGCTGGGATAATTTTCTCCCTGGTGCAGTGCTGTGTTTTGGCTTTAGTCTGAGAACAATGCTGATAGCACACCGATGTTTTGGTTGTTGCTCAATAGCACTTACCCTGATCAAGGCCTTTTGGTCTCATGCTCTGCCAGTGAGGACAGGCATAAGAAGCCAGGAGGAAGCAGAGACAGGACACCTGACCCAAACTAGCCAAAGGGGTATTCCATAACACAGCACATCATGCCCAGTATATATAAACAAGTGGGAGTCACCCGGAGGGCCCAGATTGCTGCTCAAGTCAGGCTGGGTATCGGCTAGCACGTGTTGAGCAATTGTATTGTGCATCACTTGTGTTTATTGTTGTTTTTTTTTATCATTTTCCCTTTAAGATTCATATCTTTCTCAATGTTATTTCCCTTGTCATTATTATTATTAGTAGTAGTAGTAGTATATCATACTTTAGTAATTAAAACATTCTTATCTCAAGCTGTGGGCTCTATGTTATTTTGATTCTCCTCCCCAGCTCAATGAGGAGGGAGGAAGGGTAAAGTGAAAGAGCAGCTGCATGGTGCTGAGTTAGTGGCTGGGTCGAAACCACAACTATTCTGCTGAACCACTGAAACATATTAGAAACTTAAAATATGGAAGTTAATGCACTTGTGAAGTATTTGGTGAAAATTCCACCAAACAAGCCATTTAAAAACTTAAGGGCACTTCAGCATGCGTTCTGTTTTTTGGTTTGGTTTGGTTTTTTTAATTGAATTTAGCTGCACCCAAATTATGGACAGACTTAAAGCAATTCATAAAGATCCGAATAAGAGATTTTCTCATATTTTAATTTTTCCTGGAGTTTTAAAGTTTTAAAAGTTTGCATCATGTGTGTTGATCCTGTTAAGTATGGTATAGTCAGGAATATTAAGAAATGAAGGAAAGACATGTATTTATTGTGTTGGAGGTTTGAGAAATAAATAGACTATTACATTAATCATTACTTTGAAATGTATCCAGTCCTGCTGTGGTCATTATTTCTTTTAATTTCACAAAGACTGGAAAAATACAAAAATAAATAATATCTAATATAAAATTAGTGTCTTCTGTGGTAGAAGTATACTTACCTTCAAACCACTTTGCTATGGCATGCAGAGCTTATGCTTTGCCATGATAAAAATGTCTCAACATTCAGTCAGAGACTCTTGTTACTACTTCAGATTTTCATGGTGGTGAGAGTCCAGGTAGCAACCTGCTTTGCACAGCTACAGTTCTGGACAATTCTTATCTCAGTGAATGTAATTTTGGAATTTCTCTATTAAGACCTGCATAGTTTGTGATTACATATGCATCAGGTTTTATTTCTAAAGTTTAGAAAGGGATGTGTCACATAACTGCTCTGTTGAAACCCTTCCTTTGGGGCTAACTAGACAACAACCCCTGAAAGCCACCAGCAGAATTGTAATGTTTGCAGATAGTGTTGTAGAGCATTCAACTTGATCTGCTGTATTCTGGTTGCCAGGTTGCTGCCTGCTTTACATGGTAAAAGTTGAAACTAAGACCTGTGGTCTGAAGTGAAGAAAATATTCAAGGTGATTGCTATAAGCAGAGATGCATCCTGAAGGTTGAAGTGCAGTACAAGGAGAAAGTAGAGTCCTTGCTTGAAAGTGCAATACAACCAAATATAGTACATTAAGTTCCTCAGCAGCTGCCAAGCAACTTCTTCCCGTTTGGATAAGCCAAACTATTCCTTCCAAGCAATTCAAAGATGCTCTTAATTCTGGCAGCAGGGGGCTAATAGTGCAGCTCCCTGCCTTTACGGTGTGTGTTTTGGAAAATGGAATGAAATTACATATTCCTGAGATCTCTGAGATACCCTGAAAGGGATATTTGAGAGGGCATATCTCCAAATGTTTTTGTCATTACTGAATGTATGTGTGGCTGTATATATATAAATATAGCACATTGTATACATACATTTACAAATATTACATATATAGATGGAGATATGTATTATATATGCATATGCCTATGTTTCAGTTAGGAAATCTATTACTGTTATGAAGTGTTTGAAAGATTAATGAATCAGGCTACTTTCAACAGATCAATACTTGATTGACAGTTATTAATGGCACATTGCTAACAGTTAGCTCTTAATCACTTTCAATTTTTATCAGTACATATTCAAAACAGTCAGTCTTTACACTTAGAAAACCAAGGAGCTGAGAATGAGGAGCTAGTGTTAATGGTCAGTGTTGCTTTGGCCAATAAGCTTCTCTCATTTCTGATGCTTTATGCTTTTCATCCCCTCCTCAGAGGAAACAGGAATGATCTCATCTGCCCTTGACATAATGCATCTTATTTTTGGGGCGAAGGCACGCTTTTGTTTTGCCAGACATCTTTCTTGCTTGTTCTGCAGGATCATTCTGGTTCTATCAGGCATCTGTCCTGATTATTCTGTAGGACTGTTTTGGTTTCACCTCACATCTTTTTTGCCTGCTGTAAATACTTAGCTATCACCTTGCAGGTTTTACTACTTGAACATAGTTGTGCAGTTACACCACAAATGTCCACTAGCTGCTTTGGGGCCATGTCTTGTTTATATATTTATGTTTAGCTGTGTTACAAAATTTTGTTAGCACTCTTATAATCTTACAGAATTCTTATATACAGTCACAAATTACCCTGCTTTAGTGTGCTTATCTCTGAGTTCATAACAAACATCCTTACCATACCTTATTTGGTTTCAAACTTTATTGGTGCTGCATGCTTCTGCTTCTGTGACAGCTTCCTAGGAGAAACTCTGCTTTACATGAAATTTGGGGTTCTATCTTAGATGTCTGAGTCCTTCAGGGTTTGGCTAGACAAGATGTTTGTTTGTAACTAACTGCTTTTAAATGTCAATGAACCATGGTTTGTTTGTTTTGCCTCAATTTAAACTTTATTTGCAATATTGTGAGGCTGAACATAATGGCATTATATCAGCAGACAGGAATCATAAATGAAACCAGTCATACATGAATGATCTTTCCTTCAGGGGTTGGTCTGAATTCAGAACAATATATAGGCAGTGCTAAGTTCTGATAAGTAAATTCAGTGTAAGGACTTGCAAATAAGTATGTACAGTAAAATCTATAGAACATCCAAAAAAACAGAAAAAAAATTACTTGCTACCTAGGTTTTTTACAACAAATAAAGAAAAGTGTGTTACAGTTTGGAGGTAGGTACCTGGAGCACATGCTGAATTTGAGAAATTAAGGGAAATACATGCTGAATTTGGGGAGTTATTTGGTATTACCCCTCAGTATATGAAGGTCAGAACCAAAATAAACTTAAATACTTTTGTACTTAACACAAACAAAAGTAACCATACATGCCTCAGAACAGAATTCCCAGTGACAAATTAGGCATTTCCACTTTCTATAGCATGAGCAAAGAAGGTTGTCTGTTAAGAAAATGATATACCACACCAACATAGATGACAAGAGCCAGCAAACCAGCAAGGAAGAGAAAGGTGATGCTTCCTGGGCTCAGGCACCTAAGTGGAACCATAGTTTGGCTCCTCTGTGAAACTGGTGTCCAGAGCGAGAGGACAAGGGGTAATGAGTTTAAACCTAAACAGGTGAACTTCAGGTTAGATATAAGGAAGAAATTCTTTACTGTGAGGGTGGTGAGGCACTGGAATATGTTGCCCAAAGAAGTGGTAAATGATTCATCCCTGGCGGTGTTCAAGGCCAGGTTGGACAGAGACTTGGGCTACATGGTCTAGTGCGAGGCATCCCTGCCCATGGCAGGGGGATTGGAACTTGGCAATCTTAAGGTCCTTTCCAACCCTAACTATTCCATGATTCTGTGATTCTACAACTTAGAACAGAGTGTTTTCCACAGAAGGAGTATAATAGCTAAATATAAAAGAAGAATTCACTTTTTCCTGATGTTTTCATTCAGATTCTGCACTGAGCAAACTAGCTTGTGGTTTTCAAAGCCTCACCATTTAACTAAAAGCTCAGGAGAGAAAGTTCAGCAGCTCTGTTCACTCAGATAAGCACTGCAGAGCCTAACTTCCTATTTATACCCAATAAGGTGTTTCAGGCATTTAGATATCCACTCTGTGCATTCACCACCTCATGTTTCTTTGTTGTTTCTGACACCTGAGAAAGCTGAGACAATGGAGTCCTCCTTCTGCCATTTCCCTTGACCATTCATTGCACACAATCCCAGCAACCTGCAGTTGCTCCCTGCAGACGACAGACTATTCTCCAAATAATTTTAATTTGTAGAAAAGTTTTCAGGTCTCATTGGCTATAATAACTTTAGCACTGGTCTCATGTGTTTACTTTCAGATTTGTTTAACAACTGAAAATTCTAACTTGAATGTTTCAAAATGTAATGTTTAACCCTGCTTGGAAGATACCCATTCTCAACCATACGTGATTCTGGTATTTTTCTCCTTTGAGATTATAGTTCAGCCACCATCTTTCAAAGCCAACAAATTGGTTAAAATTACTCCTTCCTAAATATTACATAATGGTAGTGTTTCCTTTCAATACTATTTGCTCTTCTTGATTAATTCGTCAGTTAAGAAGTCCTGTTTGAATGTTTCACAAGTTTACCTATTTGGATGTTTTATCCGACATACATAATACCCATAAAAAGCGTTTCCATCTGCTTCTTTATCCCACATTACAATATGTTGATTGATTTACCGAATAAAGCAGAGTCTTCCTAGGACTGACAGGATTACTAGCTCCTTTCCAACTTACTCCTCTGTTAGTGCAAAGCCCCATTAGGATAATTCCTTCTCATGTGTCACAATACAACATACTCAGTCTCTCTCTCCTGCCTAACCTCCTTTCCCTCTCCTTCTCAGTTTTGTACCTCTTATGCAAAATAAAAACACCAGCTGTTTCTGGCACATGGGATCATACATCAAGAGAAGGTGTACTGGCAGAACATGACATACACACACCAAGGGGAGGAAAGAGATGTAAGATGTATTCAGGATCAATCCGTTTCAGATTTTCTGTGGGCATCTTACTGCAATTAATCACTGACCCTTAATTCTAATGTATAAGAAATTGTCATATTTACTGCCAGAAAAATATGCTCAAGTTAAAAAAATAAGCAAAAATACTCAAGAATTTAAGGTTAGTTTTTTATGAATTTCTAAATAATCACACAGATAACAGAATCATAATCCGGGCTGCACATTTAAAGACTTGACTGAGTGCCAAAATTAATACTTTGCAGTGGTTCATGGGCCAATTAAGTGGATAAATAACAGAATCTGCCAGTAGTGACTTCAAAAAACCAGACAGCACATGACACAGGCATAGCAGTGTAAAAAAACCATAACTGTCAAATCTGTTATTGTATGCACATTTGACATCAGTCTTTCATAAAAGAATTTTTGATTGATAGTGCTACTTAGAAATATAGCAAAAAGGAATGCACTGTTCAGTATCTGTTACTGTCATGTACTTGTCAACCTGTTTATATCTTTTTCTTTATATTTCTTTTCTTTGCAGATTTTTAAAATTTGTAAGACTAGAATGAAGTTATTAAGATGACAATATCTTCAAAGCACTCAATTTTTCCATTCTTATTCTAAACAACTTGCTTTAAATAATGGTTATGAAGAACTTAAATATATAAAGGAAATAAAATCAGGAAAAAGAAGATGCAGTTTAAAGGAATCCTGTCAAAGCAAAAAAGAATCAGTTTTATTTCCATAGCAAGGAAAGTGCAAATATAATCTTACATCTGTGGAAAACCTTGACATTTTCCCCCTGTATAATCAAAATTTAACACTTCCTTGATAGTGAATGTCCCTTATGTTTTGCTAGATTTCATTTCCTGTTTCTGCAGGAGTGGCAACATTCCTTTAGGCTGCAACATGGTTTGGATCAAGCACACTTATGCAATTTATGCCTAATGATTTTACTTCTTTACATATTGCATATATATGACCTAAGTGAAAAATGTTCTGTAATATGAAAGGAGAGATGATGCTAAGAGTGGAGATTTCTAGCAAAAATGTTCTGTAATATGAAAGGAGAGATGATGCTAAGAGTGGAGATTTCTAGCTGAACAGGGATATCAGTAATAATGTTAGTCATGGGAGTATGTTTTTTCAGCCTTGTAAAAAAAAGACCTTACTTATATTGTGAAAGCACAAGAAGAAAACAGTTTGGAATGAAAGTTAGTTAATATTTCTCTCAATTTGTCAGTCTATGCAACATGATTTTGGTAAAGACTTTTTTCTTAATTCTCTCCTGGAAAACAGTGTGAAGTCCTTACGCCAAAAAAAAGAGAAAACAAAAAGCAAAGCAAAACAAACAAACAAACACACAAAAACAAAAACAAAAAAAACCCAAAAGAAACAAACCAAACCAAACCCAAAAAAACAAAACCACAGGAAAAAGAAAAAAAAAAAAAAGGAAGAAAAATACTTTGCAGTTTGTGCTGTATTTCTACAATTTCTACTCTTCTCTTAGGTCTAGCATCCTCTGAGACTATGAGTGGTTGTTTCTAAGGGTCAAAGATTTGTGGAAACCTTCCCAATATTCTATCCAGAAATTCCTCTCTCATGAAATCAGCAGGTTACACTATCCAGATGTTGTGGTTTAAAGCCAGTCAGCAGCACAGTTTCTCTTCCCCCCAGCACTCTTTCCTTCTTCCCCCTCCCCCCCCCGCCTCCTCAGTTTAGTAACTAAGGTATAACACAAAACACTGCTGCTAACACCAATAATAATAATGATAAGGGAAATAACAAGGGAAAAAAATACAATACCACCTGCCAAAACAAGCCTGGCCCAGAAGAGAGCAAGTGCCCTTCTGAGTAACTCTGTTACATCCTGGGCATGACATGCTGTGGTATGGAATACCTCTTTGGTCAGTTTGGATCAGATGTCCTGTCTCTGCTTCCTCCCGGCTTCCCCTCCTCCCTGGCAGAGCATGAGACTCACAGAGTCCTTGGTCAGATTAAACATTTGAGCAGTAATTAAAAACATTGGTGTTATCAGCACTGTTCCCAGGCCGAAAGTCAAAAAAACAGCGCTGCACCAGCTACCAAGAAGGAGAAAAACTGACTGCTACTGCTGAACCCAGGACACCAGACCTGAACCTGAAAAAATGTAGACATAATTCTTTAACAGCCAATGTATCAATTTCCTTACAGCAAGGAAGAGTTGTGAGGGGGAACAGCTGTCCCTTGTTTTTATTTGCTACAGATTAGTAAGATCCCTGGAGGATGTGAGAACAGTCTCTTGTTCTGATGTTTGGATTCCTTGAAATGAAGAGTGAGAGGAATATAAAAAACAAATGCATTGAGACTTTTTTTTAAGTTTTCAAGCAGAGAAGCAAAAGTGCATTTCCAGCTGAAATTAACCAGTTGGTCAGGTGGAAAAAGCTCTTGGGTAGATATTGACAGAAATGTCAGAAACCTGTTAGTTTATTTGTCTGCTAACTCTTCCCTCATGAGCTAATAATGATAAGTGAAAGTAAAAACAGGAAGTTAAATCCCAAGGATGATGATTTTACTCTTTGTTTGATTGTATGCTGGCTGCTCAGGGGAGAATAATTTATATTTAAAACAGTTCAGACTATTTTCTCCTAAAAAAAAAAAAAAAGAGGTTAGAGAGAAAATCGGAGTACTTGGTGGAGCAGCAAAAAACACAAACAGAAGCAGCAGCCACTTTGTACTCAAAGTGACATTTAGCACCTTGCTGCTTTGTAGCAATAGTACCACTTTAAGTATATGGGTTCCAGCTGTACTTCAGCATGGCTGGAATTCAAGACCATCAAGCAAAGTGGTGCACCATCAGTGCTGGGAATCACAGTCTATATGCTGTCCCTCAAAGGTATAGAGGGCTATATCCAGAATATGTGCATAGTTCTTGTAAGGATTTATAACTATCTTGTTTTGCAAACTTCCTGAATCAAAAAATAAGAGCAGAGTAGAATAGCTGACTATATGACCTAACTTTCAACCTATGCCATGAAAAGGACATATGTTCAAAGTCTAATTTGTTGCTAGTTATAATAATTTAGTTCTACTCTAATTTGTTGTTAATAAGTAAAAACAACCAAGCTACAGCTTACCTAATACAAAATTCTGTCATATTTTGTAACTATTCTTCCTAAGTTATCTGTCAGCTCTCAGCCGTGCTGATCTATTTAACTGTATTTTTTTTAACAAGATTCTCACTGTTTGACAAAGAGTAATATTAAGCTCTAAGAACACATGGTGTCATGCAAGATCTAAATTTGAGTGCTTTACAATCAGTTCAGATCAGCGTAGCAATCACTTTTATGACACAAAAATAAAACCTCTGATTGTCATGCACACAGGCAAGTTGTCTGTAATCGTAACCTGCGTACTTTGCCTCAGTGGATCAGAAAGTACTGCTTATCTTCCTATGTAAGTCAGTAAATGTTTGGCAGATCAGTATTTCCACACATTTTCCTCTAGCATAACTCAAAAAGATTGATGATTACTAGCTTCCCTCAGAAGCACCAGAGACTTGAAGAGATAAAGAACATATCTGTATCTCTTCAATGTCTCTATGACACCACTGAAAGTGCTATGCCGTGAAATTAGATGTCAAGAGTTACCTTGTTGAAATGTACATTTTTAAATTTCATTCACCGATTCATCTGCCATTTTCATTGGTAAAGTCCAGTTATCAATAACAGACCTGGCCAGTCCTTGAAGAACTGTATGTGAAGTAGCCATCAGCTTCTAAAGAAGATGTCTAGCTCTGCTACGGAGCATGCAGAGATCCCTAGGGTGTCTTTTGACTCCTTGTTCATCCTTTTTATTATTCAAAGCACTGCTATTCCTAGCATCTAGCAATGCTTTCCGGATGAGTTTTATTTTAATTTCTGAATTATTGGCTATGAAGAGGATTCTGAGTACAAAGTAGAAGTTCTGCTTTGGTTACAGTGAAGCTATGTGCCTTCTCAGGAGGCTGTAAACACAGTTGTGAGAAGCATAAATCATCCACTGACACCCAGACAGCTTCCAAGAAAAAGCAAGAACTGAGAAGGGCAACTGAGGGGTGCTTTTAATGCTGCAAAAGCCGGTGAGAGACCTATTAATGGCACCTGTTTCTGTGAGGACTGGAAAGTTTGAGTGGTATCTTGTAGACAAACTTAAAGTATCACAACATCCTGCTTGTATCTGTGCTAAAAAACCCCAACAAAAACCCATAAAAGGGTATATAAAATACATGTATTCCTGTTAAAAGCAATTCCAGATGGTGTATTCCAAGGATACAGGAAAACTTCTTTGCAGTTCTGATTGAAATCTAAACATTCCAGGTCCAATCCATTTTCTAAAATGCAGGGTTTAGAAGTTACTTCCTTTAATGTTCGTTCTTCCTTTCCCTGGCTACCTATGCAGCATGTTGGAAATGTTGCATACAATGTCAAGATAAGAGCTTTTTCCTTCATAATGATAGCCAAGTGCCTAACCAAAGTCCTGGGAACATGTACATAAGAGTTAGCTGGCTGAAAGTTGTATGCTGCATTGCTTTGGTACCTGCATGGGTGTGTGTCCTGGGTTTAGCAGTAGCAGTCATTTTTTCTCTTTCTTGGTAGCTGGTGCAGTGCTGTGTTTTGACTTTCGGGCTGGGAACAGAGCTGATAATAATGATGTTTTGGTTTGGCCAAGGACTTTGTGATCCTCATGCTCTGCCAGGGAGGAGGGGAAGCCGGGAGGAAGCAGAGACAGGACACCTGACCCAAACTGACCAAAGAGGTATTCCATACCACTGCACGTCATGCCCGGGGGTAACTGGGAGTGAGCCGGAAGGACAGGGGGTCTGTGGGGTTGGACTCGTTATTTGGCGGGTGCTATTGTACTCTTTTCCCTTGCTACTAGCTCTTATCATTGTTGTTGGTGGTAGCGGTGGTGATTTGTGTTGTACATTGGTTGCTGGACTGTTCCTATCTCAGCCCATGGGAGTTGCATTCTTTCGATTCTCCTCCCCATCCCTCCGGGAGCAGGGAAGGGGGGAGCCCCCGTAGGGGACACGCGGGCCTCGACTGCTTCCAGCCCAGAACCACTCACTGGGAGTGAGTGCACAAGCTGGCTGGCTGGGTTTGAACCACGACAATGTGCCTTGACTTTTGAGGCACAGAACAGCATGAAATTCTGAGATTTATTCAATCGCATTGTTTGGGAGAGCATGATGTAAAATATATTTTACTTTATATGTTTTTAGAGATGTCTGCTGGATTTTTTTTGTTATTGTTGTTGTTCAGTTCTGGTTTTTATTATTGTTCAGCAAAACTCTGATCTTTATTAGACCATTCTGTTAAAATGTCTTTCCGAATTCCCTAGCTTTTAACAACTGCCCGTCTTTAAGTACTTTTCCAGTGTTGTGGCTATTGCATCTTCTCCCTGCTGTGTTGTATTAAATTCCTTTTTTTGATTTACTAATGTTTTATATTAATTCAAAAAATCCCTTTGATGTTAGTGACTGGGATGAAGCAGCACACCAGCTGAGATCTATCACTGTATATGTGCATATATATATATATATGCTTGAAATCCATACTTCAAATCAATAAGGAGGCAATAGAACTGAATATGATAGTTATGTAACTGAATACTGCACCATGAGAAAAATAATAGACTTAAAAATATTTGTTCCAATGCCAATCTATGATCTTCAGATGATTGTTTATTACTGAGTACCTCATTACTCCCTGTGAAGGACATACCTAAACAGATGGGGCTTAATATTATGAACAAGCAGAATTTCTCTCAAAATGGGAAGTCTAGCCTGTAATTATTCCAAATTCACATCTGCAAATTATAGAATCATAGAATGGTTAGGGAATGCTGATCTCAGTGTCCTCGAAAGAGGAAAAGCTGGGGAATGTGACTTCCCCTTTCTCCTCATTTCTCTTTCTCAGTTCATTAGTTGAAAACTAAATGCTGATTGACTCTACAGACCTGACCTATTTGCTGTATAGATTGGTGCCATGGAAATCCCACAGCAGGCCTGCACCTGGAACCTTTATTCAGGTATGTGCATAGGCATAGCATCTTCCTTCATGGAGAGCCTCCTCCACAGAGTGCAGGAGCAATCTGCACTGCAGGAAACCCAACAGGTCTAGCAAAAGCCTGCCTTGATTCACCGTGAACCTGTGTTCAGGCACAAAAAGGAAGTACAGAAAAGGTGAAAGGCAGGACAAGTTACCCAGAAAGAATACAGACGTGTTGCTGGGCATGATAGTGATTAATGAAGTGCGTGGCAACAAAAAGTTTTTTCAGGTTTGTTGAAAACAATACATGGGTGTAATGAGGAATAAGAACAAGGAAAAGCTTAAGGTATCTTCCCCCTGCCCCGCCCCACCCTTTTCTTTAAAGTCAGGATTTGCTCTAAGGTTCCCTGGTCCCTGTGCTTAGGCGCAAAGCTTGGAAGAGTGAAGCACTACCCATGCTATAAAGAGCATGACTAGGGACCGCATAGTCAAACTGGGTATAGGAGACTGGATGGGATGCATTCAAGGGTGCAGAGGGAGCTCACCAACAACATTGCAAAACCTTTCTCTGCCATCTTTGAAAAACAGTGGCATGACTAATCATGAATTTATCAAAGACAAATCACACATGACAACATGACAACCATCTCTAATGAAACAAGTAGTTGGGTGTCCTTTTGCCTGACTTCAGCAAGGTGCTGGAGATAGCAACACATGAACATGCTTCCATAGCATTCTTGTAGCCAGGTTGAGCATGTAAGGTTTTCAGGTTATCTGGAAATCTGGCAAGACTACTGGGCTCAATAGCCTGTGGTCAGCAGTTTGAAGTCCCACTGGCAGTCAGTTAAGAGTAACATTTTTCAGGATTTAATTCAAGGGCCGGTATTTTTTCTTCTTGTTAATCTGGATGATGGGATGCAGTGCACTCTTTTCAAATTCCCAGACAATATCAAACACGGGTGTGAGTTAGCAGTTGATGTACCGGAGGGCAGGAATACCACTCAGTGTGCTCTCAACAGGCTGGAGAAATTTGCTGATGGAAATCTCTGTGAAATTAAACAAAGGCAAATTGGAATAATGCCATGTGCCAGTAAAGGCTGAGGTGCAGCTGGACAGAAGGCAGTTTTGAAGAAAAGGACCTGGGTATCTTCGTTTATGGCAAGGTGAATTTTATCCTGCAGTGTACCCTTTGTAACTTTGCTACTAAGAAAATGGCTGAAAGGTCAAAGCAAATTACTAACTGCCTCTACTTGGTACTTGTGGTACTGTATCTTGAGTACTATGCCCAGTTCAGGCTTCCCCAGTGAAGGACAGAGGATGACAAACTGGACCATGTCCCGTGGTAGGCCATAGAGATGCATGGGGGATAGAACACACGGTATTCAAAGGAACTCTAGGAAGGTTGGGATTGTTCAGACCAAGGAATAGATGGCTGAGAGGGACCTTAATACTGTGCTAGCTGCCTAGTGGGTTCTGGGTTACAGGAAGGATGAAGCCAGACATATCCCAGAGGTTCACAAGAGCTGAGAGGCACAAACTGAACATGGGAAATTGCATGTAGGTTGAGGAAACACTTTTTCACTGAGATGCACAGACTGCTTAGAGATGCTGTGAGGTCTGTGTCACTGGATACTTAGAATTTGGATGGATAAGATGACCTAAAGCTACCTACTCTGAGTTTGTAGTTGACCCTGCTTTGAGTAGAGGGTAGGAGCAGATGACCTTCACAGTTACTCTGCAACCTGAATTACCTAATGATTTTAACACAGCATCATTTATGATCACTCCTCTTGAATGATTCTCCTGAAGATACTTTCTCTTTTTAAAAAAGTCTGACAAATACAACGCAGGGGACATAACTGAAATGGATTTATGGCTTGAAGGGTTTCAGGCACAGGATTTTTACTATCCAGGCAAGAATCCTGGATTCTGGCTGAGTTTAAGCAATATTTTATCAATCATTTTGAAAGTGATTAAGATTTTTGGATGAGTATTAAAGTTTTATTGGCCTATAGGTTGAAACAGAATCATTCATAAAGAGATGTGAGACCCAACTTCATGTCAAGAGCTGCTTTTGCATCTTAAATTATCATTAAACAGCATTGTGAAGTAAAAGCTTTTCTGTGACGGGGACTGGGAAAACTTAAAAGATACTAAAGTAATAGCCTCAATTAGTGCACAAATGTGCTCTTTTGTTGCCTTTTTAGATATACATCTTTCTTCACTGTTTTCTTTTCTAGTTCTAGGTATCTGCTCATTTTTCATTTTGTTTTCCCTCTATTCCACTTCAAACAGCCAAAAACAACAGTTCCCAGCCTTAAACTGATGGGAATGACATAACCCAAGATCTGGATCTGCTGCAGAAGCCAGACTCTTCATCAAAAATCCAGAATAATCCAGAAGTCTACATAATCCTGAGTCTTGTAACATCTTAAAGGTAATTTCACAGAACTATAAAATGGTTTGGGTTGGAAGAGATCATATATAGATCACCTAGTTTCACCCCTCTCTGCCATGGGCAGGGACACCTTCCATTACACCAGGTTACTCAAAATCCCAGCTAAACTCACCTTAAACACTTCCAGGGATAGGGCATCCACAGCTTCTCTGAGCAATGTGTCCCAGTGCTTCACTACCCTCAGAAATCTGCCCCTCTCACAGGTTAGAAGCTTATGTCAACCTATATTTTAGTCAATTATTTCTGTTAATAAAGATAACTTGTTCAAATAAAAACACTCTTGTATTATGGATGGGAAGCACCATAGTCCTGAGAGCTATTTCAACATGCTTGAAGATTTTTCAGAGATTCTTTTGTGATGAAAGCAGTGAGCAAATTTAACCTTGCTATTGCAACAGAGCACTGGATATATATGGTGTGAATTAGCACATTTTGGTACACTGTTACTCCATTATAATGTAAGAAAAAGACACAACTATACAGTAAAATTGTTTTAGTAAAAGAACTAATTGTAAAATGGTACAGTGCATCATAATAGACCTTTTTTTGCCTTTATGCCTGAATAAATACAAATTAGATGATAACACTTTATTTTAAGGATGCACTGATTAATACTGAATTACAATAAAATCGCTATGAAAGTACATATGACATTTCCATTAATAGCAATTGAACTTGTTATTATTACTGTTACTATAATGAACAGCAAATCAAATTACTGGTGATAGAACACTTAAATTATATTGTTTCTTCTCAGGAAAAATATAATCTTAGCTCTCAAAGCTTGCTGCATTCCTACCCACGAATTCTTGTTGCATGTTATTGTGCTTAAATAACCTGAAATGTTAAAACCAAAATGCTGCATGATCATGATATCTTTTAATCCTTGATTTTAAGAAGTCACATAATTTTATGAACACAATTTCATCTTAGTAATTGGTGGATGCAGAGGATTACGATAAAGTCTATAAAATACTTCAGTAAAATGTTAACTTTTGAATGGTGAGATATTTGACCATCAATAAAATTCATTTTAAAGACTTTCTACAGTCATACATTTAATCGTCATTATCACAAATAGCAGACAAAGTAAGATTTTTTTCTGCTCAGAATTCAAACTCACTGATTTACAAATACCTCATTTTGAGTTACCTATGTAGTATACATTTCTAGTTATGAGCTCTAGTGTACTTTAGTGGTACTCTGAATGTCCTCATGATTTATATCCAAAGTTTGCTTCTTACTTTTTTATTTTCTTTTCACTGGTTGTTGTAGATTATTTCCATATTCCAGTCCAGATTTAATTCAAGCTCTTGTAGACATTCAGAGTAAGTTTTTGTCACATCCCATAACTCCAAATGCAAAGTACAAATAAATAAGTTCTCTTTCAGATATATTTTGTGGGGAGTAAGCTTAACTACAGTGTTGTTGCAACATGTTAACATACCTGTGCCACACCACATGTGCTAAAATTATTGGGTGCATAAACGTCTAGGGTGCTGTAGTCAATCTTAAAAAAGAGGATACAGCTTTGTACTAAAGCTTAGGTTCTGAAAACTGGCTTGGCAGACTCACTGCATAAACTAAAATATTCTACAAATAGGGACTCACACCCTAAATCTTTTAAAATTAAGCTTTATATATATCTCTTACACCAGTGTGCTCTTAAAAAATCCACAATTTAGAAGATTTTACATGCTTAGAGGCTCTTTAAAGGAACTTTAAGGAGTATTTTATTCAAATGGCATCTATCCACTTTTCTGAATGTGAAATTGAAACTAAACAAACAGGTGAATGTCACTCATTTCAAATGCAGAAGAATTTCAAAAGCCCATTTCAAGGATTAGACAGTGGGGAACAAACAGCAGTTTGCCTCTTCCTTCAAACAAAATGTTTCTTTTATAAGTCACCCAGTATGCAAAAGTTTTGATTATAAGATGCTCTCTAGAAAAACTCTGCAGACATTACTTGAACTAACTGCAATCATTTCATATTCTGTGAAGCAGTGGGGAAATGTGTTCATCTCACCACTGTACAATCTGCAGAGATTTCATTTTGAAGGAGCCCTGTTGAGGTGGTGTTTTCTTTCTTTAATAGCTGTATGAAGCAGAGACAAGCGATGCCTGTTCAGCACTGACCCATCAAGAGAAGGCAAGTCTGATTTGAGGGGTCAGAGTTCTCCAAGGAAGTTGGAGCTGAATTGATCATATCTCTGGTTAAGCTTCCTACTATTCAAGCATAGACTGAAACATTTTTTTTGCTTTAGTTTACTGACATTTTGTCTTTTTACTTTGCTAAACATAAGATGATTTATGCTTGTCATTGGGAAGCTAAATTGAAAAGTGTTATAAAGAAACTAAAATACAGAGTTCTCAAATGGACTTTTGTATAAAAAACAACTAAAAATATGCTCATGCATTCCTAAATCAGATAATAAGAGCACTTCATATTCATTTGCAGAAGAAACAACATACTATTTATCCCTCGTTCTTCAGAGAGAACTGTTGCATATTTATAGCACACTTCCAGATTACAATTAGCACTTGCTCAGAGACTGAACATGAGCTTGCAAGATTATGAAATTATCCAAATTAAAGTGAAATGAGTACAACAAAATAGTTTACTATAAATATATAATTTTAAAGGACACTTTAAAGAATTATATACTTGCTTTGCTGATGATCTCTGCCTCTTTGGGCCATATTCTTCAAAGCTTTCCTATTTATGAAAGAAGTATTATAGTTTTAAACACTTTTCTATCAAGTTTTGCAGTGTAACAGTGAAAGATATTTATTAAGTCTTGAGGACAGTTGTGTTTTATTGCTGATAGTTTTGAAAAACATGTCAGACCAGTTCCAGCCACAGACGACTTTTCTACTGAAAGATTTTTTTCTTAATTACTACTTGTTATTATATAAATGTTCATGACAGCAAAGAATTTAATTTTTATCTATCCTAGTTGTTATTTATCTACTGATGTTATTGACACTAAAGAACTTTTAGCAAATCAGGTACAGTTTGCGGATTGAGCAATAAAATAATTTCTGTGTATGAATAGTGACATTTTCTCTTTACTGATAATTGCTAGGAGAAAAACATGCTGGGATAAAGATCAGGTGAAAATGAAGGCTTTAGCCACACACATGATTTCAAAATGTTCAAAATACTGAAATACCTCCAGATTAGCATCTTCTGACACTTAATTAAATTTATACTGCCAGTAATAACACAGGCATCATATCGTGTCCCCCCCCCAATCCCTGCTTAATGAAGGAAGCATTTCATCAGCTTCCATAAAAAAGTCCTTCATAACAGTGAATGTATTTCCTTTTATGGATATTTGAGTTACCTGCAGAGCAGGTAACTGAATTCTACAGCTGAATAGAAAATTTGCATATGGAAAACTGACACCGAAGGTAGAGGTTTATTAAAAAATATGAGGCCAAGTCTAACAGTGTTACTATATATATCTGGTTGACTGCTATTTCAGACAGTGTTGTTCTGTCTTATTATTCATCAGTTGTAACCAATGAATCAAAGTCATAAAGACAAGACATTACAGTACTTAAAAATTTGTATTTAAAATATAATATAGCATTTCCAATTTGTCTAATGTAGACTCTGGAAACATGGTTTAAAAAAGCCATATTTCACATTGTTGTGTACCAAGTATCACTTTGTTTTGTTACCCCTTTTCATAAAACCCTTCAAAATACTGTCTTAGCTCTATAGTTGTCAAGTAAAAGGGACAATTATCTAAAAAAAAGAAAATTCTATTAAGTGCATTATAAAGAATTCTCCAAGCAAAGCACCAAAACAAATAATAGAAAAAGAAGAAATGCCCTTGGATTAACAGAAAGCAAGCCTAGTAATAAATTGAGATTCATTTCCAAGCCTCGTAACAGAAATTAAAGGAAATCCCTCAACATAAGAAATCACATATTATTACAAGGCAAGATCAATTATAATTCTACCATTCTTGACAGTTACTTCTTCAACTTTCAATAGAGGAGTTTCTATAATTTCCACCAAAATACATTCCTATGCTTCAGTACTGTAGAAAGTTTGCACTTATAAGGTAAACCAAATACATATGTGATGCCCACATAGGATCACGTACACAGAATTTACCAAGGGCAGATTTTCTTTCCACTGTGTTTTTATGACACTTTTATTAAATATGTAACTGTCATTGTATGTTCTCTCTGTTTAGTCTTTAACTTGCCTTCTTAAGTCAGTTTTTCACAAGTCTAATAATTTTCATTATTCTTCTCTAAATCCTGCCAATCTCTGTTGCACTCTTCTTGAACTATGGCAAATTCTGCTTGGCATAGATCAGGCCACTGCTGAATAGAATAAAACATCATGTCACGTGCCTCATAGACAATAATCTGGTTTACATATTCAAGAATGTGTTTAATTCACGTTCAGTTTGTGACCCATTAAGTGCCTGGGTTCTTTTCAACAGTACTGATGTCTAATAATTTCTAATCTTGCATTTATGGCAGTTGATTATTTCTGCTGAGTGCATAGCTTGTCATTTGCCCATATTGAAGTGCATTTTTGCTCCTCAAATTTTTCCTCCATTTGAATATGATCATTTCAAATTCTAAGCATGGCAGAGGCCATGTTTGTAAATAATCTTAGCCTGGTATAAATTACAAATTTGCTTTCTCTTTCTATTTTTTATCAAAATTTTAAAATAGAAAAAAACCCCTCATATGTTGCCTGAGACAATGTTAGAAGTTTTAGTAATGCAAAAGTATTTATAAATTCTCTGCAGCCCCCAAGGTCAGTTTCCTTGTTGTGGTAACAATTAGATTATCTTCATGAGCCTAGATCATAATAAATACATACTGGTCTGTATTGATCTCCTTGTTGTATTCTAAATGGTCATAAACTGCTTGGCTTGTTCCAATATTTTTCTGGAAATAGAAATAAGTTGATTGGACAATAATTTTCTTCTTTTTCTTTCTTCTTCTTTACCGCCCACTTTGATAGTGGGCACTACCTTTACACTTCTGGATTTCCGCATTTTCTATAAATTCTCAAAGACAAGTGCAAATGGTTCTGGGATTACTCCAGCCAATTCTCAGACTGTGATATAGTGAATTTCATCACAACTGGCCAACTTGAAAACATCTGTCTTACCTACTCTCTAATGCATCCTGTTTCTATTGAAAGAAAAATGTTAATCTTTGTCATTGCGATATCTTGTTTATAGTGTCTGATGACAATGAACCTAGAAGCAAAAATGGCTTTAATCAATTCTGTCTGCTTGGGATCAACTACTTTCATCACAGAACAGGAAATTAAGTCTTTTGTACTCCTTCTGTAAGTCTTTCTTTTATTAGTTATGTAATTACAGACTGGCTTTAATAACAATTTATGATGTTTGTGGATATTTAAAACATAAATGCTTAATCTATAGATTTCAGTTATCCGGACTCCCTCTGCAGCTAGGAGGAAAGGATAATTATCTGTTCATAAGAATGGTGAGCAGAGTCATTTTCTGGATGTGTTCTTCCTTTGCTTGTCTGTGATTAGAATTTTAATCTCTGATAGCTAAATTTAGGTATGATGTATCCCACACAGAATATGTCCTGTTTCCTTCCCCTTGTACTGGTCTTTGTGCTTTCAGTGTAGGGGTTACTGCCCCTATATGTAAGTGTTAATATTATGCATCATAAAAACCTAGTTTTTTAATTCTGTGGGTTTTTTGTTTGGTTGGTTGATTTGTTTATTTGTTTGTTTTTAAGGGAATTGAAGTACTCATAAGATTACATAATTTCTTATAATGATTTCTCTTATGTGGCCTTATCATGATTACATGGTTTCTTATCTTACTGGCTTATTTTTCTTTTTGCATGGAAATAATCTCCATTTCTGCAATTAAAATTACCTGAACTCAATTTTTGGAGTTTACTTACCAGTTCTGAGCTCATTAATTAGCCTTTTAATAAAAAATGTTGCTTACCTTTCTCTCTTCCCTTTCTCCCTCCCTTCCTCTTTCTCTTTCTTCTTTCCTCACTTCCTTACTTCCTCCTTCCCTCCCTCCCTTTCACTTTTCCTTTCCTCCTCCTTCATTTTCTCCTTTTCTTCCTTATATTTTTCTTTGTTTTCTTTCACAGTTAGACTGTCCCAAGTTCCTTTCCACCATCACTTTCCCAAACATTTCTGAGCTGTTGATAATTGAAACCTGTAGCACTTTCTCCATCTAATTGATTTTGTAACAACTTTGTTCCTCATGCCTAGGAGGTGTTCACCATTCTTTTTTTCACTGGAAAAAAATTCTTTCCCGTTAGTTGACAGGGAACCACAACTGTGCTGTGTTTAATATCCCTCAGGTGATCAGAATTGCTCTAAGTCACTATGACTCAAGAACATTCACACAGTGTTGAAGATTTTATTTCTGTGGGTTTAATTTTCAGTTGAAGAAAATCAGCCACTGAACTAGATGTTAAACATGAATGTCTTTAAACTGGTCAATATGCTTGGCTTCTGCTATTGGGTCACTAGTAGTAGACTGTTATGACTTTACCTGTTTTAGACTCTGCTTTATTTCCTAAATCTCTACTTTCTTCTAGTTGATCTGACATCCCAAGTAAAAAGAAAAACAAAACAAAACATAACCACAAACTTTCCCAAGCCAGACACATTCTTAGAAAAGGATTATCATAGAGCAGGGGCTGTGGAAGCTCTTCAAGAATTTCAGAGGCACAGAAGGTTAGTTAAACTGTAATTAGCTATAATTGGTTCCCACGTAATTTGTGACATCATTGCCTTGAGCAGTGGCACTAAATGCATGTTTCCCCACTACTGCAACCTTTCAAAACAGAATAAAAGGAACTGATTCTAAACTTATATTTACAGGATGAAATTACACAAAAGGAACAACCCAATGCATATATGTAACTCAATGGTAGTTAGAAATATACAGCACAGAATCCTGTAGGCCTCCAGCAATGACTGCGTAAGAGAATGAGCTCCTATTTATTGCAGAGTTCTTCATGAAGAGCTAATGGCTATGAAAAGAAGCATTCATCAAAAGCCATTAGATGAATCCTTTCCACGCTGTTTTAGCCGCCTTTCAGGAGCCTGTAAAACATTCCGTTGGATTGCTGAATAATTACCAAAGACACACAAAAAAAGAAATGTTGTGTATTATTCCATCAACTTATTAATTTTAGAAATAGATGTACCACAAACTGTGGTTTTTAAAGGAAGCATGTTTCTGCAGTTAACTTACTACAACATTATGCATATTCCTAAATCAGGCTTTAATCTTAGCTATTTAAAAAAAAAATCCCAAAACTTCAAATTCTACTTTAGCTCAGACCAAAAATATGCTTTCCAAAACACTGAGTGAATCTAAAGCTTAAAGAAAGAACACGGAAGCTAAAAAAGTCAAGAAAATGTTATGAATTTTGCCAATTTTAGAACACAATTGAAATAAATGTTTAAACTAAATAGCTATAAGCATAACTAAAACCCCCTAAATTCTCAAATATTTTTACTTCTTTATCAAGTATTTTTGATGTTTCTCCCCAGTGATGTGGTGTAAGAGGTAAAAAATTATACACATTTCTAGAGAATTTTGTTGATGGTGATATACATTTTTCACTCATCCAAACTTCATGCTAAAACTTTTGGCCACATGAAGTTCTCACATTAGTGCTTACAAGCAGCTCTTGCTCCCTGCTTGTCCTTCTTGCAATGCTTGGTCCACTTGATAAGCTTGTTGAAACCACAGCCCTAGATAAAATACAAACATTCCAGCAGTTATTTATACCTCACCCCTGCGTAGAAAACTCAGCTGTGCCAGGCTTAGTTGCTGTTTCTTCTTTGGTTCAGATCAAGGACTTCACCTGGGCTCCCACCTGGCTTAGTATAGCACTTTAACCTCTTGGATTTGAAGTATCCTAAGACACAGTCTGCTCATGCATGGCTGGTGAAGTGTTCCAGTGTATACCCATAAGCAAAAAAATTGATACTGCATTGCTGTGGTTGTGTATTTCTCTATGGTGAAAAAAAAAAAAAAAAAAGAAAAAAGCTTCTGGTCTGAATTTGTCAGAAGATTGCAGTTCTTATACCTGTACTACGGTGTAAAATAAATGGAAGGAAATGTTATAATTTTGGTGGTTTTTCTTTGTTGTTTTTCCTTCCTTTTTTCTTTCTTTAAAATCTTTCTTTTCTTTCCTGAGAAAGGCTGACATGACTGACACATATTATTTAGTCTATGACTGGTTTTCTGACTGATGCCTGCATGGTGATAAATATTTTACTCAATCTGAAGTGCCTGAGGGCAAGGAGACAGGGAGATTTGGTATAAGGTGTGACTTTGAATAACAACTTTTTGCTCAGTGAGATTAAAATGTATGTTAATCCTGTTTGGAGGGTCCATTGTTCCCTGTGTCAGTGGGTTGAAAAGGGTAATGCAGGCATGGTAAATTTCAGCAGTTCCAGGATGTAAAATAATTAGTTACTACAGTATTAATTCCTTCCTTAACAACTCTGTCCTGCTACAGGCATTTAATTTGACAGATTTAAACCTGTATTTGTATTTATGTGTATGTGTTTTCTCAAGCAAACTATACAACATTTTCAGTAGGGTTTGGGTTTGTGGTTTTTTGTTTTTTTGTATATTTCTTGGGGTTTTTTTTGTTGGTGTTTGTTAACAGAAATTTAGTAAACATTTTTAAATAGTTGCTTTTACAGCTACATTATCAATAGTCATCAGAAACCTACAGATAACCAAAGTTCTCCTGGACCAAAAAGGGCTTCATAGATAATTGTTAAGTAATCAAATATCCTGCAGGCAGTATTGACAAAAATTATTTTTCCACTTTATATGCTTACAAAAATATGCACAGCCAAACTCATTCACAGACAGCGAACATCTTTTTTAAGTCTTCTTTACCTTTATTATCACAGTAGTTTCCATCTTTCTGATTCAGGATGCTTTAAAAAAAATTTTTAGGATGTTTTAAAAAAAATTCTTGACACTTAACTGGATGTCTCTGAACCATGAAGAAAGTTTTCAATAAAAAAAGTTGTTGTAACTGAGAAGTATGATTGTATCAGATTAAAATAGAAACAAAAAGAATGAGAACAAATGGATTTTAGGTACTGGACATTATTGTACAACACCCCTTAGCCAAACACAACTATTCAGGATTAATGATGTTCTATACAACACAGCCAGTCACTGTTTAACATTGCTGAACTGTAAAACAACTCTTTCACAAAATCCATTTGCTCCTGACAGCTTCGTTCCTCTCTGTCCACTTGTTTGGTTTTAGTTTGGTTGGTTTTGGTTGGTTGGTTGGTTGGTTGTGGTTTTTGGTTGGTTGGTTGTTTGTTTAGAATAGAAAAGAGCAGGGATAGATGATGGGAGGAAAACCATGAAAATAGTAGAGGGAAAGAGCAGAAATAAAAGAAAAGACATACACTGAGGAAGGAAGCAGATAAAAGAGGAAAATTGTTAAGTTCTTACAAAACATTGAATTCAGTTATTACATGCTTTCTTCGGTAAAAAAATGTAAAAGCAATAAGATATAGAAAGAGTTGGGTTTTTTTTTTTGTCAACTTTAAATGATAAGAATGATGCTTTGGGAATGTTTTAAAAAATTTAAATTATCTTTCAGTACATGATCATGGTCAACATTAATATACATAGTATTCAGCAAACTAGTAGGAAAAGGGTGCTTCAATTTAATAACAACTGTAAGAAAAGATAACAGGAAACACAGCGATCAATAGTGTAAAGACAAGTAGGCAAACTAAGTCCACTATTTTCAAAGATAAATTTTATGTGAATTGTAACTTTGTGCCTAAATTTTTCCAGATAAAAATTCAAATGGTTTATCAATAAAGAAAATGGTTTAACATTAAGGCATCAAAAGCTAAGAAGACAGAAAATATGGGCTAATGGCTGATTCAAACGTAAAATAAAAAGTACTTGCTCTTTAGTCCCCTTTGTGTTGACTGGAAGTCTTTCAGGGCAGTGGTCTTATATTGGATACATAAAAAAGAATAGATTCTACATTAGCAGTAAAGATGTACTGTTTGGCTTTCAAACAGTGAGATATCTTTGATGCAAAGGGGAAAAATGTTTTAAACATTGATTCATCAACAATTTAATTAATGTAGCAGTAGTTTGGAGGTAAACATAGAAGATATATACAAATCTGTTTGTAAATGCACAACTTACTCCATAACAAAGAAGGACATGTGCTACCTGAGACTTGAGGTCCGTTTTCACTCCATTTGTCCTTTGGCTAGTAAATGTTTTTAACTTTCACCGCACAGTATTTTTTAACTGCTTCTTACAATATATGATATTTTTTGGAAGGAAATCAGCCATCTATTTTTTACAGTCCTTGACTATGTCTTCTAGTACCACACAGTGATGTAAACATATTGAGGCACTGCCAGCATACAGCTGGTATGAAAAATGTACTCCTCCTTTTTTTTAAAATTCCTTTAGGATTACCCCTAGTGATGACACCAACTCCATGCGGTGGAAATGTTTTTTCAATCAAAATGGAAGGTTTTTTTTTTTTTTTTTTTTTAATGTAATGGAGTGTCAAGCTGTGATTTTAAAAAACACAAGCCAAATCTGCTGCTGGGTCAGCTTCAGGATTTGTATGTGATGTAGTGATCTGGGGCTGAAATTGAAGTGATTGAAAGTATGCTTTAGAGGTAGGAGTAGAAGCAACAGAGAAAGGACAGAAAATGGTAAAAGATAAAGAGTTAACTACTGAGAAAACAAACAAACAAACAAACCCACAACAAATACAACAAAACTCAGAAAACCCAAAACAACACAGCAAAAGAAAGATATGAAACCAGGCACTTGACTTCAGATTTTGCCAGCAATTCCATAGTAACATGCTTTTTTTCACTTCGAAAGTCTGAGTTTATGATACCTTCAGGGGTTCAAATTTCAACCAAATTCCCTCCCCAGTAAGAAACTAGCTTTTAAATTCTTGTTTTTTGCATTCTAGAAGTCTCCAACAAATTTCAAATTGAAAAGTATTGTTGCTAGTGACTGAATATAATCTCTTTCATAAACACTTGCACCTCGATCCCCTTACAACCCATGTTTTCTTTCTTTTGCTTGTTTACATATTGGGCAATAAGAGAATAATCTGTTTACTTTATTAAAATAAGGCCAGAAAGAGGGTCTAGATCACCCATTCTATCTCCATGATATCAGAAGTAATCCAGTGACATGCTCTGATCCCTTTTTAACTCTTTTTATTTATAACTGTAATATTCCAACAACCTAAAGTCTGTAGCAAAGAAGAAAAAGATTAACACAACTCTCTGCGGTGAAGCCTTATGTTGGGTTGTGATGGAAGACCAAGGGAAGATCATGAAGCATAGACCTTCCCATTTAAAACCAAGGCAGCAAAAGTGAATCAAGAGCTCTCCAGAATTCAATTCTCTCACCTGAGTGAACAGACAGCTGCTGCCACACCATGCTGAACTGGCAAGCACTTTTTTAATTACTCAGCCCTTCCAGAAGGCAACACTTCAGTGGTGATGAAGAGACACAATTTCTAGAGCTCCAGTGGGAATTGTTTTCACCTCCTCAGAAGATTTATAGGCAGCGTTCTACTAACATTAAGCTATATATAAGAAACATTCTGTCTGAATGCATGCTGAAGCATTAAAAATCAACTTTCCTATTTTCACCTCACAGTTGATACAAATATCTCCTATCAAAAGTGTATGGAGTACACGGGATAATGTATACTGCTAGTCCTCTCGCACATTTCTGTATGACAAGCTTTAATCCTACAAACGGTGCATTAATTTCTCTTGGCTACCTTGCACAGAAGATGCCTGAGGGCTTTAAGCCTCTTGAAGGTCACAGGATGGGGAGAAAAAAGAAATATTTTCTTAAATAAGATGTCTGAAAGAATGTTTATATGTAGATGCAGATGTTGCGTGCAGAAATAAGTAATCCTTTGGTACAATTAAACAAACCTTCTAACGTACCCCTTAAGGGGAAGTAAAAGGAGACATCACCTTTTCCCATTATACTTAGCATATATCCACAATAAGTTTCCAGCTTTGCCTGCCTTGAGGATGTTTGGGAATTCATTTCAAATGTTTCCAGTGTTCAGCTCCCCCCATTCCGCCCCCCTCCCCCCCCCGCTCCCAGAGGCAATAGGGAGGAGAACTGAAAGAATGTAACTCCCATGGGTTGACATAAGAACAGTCCAGTAACTGAGGTATAACACAAATCACTACTGCTACCACCAATGCTAAAATTGTAAGGGAAATAGCAAGGGAAGAGAATACAACACCTCACCACCCGCTGACTGACACACAGGCCAACCCTGGCAATGATCTAACCCTTCTGGGTAGCTGCCCCCAGTTTATATACTGGGCATGATGTGCTGTGGTATGGAATACCTCTTTGGCTAGCCTGGGTCAGGTGTCCTGTCTCTGCTTCCTCCTGGCTTCCCCTCCTTCCTGGCAGAGCATGAGACTCACAAAGTCCTTGGCCAGACTAAGCATTACTGAGAAGCAACTAAAACATGGTGTTATCAGCGCTGCTTCCAGGCCGAAAGTCAAAAACACAACATGTTACCAGCTGCTAAGAAGGTGTCCTGGGTTCAGCAGTAGCAGTCATTTTTCTCCTTCTTGGTAACTGGTGCAATGGTATGTTTTGACTTTCAGCCTGGGAACAGAGCTGATAACACTGATGTTTTGGTCTGGCTAAGGACTTTGTGAGCCTCATGCTCTGCCAGGGAGGACGGGAAGCTGGGAGGAAGCAGAGACAGGACACCTGACCCAAACTGACCAAAGAGGTATTCCATACCACAGCACGTCATGTCCAGGATGTAACTGGGAGTTTCCCGGAAGGGCTAGGACTGCAGGGTCGGAGGATGTATCAGTCAGTGCTTGGTCTGTTTGGGGGGGAGAGTTATCAGTCGGCTGGTGGTGAGGTGTTGTTTTCTCTTCCCTTGTTATTTCCTTTATCATTGTTATTATTGGTGGTAGCAGTAGTGATTTGTGTTATACGTTAGTTACTAAACTGTTCTTATCTCAACCCGTGGGAGTTGCATTTTTTTCAGTTCTCCTCTCTGTCCCTCTGGGAGCAGGGAGAGGGCAAGAAGTGGGGGGGAGTGAGTAAACAAGCTTTGTGGCTTTAAACCACAACAGAAGGAGAAAAATGACTGCTACTTCTGAACCCAGGACAATTACTTAGAGTTTTTTTTAATTCTGATTGCTGTAAAGCTTTTTATAAGTACTTGCAAAAGAGAAAAAAATAAAAATTTTGGAGTAAGAGAGGAACTGATTATCCTTTTCTTTTTCTTTGGACTGTTGTGAAAAAGCAAGTGCTGGAATAAGTACCTATCCTAAATATTAAAGACATATTTTTTTGTTTTATTCACAATACTAAGCTTTATTGTGTCCCAGTTTGCTAACTGAGCTTACTGCTATTTTTGTAAATAAATAGTAATAATAAAAAAGTCTTCCCTTGTAGAAATGTGTATCTTTAAATGCCTAAAAATATGAAGAACCTCCTAAAAATCAGTTGTAGGAGAACAGTTAAGAAAACATCTACATTTCCCAAAATTCAGTGAACACTTTTTCTTTATTTTTAGGGTGGAGCATGTTCTAGTCTACCTGGAAGGTAATTTTCATAGCATAGCTTATTTTTAGCATTTATTTCTATTCATCCCTTGGATAAGAGAAATGCAGACATATCAATTAGTCTACCAAGTATTTATTTTTAAGGAATTCAGCAACAAATTTCATTATTATTCTTCCTTCATCATTGTATTCTCACTAATATTAAATCTTACCTTTTAATCGACCTAGTGACTAGATATCATGGACCACTAGTTACTTTTGATTATGGAAGTGCGAGGAAGGCACTGTCCAAGGGCTTCTCTGAGCTGAGTGTTAATTACCCATACGAAAAATTGCTGCAACATTGTGTATAATTTAGCACTGTCTCTATAGTAAAGAGAAATGCAGGAATACCAATTCATTCCTCAACTTATGAAACAATGCAAACTGTGCAGAAACTAAATTACATAAATTGAATTTTGTTGCCTCTTTACTGATAAGAAATTGCCTTCTAAGAGTGAGTGAAGCATTTTGGTGCGTATTACATCACTCTGAATGAGGATTTAACTATTGCTGAAATAAATAGCCTTGTCGCTTTTGAATACTGGGGATAAAGTTGGTTATGAAAGGAAAAGACAAATGTAGGCTGAGTTTGCAGAAACAAGAATGAAAATATTTTAATGATATCTATAAAACATTTAACTAAGAAAAAAAGAAGCTGATTAATAACCTAATTCACTTTACATGACTTACTTTTAAACTCAGTTGTGTGCTTGTTTCACAGGTTTTTTCTGTTCTTTCAGTTGTGTGGATACTGCTTAGTAAATACAAATGTGTGTGTAGTGAAATTATAACTATTCCTATCTTTTCTTCTGTTCTCTAACATGGAGAGATTGCTCAGATCTTTTCATGACCTGCCTGAAGGCTATGTATCACACAAAAATGAAACCTACTCAACTTCATTTATTTTCATTGCTTTCCTTTATTCATTCTGTCTGTGGTCCTGGTATATGTTATTTTCCATTTTTATGCTACAGAAACATCAGTAAATCAATGTTTCATTTCTATTCTGAAGATTTCCCTCTTCTGTCACAAGAAAGATAAGCTACTGTAACTGCTTGTCACCGAAATGTCTTACAATAACACGAGTTTTCAGCAAATGAAGAAAATATGTTACTATATTGTTTTTCCTTTAATATACCGTTTAAACATGGAATGCCAATTAATGTAGTCTGTTTGAAAATACACTACAGTAAAATATTGCCGTTTGATTTAGGGCTTTGGTTTGTTTTGAGTTTTTTTCTGTTTTAACTTTTAGACATATAAGAACATATTTTTACCATATTCAACCAAATTTAGACTGGAAAAGATGTTGCAAGAGTAACTAAATGGTGCTGAGCTGTCATCAAAGCTACTAATTAGTTCTTAATATTCTTGTGTACGTATAAAAGTGCACAGACTTCTACAGATGAATTGCTACTATAATCATTAAGAAGTGTAAATCAATCAATACAAAAGCAAACAGTTATGTTTCAGTGATCTGGAAATACCACTAGGTTGCAAGCTCACATTGCCAGGTCATGTTGAACTTGTTGTCAACCAACATTCCAAAATCATTCTCCTTAGAGCTGTTTTCAGTCCCTTTGTGTCTCAACTTGGATTTGTGCTTGAGATTGCCCTGACTCAGGCGCAGGACATTTCACTTGGCTCTCTTGAGCCTTATGAGTTTGGAATTGGCCCACTTCTCAAGCAAGTCATGATCCCTCTAGATGGCATCCTTTCCCTCCAATGTATCAACCGAACCACACAGTTTGGTGTCATCTTCAAACTTGCTGAGGGTGCACTCAATTCCACTGCCCATCTCACCAACAAAGATGTTAGTGCAAGTCACAATACCAATCCCTGAGGAACACCATTCGTCATCAGTCTCCACTTGGACATCAAGCCATTGACCACAATCCTTTGTGTATGACCATCCAGCTGATTCCTTATCTGCCATGGTCCATCCATCAAATATATGTCTTTTCAGTTTAGAGAAAAGGATGTTATGTAGGATTGTTTCACATGCTTTGCATAAGTCCAGGTAGTTTCTCATTTTCTTTTCCCTTATCCACCAGTTCTGTAACCCTGTAATCCTGCTGCAATGCTGTAAGTATTTTAATAGAATAAGAAGCTATTGTGTAATATTTACTCTATCTTCTTGTTGAAATAGTGTTGCACATAATTTTTTTCTTAAGAAAAAATAATTCCTGAGTTGAGTACAGGGTAACATGTAAAATGCATTTGGTTTATTACTTATAGTATGTATGAAATAGTTTGCACTTTCATTTACCTTGTTTCCACAAGAACACGTTTGTACCATCTTTTTAGTTGGGGCTCCTCTAATTCATCTTATACTTTCTTGTAAAATGGAACCTGTGCCTCAAAAAAGTATCAATGCACTTAGAAAAGTGATTACAGAAGAAATTTTGACAGTTCTTGGAGTTTTAGATATTGAAGCTGCAGTCTGCAGTGAAGATGGAAAACAAACCCAAAAATATATTGGAACTGAGTTTTATATAGCAAAAATCACACTTTCACCTGCGACATCTATACATGACCTGGGTAGATGCAATCTGATGGTAGTTCTGAGGCCATCTACCTTGTCATTGTGACATTGAGCTCAATACTCTACTACAGGGCTATACAGAAAATAGAGGTATTTCACAGTGCAGGCAAAACAGCAGAGGTAAACCTGCAGCAAGCTGTAAAGACCAGTATAAAATCTTCAGTCCCCAAAGGACAGATTGTGAATAACTTACTGAAGTAGAAAAAGAAAAGTTTGAAATGTCCAAATGCTGGGGAAAATAGGTATTTGATAGCTCAGTTGATGACTCACTGTCTACCTCTATCAAAACCTCAAACAATCCATAATAACTGATGGCTTCAGTGATGAGAACAAGATATGAGCTTCAGTAAATGTAATCTGGGCTGAAGCCTAACTGTTGCCACAGCCTAGAGGTTCATTCTGGTTAAGCCAACTAATAAAGGTTTTGCTGAGATTTAAGAAATTCTACAAAATCACCTACCCTTAAAGTTTTATGTGATTGCAGAATGTTCCTACAGCCTAAAAATATAATGAAGAAAAACCTCTTAAATGTTATACGTATTGAAAAAAACCCCGATGAAATATTGTCAAAGAGAAAAGTTTGACGCATCAAGTGATTACTTGGTATGTAACACTTAAAATGAAGTAATTCAAAAGTAGTTAGTTGCTTATACTGCTTCCTAGACTGCTTCACATTTGGTAATGAAAACATACAGGTATGTTGTCTTTTCTGTGGATGCTGAAACTAAGATTGCCAAAGAATCACAATGGCATGATGAACAATTTTTAGTCCATTTCAAGATCAAGAGGAAGCAGCGAAGTGGGGAGCACTTACAATGCAGCTTTTTGCTAAAATGAAAAGCCTTCATAATTTCCTTTATTGGTTACTCAAGGTCAAACGTTGAAGGAAGGGAAACAAGTATCATGCTAAAAAATAAAACAGTGCAAAACTTCTCACACAGTTTGCAGATAAAGCCTGAGATTAAATAAATAATGCTAAAAAATTCTCTCCATATATTGTTTAACTTTGAAGAAGAAACAATCAATTATTTGAATTTTCCTTCAAAGACCAAAATTAGTTCAAAAGGAATTTAATGTAGGGCCTTTTGCTTTTAGTAATTACATAGCAACATTATAACTTAAAACATTAAAGCTGCAGGTAAGCTCAGTGAAGTACTGATTTCTCAGGAGCAAGAAACCCCTGCTGAGTATCACATGTGCTTCACAGTTATTAATACCCCGCTATTTCAACTGGAGCTGTATCTCTTGCCTAAAATGAAGGACATATTTGCCTAACTAACATCTTTCCACAAGCTTAAACTAAGTCTGGCCTTAGTCTACTGTAGTCAACCTGCTGTTTGTTGGAGCATTATGTAGCCTGCACTGGAACAGGCTGGCCAGAGAGGTTGTGGAGTCTCTCTCTCTGGAGACAATCAAAACCCACCTGGAGATGTTCCTGTGTAACCTGCTCTGCGGGGCTCTGCCTTGGCAGAGGGGTTGGACCAGGTGATCTCCACAGGTTCCTTCCAACCCTAATGATTCTGTGATTCTGATATAGGCAATAAAGTGAATTCCTGATACTTTCTTTTTCGACTGAATAGTGCTGCCATGAGAGCTAGCAACAAAGAAAGCCATGAGAACATCCCAAAAGTCCTTTATACAGTACTGACAAGTAAGCAGTCGAGCACTTGCTTAGAACAAAAAGGAAATATTAGACTTCTATTTCTTATATTTTGTGTTTTGTTTGTATGTTCTTCAAGAGTACAGGCTGTTGACTTACCTGTTTACTTTCTAAAATGGAATAACAAGATTTGTGGATGAAGGGAGAGTGGTGGGTATTGCCTGTCTTGACTTAAAAGGTCTTTTGACATTATCTTCTACAGCATCCTTGTTGTATTCAGACTGACACATTGTGATCTAAGATGCATGAGAAACAAGTTGGATGGTCAGTCTCAAAGGCTAATGTGAGTGATTCTTTATCTGGTTCAAGGCCTCTTATAGATGGAGTTCCTTCACAACATGTACTGGGACCTATCCTATTTAATATCTTTATCAATGATCTAGAGGAGGAGATGGAGTACACTTTCATTCGGTATATGGATGACATCAAACTAGGGAGAACCCAGGTCAGGGTCTCCATTAAGAAGGACCTGGGTAGAGAATAGCCTCACAGGAGCCTCTTGAAAACTCTCCCACCTGGGATGAATTAGCCTCTGCAACAGTAGAGACTGGAGTCTGGGGTAAGTTGTGCTGAAAAGAATGGAAGCATCTGGGCTTAGAGCAAGCTGAGTATTAACTAGCAGTAGGTCCTGGCAGCAAAAGATGGTCAGCAGTTTCCTGGGTCATATGAACAAGGGCACAGCTGGTAGATCAATGCAGGTGATTTTTCTTCGTTACACAATACTCATTAGCCCACATATGAATTACCGTGTCCAGTTCATGCCTCACAAGTACAAGAGAGACACTGACAAACCAAAGTGAGCTCAGTGGAGGACAACCAAGCCGGTCACGGGCTGAAGAACAAGCAGAGGCTGGGGGAAATGGGCTTGTTCATTGACTCAGCACCATTCAGGCTGTTGTGAAGAAAATTATTATCCCAGCAAGACTCACTACAAATATCTGCAAAAAAAAATTACAGCAAAATGCAGGAGCAACCCATAAACTCAGTGTGCATCATAAGTATGAATATCCCTGGAAACCATGAGTTATTAGTGTCTTGTCCAACATATCACTATTACTTCTACAGAATGAAGTCTTATGCAACGTGTAGGTGTCCTGGAAGTTCATATGAAAACTTTTGTCATGTAATAGAGTCCTTAAAGTTTGCAATGTGTCTTCTGCCTATAAAGTAAGCTTATGGAAGTTAATCATATGGAGTAAGAGCAGTAATTTTGCAGGTTAAGAATTACTGCCTTTGCTTTCTAGATTTCTTACTTCAGCAAAATGTCAGTATGCCTATATTGATAGAAACCTCTGAGTTCTACCTCAGAATCATTAATATTTCACTGGAAAGCAATTTACAACTATTGGCTTCAAATATTACCCTGAAAATGATGTAGTGGCATTGACTGTCTGAAATTGTATGATTTCCTTAGCTTCTTATCCATTAGCTTGTCTGGTTAAAAAGAATCACCAGATATGCAAATCAAGATTTTTCATGAAAGCTGCCAATATAACCAACTAAGTATACTGAAGTAAAACTAATAAAGCTGGAAAAAAATTATGCAGATCAAATTGTTATAGAAAAGTAGGTAATACAAAATATAAAATTTAATAGTGCTGAGTGAAATATATACAACCACAATGTATGGACCAATTTCTTGCCTAAAAGTATTTCTGTTTTTCATTTAAAAGAGGAAAATACATTTAGGATTTGCTCTGGTGGGAGAGCTACAAGAGGAACTAGAAAAATTAAAGATCATCAGGGAGCCTGAGAAAAAAGAATGGGTAAATCCATGCTCTGTCCTTCCTGAGACAAAAACAGGAACAGTCACCAGAAAAAAAAATGAAGGTCAAGGAAATCCTGTATCCTGATGGGGATGACCTCATGGTCACCAGCGCAAGTGAGCTAATTGGTGACATCAAGATTGGAGTCCGCCTGGGCTGTAGTGATCATGCACTGGTGTAGTCTGCAGACCTGAGGGTATGGGTAATGCACAGAGTTCACTCAGGATCCTGCATTTTCGGAAAGCAAAACTCCAACTGCTCAAGCAGTTAGTAAATAAGACCCCTGGGGAACTCCCCTCAGGAACAAGGGAGCAGAACAGAGCTGTCAGATCATGAAGGACGCTTTCCATAAAGTGCCAGAGATGTTGATCCCCAAGTATAAGAAGTGAGGAATAGAAGGAAAGAGACCTGCTGGTCAAATTAAAGGGCAAGACGCAAATGCAAAGACACTGGAATCAGGGACAAGCATCCTGGGAAGAGTATACGAATGCTACCCAGTTGGCAAGGGAAACAAAGAATAACAAGAAGGGCTTCTATAGGCTTGTTAGCAAGAAAAGAAAGGTCAGAGAAAGTATGCCCCCCTAGACTCATAGAATACTTAGGGCTGGAAAGGACCTTAAGATCAGGTTCCAACCTCCCTGCCATGGGCAGGGACACCTCACACTAAACCATCTCACCCAAGGCTCTGTCCAACCTGGCCTTGAACACCGCCAGGGATGGAGCATTCACAACCTCCCTGGGCAACCCATTTCAGTGCCTCACCACCCTAACAGGAAAGAATTTCCCCCTTATATCTAATCTAAACTTCCCCTGTTTAAGTTTTAACCCGTTACCCCTTGTCCTATCACTACAGTCCCTAATGAAGAGTCCCTTCCCAGCATCCCTATAGCTCCCCTTCAGATACTGGAAGGCTGCTCTGAGGTCTCCACACAACCTTCTCTTCTCCAGGCTGAACAGTCCCAACTTTCTCAGCCTATCTTCATATGGGAGGTGCTCCAGTCCCGTGATCATCCTTGTGGCCCTCCTCTGGACTTGTTCCAGCAGTTCCATGTCCTTTTATGTTGAGGACACCAGAACTGTACACAGTAGCCCAAGTGAGGTCTCACGAGAGCAGAATAAAGGGGCAGGATCACCTCCTTCAACCTATTGGCTCCTATTGGCTATTCTTATGAATGTGAATTTCAATTATATCAAGACCTCAAGACGTAGATGAAGATCATTTAAGTTTTGTAAAACTTAAAGTCATAATTAGAAATGTACTCTTGACTGAAACAGATTGATGGCCATTTAATGCCTGAATAATAGCTTGTCAGAAAAATTTAATATACTTCCTTAATGGTTAACTGATATTATACCTTTAATTGCTTCATCTTATCTTTCTGAAACATTTTTAAGGTGTCTATTTTGTCCCTTGTTTTAGGTTGTACCTTGCAAAATCAAAATGCTAATATAAACCCAATAGTAGTTCACATACAAGTAAGATAATAATGTCCTATGGTTTTGTTTTTCGTTTTGGTGGGTATTTTTTTTTTTTATTTTGGTTTGGTTTATTGTTGTTTTGTTGGTTTGGTTTGTTTGGTTTGTTTGGTGTTTGGTGTTCTTTTTTTTCGGTTTTGGTTTTGGTTTCTTATCTACTCTGTAATAAAAAATCCTGTTATAAAGTAGAATCACCTGCAATGGACACAAAGTAAATACTTCATAGCAAGCACAAAAATCTATGCATTGTAAGTTCCTGAGGCAGCAAAACTTACATCTGCAAAGGAATTTGAAACCCTGTTCTGTCTGATTGCTTTAATGGTCACTTCTACAGCACGTTTCCCATTGTTTATAAAATAAATAAATAAAATACCACATGTCAAAGTTTTAATTTCAGCATCTTAATACTGAGGAAACCCAGTTTAGCTTTAAAGTAAGGATAGAACTCAGACATAAACTGCAAGTATGAGACTCAGCTGTGAGATTCTGCCTTTTAAGAATCAAGTGTCTCAGATACATCTGCTGAACAAATAGCAATTTGGAATAGCAAGATAATTGAGAGACTTTGGAGGCAAACTACTCTTACTCTTTTTTTTTTTTGTTGTTGTTGTTGTTGTTTCTGGTTTGGTTGGGTTTGTGGTTTGGTTTTGTTTTGCCCTTTTTTTTTTTTTCCACATTCTTTTATATAACACTTTAAAGGAAAATGTGCCTGTCTCAAGCCAGGTGATTTTTCTGGTTTCTGTTTCCTGCATACTTCAGCAATAAAGCTGTAAATCTGCACAAAGCAGTTTGCATGTTTTCAGATTCTTCCTAATGAAGGATTACTGCAATATGGCCTTGAGCTCATAGCTGCAGTACTTTGCTGTTCTCTCAGTTGGAACTCAGGCCTAAAACTTTGTATATTCTTCCTTATACTGAGATCAGGGGATCTCACCATACAGTCCTAGCCTGGCCTTTGATATAAAGATGAGGTTATTGATTCTGCAGTGAGTATTTCTGGCAGTTCAGATATTTTCTTACTGTCTACTCAGCTGTTCTTCATAGCTTATAGAAAATGTAGTCTGCTTTTAGAGAAAAACCCTTAGCAGATATTAAGTTGACAATCCAACTGCTGTGCCAATTTCTTACAGCATAAAAGAAGGAGATGATAGGTCAAAATCCCAAAATCATTCTATCTTGCAGTGAGAATTTGAAAGCCAGTTATGTTTCATTTCACCTCATGGGAGCAATTACTATTTCAGAACTGGCTCTTAACTTCCTGAATGAAATTCCACCAAATTATGGACACATACAGCAGTTTGTACATGATTGATAACAATACAAAATAAGTATTGAAAAGTTGAGATAGTGTGACAGTTACATTGAGGGCTGGAAGCCAGATGTAGCTGTTCATGTCACTTTTTATCTAACTCCAATGGTACATTTAATTTCTGACCCTGCAAAGTGGTCCATCTGGCTGGAAAACATTGTGCCCTTGCAAAGCCCTGCTGAAGTCAATGAGGTTCACATGCTAGAGCAGCTTGCAGGGCAGGGCTAATTCTAGGAATTAATAACTGGGTTCCATTACACAAGCATCTGTGTCAGGTTTCCCTTAAGGAGTCCAACCCAGCTTCATTATTGTTTTATAATTAAACGATATTTTTCCAGATGTAACAATTTGCCCTAATCTCAGAGTAGGACTTTCTGCACAGATACGCAGAACACAACACTGAGAGCTTCTCCAAAATGCTTGCCATATGTATAAAGCATATGGCACAGTTCTATAATTGTTTTATGTGGCAGGGACCTTGTGAATTTTCAAAGATCAAGAACTACGAGAGAGAATAACTTAAATATTGCAAACCCTTTAATAGATAAGTGCTGTGCTCCCAGAAAACAAACAATAACATTAATAGGAATGAAGTCAGTGTAATGTAATACAGTAGGGAACAATCTTGGCAACTAATTTTGAGATTACTATTTTTCCTGATTTAAAGAAATGCAACCAACATTTTATTTACACCTCCATTCCCCAACATAGTGTTTTTATGTTGTGTTTTCCAGCTGAAGAAAATTACAATCTATAGAAAATTCCTGTATGTAAGTAAGTGTGCTACTAAGAATGAACATTATTCATGTTACTGAAAATGCTTAACAGACCCAGGATAATTTGAATAACATTATTTCTTCATATTTAGAAAGAAAATGTGGGCTGGGGCTCAGCTGCACTAATGGTAGTAGATGCTTCCTGTGACCAGCGATTCTGACTGTGTTGCCATCAAGAAGCCTCAAGGTGGATCAGCCTAGTTGAATAGAGTCTAGATCTATGGGTCTTCATCTCAAGGGACTTTTTTCCTTCATATTCACCTATATGTTCATGATACATTCACAACTCAGTCTCTCCTTACCCCCTTTTTTAAAAAAAAACAACTTCTGTCTTTGTAGGACAGTCACTCCATTCGTAAAACTGCAACTTAATCTTTTGCATAAACCTCAAGTTTTCATTGCAAGGTACCTCTGGGATTGTGGTATCAGAGGAAAGGAACAGCTTTGTCAACAAGTGCTGATAGGAGCGGCACAGCTTTGCATCTCGTAAAAGTAAAGCTATGGTACTCAGAAAAGCAATTAACCAGGATCTCTGTCCCATGCTAAACACTGGAGAAAGATCTGCAGAGCTTCTCCATGTGCTCCATATGTAACAGAAAGACTTCCACACAGTTTGCTGCCACTGATAACGAGGAGGTGGAGAACAAAAAAGAAAAAACAACCAAGGAATAGAGCTTTTTTTTTGTCTCCATAACAGATACAGAACTCTTTTTACGTTCAAGTATCAACTCTTGCTAAAAGTACAGTATTTTCTGACAGTACTATGGTATCAAGGTGATCAAATGAAGACTATGCATGAAGGTGGAACTTATAATAAATAGTAATCAGTTAATAAAATTATTTATAAATTTTAGTACAGAGAAATAAAGTGCTGCATACAGATTTCTGGAAAAATGTGTGTTATAATGGCTCTTAACAGTAAGAAAAGATATATTGCAATCACAGTAGATAATTTTATGAACCTGGCAGCTACACAGAAATTAGCAGAACAAACTCAATGGTAGATCTGTTTCCAGTGTGATAGGTAATGTCATTATGCCACTGAAGAGATCTGGGATATACTTGTTTTGCCCTTCATGTCCCCAAGAAAGTGCGTGGTGACAACCTGTGTATCAGACTCTGTTCTGTTTAGCTGTTCTAAAGCATCCTCGCATCCTCCCTTATAGCTGTAAAATTACCACAGCAGGTCCTGCCTGAAGGGGAACAGACATTGGAGGCTACAGGAAATTGCAGGATAGCTATTATCTGCTCTACTCATTTGTAGAAAATCTTCATGACTGTAATGAGGGACAAAGAACTTTAATCAGAGCTTATGTGGATATCTAAATCATGTTATATTGCAAAAAAAAAAAAAAAGAAAAAAAAATTGCCTATGCTCTAAATCAAACACCATGAGTGAGAAAATCCATGAATGGAGAATCTCATCTGATTTTGGATTCAGAGGCACAGCCTTAAATGCTTATTATTTAAGAACAGCAATTATGATTTCTGTTTATTACTACACAAGCAGCAGTTGTTCTTTGCATCAAGAAGGCATTTTATGATAAATATTTTCTAGTACAATTTAAATTGGACTCACCTCATGAAATTGTATTTGTAAAGTTCTTTTTTGAGATTACCAGGACTGCTAGCACTGTTAGATATTGACTAGAAGAAATTTGCTGCTGTTTAGGCATATATTGCAAATTATGGTTGTCTCATCAGTAAAGAAACTGCTTTGTTCAGTCACCAAAATGTTACAGACAAGATATAAAATGAGATTTAAGCCACCACATTTTCAAATTCAGTTCTAAATATTTTTTTTCAGTATGCTCTCAGTTTCTTTACTGAAAAAAAGTAATGACTGAAACCTCCAATTTCTCAGTATGTTTACCCTCACAGAGGTTTCTTTCAAATTCATGACATAATACTCAGTGGTAGTAATCTTGACTTCATGTAATTGAAATCAGGAGAGGTGGTTTTGGCACTGAAATTTTAAATATTCTATCTTAAACACTTTTTCTCAAAACTCCTGCTTTTTACATTCCACAATACAGTTCTGTTGCTTCTGCAAGCTGGTAATCGTGTATTCTAGCAGTTCCCATAAGATCACATTCTAATCCTATCTTTTCCTACTCAACCACTCTTTTTTATTAAAAAGATTTCAAAGGATTTAAACAGTACTGCTGAAATTGTTTGAACTTCAAAAAAGTCTATACCTGTATCTTTACAGTTGTTTCCACTGTAAAGATTGAAAAAAGCATTTTAAAACATGAAGTAGTTTCAAGTCAGCATTGCAAGAAAAAAGGGAATTTAATGTCATTAAAACTTTGAAAGAAAATTATGCATAATACTTGGTATCTTAGAAACAGAAACAGTGATTTATATGCCTAACCTTGCAAAAAAAAAAAAAAATTAAAACAATAAAAACATCATATAATACTCTGAGTCCCTGAGGAGAATCAAATAAGCTGTGGTAAATGACACCACAGAATACACTAACAACGTATTTCTTCTTAAGTCAATATTGTCTTAGCATGTTATCACAGTTAGAAGAATTGTGATAGTAATATAGAACAGAAAATATAGGTGAAATTAATCTGAACTAATTTTGAATCTAATTAATTTCTAATCTAATTAATCTGAACAAAGCAAATTGCAAAATGCAGAGACAAATTTAATAGAGCCAATGTTCCAGACAGAAACTAAAGATTCAGTATGTCTTTTGTAATTCAATTTATTGCATGTTTTAGCACCTTTCTGTTGTTGCAAAAACCTAATCTGCACAGTTAGATTATGACTGCCTCTACCTAAAATTTCACTAGTAACATGGGGACATATTCTGGAGCAAAACCACCAGGTTTTATGTCGTAGTTGTCATGGATATATTTATTAACTGTGGAGCAATTACTGCAGATATTAGCTTGCCTAAAGAATAGGAGTATCTTTTCTTTTACAGCAATTGTTGTGCAATGTATTTTCCTCTCTTTTGCTGTTTCAGGCACAAGCATGCATGTGTGTGCACATGGATATTTAATATGTATGAGAACAGACGTGTGGATCTGTTTACATCTCAATATGTTTCTATCAAATAACATATAAAACCACCTCTGACTTCTCTGTGTAAAAATATATAATATTGTTAACAGGAAAACATGTATTGCTCTAAAATACCTACTCCTTCCTATATTTGTCAAAGTGAATACTTATACCAATTAAACACCAAAACCAAAGAAAACTTGTAACAACATATAAAAATTTGGTTTCTAATCATATTTTGCTAAAATAAACAAATAGATATTTCATATCTTTGCAAATTGCAACGTAAACTTAATCTGCATTATTCAGATTAGCATATGTGATGCAATTATAGCACAACTGATGGGCTGCATCAAAAGAAGTGTGACCAGCAGGTCGAAGGAAGTGTTCCTGCCCCTTTATTCTGTCTCGTGAGACCTCATTTGGAGTATTGTGTGCAGTTCTGGTGTCCTCAACATAAAAAGGACATGGAACTGTTGGAACAAGTCCAGAGGAGGGACACGAGAATGATCAGGGGACTGGAGCACCTCCTGTATGAAGATCGGCTGAGAAAGTTGGGGCTGTTCAGCCTGGAGAAGAGAAGGCTGTGTGGAGACCTCAGAGCAGCCTTCCAGTATCTGAAGGAGGCCTATAGGGATGCTGGGGATTGACTCTTCATTAGGGACTGTAGTGATAGGACAAGGGGTAACAGGTTAAAACTTAAACAAGGGAAGTTTAGATTAGATATAAGGAGGAAATTCTTTCCTGTTAGGGTGGTGAGGCACTGGAATAGGTTGCCCAAGGAGTCTGTGAGTGCTCCATCCCTGGAAGTGTTCAAGGCCAGGTTGGACGAGGCCTTGGGTGAGATGGTTTAGTGTGAGGTGTCCCTGCCCATGGCAGGGGGGCTGGAACTTGATGATCTTAAGATCCCTTCCAACCCTAACTATTCTATGATTCTATGATTCAAAACTTTTATTTGTGATTGAGTCAGGTATTATATGATGAATCCATATACCAAGTTCTCAGTAATAATATAAGCTCAAAAAATGTCACTATATTAATTTCTAGCAAACATTTGTAGTTGACATCTGCCATAATTAAACTGCATTTGCAGTTCCAAATTATTTCTTAATGTTTAATCCTGTATATGGAAAGTCATTATTTACAGTACAAATGCTTGTATACCATGCAAGAGGAGGGAAATGTTTTTCTTCATCTCTTGGAACAAGTAGAAAAATCAAAATGTGCTTACTGACTAAAATGCCAGAATAGCTAAAATTATGGTAAAAACATATTGCTAGATTGATGTTAACCAACTAGAAGCCAAATCCTTTTTGCATTGCCATATGTCTAGAAGAAAATTTTTAAAGTGTTGTTCTGCAAGAAATTTTTTTCAAGACATTACCTTTCTTTTTGAGATTCTGTGTTTTGCAGGCAGATCTTAAAGATTTTGGTGAAAGTTACGAAAATGTTTCAGTGGATCCTACACATTTTAACACCACCACCATCATTCTGAGCAAAAAGTGGAATACAGCTGTTTATACTAGAGACTCTGAATGGCTATTAACATTTAAAAAGAAAAACAAAGGCCATATTTGCTTAAGAGCTGAGTGTCTTCGTGCTGTTTGGTATCCATTTCTAAAGTTTTTACCACAATCTGGTGACATGTAAGTTATATTCTGGCTCTCCCCTGCCATACAAAAAATGCATTTCAGACTGGACTGTAGAATACAAACAATGTTGGCATAATATGCCTTTTTAAGATTTCATATTTTCATTTCAAATTTGGAAAAATTGAGAATATTTCAAATAAAAGGATCATAGCAAACACCAATTTCATACTTGTTTTCTTTTTTCTTTTCCTACTATTTTTCGTTTTTCCTGTTTACTGTTTCTCCTAGTTTCATCTGGGATAGAGCTAATTTTCTCCCTGTTGTTTATTGTTTGTTGGGTTTACATTTTAGTTACAATTTTTTAGTTCCATATAGATTCATAGAATAGTTAAGGTTGGAAAGGACCTTAAGATTATCAAGTTCCAACCTCCCTGCCATGGGCAGGGACACCTCACACTAAACCATGTCACCGAAGGCTCTGTCCAACCTGGCCTTAAAAGCCAGTGATGGAGCATTCACAATTTTGTTGGGCAACCCCTTCGAGTGCTTCACCACCCTTACAGTAAAGAACTTCTTCCTTATATCCAATCTAAACTTCCCCTGTTTAAGTTAGAACTTGTTACCCCTTGTCCTATCACTACAGTCCCTAATGAAAAGTCCCTCTCCAGCATCCCTATAGCCCCCCTTCAGATACTGGAAGGCTGCTATGAGGTCTCCACACAGCCTTCTCTTCTCCAGGCTGAACAGCCCCAACTTTCTCAGACTGTCTTCATACAGGAGGTGCTCCAGTCCCCTGATCATTCTCGTGTCCCTTCTCTGGACTTGTTCCAACAGTTCCATGTCCTTTTTATGTTGAGGACACCAGAACTGCACACAATACTCCAAGTGAGGTCTCACGAGAGCAGAGTAGAGGGGATCACCTCCTTCGACCTGCTGGTCACGCTCCTTTTCATGCAGTCCAGGATACAGTTGGCTTTCTGGGCTGTGATCGCACACTGATGGCTCATGTTCATTTTCTCATTGGCCAGCACCCCCAAGTCTTTCTCTGCAGGGCTGCTCTGAATCTCTTCTGTGCCCAACTTGTAGCTGTGCCTGGGATTGCTCATACCGAGGTGTAGGACCTTGGACTTGGCATGGTTAAACTTCATGAGGTTGGCATCAGCCCACCTCACAAGCGTGTCAAGGTCCCTCTGGATGGCATTCCTTCCCTCCAGCGTATCAACCGAACCACACAGCTTCGTATCATTGGCAAACTTGCTACGGGTGCACTCAATCCCACTGTCCATGTCACCAACAAAGGTGTTGAACAAGACCGGTCCCAACATCGATCCCTGAGGGACACTCCTCGTTACTGGTCTCCAGCTGGAAATTGAGCCATTGACCACAACCCTTTGCGTGCGGCCATCCAGCCAGTTCTTTATCCACTGATATCTCCTTGTTATTTCCCCTTTCATTATTAATATTAGTATTTCTTTTTACTTTAATTATTAAACTTTTCTTATCTCAACCAACAGGTTTTACATTTTTCTCTTGTCCTCCTCCACATCCCAGTCTGGGGGATAAAAGGGGGTAGGAGGAAGGCAGAAGAGTGAGTGAGCAGCTCTTTGGTACTGTCGTGGTTTTAACCCAACCAGACAGCTTGTTACCCACTCCCCCCTTCTTGCCCTCCCCCTGCTCCTGGGGGAACGGAGAGGAGAATCAGAAAGAATGCAACTCCCACGGGTTGAGATAAGAACAGTTTAGTAGCTAAGGTATAACACAAATCACTATTGCTACCACCAATAATAATAATGGTAAAGGAAATAACAAGGGAAGAGAATACAACACCTCATCACCAGCTGACCGATAACTCGTCCCCCAGCCCGACCAAGCACCGACCGATACCTCCTCCAACCCTGCAGTCCACCTGCCCTTCCGGCTAACTCCCAGTTACATCCTGGACACGACATGCTGTGGTATGGTATACCTCTTTGGCCAGTGTGGGTCAGCTGTCCTGTCTCTGCTTCCTCCCAGCTCCCCCTCCTCCCTGGCAGAGCATGAGGCTCACAAAGTCCTTAGCCAAACCAAAACATCATTGTTTTTCAGCTCTGTTCCCAGCCCGAAAGTCAAAACACAGCACTGCACCAGCTACCAAGAAGGAGAAAAATGACTGCCACTGCTAAACCTAGGACAGGTTCTCATTTACCAGCCAGAGTTAAATCATGACACCTTTTTTTCCACTTCTTAAAAAATCTTTCTTTTGCCTTCTTTTGTCACAACTCAGTACATTTTCAATGCCTCCTCTACTTGCCCCTCATTTTTAGATCTTATTTTTTTTTCTTTCACTCTTTTTTTTTTTTTTTTTTTTTGTAGAATCATCTAGTCCAACTCCCCTTCCACGGGCAGAGTTCTTTAAAGCTCTGTCTAACCTGACTTTGAGCACTTCCAGTGACGGAACATCCACAAATTAGCTGGGCATATACTTCCATTGTCCTACCACTCTCATACCAAAGAATCCATTTCTCACATCTCATCTAATTTAAATATGCCCTTTTCCAGTTTAACACCATTACCTTATAACTACAGACCCTCAGAGATAAAAGCTTCTCTCCATCTTTCTCATAAGGCCCCTTTGTACGATGAAAGGTCTCCCTAGAGCCTTCTTTTCTCCAGGCTGAACAACCACAACTGTCTCAGCCTTTCTTCACAAGAGAGGTGTTTAATCCCTCTAATCACTTTTTCATCCCTCCTCTGGATCCTCTATAAGAGGTCCATGTTCTTTTCATGCTGGGGGCCCTGGTTCTGAATGAAGTACTCCAGCTGTTGTCTCACAAGACTATGCATAACTTATTACAGCCTCAAGGACCTCATTAAGTCCTTTGGATGGCCTAATACCTTGATTAGCATGATGAGAAGGCATTGTCTGAAAACAATACAGAGGTCTGAAATGAACTCCAGCACCCCAAGTAACGTCCTTCTCCACACAGGATTAAATGAAAAGACTTCTCCCTACAGTTTTCTTGGGACTTTCAACACTGACTGAGTCACTGGCCCTAAAACCAGGCAGGAAGTGTTTTGTCTTATCACACAGCATGGAATTTCATAAATGAAACTTCCCATACTGGTAGACACTTCATATTGCTGATTACATTGACTTAAGATTATTAGGGCCTGACTCTGAGAATGTAGAATAGTCTAAAAACATCCCAAAATGTAGGTTTGCAAGAATCGAGAACAAGCAAAATAACAAGGCTTTAATTATGTGCCCACTTTTCCACCAGCACTTCCTCCTATAGCATCACTTCTACTTTAGTCTATGAGTGTCTGTGGATACCAAATACAGAAAGATATGATCAACATGTCATCTAATGAAATTATCAAAGGAAAACAAATACTGTCTGACTCTGCTTTCATTTTGAGACTGTTTATTTCAAAAAATTACTTCAATAACTAATTATGTAAAAAACTTAATTCTGTGATGATATATACAAAGTAGGCAGCAACAAAGGTTAGGGTACATTCTCACACTTTCCCTATCAACAAATACTATAAAAAAAATAATGTACTACCTAGTAAAGAATCTTTACATTAGACATAGAGAAGAATCTGTAGTAAAACATATACAGCTGAACTTGCTTTCTGTTTTAACATGATGCCATATCATAAAATTTTCATAGCTACTGGTAGAGAGGGCTAAGCTGATGTTCCCACTTTAAATGTTTCCATTATAAATCCTATTTTACAAGTGAATTAACTATGGCAGGCCACTTTATTAAGCATCAGACTGAACCTATGGGCCCTACTCAGTTACACAGCATGTAACTCATGTTCCCATTTGTTTTGAATAATAAAACTACATAATCCAGCTAACCTTTAGAGTACATAATCATGGTAGTCTTCCATCCAGATAATTATGTGCAACTCAGATTACATTCCATTAATGTGTTGGCTAGCTGATCATAGAGAATGGGGTGTATTCAGCCAGAAAGGGTAGGAGCAGTCCAAATGAACAACTTTAATATATTCAAAGACAAAGTAGAGCCAAGACATTGATGCTGGTATTTTAAAGTGAGAAATTTACAGTGTGAAACCAAACTTTACTTCCAAAGTAACCTGTTTCACTTCCCTACTACTTATAGGGGCAACACAGTTTAAGCCAGTGAATGGGGGGGGGGTTCTTAAATCACTGCATCTTCACTCAGTCATGATTCTGAGATGCAAAACTATTATCTTGTCATGGTTTAAGCTCAGCTGTAAAACACGGAATCGCTCTCTCACTCCCTCCTTTCCTTCCCCCACTCCTGGAGGGATGGGGAGGAGAATCGAAAGAATGTAACTCCCACGGGTTGAGAGAAGAACAGTCCAGTAACTAAGGTATAACACAAACCACTGCTGCTACCACCAATAATAATAATGATAAGGGAAATAACAAGGGAAGAGAATGTAACTGTTCACCACTGCTGACCAGTAATAGCTAGCCGGACCCTGGCAGTGATCTAGCCCTTCCAGGTAACTCTCAGTTTACATCCTGGGCATGACATGCTGTGGTATGGAATACCCCTTTGGCTAGTTTGGGTCAGGTGTCCTGTCTCTGCTCCCTCTCGGCTTCCCCTCCTTCCTGGCAGAGCATGACACTCACAGAGTCCTTGGTCAGACTAAACATTTGATCAGTAATTAAAAACATTGGTGTTATCAGTGCTGTTTCCAGGCCGAAAGTCAAAACCACAGCGCTGCACCAGCTACTAGGAGAAAAAATGACTGCTACTGCTGAACACAGGACAGTATCTGCCCCTGGTTCCATACCATTCACGTTATGTTCAGATCCCACATTTTCAATATACCATCACTTATCTCAGTGCAGTTTTATCGTAATGCATGGACCAATCCCTATAAAGCTGCTGAGTTTATTCAGTCCATGATGTAAGGCTCCATCTCTTGTAACAGTCTTTCAGAGCAGGAGAGGCTGTGTGCAGTGTTCACACTCATGAATAACCTGGGCAATACTGACCATTGTTAAGGAGAAAAAAATGATTGCTACTCCTGAACCCAGGACATATCTCTTCAAGCATTTGTCATAACAGCAGAGTAACTTCTGTATTCTTCTTTGCATTAGTATATCACTTCTGCATTACAAGATCTGTGCTACACATAAACATTATGACAATTGCTGTGGAGTATATATATATCCAGTTAATTTCAGCTAGAAGAGAAAAGAGAAGTTGAGAAACAGTCCTACAGCACAATTCTTGGAAGAAGAAAATCTGGGAGGAAGCCTAGATTAAATGTTTGTATGTTATTGTTCTTAACTACCATTGAAGCCATATCCTGCAGGGAGGAAAGTGTACACTCAGCGTGCTTTTTTCTTGGTGTGGACAGACGTTTCTGTTCCTATGCAGTTATGTAAATGTATAATTATATGCATCGTAGCCTCAAGAACATCTTTGCTTGAGAGCTGAGCTGTTATTTTCCAGCTATTTTAGCTCATGGAAGCCCATATACACCCTCTACCAACAAACTTCATTTAGCCATTGTTTCACCATATGTGACTCAAAATTTCATGCCTTTATTACAAGGTTACTGAGCTTTGAAATAGGTAGCAGCCAAGCACCTCTTCTCTAAGACCATGTCTACATACAGTATTTAGGAATAGACAAAATGCAAGTGGACTGTAGTCATAACCAGTTCCAAATGAACGCAAACATCACCATAGACAGAGCACCTTAATACAGCCTCACACCCTTTGCATGAAAACTTGATACAAATCTAGAAAGCAACAGTGTTTAGAAAGGCATCCTGCCCAGCAGGAGAGGGGGGAAAGGAGAAGGTGAAGAGCAGCTGTATGGTACTTAGTTATTCTGTGTGTTTAAATCATGGCAAAGGACAGGTAAAATAATTTAACAAAGGACTTTCTTATTTACACAATAATTAATTTCAATCATAAAAATATTGGAGAATTACTGATCTAAGCAACAAAATGTATTAAAATATTCTGAACATTATGCTTCTAGTTTGATCTTCCTCTTTCTGTGAATCCCTGATTTGATGTTTAAAGGCATTTGATCCTCTTTTCATGTGGGTTTTTAATTTTCTTTCTTTTCTATAAGCAGTATTTCCCTTTTCATATTTATTCTCTGAATTAACTTTCAGTCTATGAGATCTACTAGATGCCATCCAAATAGGATGGCCACCCAAGAACAGCCAACCAATATTTCACAGAGAGGAAAAAGACATTCAATACTGAAGATCCATGGTCACTCTGTATATATATATATGATATTATTGTAAAAAGATTACTGGACTGTTTCAAAGTAACAACTTAGGAAACTGGGGTAATATGGGGTAATAGGGTAATTTAGGGTAATAAACCCTAAACCTTCCCTTTTACAACCTTGCCAATAAAAACCCCTTTTCTTCCGGCCTAATACATGTACTAAAAAAATGCAGTGGTTTAAAGATTTAAAAATGAAATTCAATATGGAAAAAATAGAATTACCCTAGCCTAGAATGAGAAACATTCTAGCTATAATATCCATAAAACCTGACAACCTGACTTCACATTTGGCAGATCTCATCTAGTTTCTGACAATATCTGAGAATCAAACAGACTTCAGTTTATAGCCTAAATGGAGTTACTTCAGATAGTTTAGATTTCTCTAGTCTTTATAAACCAGTTTTGTTACAGTACTGAAGGTACATTTCTGCTTCGCTTCCCAATCAAAGGTTTGACACTTTATATTTTGTGGCAAAGATGTAAAGAAACTATAGGATGTTAGATAAAAAGATGTCTTCTAGAAGCTTGAGGCTCTATAAAGTCATTTATTTCCCAAAGAATGAAGTTCTGTTTCAGAGAGTTCAAGAAATGAGCATTATTTTGAATCAACCTGTAAAATTTCTAAAGGTCGTGTGTCAGATCTGTTCTTATTCGAACTTTTTGCTGTCTATAAGTTAAATATTAAATGTAAATATTAAATCTGAGAAACTGAAATAAACTGGAAGAATTCAGTACTGTCTAGATATCTGGAGACTCTAAATCTTCCAATTTCACTGACAAATTAGCTTGCAGAGGGACTAAACTATCCATTTGTCCAAAATCCTATTCATATAGTAATTCCCAAACCGTTACAAGTGGATCTAGATTGAAAAAAAATATACTACATTCTAAAGCAATGGTGGGACAGAGATGCAATAGAAAATGTATCTCTCTTAAAGACTCAGTCTAGTTGTTTGATTAAATCCCAGAATTATCTAGAGAAGGTTTTGTTTTAAAGTTTAAAATGCCACATATAGTCAAGCATATCTCTGCAGTTGCATGAGCATGCTACAAGTTTCTTGCTGGAAAGAGAAAGAAAAGAACATGAAAGCAAAATTATTTCACAGTACTTTTTTTTATTATTGACCAACAATAGTAACCAACAAATTTATTTTATTATAGTAGACTCTGAAATGTCTGTATTATATTTTATGTATGTGGTAAGAATCTCTTGAAATTAGGTACAGTGGTTTAGCTATTCTATCCAAATAAGACTCTAAATGGGACAACCTAGAGGAAATGAAAGAAAGTCAATCTTTCATAATGCATCTGTTCAAAACAGATAAGACAGTAATGCCTCCATCATCAGTAGGGATAAATTTTAGTTGTCTGGTTTCATTCAGGTTAGAATGGGATCAAAAGAGATCCAAAAATTCTCCCACCTCTGGCTTGAGAATAGGTTTGAAGGAGCAGGACAACCCTGTCCATTTTTTGTCTGTACAAAACTGTTGAACAGGCACATACACAGAAAGGGAGAAAAACTAAAGATCAGCAAGGGGTTCTGCATTTTTTTTCTTTGACTGACTGGTTTCTTTACCCTGCCAGAGAGAAAAAAGATTTCCAGAGGTGTAGCCAATACCCGACATCTACACTTTCCATTCCAATACTCCAGTCATAGGAGCCATCCCACCGTGTTTCTGTGATGCCTATTATAACATGCCCCCATAGATGTGCACACATCTCTAATTCCTCTTGTTTGTTCCCCATGCTATGGGTGTTTGTATAGAGGCACCTGAGCTGAGATACAAATGAAGCTGGCTTTGTGAGGGTGATAGGCCAAGGTCCAGCGCATGTTTGGGTGTCAAAGATTTGGCAATACAAAGCAAATTATCAGGCAAGGGTTTGGAATAACAGTCAGAAACTTCAACTGCTGACTAACTAAAGATTAGAGATGGTGCCAGTGTATCCCAGTAACAAATGTAATCAGACTCATGACAATCCCAGAAAGGCCTACTTACCCCATTAACTGCTAATTAAATGCTTTTGCTGTCTTCAGGATAATTCAGCAACCCTATCAGTGACAATGTGCGCTGCTCTACCAAACTGCTGCCTTTGTAGTTAACCCCTACTTGGTGACAGTGTGTTGTGGGTGGACCCCAGCAGGCAGCTTAACACCCACACAGTTGCTCACTCACCCCCTTGTCCTGCAGGACAGGTTAAAATGGAATGAAGATAAAGGTACTTGTGGGTTAAGATTAAGAAATTTTAATAAATGAAGCAAAAGCCACGTGCACAAGCAAAGTGAAAAGCATTTACAATTTCGCAGTGGCAGACAGATGTCCAGCCAGCTGCTGGAAACCATGTCCTCAGCACACATTACAAACACCATAAACATGAACATTCCCCCTTCCTTTTCCTTTCCCTAGCTGTACTCATCATCAAATGATATGGATGTCCTTTTTGTCACTTCTGGTCAGCTGTCCTGGCTGTGTACCCTTCCAATCTCTTGCCCACACCCAGCCAACCATAGGGGCAGAGTGGGAAAAACAGAAGTTAATGCAGTACATGCACTGCTCAGCAGTAGTGAGTTAACAAGACTTTTTTAGCCTCAAATACAAAACACAATACCATACAGGATGCACTGAAGAAAGTTAACTCCAACGCAGACAAACCCAGTACACAATGTCAAGTTTTAAAAGAAAATGAATAGTGCATTGAATAATACCTGCCCACAACCCTCCGAGATCTACGAAAGCCTGAGAGAGCCAACGCATTTCCTGATTCAGGTCACTGATCTTTCAGTTTAAGTAATCTCCTGGCACCATGTAAATTCATGGCAGTATCAAATGTTAACTTTAAAATTTTCACTGTTTTTCTGTAATAAGGCAAATGTTTAATCTACTTGGACACACTCTAAAAATGGTAACTAGGAAACCTGCTTTTAAGAGTTTGTATCTTCCTCAATTCTGTAATGAGGATACTAGCTTTGTAGTTATCATGACTTCTGGTAATGCAATATCTCCAAATGCTTAAAAGTGTCTTGCAAGCTAAGCTTATCGTCTGGTATATAGGTTTTATTTTGATATGTAGTTTTATTGCAACTTCACCAATGGACTGTATAGCATTTAGGTAAGCTGAAGGCTGGTGTTTTGTTCTTTACAGCATCTAAGAAACTGATTTTATATCCTTGAAACTTTCAAATAAAACATAAGAACTTCTATAATGCGTACATAAGAAATATGGACGTATTTCAGGAATAGCCTTCAAGCAAATCTAGGTCTATCTAAAAGTTTCACACCACAGTTGCATTTATTCAGCTACAAAGAGCTTAATAGAGTTACACTTTATTGTTGTTTCATTTGGTTTGGAGTTTTGTTCTTGTTGTTGGGGTTTTTTGTAGTTAAGATTTCTCCCAGCACAATTTTCAATGCAGTGGAAAATACTCAAGTGACTTGTGAGATGGACAGACTCTCTATGCCTTCAAGCTGTGTAAGCTAGTATAACACTAAACTTCAGAAGCAGTGTGTTTATCTGAAAAAATTCACAATGCTTCATTCCTAAGATACTTCATCAGCACTCCACTGCTCATACCCTATAGGCAGAGGAGAATAACCACAAGCCTTTTCTATTTTTTTTTTCTTATCCAAGGGCATAGGTTTCATACAATTTTTAAAAACTCCTAAAGCCACCATGCAATTCAGATTTCTATAGACCTAATTTTTCAGACAAATTGATCATCTCAAATAAAATTGAAATAACTTCTTCTCAGTACCCAACCTCAGTTGCTTACAGATATAACACCAAAACACTTTCAGTTATATCTGAAATGAAATAACCATATAAGTACTGCCCCTAAGAATGGTTATAAGCATATGGACTTATGAGAGATATATTGGGCTATGTCCACTGCAGAATGTCTTTACATTAGAGCATAAAATCTTAAAAATAATACAGGCATTTATAGAGAGCAAGGGTCAAGACTATAAAATCAGGGAAATGGTGCTTCTGAACATTTGAGAATGTCTGAGAATGGATGCACATGCATTGTGTACAAACTATATTCTGAGGATACTGTAAATAAAAAATTCAACAGCTAAAAAGAGAAGAAAAAAATAACCCAATAGAAAACTCTATGTGCTAACTGCAGGTCATTCTGGGTATATAATGCCATTTATTAAAAAAAAAAAAGTAAAAAAGAAAACCCAAACCCTTACTTTCATCAATCAAACACAAAATCAGTGGACAAGAAAACTATTCAAAAAGCTGTAGGATGTTCCATGCCACAATAAAATTAAAAACATCTAGGCAGGGATTCTGCAGCTTAAAAACCTGTGTTTTATTAGGCATTTCTATGTTGGTAATAGTTGACTGTGTAACTGAATATACACTTCTAGAGAGAAACCAATTACCCTTTATGATCAATCTTTCCACTCTCCGCATGAAGTTTAAAGCAAAACACATTGATACAGTTGGTGGAAATGCTTCCAGCACACACTCTTTCTGTCAGTCCATGTCTCAAGCAGTGGTGGTATAACATTCATACTCCACTGACTCCTGGAAAACAATGCTGGGGAACTCAAGAATGCCTATAACAAACAAACAAACCCATACAAATAGGAATTATACACTACATGTCAAATATAAAATCAGGATTCTCATCATCATTGAGGAATATGTAGATTTAATAGCAGATATATTTAGCTGGATTTTGAAAAAACAGAAGCTGAGAGTCTTAAGAACTGTATTGTAGGTAGTATCCTGTGCAATTATTGTATCATATACAATGCAAATTGTTATATTATCACTTTAAAAAAGTTTTGATATTTATGGAAAAATATTTGCATATTGCAGCAAGATTACTTGTGGCTACAAATTTAAAAAAAAATGATACCTGACAACACAAGCCCCGAGCATTTCAAAATGCACTATCAAGAAGCCAGTGGTGATAATAAGATGAAGCAGCTTCAGGAGTATATAGCTTAATTGACCGGACTTACAACATGACAGTAGCATGAACAGCTTATTGTGAAAGAAGGGGTTACTCTGAAGCAGTTTTGATAATGTACTGGTGATGAAGTCATACCTAAGATATATTAATACAAATAAATAATATATGTGTCTTCTAATGGATTAATATTTTTGCTCAGTGAAATGATCCAGGGTTCTATGACACAAGTGTGGTCATTACTAGGTGTTTGGAATAAAATGGTTTTTACCAGGTAACTGCAGCTTGAAGGCTGTGGAATGAGAATAATTTTAACTGGGACCTCTAAAAGTACAGCCATGAGAAGAAAACTGTGCTCTTGAAAGTCTAAGTGCAGAATAGTATCAGTGGCTCCAAGGTCATAAACACAAATCACTAGAATTTTGTTGATCATTAAAACTCAATACTGATCACTATAGGAATGCAAACTTGATGGCTTGTTTGAACCTGTTTTAGAGTATTAATTTAAAATGCATAGAATTCTACGTGATTGGTAGTGTGGGTAGTATTACTTTATGTTATATACGAGAACACAATGAAACCAAGGAGCTGCTCAGGCAACATACTTCAGACCTGGGTATGTGGGACAGATCACTGTTCAAATCTGTAGTTATCCTGAACTATGTCCATGGGTATGTGTATTTTATTGTCACAAAAAGGAGATGTCCTTCCACTGTTTGTATTTGACCCAGTGTTCATTGCATTTGGTCTAGCATAGCACACTTGAGGCTTGGTTATAATGTAGATGAATAACATATACACACACATATATATGCTTATATACTTATATATGTTACATATAATATACATATATGACGATTTAACATCTATACACATATCCATGAAAATATATAGCCTAGATGCCATGGGTTTCCAGACTGGTGTGGAGGGGAAGGAAGGAAGGAGGATTACAAGGCAATAATCTGTGTCTTTGGCTACATCCTGTTGGGCACACAAGGCTCCAGTCAAATTTTTTATTGCCTTTTTTTCCACATTTTTTGTTTTTCCCCAAATCTGTTTTTCTCTCTTTCTCGCCTGAAATTTCTCTTAGCTCTTTCCAAGAGCTCTAAGAAGGATGTAATGCCTGTAAACAAGTGTGAATGGCCTCAACAATGTTCAAGCTGTAGCACATTATGCACTTGCAATTTTCCCCAGCTGACTCAATAAAGTTTGACTTCTTTATCTCAAAAAGTCTGATGTCACTGCACCATCCTCACAAGTGTAATTAACCACCTTTTTCCAAAGGAGACTTGTTTCTCAGATGAGGATGTCCATGGGGGCATTTGGAGAGGAGGATGGGAAGCACAGCCTGTGAATGAAAAGTCAGGGACTGACATTGCAAGGGGCTCACTCTGGTGGCATTTGAAGTGCTGAGGTGTCAGAAGGGTGTCTCAAGATGAAAACTATCCATTAAGCAATGAGAAGAACTCTTTTTTTGGGGGGGTGAGGGGGGATATTAGATGGAATGGTAGAAAAACAGTTATGCTTTTTTAATTATTTCAGAAATGTTTAGTGAAGGAATTTTTATACGGGATTAGATGAAACAGTAATTACAGTCAGGAAAGCTGATAGATAAACTATCCACCCACTACCAGCAGACATACTTAAGAAAACAGGAAATGTGGCAGTCTCAAAGTAGCATAGGAAGTAAGCAGTGGACAAGGAATACAAAACATCTTATCTGGCACTCTAGCTTACTAAAGACATATGCTGTCTTTGGGTTTTGTAACTGGAAGCAATAGGCAGAAACATTTCCCACTACAAGATGGGTAGCTCAAGGCTTTATCCAGCCTGGCTTTGAACACTGCAAGTGATGGAACATTCACAACTTCCTTGGGCAACCTGTTCCAGTGCCTCACCACCCTCACAGTAAAAAAGTTCTTCCTTATATCAAACCTAAATCTTCCCTGTTTAAGTTTAAACCAGCTACATTTTGTCCTGTCTCTGTGGTCCCTGATGAAGAGTCCCTGTCCAGTGTTCTTGTAGGTGCCCTTCAGATATTGGAAGGCTGCTATGAAGTCTCCACGCAGCCTTCTCTTCTCCAGGCAGAACTGCCCCAGTTTTCTTAGCCTGACCATAAGGACAAATCCACAAAGAAATCCAGATGCAACTGCTATGTAGATCCTATATTTAGGAAGGTATGCAAAGGGAAAAAAACAAATGCTAACAAAAGGATATGAGTCTTGCTCAGCAATTTCCTAGAGCCAATTAGCAAGATTTCCATTATGTCTGTATGCAGTTTAATTAAATTATGCAACAAGCACAACCAGCTGTCTCCAAGAATTAATAGATCATTTTTACTCATTCTTCTGAAGTGCATCCAGTGTTATCCTCAGATGCATATGTAGCTATTGCAATGCAGTCTGAGGTACATAGCACTGTATGAATATTACCTTTTCATGCATAGCTCATAAATCACATGAAACTACTGATAGCTCCACCTAGAGTACTTAATGTTTTGCACTGGATGTTAATTAAAGCAGTCCATTCAAGAATGTTTAATTGTTTAAACATAAATTACATTCTGTGTGCCATAACCATTGTCTTTTATTCCATCTGTTCTTCCTTTTTTTTTTTTTTTTACATAATATGAGAAATATGCTGATGCACTACTTTTCACACAACATCTGCCTTAACCACCTCAGTGAAATGGTCCTCAAATATTCGCTGAGCTAATTATAGCTTGATAAAAACACAGATACATCAGAATTCAAAGCTTTTAGTGCATTTTTACACACTAGACTGGGACACAGAATATCATTTGTTGGTTTGACAAAGACCTTTTTTTTTAACTAACTTGAGTAAGTCATGGTATCCCAGGGCATCAATTCCTCTCTTGTAGAATGAAAATAATATATTCCTTTCCCACCCTTGTTTGTCTAATGAAAATATTAGTAGAAGCTATATATTACTGTTCTGATAAAAATGCAGTTTATACTGGCCTTTCTCAGACCTCTTCATGCTATTCCATTCAGAAAATAGCACGACCTACTAATTGGATGTCAAAGTTAATTTAATTAAATATTTCTTTTGAGGCAGAAAAGTAGCAAGATGTTTTTAAGTTATACTAAACAATACAATAGATGAAGAGACAAAATTAGAGACTAGTTTAAATATTTAGTCATATTTTGGCATTCACAATTAAAGCTGTATTGTGGAGAAGTCCGGACTAATTGGTATGTTTTATCATGTTTGAGTTTGGAGGGGAAAGAAGAAGAGGGAAGATATCTCCATGCAAGAATGGGTGAGTTCGTTCATACATTTTAAAGAAAATGCTCCATTTGGAAAGCAAACAAAAAAACATGGCATTTATATTCTGAGGATTTCTTTCCAAAACTTCTCTAGTGAGTGATACCAAAATTGAATTAAAAAAAAAAAAAAATAACTATTCACAGAGAGCCATCACTCACAAATTAAAAAAACATATTCCAAAAACATTGGTTTAAAAGTACTGCAGAATCCAGGAATTTTATGATAGCTCACAGTTGTTAATAATTCTGTGCACAAATTCTTACTTCTAGGGTTGCAGAATGGCCACATTTACTCAAAATTAAGGGGGAAGGGAGAAATACAAAATGTTTTACACAGTTTTTCTTCTTCTGGGTTTTGTACAGCAAATTAACTTTTGAGTGGTCTCTGCTTCAAGATGCCATGCAAGATAAAATATTCATCTTGGAGATCATAACATTCACACAACGCTAACATTTATAGTTTGAGTCTTTTTACTGTACATGTATTTATCAGTACACAAGATGTGTTTTGTTTAGTTGGAACTCAAAAGGAGTCAGCACTGGCTTTTATTACTTCTAAAAGGTTACTTCCGTAAGTACACACCTTCTAACTGCAATGTAACACATGGCTTCTTGCCATTCCCTGTTCACTTCAATGCCAATGCCAAATTCCATGTGCAATAGGTAATTAGTTTTATTAAAGCAAACAGCTATGTTGAATAGGTTAAAATATCTGGGGTTTTTTCTCTCTTTTTTTGTGTGTATGAGTGTGTGTGTGTGTGTGTGTGTGTGTGGTTTTGTTTGGTTGTTTGATTTTGTTTGGTTTTGTTTGGTTTTGTTTAAAAGTATGTTTTTATTATGAGAGTAAAGTTTCTAGTAAAATAAAAGGCATTGATCAACATGAGACACTCACCATGTGCAGACCTTTAGTTCCAGCTGGGCATGTCTTCATTATCCTGATTCAACAAATTTCCAAGCCCCATGAACAGAGATACCTTGTCAAAGAACATCCATCAAATTCCCATGAACAGAGCAATGCACTACAGTCAGTTTCAATTTTTTAAGTGTTTATCTATTTCCTCTACATACTGGTGGAAATGCTTTGTAGAATGTATTAGCATGAGCTACTTTGAAGAGCTGCTTTACTTGTCTTATTTGATATATTCGCCATTAGCTTAATTGAAATATGTATGCATGTATACATTGAGAATATTAGTTTCAGATTTTTTTTAACAGAAAGATCATTCAAATGCATAACAATACAATGTAGAAGCCCAGCCTCTCCACCTCTCATTCAGTTCTTGCTGAGGGGAGTAATTTACATGACAGTAACTCAGCTAACAGTTAATTAGGGGAATAAAGGAAGATATATCTGAAGATGTACATAAAACCCTACATATACATACATAAGGCAGAGAAATTATAGAGGCAAAGAGAAAGGTGGGCAACTGAAGTAATCTTATTTTCCTAACCACGACAAAATATTTTTAAAGTTTTATTGGAGTTTTGTAGCATGTCTTTTAAGAAAAGAAAAAAAAAGTTTCAAAAAATGCAACTCCATATGAACACTGTTGCTCAGGCTGAGCCATGGGATGCCCCACAGTAGCAGAGAGCTGCTCTGATTTCGATGACCTCTCTTAGTTCTGGCAAGAGGAAGACTGCTTTGTAGTCCAGCTGCAAAGTGCACTAATGAAGCAAGAGGCAAGGACAGCTGAGCCTTATACTCAGAAACACTAGTGGAAACTTTGTGCCAGTCTGCAGGGGTTGCAAAGTGGACTTTTAGATATAGACAGTGCTTTATTATAGCTTTATGATTACAAGACAGAGTTATCTTGTTGCTCTTTCCAAACTGACCTTCCAGACATACAGAATATGATTTTCATCAATCTTTACGGGCTCACCTTAACCTTTCCAAAAAGCACTTTTTCTGCTGCCTGATAATATGAATTAGCAACATGTCCACATGCACAAAGCTGGAGCATGGCCTGAAGACATTATAAATTCAATAATCAGTTTCTTTCAAATCACCCCATCACCTCTACTTGACAGGATCCCAAAAGTTGTCATCTCTTTCAATTCCCCCATCTCTTTCCATAGGCACACTCACTCATGTCAATGTACAGAAAGAGGAAGTAAGCAGAAGCTTATTCTAAATGGAGTCTTAGAGGTTCACTCTGGCACGGATAGATGGTTAGAGTTTCCACCTGGTATGAGCAAGAAACAGGGATTTTGGCTGGCATTGGCCTGAGTAACCTGATGAAATGACTTCCCTGGAGTAGCTATGATTTCTGAGTTTTTATTATCCTTTGAGCTAGGGTTAGGCTTGGGTTTTGGTTTTGTTGTTGGTTTTGGTTTCATTGTTTGGTTGGTTTTTTTTAGGAGATAAGTTGCTAGATTTAAATATGATGCTTAGGAGTTGAGAGGTTTTAACAGTTTGTGCCTGGACAAACTGTTGAGTAATTGCTATTGCATAATCAAGTCCAGCAGTAAAAGTTAAAATTCATGACACTTCCACGGTGAGATCTTATTGAAAATGCTCACGCAGCTTCCCAGGCTGTCTGTACAGGTTGGTGCTTGGAAAGCACTACCACTGTGGGTATATAGCATATGCTAAGGAGACAGGTAGCATGTGGCAACTTTCAGGCATACAAGTCTATTTAGATTCTTTGGGCAAATTTATCTGCAGCTAAGGGGAGATAACTTTGAAAGGATCCTGAAGTGCTTTGGTTAAAAACTCAACTTAGAAACCATTCTGGTGTAAATTGGATTAGAGATTTGCCCGATTAGAGGTTAGACTGACAGCCTCCTTTTTATAAGGATTGCATAACTACTCATTATTTTCATGAGAACATCTACAACTCCTGCTTGCAGCCCTTTCACACAGTTCAGAAACAAAACAAAAAATATATTAAAACTTCTCTGTGGTTATACATATACTTATCCCTGCACAGAGGGCTGAGGCACATTTTTTTCATGTAGGTGGAACTCCATAGGAAGCCTGAAAACCTGAAGTCTTCTGAAGTGTTTAATAAACCATTACAGCCTGGGTAACTGATCAACAATGAAGAGGCAATTACAAGTTGCAAGGTAAACTTGTAATAGGAAAACACACCAGTAGGAAAACAAGTGCTGGTTTGGGAGTTTTCCCAATATCTCCCTCTGTAATTCAGGCAATGTTGCATTAAACCCTGAGTATCCCTTTGGCTGCTCAACTTGAGAGTCTAATAGCAAAACATGAGTTGGTTCACACAGAGGAAGCTGGAGTACCAACTGGGCTTGGTACAGTTCCTCCTGTACTTGTCATTTCAAACCACAAAAGGGTCATAGAAATCAAGCAATCTATTCTCAACAATCTGATGCTATGGAGACAAAGATGCCAAATTCACCACAGTAAATCCCAAAGTTAAATTTCTTGATACCTTGTACCTTTAACCAATTGAACAATAATCCATACTTGCTGAATTAAGGTATCACTGGGTATTTAACAAGCAAAATATGAGTTATGAAACAGTAATAATATAAATATCAGCTTCATATTTGTTATGGCACAAAACAAGGATCATTGGGATGTACAGTTGACAATAAAAGGAACTTGTCTGGGTTACAGAGAGATAAACATATTTTTAAGAGATCTAGCTTTTAAATCAACAATTTCCACAACAAAACACTGGAAGAAGCTGGGTCAAGTTATGAGGAGTTAAATGTGAAACTAAGCAAAGCTTGGTAGCTTTTTTAAAAGCAGTGAAACTTCCCAGTTTTTGCCCCTAATTTGACTGAATATTTGTCAACTTGATTTAAAAAAATATAGCTTTGAATTAAAAGTGTATTTGCTGCAGTATGATCTTAAACATTCTTACCATTTTAAATACTTTTATTCAGATAGTTCTAAGGAGCTTCTCTTTTTGTCTGTGTCATGGTTTAACCGCAGTCAGTAACTCAGCACCACGAAGCCACTTGCTCAATTCCCTCTTCTCTTTGAGGAGAATCATAAGAATGTAAATCTCACAGGTTGAGATAAGAACAGTTTAATAACTAAATTATAATATAATACTACTACTAATAATAATGACAAGGGAAATAACAAGATAAGAGTATATAAAACTTAACTTGAAAAGTTAAAAAAGCAGCACAAGTGATGCACAATACAACTTCTCACCACCCACTGACCACTACCCAACCCAACCCGAGCAGTGATCAGTCCCTTCCAGGTGACTCCCCTCAGTTTATCTACTGGGCATGAGGTGCTGTGGTATGGAATACCCCTTTGGCTTGTTTGGGTCAGGTGCCCTGTCTCTGCTTCCTCCCAGCTTCTTACCCCCCTCCTCAGTGGCAGAGCATGAGAGACTGAAATAGTCCTTGATTGGGTAAGCACTACTTGGCAACACTTAAAACATTGTCTTGTTATCAGAGTTGTTCTCAGACTAACTCCAAAACACAGCACTGCACCAGCTACTACAACAGAGAAAAATAACTGTTAAACTGAAACTAGGACAGTCTGCTATAACAAAGGAACTTTTTTCTTGTTAGCTAACACCTTGTATACTGTAAGGACTCATTCAATCACAATCTTTTGGTGACAAAACTAGTGAAAACATATGAAATTTGTTGAAAAGAATACAGAAAGTCCAGTTTTCGCTTTTAAAATGTTACTATTCCTAAGCAATATTCTGGACTTGCCAAAATTACTGTGACAGAAAAGCAAAGTTTGAGAGATTCCTTCAGGAATATCTGCCTTCAAGTCTAACATTCTGGGTGTTAAAGCACTGGTTTATGTCAGGGAAAGAGTGATTTTTTTTAGGTGAGTAAAGTTTTCGTAATATTCTTTAGCTTGATAAATAAGAATTTCTTGATCAAAAATACTTCAAGAAGCAGTATTTTCTCAGCTCATTGTTGCTATTGTAAATGAAAACATATTACGCTTTTTGTAATGAAATTTAGTAATATAGTACCAATATCTGTTTTATACAAACAATATATATCTATCTGTTACACAAATTTACCCTGATAGGAAAGACAGAACTTCAAAAATAGAGATGTCTCGCACAGTATTTCTTGTGTGGTATGGAAATATCAGCCCACTAACTCTGTAACAACAGAAGGGTCAGGTGAATTGTCCACATGGTGGCTAAAATTATACAGCACAAATTCAGCACCTTAAATGAAAAACCCTTGTATTTTACATAAGAATAGAACTGAATAAGAACAGAACTGAAATGGTAAATGTCAGAAAACTAATAGGCCCAGAGTATTAAGAAGTTAGGCTGCTTAATAAGGGTTTTCTTTCTCAATTCTCCTTTTCCTATTAGAAAAAGTCATTGCCAAAATCAGATTCACTTTCATATGTTTCTGGTTATGTTCAGCATTATGTTCCCTGTTAACTCACACTGCTCTGATGTGAAACCATGTTCTCTGCAGGAGTTCTCAGTTTTTCCAAATCACAGCTCTGTGGTGTTTTCCTGTAATTTTGCTTTATCTTAAAATGAATGCTGTATGTACTGATCCTGGATGGAGAGTCAAGGACTACTTTATTCAAAAAGCATTTTGCCTATATCAAGCCCAACAAAACCGATTTCTTTTGCAATTTAAGATTTGGCTGTGTGCTTAGAATGTTTTACTAAGTAGATGCAGAATAAAATAGACAATAAGAAAGTTTAATTTGTGCTCAAAACAATGCAATACATTTTACTTTAAAGAGCTCCCTTCCACTATATGAAGGTGGGTGCTTTCTTGAACATATGCAATAAGCTGCACATAAAGAATGTGGTCCAAGGTGCCTCCTTTCCCCTTTCTCACCCCTGAGGGGTGGAGAGGTTGAAATCACAGCGCATATACTTTTCAGATTTAAAAGTAATGGATTTCCACTTCTGTAGCTTCCTCTTGACTGAGAAATGAAGTGTTAGAAGTTTCTGGAGGCAATGTCGGGGTTTGTGGCTCAAGCAACCTGTCCTGTTCACTGCTAAAGAGGCTCTAGGTTGGAGTACTCTGTGTGTGGACAGCTTTGGGACTGTGTCAAATAACGAAAAAATAAATCTAATGGACTAGAATTCTAAGGTCTGCAGTCTGTATTTAGAGACTTAGACTGTTTAAAAACCCTGATATCATGGAAATTATTTTTCTACATATAATTTTGGGCAGCTCTTGATCATGTCCCTGGAATTATCTATCTATAGTGAAGGACAAAAAGGTGTTTCTCAGGTTGTCTTGGATCCTGCACTAATCATCACTCATCCCATGTTCACACAGGATTTAAAGCCAGCTGAGCAGACAGAAAAGAGCTACAGTGTTTCCAAAAGGTTATCTGGCCTGAAAAATCTGAGACTGTGGGGGACGAATAGATATTAGCTTCTCCATAGTAAAGACATGAATATCTATGGTTAGCAATCAAAGGATAGTAGGATGAAGTTCCTGATGGTCCAGACACACAGAATGCATTGATTTTGTTGGGAGCTTTGCACATGAAAGATCTGATTCTGGGAAATGACAAGCAGTTACAACTCAATGTGAAGCCAATAAGGGTCGTGAATGTTCAGCTGGCATTTCAGACTATTCATTTCAGCAGCTGAGCAGTGTAAGGTGAATACGTGACCCTGAAAGTCTATACACTAATGTGAGTTCATCGATTTAAACATAACTCCTCTGAGTGAGACAAATAGGATTTGTCTCCTTAATTTCACACTGTAGACAGGACAATATTCTCCAAAACTAATCTTTGTAACATGCCTGTCTTTCTAATCTTCTTATCATGCCATTTCCGGTTTTCAGTCAACAAAAAACATATCACAACTAGTCTTTTCTATTTCTTTTTTATACTTAAATTGTACTTCATTTCCGTCCAAGTAACCATAAAGACAGAACACACATTAAGCATTTTCTTTCAACCGGAGGTTGACAATCTTAATTTTATTGAACTGGCTGACTCAACTGACTGTTAGAAAGACTTTCCTCTTCTAAAATGGAGTAATGCTTGGAAACCACAAAAAAAAAAAAAAAAAAAGTTATTTTTTCCAATGGTAAAATGTAGTTCAGGAGTCTCTGTAGTAATAAAAAACTCTTTTGCCTGTCAAATTCAGTTGTACTCTGGTACTAGAATGTTTTGTGATATTGGAGCTTTGTTTTTTAAGTATGTATAGGAAGATTTTTTTGAATGGTGTTTTTTACCTAAAAGTAATCTTAAAAAAAAGTATCAGCTGAAAAGCTAAATAAATTTCATCAATTTTAAGACCAGATCTTACAGATCATATTTTTGTCATATTCACCAAGTGCAATTAAGATGAGAGCAAATGTTTCCAAGAGCTGTATTATGAATGGCAGTTTCTCATATATACACAGTGAATTTAATTGACATACATTTCCACTGAAATGGCTGACAATATCAATTGCTATGCCTTATACACATGCCACAGTGATGAGAAAATTAACATCATTATGTTATTTCTAGTGACACACTGACTATCTCAAAGGGATATATAGGGAGCTCTTTTTTTTTTTTTTTCCATGGGAGTGTTTTGAAGTTCTACAAATCAATGAAATAACATGCATATTTGCCAAATGTTGTAACCTTAGACATGGCCAAGACAGATTGCAGTTTAAAAGTAGATCTAAAAAGTATTCATCTCCAAAGGGTAGTGTGAGATAAAAACAGCTAATGTTATATCCAGTTATTGCAATGTTCCAACACCAAGTTCCTTCATTGGTTGGAATCTGCCTGTTCCAAAAAAACCCCAACAAACTGATGATCTGTAATGCGTGAAAATAATTTAGAAAACTGTATATGGGCTCAATTTCCAATGTCTTTAAAGAGTTATGAAATAAAATTGTGTGGTAAGAGTTTTTAGCATCAGAGAATTAAGAGTTCATATGTACAATCAATATTTAGTGTGTGTACATTTTAAATTTTTAATAGTTATTGCATCATGTGATTTGAGCTTCCCTTTACTTACAGTAACAGCAGGGAGAGTACCAACATGTGGTAGATTAGGCAGTTTAAACCTGTATTGGATTACATAAGAAAATTTATGGAAGGGAAACACATCTCTCTGACCTGTGAGTTGTGAGTAGAATTTTTCAAAACTAGTTTCCTGAAACTTTCAAATATCTTATGTCAGGCATCTGTTCGGGGTGCTCCTAGATAAGAGCTTTGCAATGTTTTTGAAATTAACCTAGAGAAACCTTACTCACGTTATGGTCCAAATCCATCCATGTGATCCATCAGATTCAATAACTTCTTCACAATGTTTATTATTTATTTACACAAAAAGCCCACCCTGGTTAGTCCTTCCTAACATTACACTTTTGTTTGCCTTATTCCAGTTTGGAGATCCTGATGTCTCTTTGAAATTATTCAAACAGACAATATTATCTTCCTGATTTGCAAAGGCATATTTGAATTGCTGAGGTGAGTAGCTCGAGAGAGGACACTGTCCTGGGTTTAGCAGTGGCAGTTGTTTTTCTTGGTAGCTGGTGCAGTGCTGTGTTTTGATTTTCGGCATGGAACAGAGCTGAAAAAAATGATGTTTTGGTTTGGCCAAGGACTTTGTGAGCCTCATGCTCTGCCAGGAGGAGGGGAGGCCAGGAGGAAGCAGAGACAGGACACCGGACCCAAACTGACCAAAGAGGTATTCCATACCACAGCACGTCATGCCCAGGATGTAACTGAGAGGGAGCCGGAAGGGCTAGGACTGCAGGATTGGAGGAGGTATTGGTCAGTGCTTGGTCGGGCTGGGGGGGGGGGCGAGTTATCGGTTGGCTGGTGATGAGGTGTTGTATTCTCTTCCCTTGTTATTTCCTTTATCATTATTACTATTGGTGGTAGCAGTACTGATTTGTGTTATACCTTAGTTACTAAACTGTTCTTATCTCAACCCATGGGAGTTGCATTCTTTCTGGTTCTCCTCTCCATCCCTCCAGGAGTAGGGGAAGGGAAAGAAGGAGGCGGGGGGGGGGGGGGGGAGCCACCGAGGGAGCCTCAAGTCCTCGACAGGACCTGCCCAGGAGTCGGCAGCTCAGCTGACGGGAGCAGCTGACTCACAGGGAGCGGAGCCAGGAGGACCGGTGCTAGCCTTGATTAGTTAAAAACCTGCCCCAGGGAGCACGAGCGACCAGGAGCACGGCGAGCAGGTCCGGTCGAGGCAGTTTGTGTGGCAGTTTGAGCGGGCAGGCAGGCGTGATGGTGAGCACTCGCCGTATGACCAGGGCCCGGTCTGGGAGCTCTGCTCTGGCTGCCCCGGCGGTGGCCACCGTAGGCACCCAGACAGAGCCGATGAGAGGGGAGGCTGCAGTGCAGACTTTGGGGTGTAGAGAGTGCCTGCATTGGTCTGGTGAGGGAAAGGTACGCAATGGGCAGGACTGCACTGGGTGCTCCCTGGTGGAGGTTCTCCTGCAGCAGGGGCTGAGCTGCGGAATGCTATTAATAGGCTACAAGATGTCAGGGTAGCTGAGAGGAAGCAGGAATGCTTGCTCTCTGCCCAAACTGTGCAGAGTCCTCAAGCTTCCTCTGTAGCTCATGGAGGAAAGAAGGAGGTTGTTAACTCTCAAAGCTGGGAATTGGTGACGAAAAAAACAACAAAAAAAAAAGGAGGAAAAGGACAATTAAAAGCAAGGGACTTCCTCCTGAACCAGTTGCCCCCACACAGAACTGCCTTGCTGTCCTGCAGGGGGCTCATGAGGAAACGCACTTGTGCCAGAAACAGCCTGGTGATGCACTAGTAAAGAAGATCTTTACTGGTGCTGCCAGGAAAAGCAGCAGGTCGTAGTAGTAGGGGATTCTACTTTGAAAGGCACAGAAGCACTCGTCTGTTGGCCTGACCCGGTCTCAAGGGAGGTGTGTTGCCTACCAGGGGCACGGATCAGGGATGTGGCAGAGAGGCTGCCTGCTCTGGTAAGCCCCACGGACTATTACCCACTTCTGGTGATACATGTGGGTGCTAGGGATATAGATAGTAGTAGCCTGGGGAGCGTAAAGAAGGACCACAGAGCCCTGGGAGAGGTGGTTAAGGACTCTGGAGCTCAGATAGTCTTCTCGTCTATTCTCCAGGAGGACCTAAAAAAAGCTAGGAGGATTAGCCAGGTTAATAAAATGGTTAAAAGGGTGGTGTCACAGTCAGGGTTTTGGGTGTCTTGAACATGGGACCCAAGTTTGTAGGCCAGGTCTAGTGGGGGCTGGTTGGAGCTGGTCTGATAAAGAAGGAGAAGAGCAGTTTTGGTAGGACGCTTGCCAGACTGGTTAAGGAGGCTTTAAACTAGATGTGTTGGGGGAGGGGGGCACCATTCCATCCCAACACTCCCAGTCAGTTGCCAGCAGCTATAATAAATGCTTGGACCAATGCAGAGATATTCCGGCTGCTCCAGCCAATGAGCCGGCTTCATTTGGAGTTCAGCTCAGATGCCTCTATACAAATGCCTGTAGCATGGGGAACAAACAAGAGGAATTAGAGATGTGTGCTCATCTATGGGACTATGATATTATAGGCATCACAGAAACATGGTGGGATGGCTCCTATGACTGGAGTGTTGGAATGGAAGGTTACAGACTCTTTAGAAAAGACAGGCCTGGCAGGTGCGGAGGGGGAATTGCCCTTTATGTTAGGGATAGGCTGGAGTGTATGGAACTCCGTCTGGGGACAGGTGAGCAGTTAACAGAGAGCTTGTGGGTCAGGGTTAAAGGGAAAACAGTGATGGGAGACATTATTGTGGGGATATGTTACAGACTGCCTGATCAAGAGGAATCTGCGGATGAAGCACTCTATAGGCAGATAAGAAAAGCCTCACGCTCACAGGCCCTCGTTCTCATGGGTGACTTCAACCACCCTGACATCTGTTGGAATGACGGTACGGCCCGGCACAAGCAATCTAAGAGGTTCCTCGATTGTGTGGAAGACAACCTCCTTCTGCAAGTAATAGAGGAACTGACAAGGAGAGGTGCCATGCTTGACCTTGTGCTCACCAACAGGGAAGGGCTCGTTGGAAATGTGGCACTGCAGGGCAGCCTTGGATGCAGCGACCACGAGATGGTTGAATTTGAGATCCTTAGGACAGTGAGAAGAGAGTGCAGCAAGCTCACTGCCCTAGACTTCAAAAGAGCAGACTTTGGCATCTTCCGGAACCTGCTTAGTGAGGTTCCATGGGATATAGCCCTAGAGGGCAGGGGGGCTCAAGACTCCTGGTTGGTCTTCAAGGATCACCTGCTACAAGCTCAGGAGCGTTGCATCCCAACTAGAAGGAAGTGCAGCAGGAGGGCCAGGAGACCTCATTGGACGGATAAGGAGCTCCTGAGGAAAATTCAAATGGAAAAAGAGCATTATAGAAAGTGGAAGCAAGGACAGGTGGCCTGGGAAGAGTACAGGGATGTTGTCCAGGAAGCTAGGGGCCAGGCTGGGAAAGCTAAGGCCCAGTTAGAATTAAACTTGGCTAGGGATATTAAGGATAAGAGGAAGTCATTCTACAGGTACATAGGAAAAAAAAAAAAACAGATGAGGGAGAATGTAGGGCCCCTCAGGAAGCTCTCAGGTGAACTAGTTACACAGGATTTGGAGAAGGCTGAGGTTCTGAATGACTTCTTTGCCTCGGTCTTCTCTAGCAAAGGCCCTGACCGCACCACCCAAGTCTTGGAAGGCAGACGCAGGGAGTGTGAGAATGAAGACCTTGGGCCCACTGTAGGAGAGGAATTGGTTTGAGACCATCTTAAAAATCTGAACATGCACAAGTCCATGAGTCCTGATGAAATCCATCCACGGGTCCTGAAGGAGCTGGCGAATGAAGTTGCTAAGCTGCTGGCCATCATATTTGAAAAATTGTGGCAGTTAGGTGAAGCTCCCAACGACTGGAAAAAGGGAAATATAATCCCCATTTTCAAGAAGGGGAAAATGGATGACCCGGGCAATTACAGACCAGTCAGTCTCACCTCTGTGCCTGGCAAAATCTTGGAGCAGATTGTCCTGGAAGGCATGCTAAAGCACATGAAAAACAACAAGGTGCTTCGTGACAGCCAGCATGGCTTCACTAAGGGGAAATCCTGCCTGACCAATTTGGTGGCCTTTTATGATGGGGCTACAGAACTGATGGACAGCGGTAAAGCAGTTGATGTCATCTACCCGGATTTGTGTAAAGCGTTCGACACTGCCCCACATGACATTCTTGTTTATAAATTGGAGAGACATCAATTTGATGAATGGACCAATTGGTGGATAAGGAACTGGCTGGATGGCCGCACACAAAGAGTTGTGGTCAATGGCTCAATGTCCGCCTGGAGACCAGTAACGAGTGGTCACTGACATGGACAGTGGGATTGAGTGCGCCCTCAGCTAGTTTGACGATGACACCAAGCTGTGTGGTTCGGTTGATACACTGGAGGGAAGGAATGCCATCCAGAGGGACCTTGACATGCTTGTGAGGTGGGCTGGTGCCAACCTTATGAAGTTTAACCATGCCAAGTGCAAGGTCCTACACCTGGGTCGGAGCAATCCCAGACACAGCTACAGGCTGGGCAGAGAAGAGATTCAGAGCAGCCCTGCAGAGAAGGACTTGGGGTGCTGGTCGATGAGAAAATGAACATGAGCCAGCTTCAGTGTGTGCTTGCAGCCCAGAAAGCCAACTGTATCCTGGGCTGTATCAAAAGGAGTGTGACCAGCAGGTCGACGGAGGTGATCCTGCCCCTTTATTCTGCTCTCATGAGACCTCACTTGGAGTATTGTGTACAGTTCTGATGTCCTCAACATAAAAAGGACATGGAACTGTTGGAACAAGTCCAGAGAAGGGCCACGAGAATGATCAGGGGACTGGAGCACCTCCCATATGAAGATCGGCTGAGAAAGTTGGGGCTGTTCAGCCTGGAGAAGAGAAAGCTGAGTGGAGACCTCATGGCAGCCTTCCAGTATCTGAAGGGGGCATATAGGGATGCTGGGGATGGACTCTTCATTAGGGACTGTAGTGATAGGACAAGGGGTAACAGGTTAAAACTTAAACAGGGGAAGTTTAGATTGGATATAAGGAGGAAATTCTTTCCTGTGGATATAAGGAGGAAATTCTTTCCTGTTAGGGTGGTAAGGCACTGGAATAGGGTGCCCAGGGAGGTTGTGAATGCTCCATCCCTGGCAGTGCTAAAGACCAGGTTGGACGAGGCCTTGGGTAATATGGTTTAGAGCGAGGTGTCCCTGCCCATGGCAGGGGGGTTGGAACTTGATAATCTTAAGGTCCTTTCCAACCTTAACTAGTCTATGATTCTATTCCATATTGGGTTGTTTACTGTGACACAAATCATTCCTTCCCAGTGAAATAGAAAACACCCAAGTCTGACAGGAAATAGTTTTTATGTTTGAAAATAACCACATTTTCACTGACTTGCAAAAAGTTGTAAAAAAAAAAAAAAATGTAACTGGAATTATGGCATATGGTTTATTGCTGAAACTTTTGAAATCCAGCGCAGCCAATTATTGTGAAGTAGCTAAAGAGCTGCCATACAGATTTCTGGTATCTTTAGAGTTACGCCACATTATCCCACATGAAGTTGGCGTAGACTGGCTTTCCCAATATAAATGAAGTAAGAAGGCATTTCTGCAAAGCTATTCTAGTAACTCATCAGTAAAAAAGAGCTGTAAGTGATCTCAATATTGTGGTCTATGCCAGGGATTAAATGTCACATGCTAAGATTTTATTGACTCAGTTTCTGCCAGCTCTGCTTAAAGGGGTGACTTTCTAGGCAAGATTGAATGGAGAGTTACTGTCAGGTTTCTCAGCCTCTTAGGATTCTAACCATGGCATTTTATCTTTTGTATAAAGTAATAATGTACTTTACTTTATTTAATAAATTTAATAAATTACTTACATAATATTTAATAAATTTAATAAATTACTTACATAATATTTAATAAATTTAATAAATTACTTACATAAAGTAATAGCCACAGGCAAGTTGACTTTGTGTACAAAATCTGATTTTTATTGTTACATTCTTGTTGGAAATAACCCTATTCTTGGAAGGAATTATCAAATCCAGAGGTATATTTTCTTTCCTTTGAGTACTTTTCAGTTTTTTTCCCATACAGCTGTTTAACCTTGTCCCTTTATACTGTTAAAGGAGGATTACAGTTCAAGATTTACTTTAACTTTCACCAATAACAGCCCCAACATTAAAATATTTCTATTAGATTTAAACTCTTCAGTTATTATACTGTACAAATGTGTTTGAGAATGTCTAACATTAAGCCCTCTGGTTACATGTTACCTGCTAGGTATCAGAGGTCTCCAGCTTCTGAGGTGTATTTATGAATCAACATACTCTGACCCTGACATTGAAATTCTTGGGAGGTTAAATTTCACTAAGGTAGTTAAAGGATGGTATCAGAAAAATCTCACTCATACCTTACTGAACTGGTATATAGTTATAGTGAACTTTCTCAAGTACACAGTAAGTAGGCTTTGAATGCTCTTTTGAGGACACTGGCACAGTGTAGGGATAACCAGGTTCATTGTGTTTAGCTGGCTGTTTAGTACAAGATAAGCTGTCTTTGACATAGGAAAGAAGCACTTTCATAGTCTGTGGACAAAGGTAAGCTTTTCTAAGAGGTAAGGCAAGATACCTTAATTGGTAGATGAAGACCCACTTGGTAGATGAAGGGACTAATTTCAGCTCAGATCCACTTATTTAATTTTATAAACCCATGCTCTGTTATTGTCACCACTTTTGACTCAGCAGGAGAAAGGCCTTGGGTAGATGCAGAGGTAGAAAATACAGAAATCTGTAAAGAGAATTAGATATGTGAATATAACCATTGCTTTTTATCTTTTTTTCTCAACCACAGTGACCAGCCATGGCTGACTCTTTGGAAACCATGAATAATTATAGGAAAAGTTAAAACATCCAATTCCAGCAATTTGCTGTTTAGTTTTCTTCAGGAGGAAAAGTACTGAATTATGTTTCTCATTTAAAAGAGAAAAAAGAAATTAAGGAAATTTCACATTTTATTATATTTTGAGATACTCTGTTGCAATACAAAATTATCCAAATCTCACTAGGTGGCCATTGCAACTTCAAAGCTTAATATCTATTAATGGATGTTCCATTTTTGAAGTACAGCATATCAGCCATACAAAGTCAGTATTATAACAAATCAATACATATTATTTTGAAAGTGAAGTGTTTCATAAGTACATGTATTCTCAGTCAAGATGGCTCAGCTGGAAGATACTTTGAAACTTAAATATTGAAACTTGATATTTTTGGTTTATGCCACCACACCTCAAATAATTAAGATGTGAAGGTGAAAGCTCACAGAAATCAGACTGGTGACCAGCCTGCTTACGAAGTATGAATGAGAAAACCAAAAAATGCAAAACCTTTTTCATAGAACCAAAGAATATCCTGAGTTGCAAAGGACACACAATGATCATCGTGACCAACTCCTGACTCCACAGAGGGCAACCAAAACATTAAACCATGTATCTAAAGTTAAACCATATATCCATCTATCATTGTTGCCCTTATTTGGACACATTCTAGTATTTTTATACCCTTATATTGTGAAGCACAAAACTGCACACAACACTCAAGGGAAGGATGCACCAACACTGAGTGCAAAGTGGGCACTTTTTTAAACTGGTTAGCTATATTATGTTTATTGCACCTCAGTTTGGACCTTTTGGCTACCATGACATTTTGACTCATAATGAACCTATCATCAATGAAGACTGACAGATCTCTTTTTGCAGGTCTGCACTCTTTTCCCTTACTCTTGCTATACATCCAGGATAACACCATGCCACATGCACAATCCAAAATTTGTTCTTGTTAAATGTCATATGGTTGGTGATTTTTCCAGCACTCTATCACAGCCTCTCAGCTAGGACTCTCTACCCTTGAGTGGATCAATGGCTCCTTCTAATTTAGTATGTTGGCAAACGTCCATAGTATGCACTCAACTCCTGTGTCCATACATTGCTAAAAACATTGAAGATGTTTTATTTTGCCTTTATGAAAGGACACAGTAGCAATTTGTCTTGTGTGTCCATTCCTTGTCTTCTGCTTGCTTGACTCTAGCCCCCAGACCTCCCCCTCCAAAATATCTATCAAAAGCCCAGACTCAAATTTGCCTTAACTTAAAGTTCAAATCCATATTTGACCTGTTAGGTTTATGTCACAATGTGTGCTTCACCTCAGTTTGAAGAAAAAAAAAAAAAAAAGGGTTGAGAAATTCTTTAATAAACACATTGTTATTGAGCTGCAAAGGGAAATATGTCCAGGAGACACAGAGTTTGGAAGGAGTGGGAATAAAATAAAAGAGAAAAGGAGTTATGTTTCCTTTGCATCTTTTTTTTTATTATATAGTGCTTGTTACAGCTGGGGCCCATAACTAGTTATAATATAATCACTGAGGCAGAAAGGGGCCTCTGGAGATCATGTAGTTCAAACCACCTGCTCAAGCAGGTTCAGCTGAAGCGGGCTGTTCAGGGCTGTGTCCAGATAGGTAAATAAGATAAGATCTAAATTATAAACTGATTGTGGATCACAACCATCACATGCAAGGATTAGATCTTCTGAACATTCTAAATTGATAATTATTATGAATGTATGTTTGTTTATACATTTCTTGTGAAGTCAGTCTAAAGCACATAGGTTGCACTTTTTAGTTTACTTCATTTTACACATAATGAATATAAACTAACTTACGATACAGATACAATATAGGTAGCAGTACAGATTTTGGCTAGAATAAATTTTCTTCATAGTAACTCATATAGTGCTATGTTTTAGATTCGCAATGAAAGCAGTGTTGGTAACACACCAGTACTATGTGTAATGCTGAACAGTGCTTACACAACATCAAGGCCCTTTCTGCTTCTCACCCCACCCCACCAGTGGGTAGGCTGGTGGTGCACAAAAAAGTTGGGAAGGGACACAGGTGGGACAGCTGACCCCAGCTGACCAAGAGATATCCCATATGATATCCCTTAGAATGCTGTGCTCAGGAGTAAAAGCTGGGGAGAAAAGGAACAGGTGGAGGACACATTCAGAGTGATGGCATTTGTCTTTCCAAATAACTGTTATGGGCAAGGGAGCCCTGCTTTCCTAAAGATGGCCGAACACCTGTGTGCCATGGGAAGTGGTGAATAAATTCCTTGTGTTGCTTTGCTTGTACGTACAGCTTTTGCTTTTCCTATTAAACTGTCTTTATCTCAACCCATGAGTTTTCTCACTTTTACCCTTCTGATCTTCTCCCCCATTCCACTGTGAGGGGAGTGAGTGAGCAGCTGTGTGGGGCTTAGCTGCCTACCAGGGTTGACCCACAACAGTACCATGTATGGTACATATGCAAGTATGTGCAGGTACTATTAAAATTACTATTGCAATCAAACCTTATCTTCTTTCAGCCCTGCAAGAAGGGGAAATGATTCAGCAGGATCTCACTTGGCTGAAGATATGGCAAATTGCATTCAATTGACGATCTGTATACATGATGCTGCAGTAGTCATCAGAACCTCAATGAAAATTTCTCTCAAAGGCTGCAATAAGGATAACAAGATACTATTACAAAGATGTTCCAAGAAAACAATGGTACCCAAACTCTCATTTGTGTGAGCTAATTGGTCAGATGCAAGCAATAAGGTCGGCAACTGTCACACTGCAACAATAAGCCTGAGCCAAAAATCCTTACTGCAGACTGCAGTAACTTGGTCCTAAAACAATATTTATGCACTTAAAGAACTCCCAGATGAGCGTCTAGTTAATTCTGCTGTGTCTCTACTTTTGTGTTATATGTACAGAAAGACTTTTCTTCTCAAATACTTAACTGACGAGAAACGATAGCCCATTTTAGTAAATCTCACCTTGTTTCCATTGAAGTGGTTCTTTTTCAGTTTTTCCACAGCTTTGTTTCTCCTTTTCTTTTCAAAGTGATCCTTTCCCAATTCCCCCTGCTTTTTCATTGCCTTGCAGTTTCTCTTGCTTTCCCTCGATTGATTGTCCCCCTTTTTTTTGCCAGCCTCAAGACTTCACAAATTATAGATGGCTGTTCATTTTCTCCCTCACCAATTATACCCCAGCAGCTGTCTGTAAAAGAAAAATGACAAGTTAGTCACTTCCCTCTCTGTATTGAACTGTGGGCAAAAGACTGAACTTGGTGAAGGGAGGAACTGACTAATCAGCCTTCCTTTACAGCCATATTCATGTTTAAAAGAATTCAGAAAAATGAATCATTCCAAAAGCTGATAATACATTGCTTTGCACCTTGGGGGAAGTAATTTCAGTTTCTAGCAGATGAGCCCTGGCATCAGCAATTTAAGACAAAATTGTGCCCAACTCTGCCCACCCACAGATTAACCTTCTGTATCAGTGTGTAGACATGGTGTATCACCATACTTTACTGTTTCCACTCATTAGCTGGCCTCTCAGATTAAGTGAGTTTAAGTGTACTCTGGGGAACAGAGCAACTAAAATGTGAATACACTGTACTCTCTGTACTGTAGATGCAATTTTTATGCCTATATTTCTTCTTTAAATTGTGATAGTAAACTGGAACAGCTGAAATTTTTGGCGAAAGCTGAAATATAAGCATATTTTTTTACACTTGGACGAAACATAAACAGGTCTTAAACTTTTACATCTGTCCTGGGTTCAGCAGTAGCAGGCATTTTTCTCCTTCTTAGTAGCTGGTGCAGTCCTGTGTTTTTTGATTTTCAGCCTGGGAACAGGGCTGATAACATTGATGCTTTTAGTTGTTGCTCAGTGATGTTTATTCTGACCAAGGACTTCCTGAGCCTCATGCTCTGCCTGGGAGGAGGGGAAGCCGGGAGGAAGCAGAGACAGGACACCTGACCCAAACTAGCCAAAATAAGTATTCCATACCACAGCATACATAAACTGGGGGCAGTTACCCGGAAGGGCTGGTATTCTGCTCAGGTTGGGCTGGGTATCGGTTGGCCGGTGGTGAGGTTTTGTATTCTCTTCCCTTGTTATTTCCATTATCATTATTATTACTGGTGGTAGCAGTAGTGATTTGTGTTATACCATAGTTACTGGACTGCTCTTATCTCAACCTGTGGGAGTTACATTCTTTCGATTCTCCTCCCCATCCCTCCGGGGCGGGGGGAAGAAAGGGGGGGCATTAGTGAGGGATTACATGGTTCTGAGTTACTGACTGGACTTAAACCACAACATCTTTCAAGTAATTAAGATATATTTAGATTCATACTAATGCCAAACACACACAAAGAGGGGCAGTTAATGGTCTGTGAGGAAGAAAAGGAGAAGAACAACCTGAGAAGAAAAAATTATTTGTGAAGCTGTAACAGAAATAATTTCAATGATCTCCCTTTTTATTGGACATTTGTAAGTCTGCACATATCTCACATGAGTTTTGCAAGGTAATTGCAAATGACCTGAAGACCTCATTAGCCATCCAGTTTATCAGTCCAGATGATATGAAAGTATCTAGTTCCTGTAAGTACAGCCTCTAATCTGTTCTTTAACTACTGTGGACTGAGATTTTATTCTTACATCACTGTTTCTAATTGTTTCAGCCATCTGGTCACAGTTGACAATTTTGGTGAAAACTAACAGAAAATGTCATTAAAACCCTCAGCTTTCTTAGTACCGTTAATAATATTCCTTCTCCAGGAACAAGAAACGTTATTGTCTACTTATTTCTTTTTTCTCTATAATATACACTGGCAATATTTTATTCCATATTTTTGACATTCTTTGCTGGAACAATTTTGAACACAGTTCTTTGACTTTCTTGAATTTGTTCACGTAAACTTATACTGAATTTCTGTCCTCAATCTTTCTAATCTCCACTGTTTTATAGGAGGCATTGGCGAAGATGATCTTTCGCTATTCTATCTCTCTTTCCTTCTTAAGTTAATTAGTTGCATTTGAAACTTCTGGAACTAGCATTTTTTTAAATAAACACTGTTGTCATCACCATCATCATCTCCACTATTATGGTGTCTTTCAGCACCTTCACAGAAGAGCCCATCAGCCGGTTTTCCAAGGCAAGTGAAGTATTTTTTCCTAAATCTATTACTTTGCCTTTTTTGTACATTCTCCTTACTACCCTAAAAGTTCTGAAGTCTGTCATCTCTGGCCATCCTTGTCAAAGTTACCTTCTCTTCAGCACGTGAAAGGCCCCTCCACATTAGATGAGAAGCATGTCTTGAATTCTTCCACTTCTTTTCCAGTTTTCCTATAATCAAGCAAGAGTTCACAAGATACATTTTAGACACATCAGGATTTATAAGATATCTGTATGAGGCTGGAGATATGACTTGGGACCAGTGACAAGTTATCATCCTTTTGGAGGAGCATGAAAAGATCCTTTTGTACAGCACCTAAAATGCTAAATCCAGTGGAAGTGATTAGACACTAAATTCTACTTAGCCCCACAGCATCTCCCTTCAAACAGATGCTTTGATTTACTTCTATGTTGGAGCCTGTGCCTTGAATTATTTTGCATTTGTGCATGAAAAGTCCCATTCATCTAATACCTGAGGGTGGCAACGTAGGGTACTATCAGATACTTTCAGTCCTCTGTGAGAACAAGTGTACATGTATATGTATATATATAATATATGAAACAGCAGCTATTTCTTTATTCCTTCCTCTCTTTCCTGAGGAAGATATTCCTCTTCAAATTAATATTCCACTTTTTAATTATCCTGTTCTGTCTCCAGTGTACCAATTTATACTTCAGGTCATGAATTTAAATTTCAAGATCCCCCTTCACTTTCTTACATTTGTATGCTACACAGGAGACACAGAATACTAACACAAACACATACACAATTTGATAAGACAGTATAAAATTAGAATTGCTTTTCTTCACCTTTTTTCCTATGACCATGTATTTTCTGAAAATAAATACCTTTACTTTTGTGTATTGTCTACTGCTGAACAGTGAATAAAGTAGAGCTATTCCAAATGGACTTTCATCCTCATAAAGGAAATAAATCTATTTTCCCTTGCTTGAAGTTTCACTAGCTACCTCTACTTTAGATCAAAGATTCTTAAGAGCACAGACATTGGACACTTACAGTCATAAATACAAATTAATAAACAGATTGAACTGTCAGGGATTAGAACTTGTTAGGAATGATTTGCTAACAAATTTAATATTTTTAATATTATTTTATTTTCTCACTGCACCATTTAATTGATAAAAGTTTGAAAACCAGTAAACCAGTTTAAAAAATAAAAATAAGAGTAGAGATATTTTTTAAGAAAAATAAGGAAAAAGAGAGAGACTTGTATTTTGTGTTTATCTGGGTTTTGTTTTGTTTTTCTTGTAAGTATCTCATATGGGAATGGAAATATTTAGTTGCATGGAGAGTAATGTTGGATACCTACCGTAACTGTTTATCAGAGAGAAGACTGTGCTTACTTATGTTGTGAGGCTTAGGACGGGCTGTCCTTAAAATCTACAGCTCACCTTTGCAGCAGAAGTAATTCATACAGAAACGGGATAAAACTCAGCTTATTAGCATAGGGGTGGAATTGTGAGTCACCTTTGTTTATTATATTTCAATATCACCGAGGAAACCACCTGATGCATACTAAATTAAAAAAGAAACATTGTTAGGAATCTGCATAATGAATACAAATAGGAACACACTGACAAGACTAAATTATGGAGTCACGCCACACAGAAAGAAGAAAAAAATACATGCATGCCCCTGCAAACACCCTTCCAAGACAGTTCACTTTCTTTGGAAGTGCTATTTTTTGTGCTGTAAAAAAGTGCTTTTAGCTTCTGAATCTGTTTTAAATTCTAACATTTTAAATTTTCTTTATACTTAAAACATTACATCATTAACTGTAAAATCTGAGATTTCAGAAGAATTTAGGAGTCACTTTAGGATGCTTTCCTCTCTTCTTCCAAGAATTAGCAGATCCGATACTACTCCCTCAACATTGCATACTTTCTCTTCCTTCTTATTTTCCTTTTTTTTTTCCTTTTTTTCCTTTTTACTTCCTTATTATTTTTCTTCTTCTTTCCTTCTTTCCTTAGTCTTTGCCCTATTGTGGAAGAACTACATAATCAAGACCAAGATTGAAGCCTCTTTCATCTTTTCTTAATAGAGCTTGCAGAGAATAATGGAATAAGAAAAAAGGAGAAACAAAAAAAAAAAAATGAGAGCTGGAGGAAATCCTCCCCATCTTGAATATCACAAAAAAAGACATATCATGGGACAGAATAAACTCAGTCAGTTGTGGGTTTGTTTTTTTTTCTGAAACCAGATGTCTAAGACTTACCATAGAACTAAGAGGAACTGAGATTATACCCTTTCCTTGTGTGATGATCAATAATACCATGAAAACATAATTTGATGGATTGCTTGTGTTTCAAATCTGTCATACAGTAATACAGTATCTTCCCAGAATCACCACACTTTTTCTCCTTATTGATACTTGAAGAGGTGTCAATTTCTGTCTTCTCAGATAAGCAGCTATCAAAAACCAGATATTTCAAGTAAAAATTTCTGTTTTCGAGGAGATTATATGTTTTGTTAACACATAAACAAACCGTAAAACAATTGCTATCCCAGTCAAAATCTTTCTGAAGCCCCGCAAGCAACCATACAATTTTCTTCTGTATTTGACCACATGTAAATCTTATGTTTAGGAATTTTGTCTCAGCTTATTGTAAGATATTGCACTCTTTACAGGTTTGCTCCCAGTAACTGTTCTTTGCCCTAGTCACTACAGCAAAACACACTTTCTTTTCAGTTCCTAGTCTGAAATCTGAACTTCTTTCCTTCACTCCAATGACCACATATGATTGTGCTGATGCTAGGCAGCATAAGGACTTGCACTCATCTGATTGTAACCATCCCTTTAAATTTGGAGAAGGTTTGGCTGCTTATGAAGGAATACAGTCTCATCAAGTGAGAGAATAAGTCTTAACAAGATAGAGCTTGCTTAATCTCAAAATGTAGAAAGGAATTTAAGTTAAAGTTTGAAGGGATAAAAGCACAAACAATCTGAGTTGAGTAGAATGTGATCCTTATATAAATACCTCAAATTTCAAAATTTTCCACTCTGCCTGAACTTGATTAAGATCCAAAGTCTATCAGAATAGCTGTTGATAAATATTCATCGATATTTATTCTGATTAACTGTGAATCAATGTTAACTTTTCCTCAATTGGGCACAATACAAAACCACAAAGTTTATTTGTGGGCTTTGCATATAACAGGAGTTTAGCTTGGTTTTTCAGAAAGTGAATGTAAGCAGGGATATATCAGTAACATGAATATTCCACAAGACTTTTGCATCCTTCAACAGATGTGTCATTGAGGACTTGTATAAAATGATAGGGTACAGCTATAAAAAGAAACAGTAATACAAAGCTGTATTGAATGTAGTATTAAAATAATTTACATGCCAAAGGAAGAACAGTCTTCATGATAACCAGCCAAGATCTTTTACAAACTAGCCTCTTAGGGTTGAAATGAAATATAAATAACATAACGTTCTATATTCACTTAGCCTACTCAGATTTAAGTATAAAGATTTCTGCCAAGATTAGTGTCTTATTCACTTTTTTCCTCTGGCATACCATAAACCTCTCTTAGCATGTGATATTCCCTAAAATATGTCAAAGAATTTCCTTAACTAAAGTAAATTACTGGAGATAGATGCTTGGTTTACTTCTTGGTGGGTCATGCGAAACAAGTATATAGGTTTTCAATCTCAGAAAACACTTTTTAATTTCTTCTTAAACATCTCAAAGATCCCTACATCACTGCTCCCCCCCCCCTTAAAAACCCCAAACCAAAACCAAATGTCTGGCAAAACATACCAAAACCTGTGCTCATAAAAAGGCCAGCATTGTGATTCTAATATTTGAGATAGTTTCCAAAGTATTGTATCTATCTTCTGCATTAATTTCCCTCTTTAAGCAACCTCGACATTTTGCTTTCTTCCTGTATTAGCTGAATATTTCAATCTGCGTTAGAATAGATTCTATAAGCTCAGGCAGGTTATGATGCTCTTCCATTTGCTACAGTGGGGTATGTTTTAAGACTCTTTTGATTTGATGAAATTTTGAAGAATTTATAATTTTCAGTGGGATATCACATCACCTTAAAAAAAAAAACAACCCCAAACAATAAAACAAATACAAAACTAAACTAAAACCAAACAACTTAAATCAGAAAAACGTACATGCACTGCTCCTTATGCCACCCAGTAGGACTTCAGTGAATGCGTTGTACATGGATCACATAAAATAGATATTATTTTCTATGCTAGTACTTGAGAGATTGCCAGGGGAAAGCAATTTTTGTTAAATTTACAGTGCTTACATGTATTCACCTATGGAAGAAAAAGACAAAAAAAAAAAAAGAAACAAAAAACCAGGCAAGTTTGACTCTAGAACATTAATAAAAAAAGAGGTATACATTTGATAACAGCTCTTGAAGTTCTTTGTCTATGTATTTACAATTTAGCAGACTATTAAATGAAGAGATCCCACTACAGCCTCTGAGGGTATATTGGAAAGTGGTGATGTTACCTTCACAGTTAAATGCTCTTGTAAATGGTACTGACATCACCTTACAGGAAGCACCAGATTAACCTGGGTGGTGCTGCTGTTATGGCAGAAGCTGACAAAAGCAAAAACCTGAAAATCTCAACCTATTCTTGAACTCAAGGTGCACCTAAGTCTAATATTTAGAAAGAATTTTGACTGCTCCAGTATTCCTAACTGAAGGTTGCAAGGGGCAATTGTGGTTTTTATCTCTTTTAGCTACTATTACAGAAAAAAGAAGTAGATTGTAAAATGTATATAGAAATCACAACTTAAAAAAATAATTCTGCATCTGGCTACATAGTGCTTTGAAATTTTGCTTGAACCCCAAATTCTTGCCCCTGTACTAGGAATGGAATTTCTGATATTTCATCCTGTTTCTGAATATTTTGTGAAAAAGTTGCACATGGCGACTCTTTTTATAAGCTAAGCTACAAAAATCACCTTGTAAACCCCATTTCTGACAATATTTATTTGTATCCCTCTGCCTGGCAATTTATCCATAACCTAACACATTATTTATATAGAACCAATAGCCTGTAGGATTTATTGCTAGCATGCAGAAAGACATATGGGTAGATTCTTCTCTCATTTATACTAGCATAAATCAGGACAAATGCTACTGAAGTCACCGGAGTTCCACTTGTTTAAAGGTGCACTAAAAATGCTCAGAACCAAGGCCAAACTTCCTAGTAAGTTTTTTACCTTAATGGGATCATGTCAAGCAGGTTCTAATTTGTTGTCTAAACTCATCCTTTTATTCAGTTATTTAAAATTTTTAAACAGCATCAAGACTGTCCTTAAATCTTTGACTCAGCTATTATCAAATCTTTCCCCTTAAAGCCATACTTACACCACTGGAGTAGGAGCAGACAGTATTATTGAGTCATTTTTTTGAATTTAGGAGCAATATTTCAAAACCTAGAAATATTTATAGAACCTGTATATTACTTAGTACAGCAGTTTGGATGTAGTCGCATCTGTTCAGACCTTTAGATGCTTGAGAACATTTTGGACACAGAGAAGCTGTGAGAGCATTTGGTGACCTGTAATAAGTTAATAACATACTATTATTCCATAGCTGTTTTCTTTTCACCTTTAGGGAACATGGGCCTTTCCAGAGCTTCAGTTCAGAAAAGGTTAGTATAAAACCATCAATATTCATCAAACTTTGTAAAAAAACCCAAAATGACATATAAGCTCAGCATGTCAATCCTTTCCCTGAAACTATGAAATTTCTGTCCTGCAAAGCAGGTTTTGTGCCTATGTGCTTATTGGGAAGCAATTATAATTACTTGGTCAACACAGACTTGAAGCATTGGTTTGTACTAACCAGAAAGTGAACACGTGCTCTTCACACCTATCTCTAAAGGGGCAATTAATTTCTGATCTACTTTACTCTGTTCCATCACTTTTTTTCCATATGAATCAAACCACAAAATGGCTTTAGTCAAGAAAACCTAACACCAAATGCTAGGAAATAAAAATAATAATAATAAAATTATTTCTTCTTTCTAGTTAATTCTTGTCTCAAAAAAAAAAAAAAAAAAAAAAGGAAAATCCTGAGCTGATTTAGCTGCTGTTCTTGTACTTTCTGAAAGGAAAAATTGAAAGTATAATGTTAATAATAGCTGTAAGTATTTCAAGAAGACCTCATTCATATTTTTGGAGCTATCATTGTGTATCCACCTATCACACAAGTGTATTGACATTCATTATATTAACAAATGTATACATGTAAAGACAGAAAGGACTCTGTCTTAACACTAGCTTATTCCTTTTGGGTCTGCTAACTTAACAGCAGTAGCTAACAGAGATGAATGAGTGGATGTAAGTGGAGGCTGAATAAAGTGGGCAGGAAAAGGCCACTTGTTTTTCCAGAGATCTACTGACCCAATGGAGTTTTGATCTGCGATGTGCTTCTGTAGTAAAAATTCACACAGGGAATTTCAGGTTCTTACTTCTAGCAAGAACTGAAATAAAACAGAATTTATTTTATTATTACAAGACTTAAAATCCACATATGTTTAAATAACATACGGAACAGGACATAGAAACAGGAAATATTGAAAACAAATGAATCTGTTTAGAGATTGGTTGTCTTACATAACTACCACACTTTGCACACCTCCATGTCTGGCATTTATGCAAATTCTTTCAGGAAACGATTTTCATAATTGTGTAATTTGCCTATGCTCACCTTAAGTAGAAGGATAGATTTCAAGCTGAAGAATGTGTCAGCATATTTGACAGCTTAAGTGAAGGAGGCCCACAAGCTAGCAACACTGTAAGCTTGTGTTCCTTGTGCCTTCCAATATTTCTCATTGTATTTGTAATAGGGAAAACCAGGATAGCAAGGAGCTGTGAACTTGAAAACACAGGAAATATCAAACCCTATTTTTATTTCTGTTCCCTGTTAATTGTAAGTGCTGCGTTTTCACACTCCTTAAATGTTGCTTCTTCCTTATGCTTGTCCTTATCAACAGTTGTCATGTCTTCACAACCTGGTTATCATGCACATTACTAGTTAATCAGATGGGTTAAAATCATGTTAATAAGCACCCTGTCCTTGATTGCTAAACAACAGCTCTTCTTCGCATTGTGAACAATATTTACTCCTCACAGAGGAAAAGGAAATGGCTTTTATTAGTTTTGGCTTTCATATTTGAAAGGCCCTTGGGCTAAACATAGACATTGTGTTGGCCCTCAGCACAGGCATGAAGTTTTATCTTAGCACTATATTAGAAATTCATGTTTTTGGAGCAAATGAAATAGGCATTATCCTTCATGTAAAAGTGCACATGAGCTGCTAACCATAGATCCAGTCCTGGAATTCATGTTTTCAGATACCAGCATTTACATTGTAGTCCATTAGCTTTTCCTACGTTTAGAATAAAACTTGAGATTGCTGCACCATTGCAGGTGTGGGAGGGAAGCAGGCTCTTCATGGAGTCTTCCCTTCGGGCCATCTATAAAAAAGCCTGAAGATGAGAAAAAAAAATCTTAAGATTCCCTGTCATTCTACTTATCCAACAGAAATCCATGGGAGGACCTTTCATAAAAGCGTTTGCAGATACAGTAGTCAAAACCTGTTCTAACTTGAGGATTCATTTTAATGAATTACATCAGGATACTTTCATTGGAATTACCAACAAAGTTGAATGAGAACAAAATATCAAAACCATTTATATGGCAGGAGGTTTAATGTCAAATTATTAGATGCATCTCACTGTTACTTTTACAGCTGGATTAGTAGCATTTTACAGCTGTTTGGATTTGGGACAAAAATTACTAAGCTTCTAAACCTTGAAAATTTTATGAATGACAGAAAAAGAAGTTGCTAGTCATTATTATTCATTTTTGCTAGATTCCAGCTGTGCCATCAGTGAGAAGAATTCTCACAAAACTAATAAACATGATGCAAGGATTCCCACAGTTAATAAATTTCAGTGATGCAGAATGGAAATCTAAACATCAGTATCTACCTTTACATCTTCCAACTGTATTGCTTCCTTTTACATCCATACCAAATCGAGAAAGTCCCCGTGAATTTTTTGAAAGTTTAACAATGTCTCTAGAAACATTTATACTTTGGTTTTTCTGGACTTTTTGGGAAATCCTCTAGAAGGTTGTCAAATAGATACAGACTAATAGAATCATAAAATGATTTGGGTTGGAAGGGACCTTATAGATCATCTAGTTCCAACCCCATGTCTTGGGCAGGGACACCTTCCACTAGATTAGGCTTCTTAAAGCCCCATCCAATTTGATCTTGAACACTTCCAGGGATGGGGCAGCAACAACTTCTCTAGGCAACTTGTTCCAGTGTCTCACTACCCTTCACAGTAAAGAACTTGTTCCTAATACCTAATCTAAACCTATCCACTTGAAGCTTAAGCCAATTACTCCTTGTCCTTTTACTACATGCCATTGTAAAAAGCTCCTCTCCAGATTTCTTGTAGACTCCTGTTTAGATACTGGAAGGCTGCCCTAAGGTGTCCCAAGAGCCTTCTTGTCTCCAGAATGAATAAGCCCAGTTCTCTCAGCCTGTCTTCATAGGAGAGGTTCTCCAGCCCTCTGATCATCTTCATTACCCTCCTCTGGGCTTGCTCCAACATCCTTCTATGTTGGGGGCACCAGAACACAGTATTCCAGGTGGGTTCTCACGAGAATGCGTAGAGGGGGAGCATCCCCTCCCTTGACCTGCTGGTCACACTCCTTTTGATGCAGCCCAGGATACGGTTGGCTTTCTGGGCTGTGAGAGCACACTGCTGACTCATGTTCAGCTTTTCGTCAGCCAACACCCCCAAGTCCTTCTCTTCAAGACTGCTCTCAGTTCAGTCTCCAGCCAAGCTATATTTGTGGTATGGATTGCCCCAACTCAGGTGCAGGATCTTACACCTGGCTTTATTGAACTCTATGAGACTTCCATGTGCCCAGCTGTCAAGCCTGTCAATGTCCCCTGGATGGCATCCATTCCCTCTAATTAATATCTATATTAAAAAAAAAAGGGGGGGGGAAACATTATCTCTACTTCTAAAGCATATGCCTGGTAAATGTGTTTTGTTTAGCATTTTCTATTTTTAATAGCATCTCAGAGTAAACACGTTCAGTGAAAAAACTTGCTGTTTAAATAGAGCACTCAGAGGACTTTAATTTTCCACACTATAAATCTTGCAATTTTTTAAAAATTCTGTAGAAATGCATAGGTCTTTTTCTGTTGAAGTATCACCTCCTTTTAAAAATAATAAAATAGCAAAAAATGAGGTAAAACCCTACACTTTTTGCTCTGCACCCATAAAGAAACTTTAAGAGCTTTGAACAGAAGTGCATGAAACACATAATCTTTTTGTTTTATTTAGTTTCATTTAATACCATTTCAGCCACTGGAGCATGTACTCAGCTTTAAACACATATCTCTGCCAACAATCAAAGTCAGGATACTAGTTAAGTTGTGTTCCCTGTTCGAATGGAATCAATAAAACAATTCATACTCCCCAGGAAGTTCTGCAACACAATACTAATTGTCTGTCTCTGAGAACAAAGATATCCATACCTGACAGCTCTTGCCCAGATTAGAAAACCCTTCCCAGAAAAACGAGTCATTAGCCACTGTCAACAAACTGGAATTTTCCTCAACAGCAGCAAGGACATGGTGAGGATGGACTGTGAGATGTCTGTCTGTAGGAGTGTTGACTTATGCAGCTGTGCAAAGTGAAGGACAGAGGACACGCAAGGATGAACAATGCAAAACTACCACAGTGTGTGCGTACTGTCATTCCTAAGAATTTAAACCGCTTGTACACATGTAAATTGCAACCTACTCTTCCCCCCAAAAAAGACCTCTAAAATGTTTCCAAGATTTAATCTTGAAAACTGTTGATAATAATCTTGATATATAGAATATTTCTGCCTAAGAATGCCCAACTTTCTTTTGAGACAGGGCAAACAACTTTGAACAGCTTTATTCCGGTGAGGTATAGTATGTGTCTTAACTTGGATGAGATTGAGGCTAGAGTCCAAATTGAAATCACTAAGAGCAAACAGTTATCTTGGAAGCTCAAGATGAATTTGTGTGATGTAAAATAAGGAATGTTATCTGGAAGATAGCTATTTAAGATGTGGAATAAATATTTAAATATTTCTTCTGGCCTGATCCAGGAAAAAAAGTTTCCTACAGGAAAATCATAGTTAATTTAGGTGAAACAGATGTTGCCTGCTTTACATGTTTAAATTAGTGAATTTTGAATGAGTGCCTCTTTTACCCACCCTTTAAATTTCTAGTGTTACATCCAAATCAAGACATATGGCCGTCTTCATACTCTAATTATTTCAAAGTAAAATGGAACTCCTACAGAAACTTAAAAGTCAAGTCCTAAAATAATTTGATATGATGTAGACATGATAAAAAGACTCAGATAACATTATCTGTTGGAAGATTCTTAAACCTAATAATAATATTTTAAAAAGTAATTACATTAGAAATATTAGCCTTGCAATCAGCTCCATAAAACGAACTTGAGGGCATGCATTTGAGTAACTAAAGAGGGAACAGACCTGAAGGCAGCCAATTTTCTCAGCAGCTAGCTAAGAAAATGGGTTTGACTCAGGACTGCTTCCATAAACTATTGTGGGATGTTAGTGTGCATGCATTCCCGTGGTGCCCTCAGACAGGCAAGAACCTGACATGCAGAACCAGGGTTACTGGGTTACTGTCCTGCTGGAAGGCTTTCTACCTCATATTGGGAGGTACATGATGTGGTGAATCTTGCTACCCAGAGCATGCAGAGTGTGCTGAGATTTAAGTGAGATATAACAATGAGACTTAGGCTTCTTCTAGAGTTTTAATTGTGGTTTAACTGGCTCTTTGGGACTGTGTGCACAATCGCTACTCTTAAGGCATGGTGCTGTGGCTTAAGCCCAGGCCGTAAATCAGAACCACACAGTCTGCTCCCCCTCCCCACCTTTCATCCCCCCGTTCCCAGAGGGATGGGAGGGAGAAACAAAAGAATGTAACTCCCATGGGTTGAGGTAAGAATAGTCCAGTAACTAAGGTATAGCACAAATCACTACTGTTACCACCAATAATAATAATGATAAGGGAAATAACAAGGGAAGAGAATACAATACCACCTGCCGACCGATACTGATACCTAGCCCGACCCAGCAGAGAACCATCCCTTCTGGGTAACTGCCCCCAGTTCTACATCCTGGGCTTGACATGCTGTGGTATGGAATAGCTCTTTGGTCAGTTTGGGTCAGGTGTCCTGTCTCTGCTTCTTCCTGGTTTTCCCTCCTCCCTGGCAGAGCATGAGACTCACAAAGTCCTTGGTCAGACTAAACATTTGAGCAGTAACTATAAACATTGGTGTTATCAGCACTGTTCCCAGGATGAAAGTCAAAAAACAGCACTGCACCAGCTACTAAGGAGAAAAAAGGACTGCTACTGCTAAACCCAGGACACATGGTTAACACCCTGAATGAATATGCAACTCCCCAGCTACTTGTATGCACAGACAACATAATTGCCTTGCTTGAAAGAGAAGATCGACTTGGAACTCCACAATCACTTGAGCTCCCAGCACCTTAAATGTGCTGGCCTACATCCTTGGTGGAGTGATCTGGAGAGTGCTAGACAGATCGTGATGCAGAAATGATTAAACTGTATGTAGAGGAGACATTTATAGCCAGTGCCCAAGGGTTGTCAGGAGCTTCATTGACCCCTGTGAGGAGTAGCTGGGGCTGTCCCATGATGCACACAGCTGATTTCAGCCACATCCAGTAGACCACCACAGGGCATGACTGAGCCCCACAGATATGATGGCGGCTCCTGGGGAAAGTCTGGGAGAGGAAGTGAAAAGTGCTGCCTGGTAGTGAGGGGAAAAGTGTCAAAGACACTGTGAGCACTGAGGGAGAGTGGCAGGAGGAGAGGAGGAGGTGATCCAGGCAGGGATTCCCTGCAGCCCTAGAAAGAGCACATTTCAGCAGATATCCATACTATAGCCTGTGGATGACTCCATGCCAAAACAGGTGGATTTGCCCATGCCAGAGCAGGTTTATCCTGAAGGACTGGAGCCTGTGGGAATAACCCATGCTGGAGCCAAGGAAAAGTGTGAGACGGAAGGAGTGACAGAGAAGAGATGTTACAGAACAACTGTAACCCCCATTCCCCATCTCCCTGCACAGCTTGGTAGGGAGAGGTGAAGTACAGGAGTGAGATGATTGAGCCTGAGGCAAGGAAAGAAGGGACAAGGTGTCATTTTAAATTTTGTTGTTTTTTTCTCACCATCTAACACTATTCTAATTGGCAATCAGTTATTTTTTCAAGTTTGTTTTGCCCATAATTGATAAATAATTGATAAATAATCTTCATATCCTTGTCTCAACCCATGAGCTTTTTCACCTTGTTTTCTCCACACTGTCCTGTTGAGGAGGGGCAGAGAGAGCTGCTGAGCAAGCGTGCCACAGCTAGCCAATTAACAGTAGAAATGATCCGTGTAGATGGAGAAATGATTACAAAGAATAGTCTTATGTACACAGTTGACATATTTAAAGAATTATTTTATATGCAGATAAGATAATTAATAGAGGTGAAGGTGCATGTACTGGGGTCTTACAAGACCACAGTCAGTTGAAGAATAAAAAATGAGAAAAACAGCAGTTTGGAAAGTCTTACACAATTGAGCTAAAGATGCTGCTGTCAGCCATGGAGGCACCCATCTCCACTGAACGGTGAGTGACCATTTTGTTCAGAAGATTAGATTCTCCATGTGAACATTATCCTATGTCAAGATCTCAATAAATTGGTTTCTGTTTATAATCAACATTCTGTCCCTGAAGGGTCTATGCAAAAGTGCTATCTACAGCACTAAAGAAGCCTACAGAAGCCTTTTCCTAATTACCATCTGAGGTTAAAATAGCCAGTTCTGTCAATGTTTTGAAACTGAATTTACAGAACTAAAATAGCATACCCTGTTTGATTCTCTGCAGAGCACTGAGTTTCAGATATAGTGTAGCTCTGTATTTTTTGGTTTGTATATAATGAAGGAGTTCACTGACTTATTTTGCATTTTTTTCGGTTATAACAACTCGTTAACTCAAGTAGCATTTTAGCATTTAATATGTTCTGGAAAACCTACAAGGTGTTTAATTGTTTATTTTACCTGTCTTTTCATTCTCAGTATTATTTTAGTTTTAATCAGAGAAAACATAAAGCAAGGTATAGAGGAGTAAACTGAACTTCTCCAGGGACTTGGGCAGAACCTCTGAATACTGCCGGGTACTGGGCACTGCTTGATGTGGGAGAAGGTCACTTAATTGCCTTGGTCTTTTGCTCCCATGCCCTGGCCTGCCGATGATCTGTTTCACCTATTAAAACTATAGTCTAAGAGAGAACTATCCCCCCACCATGGATTATAAATGCTTAGCAGCAGGAAGATGTAATTTAAGACAGAATCTAGAAGCTTAACTTCAGTTAAGTGTTTATATCAAACTGTGGTGATTCATGTCCTTCACAATCCCTGTTGCGTAATGTATTAATATTGGTTTTCAATACTGACAACAAAACATTTTTGCATTTATCCTGATAATGAATCAAAAACAGATCAATATTTCCTTATAATATCACCTCAATATTTAGAATTATGAACACATATAAAAGTCGGTCTTTCAAACCAAAGATTTTAATATTCATTATTTTTATTTAATTCCAATGAGAGAATCTTCCTAGTAATTCAATATTCTGAAGTATTCTAGCATTAGCAGCAGTTTTGGATTAATCTGTTTTTTATGAAAAACAGGGGTAGTGGAGGATATGGAGAAATAATTATATGATAATATAAAGATTGCAGGTTTGTGTGTCTTCATGTCTTCATAGAACTACTGAGTATGAGGTCTGATGTTTGTTAACTAAAGACTTTTATTTCCACTAGATGGCTTCTTCTGAAAGACTAGGTTCTTAGCATAAAATTAATTAACCTTCAGAAGACAGTCAGAGGTACTTCAGTGACCTTACTGTTACCAAAAAAATAAATCGCTTTACAGGATCTTTCTCAAATCTTTTAAAGGCCTTCTACAATATGCATGGTGAAAGAGTATGAAATATCAGATACCTTTTTATTTTACATTATGTGCTAGAAGAACCAGAAGGCAATTATTTCTGCGCCATATATCAGAACAGTGTGTCTTCTCACATTTTAAGAGGCATGGGAACATTATGAAGAAACATGTAGAGGATAACATAGCAGTTTCACTCTCCTTGCTGCTTATAATAAAGTTCAACCCTTTGGTCTCCTTCCCTTTCCCACAAAAAAAAATACTGTGCAGGTACTAAACATCAGAAGCTGTTTTAATTCACAGCTGGAAACCATCATAACTTTGATCCAGATTTCCAGTCATTTGAAAATACCTTACTTGTATCCTCCTTTTGCAAACAAAGAAGATGAAGGATGCATCCTAATATGCTGCCAAGGCTGAAAGAAGGACGAAGATTTTATTTCTAAATCCTTCTCTCTTTTGACCAAGAACTTTAAAGGTGGTTAAAGAAAACCACCTAACATAACCAATAACTCTATTGAAAGGTCACTTTAGAATCTGTTTTGATTTAGACAGCTTTAGTAAATAAATTTAGGAGTGAAGTAGCTTCTCAAACCATAGAAGTTACTCAGTGGTCTGACTTGCCTGCATCAGATTTTCATCATGTACTTCGGAGTACACTGGGGGCCTTGAGTGTTAGCACACTGAAGCCACACAGAAAGTATACTGGCCTAAGACTCAAAGTATGAACTTTCCTGCAACCTCTGTGCTTCATTTCCTGTATGACTTTGGATAAATTATTCTGGTTCTGTGTGGCATATCAAAGAGGGACTGCAGTTCTGGTGAAATCTGAAGACCTTTTATTTCGTCTCAACCCTTTTATACTCTACTAAGTGCTAAGCAGTAACTTTCCACTCTTTTACTCCCTTATCATCCCGATTTAGCAAAACTACTAAGGTTTACAAATATTCACACTGTTTGGTCTGTATTTGAGCTGCACATCCTGCCTTATCTTGCAAACCGCCTGCTTTGTTTTGCTAACCGATCTTTACCCTTAATTGTTCTCTTTATAGTTCCCAAGGCTTAGGCTGGACAAGGGCATTAGCACCTGGTGCTTTCTTCACTGTTCCCAGGGCTTAAGCCAGACCAGGGAGATAATGCCTGGATCCATTTCATTAACTATTTCTACCCATCACCCACAGTTCTGTGGTTTTAGTTTCCCCATCTGTAAACTAAGAATAACAGTTGCTTCTCCTAAAACAAGTCTTAAGATCAGAATATTTAAAAGTAGGTTTTATTATTGTACTAGGTATACTACATTTAGAAAAGCACATGCTTATATTAAGGAAAAGATGTTTCTGTATGCACTGCACCTAACATTGGCATGCTCCAATTCTACATCTGTTGCTGCCAGATATTTGCCAGCTTTTTGAGATGTTGCTGCTTAAGCTCAGATGCAAAAGAAATGGAAATTGGAGAATTATAGGATTTGATCAAGTCTTGTGTGCCAAGGCTAGTCCTTTTTTGTCTACTGCCAAGTCTAATAAACCACTTAACAATAGCTCTCCTGTAATTTTCAAAAATTATTGGACTATTTTAACATTCCTTGTTATAAGAGAAAGACCCATTTTCTTGTTCTGTCTTTATTATATTTTCTTTCTAATGGAAACTTTTAATGTTTGGTGTTTTTTTTTAAAGTTAACTGATTTATCTGTAATGGATTTTATGATCAGGATACCCATATTATCCTTTCCTTCCTAAATCAGCGTAATTTCTTCTACCCCAAACAGGTAATCCTGTATCTGTCTTTCAAGGATATAAGGCCCAACACTGGTACCATAACTCAGAGATCAGAAGAATCTGCTACATTTTAAGAAAGAGAATTGATGTCTGTGTAGCAGGACCATGCACAATAAAGAACGTAGACAGAAGACTGTAGAGATAGAGATTATTAGTACCTCAAAAATTAAAGGTGGAAACCCACTGAAACAGATAACATTTTAGATTGTAATTTAGGTTTAAAACTCCAAAGGGAAAATGCAGAAAAATATCAGTGTCAGAGGATTTGCAAGACAGAAAGCTGCCAACACTGAGGACTCCTTCTTGCCTGATTGATGCCTATGTGGCCAGCAAAGGCTCTTCAGATGTCTTACTGGGGTGTTAAGCCTACTGTTGCTTAGCTAAGCAGTTTCTTAAAACCTTTTCATCTTGTGTGTTTATTAGTCAATACTTAATTGCCATATACCTTTATTTATTTTTATGTGTGTTTTTGCACATGCATGTGTGTACGTATATGCACACATATAAACATATAAGTATTTACATATCTGTCAGTATTCTATGTGCAAGGACATTCCCTGCTCAGCTAAAAAATCACCAATTACACTGACCCCAAAAGAAGGAGTAACACCAGTAACCATTTAAAATATTTAAAAAACTAAAATGTAACTCTAACAGGTCATACAGTCTCTTTTTTAATATTATGAAGTAGGACATTTAAAATCACATCTGTACAAGTAGGTAAATGCTATGCTCTTCACCTCCCATGGAGAGAGTTATTGAAACTCTGGGACAGTTTAAAATAAACATAATTAATAGTTCTCCATTTATCCTCAGTCATTCTGACACTCCAGAATTTCAATATGAAAGGCTGACTTTGCTGAAGGATACTGTTGGGCATTCTAAGTCACCAATTAGGATGCAAACCTGAATGCTACCTATTGCTAAAATATAGTCCATTTGCATACAAGAAAAAAAAAAAAGAGAATCAAACAAACAAGAGTGCAGCTTCTGCAACCCAGAATAACTGAGGTATAAACCTGGATTTAAACCAAGAAAAGAACATTTCAGGGCAGGGGAAAAAAAAAAAAAAAAGACATAACAAAAACTTTCTTATTTCAAGGTTGTTTGTAGTGAAATGAATATCAAGACCTTTGTAGAATCTGGTCAATACATACATTTCTGCATTCCAAACTGAAAACAACTGATTTGATAGATCTTGTTTTGATGCAGAGGGTTGACCAATGTACAGGGGGGTTGTACAGGGGGGTTGTACAGGGGGGTTAGAGGAATTTGATTGCTTAAGCAAAGGTATTGTCTGTACCTATCATGCCTACTAAGCAGAACAAAGGCATGAACTATTGATAAGGAAAAGCAGACACTTGGTTCTATTGACAAGGAAAAGCAGACACTTGGTTCTATTGACAAGGAAAAGCAGACACATGATTCTAACAATAAGCACCTATTGATAGGGAAAAGCAGATCCCTGAATCTACTGTTAAGGGGGAGAAGCAGATGGTTGATGGCTGGGATCAAACCCTAAGGCCATACGTGAAGACTAAAAGGTGAAAAGTTCAAGAAGAGGAAGACTCATTTACTTCACCTTGAGACCCTTGCCCATGACCAGAGGGGGCACTGCGCAGGTGCAAAGGATCTTCTAGCTCATTGTAATAGGAAGCAGGGATAGGACATGAATATGTATAGGCATATGGTGCAACCTTATAAATGCAGAGGGAAACAACACTGGGGTACGCATGACTTTGAGGAATTATCCCCGTGCGTCTCAGCGCTGAATAAAAAGCATACCTACTTTACAACTTCAACGAGTTGTGGAGTCAATCCACGCATCAGTTTCATTATGCATAATTTAAAAAATAAAAAAATCCAAGCAAACCACAACATAGTTTGAGACTTATAGAGTGATTTATCTGTATTTTTGAGACTCTTAATACCAAAACTTCAGAGCCATCTAAAGCCAGAAGACTTTTCAATGGTCAAATGACTCCAATTCTTTTCTCTTACAAGTTATTTAAGTCCTAAATACATGTTTCTGTGCTTTATAACAATAAGATATGAATATAACAGAAGACTAATTACAGTCAGGATCTAAAAAAATTTGGTTTCTTTATGGTTCTCCTTAAGGTAAAAATTAATTGGTGAAACTCTGTTCCATAAAAAGCTTCCCAGATTTTTCTGATACCAGAGTAATCACCAGTTCCTGTGTTTTAAATCATATGTGGATAGAAGTAGCTCACCTGTAGATGTTGAATATACCGATTTTCCTGTCATTGTTTTAAGCACCTTCAGGTAACCAAAAACAATGAAGTACCACATTACTTTTAAAGTAGTTGAAATCATCTATCTCCTGGAGTCTGCAAGTGAGAGGAAAATGCCATAGAAGCGTGCCATAACTACACTTTTATACAAATGTAGCTATTAATAGAATACTAGATGGGTAAAAACAAGCACTCCAAAGTAGAAAATGTCAGAGCTAAATTTATTCTCTATGAACTTAATTCATTATATTTCATGGCATGTTCATTATGGTGTAGGATCTAATTACATAATTATATAATATGTTTGGGTTTCCTCATGAATCTGTACAGGTTACTTGAGAAATAATTTGCAATGATAATAAAACAGGGGGGAAAAGTACTCTTGTCACAAGTCAGTCAGAGAAATCACCTCCAAAACTGTACTTCTAAATTAACTGGCTGAAATGTGGCAAATATATCCATTCTGCTGGAATGATAAGAACGTGTTCCGTATAAATATTTTCTTTTTTTTTTTTTTGTTCAGTAAAGATATATATATCTTTATATATATATATATATTTGTTACTGAAGTATTTCCAGCCATATATCATGGCCAAACACACACTCACACAAATATGCACAAGTTCTTTGCTAACTTTGAAAAGGATAGACTGGGATTCTGTGAGTGGTTCAAAATCCAGTAATGGGATTTGTCACTCCCCTAAGCATTTAAAATCCTGCTCCTAGATAGCTTCAGTTTATGTGGCCAAGCAACAGCCCTTAATTGCAAAATTCAGTATAACACGTGCAAAGGAAAGAAAGCAACATCATTCTTTGCAAAATGTGGGACAGTAGAATCAAAGCATGTTTTTTTCCTCAGTAGCTGTTTGACATACTGTATTTATCTAACCTGCAGCCAGAGACTCAATTCTGCTCCATGCCCAGTGTGATAGCTGTTACAGAAAATAAAATATTTCCCATCAGCATACGCATTGTTTTTAGCGGTTTCCAAAGGGTTCCATTTGATGCTTCCTCCCTTATCTAGGCCCAGAATTAGTGATCTTGAATTCTGGAGTTTAACATTCTTCCAGGCACAACACAAATGTCCTTTTGATTATGTAAATTCTAACAACCTTAAGGATGATTATGTGCTATCCTATGGGCTTGGTAAGCTATTACTGAATTGATCACTTACTGAAAATTAAAACCACAGAGATGATGAGTGCCTCTCAGGGTAAAAATTTTCTTCGAGTTACTCATTTTATTTTAATAAGGACAGTCATTAGGAAGATGTATGTAGACACATGGAATTGTGTGCAGTCTTATCCAAGTTGTTCACTGGATCTTGACTAATACCTCCAGAAAACACAATACAGCTGAACCCCACATCTATTTTTCACTGCAATGCAGTCAGAAAAGGATTTTAAAAAGAGTTTTATAGTAGATACAGCAGCAAAATAAAAAAAAATTATGGAAGAAAGGAATTACGGAGATTGAGAAGGAAACAAGTTATACTAGATAATAAAAAACTAAAAAGTGATTAGCCATTCTTTAAAAGACTATACCAGTGGTTATTTCACCTGAGTAGACATTTGAAACCCTACTCACTGCTGGAACCTATGAATACAGCCGTTTGATATTTGGGCACAACTGATTAGGTTAGGGTTTCTTAAACCCAGCAACCAAGATCACTTACTGTTCCCACTGGTTATTATTTTCTGAAAAATAGTAATAAAAACTCATCAGAAGATGAAGGCAGAAGGCAGAAGATATAGTTTCTAAATTGTATACTTAGCAAATCACAGTCTGGCCTTATTCTTATATTGCCATTAACCTTTACAGAGTTTTTAGAAAACCTCTCTTCAATACTTCAGGAAACAGCAAAATTCATGCCTTACATTCATGTGGACACATAGTGAATGAAACAAGTGAAAAAAAAAACAAACCCTAACCTATATTTAATGAAGAATTAGTATCCAAGATAGATAAAAAGTGAGTAATTTTATGGAAATCTTTAGAATTTAAATAAAATTCTCCTGCAGTCAAGAGTCTGCAAAGGACTGGCATGTAATGTACCAATTCAGATCAACACAGGGTCTGCCTGAAACATCAGAGACCTGCTTCAAAGACCTTTTTCAGAAAATGGAAAGAGAATGTCCTTCTGTGCTTGCTTAAAGAAGCTTTAAAAGTAGGAAATATTTCTTTATCATAATTGATTTCTAGTTCAGTAACGGTTACTTTCAAGTAATGTACTCATGAACTTTACCAGTTTTTCCCTCTATTTCTTAATCTTCCGAAGTTTCAACTTTTGGTTGGTAAAACTTCATTTTCTTTTTTACCAATATCTAACATTTCCTATAATAACATTTCAATTGGCACACAAAACTTGAACAACTCTCTGTAAAGCAAAGAGAGCTCTATAAGAAAATAAATATTGTAATACACTGACATATGCATCAAGAATATTAAAGTTAATCCAACCTTTCAGCAGACTTTGTTTTAATTTTTTGCGCCTACTTAGTCTTACTCTAACATGTTGTACTAACAAACCGAGGTAGCCTCAACATACATGCAGATGGGTAGTTATGATTCCAGATTGCTCTTTCCATCGTATGTGGAAACTGTCTAAGTGGTAGTTATCTTTGTGTCTATTCTGAACTACTTAAAACCTTGGTGAAATAACACTGGACTGCTGTTTGGTCCCTTAACATTTTTATTATTGCTTCATAGGGAGTCAGTTCTTTCCTTATATTTGATGTCCATAAATCTGTCTATTTTTGTACTGCAAAGTCATGGTTGTTTAGGTTTTATTCAGAAAGCTGTCCTTTCTTATGTGGACAATATAATTAGAGATTCAGAATCAGTGTTGTCAACAGTTATCCATTGGAAATGTTGACTGCCACAGTGAGATAAAAGACCTGTAATTCAATCTGATCAAAGTGCCTTAAACAACTACATACAGTGGTGAAGCTATATCAAATATTGATCAGTTCTTTCAAGTAATTCTGTAATAACCCACTTAAAACCTTAAAGACATACCTAGGTTTCCTATCTATCTTGTCTAAAACTGTTCTTTGTTAGTAACTGAATGGATTCAATAATGTTTACCAAAAAAAAAAAGATATTAATAACTAATTAATTTATTTCCAAGACTGCAAAGAGACTTGAAGGAGTTTTAGGTTAATTGGATAGCCATTGTTTCTTTGAAAAAATATTTTATTTCTTCTGAATATCATGAAGACTAAATAAAACTACTGATCTGCCTGTATAAAAAAATGCAGCTCTTTTGATTACTGATTACCATAATAATACTACTTGACCTCTATAATACACATTTCATGTTCAAAACACAGTACAGATGTGAAGTAATTAATCCTTCCCAGTCTGCTTGTGAGCAACAAAGTGAGAAAACTGTCATTTTCATTTCATGTTGATGATACAGAGGTAAAGGATTGGAATGGTTTGGACAAAGAAATGCCAAGGTAAAGGGATGACACCAACATTATATACTAAGGCCCATTTTATTCCAAGATCATATTTTTTTATCATGATAAATTAATATTTCTACATAATAAAACCATATCTGTCTTCCTTCGCTCTGTCTTCCTGAAAACTGTAAAGATTTTGCTCAAGGTTATATTTTGTTGTCATAAATCATATTATCTTTTTTTATCTCCATCTTCTAAAATTTTCTGTAGCTTTGCCTGTAAAGCCAGGTGTAAAGCCCAGAGTGCCACAGGAGCAATGGAAACAATTTCACATACTGCCTTAAAAAAAAGTATTGTGTGCTTAGCTATGTTCAGTGTAGTTCTGTATTAGTGCACTTCAGTACACAGTATTGACATTGACTGTTATTTGGGAGTACATGACACCGTTCTGGGACTCTGCACACTCCAGAGCAGTTATGCTGAATTTTAGGAGGTTGTAAATTCTGTATGTTTTCCCCCTTCTGCCATAGCTTAGAACCACAAACTGATTGAGAACCACTTTATCACTGACATTCACTAGGCCTCTAATATCCTTTTTCTTCCTCTGCAGCCCTGATGCCCACCTGAAACTGGTAGCAGCCTGTCTTATTCATATTATTATATTGCATCTCTCACGTCATATCATACTCCATCTTCTCACAGTCTTATATTCTTGGCATGTTATAAACTGTAATCTCTTAGTTATGGGAATGACTAAGAGGTAGAAGATGATGAGACAAATACTACCCAATTTGTTTGTTATTTTTGATTTTATATACTCATATGGCAAACACCATAAAACACTCCACTGCCTGGAAAGGACCCCTACTTACTGACTAATACTAAACCAGATCAAATACCCCAGCCTTTCTACTGAATAGCTCCATAACTTTGTGAAACTCACAGAGTACAAGTAGTAATCATACAACCACATGATAGACATTCATTCTGGTTTAACTGGAGATTTGGTAGATGATAATATTAGAAAGAAAAAAAAAAGAGATATTTTAGCCTAGATTATTATACAGTTTGTAATTGCAAGAAACTACAAACAAAGGAAGAAGTTTGCACTAGTGTCTATGTGGTGTGAAAATAAGAGGCTGCTATAGAGATTAGGGAAAGTCTGTTCCCTTAGGTTCTATGTGCTATGGCTAAAAAGAAAGCAACATCAACTTCACAAGGATATTATTTGTCCTCAGGCAGATATGGGAGTTACATATGTTAATAATAAGAATATCAGGTTACAATATTTAATATCTTGAAATGCTTTGTAAGTTTGAAAAAAATTCATGATTCATGATTTAAATCTCTAAATATGCAGGATTAAAAAGGAACATTTACGTATGACAAATTATCTCACATCCATTTGCTGCATGATTCTTTCTTTTTATTCCTTTTATGTAAAATATTTGGTTACTATTGGTTACAGCTAGATATAGGATAGATAATTTCGAAGTCACTGTTGTTCAGTATAGCAAATACTATTTTTATAATGACTTGCACAGTACTTCGGGTTCCTGAAATGAAAGGTGCTAAATGCATGAACATTATTTTTATAGTTGGGAAAAACTTCCATTACACATAAAATTTAAGTTGAATTAAATTAATTGCAGTGTAATGTCTCTTGACAATGATGTGAACAAGTATGTTAAGACTGTTACTGTAACCTGATCATGTATCTTCTTTGACGCCACGGATTCACGCCATTTCTGTACCAATGAGGAAGGAAATTATCTTTTCATTTAGATCCGTGCAAACCTGCTATATGGTAGGTTTAAGGAAAACACTGGACCATACATACCTGAAGTTTTAAGATAGAATACCACTGGTATAGTAAATACTAATACAAAGCTAAGCCTACAGCTGACTGTACTGAAGCTAAAAGGTATTATATCCCTACTGCAAATCAGCATCTGCAAAAAAGTCCTCTCACATAAGACTGTCAATGCTTTTGCACCAGTATAGAAAATAAATGGAAGCATATTTGTTGTACAAATTTCCATTGTATTTTTTTACTCTGAGTATTGACATGTAGTTCTTAGGTCTAGGTATGATTGCTGTGTAGAAAGGCTAAATGGGAAAGATAAGGATGTTTTAGAGACTCCTGATCATACTTAGAGAGGGAGTAATACATCTTATTTTGCACTGGAAACAACAAAAATTGAATTGGCTTCAGTTTAAAGTAAAAAGTCAGAACATCCATCTATGGAAGGAAGTCTTCATTGTATTAGTGCATTATCTCTGATTGCTTTGGAGACAGAATGGTCTCAGTCGTGGAGTGTAATTATAACTTAATAGTTTAATTGGAGTTTATGTGATATTTAACAATAGAAAGGTGGATCATCTAAGTAAACAAGATGGACTTCAGTTGTCAATCAAGTGATCCACTATAAACCAATAAATGGTTGATAGTATACCCGATGCAACATTACTGTAGCTTCAGGCAATGAATTTGAGATCATCTACTAAAAGACTGCTGGAACACTTAATTCTAGCTTTCATGTCACAAAATAAAGCAATTAAGTTTAAAGCCTCTGAAACATTTTGTTTTACTCTCTTCTGCTAACCAAGAGGAAATGAAATTTTTAAAATGCTTTTAAATCACAAAACAAAAAATACCGACAACAAACCAGAAAGCACATCTAAAAGGAACACTGGACTTAACCAGCATTAATAATTTTACCAAAATAAGTCATAGGCTGGGTTTGGGGCTGCATACCCAAATGACCACTGTAGATAGGGGAATTCATTTCCCACTGAACTTCAAACCGAATAAGCATTTAGAATATGAGTAACATTATACAAGATGCAGGGTATGATACAGAATGCTGCAGTTAACTGATATTAGAATCATAGAATCATAGAATAGTTAGGGTTGGAAAGGACCTTAAGATCAAGTTCCAACCTCCCTGCCATGGGCAGCAACACCTCACACTAAACCATGCCACCCAAGGCTCTGTCCAACCTGGCCTTGAACACCACCAGGGACAGAGCATTCACAACCTCCCTGGGCAACCCGTTCCAGTGCCTTACCACCCTCAAAGTAAAGAACTTCTTCCTTATATCCAATCTAAATTTCCCCTGTTTAAGTTTTAACCCATAACCCCTTGTCCTGTCACTACAGTCCCTAATGAAGAGTCCCTCCCCAGCACCCTTATAAGTCCCCTTCAGATACTGGAAGGCTGCTCTGAGGTCTCCACGCAGCCTTCTCTTCTCCAGGCTTAAGAGTCCCACCTTTCACAGCCTATCTTCATACGGGAGGTGCTCCAGTCCCCTGACCATCCTTGTGGCCCTCCTCTGGACTTGCTCCAACACTTATATTATAAGCTACAGGTTAATGTAGTTACCGTGAATGCTCTTGAAAGAGTATATAAATAGTGTAAAGTTATGTTCTGCCAATTACAGATCCTTTGCAAAGGACGAACATTTTGGCAGTCCTTAAACAGCTGACTCATGAGAGGACAGGAAACATGTTTACTCCTAGAGATCCCATAGGTACTAATCATTTCAAAAAGTATGGAGAAGACATAGGAGACTGACTTGCTCATGCACAGGCTAAGTCTGTGAATGAATAGTTTAAATAACGCAAAAGTTGATGCAGCTTGCAAATTTTCACTTTTCTGAGGGAAAGGGCAGTTTTGCCTCCATCTGGAAGCATACTTTCACCCTGTGTGCCCTAAGGGCTTCAAAGAGACCTGGAGTTAGCCAGAGCTTTGAGGTAGATCTGTCTAGCTTGCCTCCTATTCTAAATTCCTCAGATAAGAACTAAGGTAACTTTTAAAATTACCTTCCCCCAACCTAAAAGGAAAACCCAACACAAAACCCCACACAATGAAAAGGAGAGGCTTTATCAAATGAGATACTAAAAAGACTAGATTTTTTCTAGGTAGACCTAACTGAAAGTGACTAGCTCAGACACAGTAGAAAGAACAAATTTAGAAAATCAAATACAACACTCTGCTTGCTCACTGTGTCTTTGAAAATGGTCCTAGGCCAACCTTTGGTCTGAATTAACCTATGACTGCAAATTTTAACAAACTCCCCATAATCTCCAAGACATCTTTTGCTATTACCTCTAATGTCTGGACAGCTGCTCTCTCCTTTTCTTAGCAGAGTATCCTGATCCTTCAGGCTCCCTCAGCATTTTATGGGCTCTTCTGTCTGAAGTATCTTACTTTCTATGAACTCTTGTCTTTCCTGAGCATGGTGAGTATCTTCCTGAAGAAAGCACAATCTCATCCACATGAGAAAGATGTCTTCCCGCAAGCTGCAAAGAAAACATGTTTTTATCAGGTCATCCTTACACCATGATATTGCATCACATTTGTAGAAATAAACTATCCAATAATTTATCAAATTCATGCGTAGCTGATGATTAGTTGACACTTCATATACTTAGTGGCATATTTTCAGTAAATCATGTTTGTATTTTCATAGCCTACAGAGGTTTCACACTGCTCCACTAACTTAATGGAACATAACATAAAAAGGTAACAAATAAAATACCTTATGTCTGTCTCTAGTACAATGTAGAGCCCCAGCAATATATCAAATTCTTTATATCCATCTAGCCTTTCATAATATAATAAAAGAAAAATGTATGTATGATGTTGTTACAGGAAAATGTCCACCCAAATGTATTAACTCAAGAGTTAGATGTGAGTAATATGTATTTAGATATGTATGTAGATCTGGGTGAGATTCTTTTTACTGACTATAAGGAAAGAGCCTCCCCTATATTAGAGCTTATAACTGAGGAACAAGCATTTAAGGCAAACAGAGGATAACAACACCAGAGTGACATAGTTAAGTGTAAGAAGTTATTAGTTATTTGTAAATTGACCAGTTTACCCTAGCACTGGTAAGATTTGTCATCCCCAGTAGTGACTACAAACAATCTTGTTGGCACAGTATGATTAGGTAGTATTTCCAACCTTTCTTTTTCTTTCAGAAACACAATATCTTACAACATTTTGAGAAATCATAAGCAAAAATTGTATTAATTTAACCTGATTAGAAGAGTCCTCAGTCACTTCATGGTTAAAAGATATAAAAGTTGTTAATTTTAATTTTTAAAGATTCATGTTAATCTACTATTTATTCAATTTTTATAAAAATGATAATAAACACATTGTCTAATAATGATCAAAGAAATGCAAGTTCTTATGTTAATATGAGAAAACACTATTTTAAAACATAATTACAATATATAATGTAATATGCAACATTATCATTAAACAAGCTCATATACACAGCTCTTGCATATTTATATATAAACTTTCATTAAAAATAGTTTAGCTTGCTCTTTTTATTTGTTTCTATGTGGTTTATCCTAAAAACAACTGACATTTACAGCATATAATATTTGTGATTTTATGTAGGACAGTGTCTTTCTACAGTCAAGTTGTATTAATAGCGGTATAGTAACACAGTGAGACCAACAGCTTTGTGTTCATGCATGCAGGAATAATGACATACATGTTGATGATTTTCAATGAATTTCTGAAATCATTGAAGATTATAATAAACAGTGCTTGTAGAATTTAAGACTATGCCCATTCTTGGCAGTGCTCAAGGCCAGGTTTAAGAGAGCTTAGAGCAACCTGGTCTATGGAAGGTGTCTCTGCCCATGTCAGAAGATCTTTAAGGTCCCTTTACAATCCAAATCATTCTATGATTCTATGATATGTTATATAATTTGTGCACATCTCACCTAGACAAAATGCGTTTAATTCATGCTTCAAAAGCAGTGATCTGGTCATTTTTTTTCTATCCTAGAGAGTAAGATGCTGTAGGAAAGAAGATCAAGTAGTGGTACAGTCTAGTAGAACGGTGCCACTAGGTGAAGAAGCTGCAGGAAGAGGCAAACTGACTGTGCACCATCAAGTTAGCTGAGCAAGACTGCCAGAGACTTTGGGGAGACTGTGCAGAACAAAGAGCCTGAGACCCATGGTTTCAAGTAAGATGCATAAAATACCTTCAGATGAGCAGTGGGTGAAGATTCCCACATGCAGAAAGGCTGGAAACTTGTGACTTCTGGCAAAAGGAGAAAGATGGCTTTCCTGCAGCTGCAAATCAGTAGCTTCGGAGCACGTATAGTGACTTGGGGAGTCAGAGCCAAGTGTCTGTGTGAGGAGAAAAATGTGGGTGATAGCTGCCAGAGACTATTCCCTAAAAGGACGGAAACACCCACCTGATAAGATCTAACTTTCGTATCACAGGAGACTTGTTTCTTGCTCGACTCAATGTGGTGGGTTAACTTTGGCTGGCTGCCTCAGGAAGGTGGGAGAAAATAGGATGAAGGATTTTGTGGCTCAAGATAAGTATTGAGAGATAGCTCAGGAATTACTGTCATGGGAAAGGCAGGCGTGACCTGAGGAAGATTAATGTAAATTATTTTTTGCCAATTAATAAGAGTAGGATAGTGAGAAATAAAACCAAAACTGAAACCACCTTCCTTCTCACTCTCCCAATTTCTTCCCAGACTCAACCTCATTCTTGATCCTTCTGTGTCCTCCCCTGTCCTGAGCAGTACAGGGGGACAGAGACTGGGGGTTGCAGTCAGCCTGTAACACTTTCTCTCTGTTGCTCTTTTCATAGAATCATAGAATAGTTACGGTTGGAAGGGACCTAAAGATCATTTAGTTCCAAACCCCCTGGCATGGGCTGGGACACCTCACACTAAACCATGTCACCCAAGGCTCTGTCCAGCCTGACCTTGAACACCACCAGGGATGGAGCATTCACAGCTTCCCTGGGCAACCAATTCCAGTGCCTCACCACCCTTACAGTAAAGAATTTCCCCTGTTTAAGTTTTAACCTGTAACCCCTTGTCCTATCACTACAGTCCCTAATGAAGAGTCCCGCCCCAGCATCCCTATATGCCACCTCCAGATACTGGAAGGATGCTATGAGGTCCCCACACAGCCTTCTCTTCTTCAGGCTGAACAGCCCCAACTTTCTCAGCCTGTCTTCATACGGGAGGTGCTCCAGTCCCCTGATCATTCTCGTGGCTCTCCTCTGGACTTGTTCCAACAGTTCCATGTCCTTTTTATGTTGAGGACACCAGAACTGCACACAATAATCCAAGTGAGGTCTCACAAGAGCAGAGTAGAGGGGCAGGATCAGCTCCTTCGACCTGCTGGTCACGTTCCTTTTGTTGCAGCCCAGGATACGGTTGGCTTTCTGGTCTGCGAGTGCACACTGAAGCTGGCTCATGCTCATTTTCTCGTTGACCAACACCCCCAAGTCCTTCTCCGCAGGGCTGCTCTGAATCTCTTCTCTGCCCAACTTGTAGCTGTAACTGGGATTGCTCTGACCCAAGCGTAGGACCTTGCACTTGTCATGGTTAAACTTCATCAGCTTGGCATCAGCTCCTCACACTTTGCTCTGCTCCAGCATGGGTTCTTCCCACAGGCTGGAGTCCTTCAGAATAAACCTGCTCCAGTGTGGGGTTCTCCAGGGGTGTCAAAGTTGATATGTGCTCCAAAGTGGTCCTTCATGCGCTGTTGGGGAGCAACCTGCTTCATGATGGTCTTCTCCATGGGCTTCAGAGGAATCTTGTCTCTGGCATCTGGAGCACCTCCTTCTCTGACCTTGGTGTCTACTTAGCTGTTTCTCACTGGGTATTTTTTCATTTCTCTTTCTCACAGGTGTGGCACAGCTTTTTTTTGTCCTTTCTTAAATCTGTTATCACAGAGGAACCAGTAGTCCTGCTGATACAATTATCTTTGGATAGCAGTGTATCTATTTTAGCGCTTGCTGGAACTGGTTTTCTCTGATACAGGGGCAGCTCACAGAATTGACCCCTGCAGTCCTGCCCACTACCAAAACCTTGACCTGTAAACCCAATACAGACCCAAATCTGGGATGTTATGGAAAGAATATCAAGCCTTACTTTATCCTTGGGCTATTAACCTCTGCTGTCCCCCCATCTGGATGCCAGTGTTGCTATTGTGTCAAACCCAAGCATGTTAAGGGAGACTGACTATGGAGCCCTGGAAGTGCAGCTCAAGAGACTGAGGGACAAGAGGCTCAATCCTGCCAGTCAAGGGAGAAAAAAATTGGATATTTACTGTGGATCAATACCTGGCTGTGAGGCTGATGCCACAAGAAGAGCTTCACCTGAAACAAGAATTAGCCTTGTAGCACCATTTGGTGGTCTTGCATCAGTCCATTGACCTATCATGTGATTCTATATATGTTGATAGGCTAGTGCAGGCTTTCAAATGCATATCAAGATATGCTTATAGGCAAATAAGCAGGCATAGGACTAGACTCTTTCAGTTAGCTCTTTATACAGAGGTGTCCCAAGTAACATAAATACAGAGGTTCTTTCCAAGAAGAGCTGTGTGCAGTGTTGAGTTCATAATCATCAATATGCAGCAAGAATGGAACGTGCATGGGATGGAATACTCACAAAGTGTTTGCTCTATCACACTCAGTTGTAACCTCTAGCATCGTAAAGAATGTATAATTGTTAACTGAACTGGGCATTATGACATGGCTGAACAAAGTATCTGACATTTATGCAATGTCTTTGCTGAACTACCTTTGTCACACAACTGCAGTTATCTTCAGTGTATTTCATAGATTTTTGAGGATGTCCATAAAGGTGCTTTCCTGCAAGCTGCAGTTCTGCAGCTTCATGTACCTTGACCTCCTGCTTTTGCTGCTTTTTCTGGCAGCTCAGCAGACTATCAACAGTTATAGCCTTCTGTGGCATCATCTGATTAAAGCAGGGGTCTTTCTCTAATGGGAGGTGCAATTATTTCCTCTACATGCTCATCCTGAATCATTTTGTCAGCCATTACCTAAACTCAAAGCCAGTTTATACTGACAATGTAGCAGCATATTGATCCACCCAGTTTGTCTGCACTGGCAAAATTCTTAACAGCATATTACATATGCTACTTTAATGCTAATGGATTTGACACTCACACATGGAAGAAATGTGAGATATATGCTGGTTTTCTGCTCTCAAAGACAAGCCTACTCCACATTTTAGCCAACTATTTGCCATTAATAGCAGGTGCAGTTTCCCAGCTCTTCAGTTCAGAGATTGTAGCCCTGCCACAACTTTGAAACATGAAGTAGCATGATTTAAGGGCTCTGTTGGCTTCCTGATTATTAATTCGTTATGTAAGGGAACAGGATGAGCCACTACCTAAAATGGTTTCTCTTGACATGGAAGAGCAATTGTAACACAGTAGCTACCATTACTAAAGTGTTCCTAGAGACCAATAGCACTTAGCACTTCATTCTAGCTTCTGTGTAAATTTCCTTTTAAATTTTAGCTAAATTTACATTGTAGTCAAAGCTACTGCATATGGTCTAAACATATTTATACAAAGAAGCTTAAGAATTGAGTATATTTTCATTTAAAATTTTCTAGCTTTGGCAAGCTATCCTTCTCAGCCTGTGCTGTAATGCATTTCATTTGATAATTAAAATACTAAAGTAGTAAGTCTTCATATATAATCCTTGCAACTTGTTTCGGAACCACATTTGCAGACAGACTTAGGTTCCATTTCTGCAAATACTGAGGTTAGTGAGAAAGCTTATAAGCGAAAATTATTGGCAGTTTGACAATACTGTCTAATTCAGACTGTACAGAGAAATGAAAGAAACAAGCTCTGCAACTTACTGTAGTAAAACAACCTATGACAAAACATGCCCTGATTTATGACTCTTTAGACAAAAATTCTACTTACTTTAAATATCACACTAAGGCAACTATCATTCTTAAATTATTATCCTTTCTGAGATAAAATGAATCCCTTTGAATTCAGATACATACAGGTTTCTTTATCTAGATTCATGGTTAACCCTCCATCTGAAGCTTCACTCAAGAATTTAACTACGGGAAAAGAAACCACAGATGTATTCAAAATCAATTAGATGTCTATTGACCATAATAGATGTCTATTAATTATAATTGTTGTTAAAATTTTTAGAAGCTGAATGCAAAAAATAACAAATTATCTGTGAAACAAAGATTTTTATTTTATTTTTTTTACACCCTCAATATATTAAGTGATAAGGTTAGCTATCAGGATTCACAATTTTCTCTATTAAAAATCCTGGTAAACCAGAACAATGTTGAACAAAACCTAAGAATGCAGTGCTATTACTTCACATGTGCTGTCACTTAATTTTCAAAATAATTTAAGTGTTCTCTGTGCACACGTTTATGCATATGTGCATCCAATAAGGCAAAAGCTGAAGAAGAATCAATATATAATATATCATGTTCGATAATTCCAGGAGTTACAATACTTTATTTTCTCTAGAAATCCCTTGCAGAGAAGAAATGTGCCTCTTAAAACCATAATGTAAATAACAGATATTTTTAGGGTAATGTAATGATGATTTTTTTATCTGAAACAGTACACGTGTCTTAGGTCACAACACTATTCAAAGGATGTTCAAAAGAGAATAAAAGATTCGCAGCAGAAGACAACAAAAAATATTTGGGAGTTTTGGGGCTGAAGCTACAATGAAAGACCTGTCAGGCATCGCCAACATAGAGCAGAAGACCTGAGATGAAGCTTCTTAAAGTCCATATAACATGCTGTCAATGTTAGCTTCAAGGCTACATGGATTTTAAGATACATAAAATGAAGGAATAGTACATGTATTAGCTATCTAAATTCTCATTTTAGGTAATGCAGTTTAGTTGAATGCTTAAATTTAATACTTATATTTAGTCACATATGTGCTAATGAAACGAGGAATATAGACTAACTGCTTATTTGTTATTTAACCTTTTAAAGGCTGACATTCTGAGGCAATGTTTTTGACATTGCTATCTGAAGTTGTACAAGAAAAATAGAAACTCTCCTGAAAACACTTTTCCATTATAAAAGTAACTTAAAATGCAATTTATCTCAGGTTTTTCTAAGCACTTGTTCTATTTTACTTCCTACACTTATAATTTCAATTGTTTTCTCACCTGTTTCTGTCACTGGTAAGTAAAGTCTATCATGTCTAATGAAATTTGTGTCTTCACTGTTGGTCAGGATGCATGTTCAACATAATTGAAACACTGCCATTATATTGAAATTCGAGTTTTACCCTGCACAAATCTGAACTAGACACCATCAAGAAGCTCTAAAATCTCAGCTCATAATTCTAAAAAGCTTTTAAAAATCACAGTTAGAAAATCTAGTCACTTCCAAATAATTAGATGAGATGAAAATGGATATTGACTGCTAGGTATAAAATACCACAAAAAAAGAAGTGGCTATCTTTGTCTAATATTTAATTCATTTTGAACTCAGTTACTACGGAACAACAATTTTAGGTAGCTAAATCCACATTAAAAAAAAATAAATCTTTGTAATATCTGTTATGCTGTGAAACAGAAAAGTTTTACAAATATTAATAGTTTTGTCAAATTTGATTTTATGTTAAAAGTAATTTCCCTTTATTAAAATAAAATGTTGTTCTCATATCAAATGTTCATGTCCCAGTCTCTGATTTTATCTGTGCAAAGTTAGAGAGAAACCCAGTATTTTCATATTGAGAAGTGTGTAACTTTGACCTAGTTAGAATTTGATTATTTGTTAGAGTTGAAATATTTATAGCAAATAAACCCCTTACAATTTGCATTCTGGAGGGTGCTAACAAAAAGTGCCAAAAAGATAGATAGTCAATAATACTTTTAAAGAGGTATCTGAGCATAAAGATATGCAACTTTAACAAAATGGTTCTGTATCTCTTCCATTTTACTGAGAAAAATTAGGTCACATAGTACTTGAGAATGTGCTTATTACCATATAATGCAATATATCATCCTAGTTAATGTCTTCTTCCAGAGACAAAGTAACAGAACATCAGCAGAATTTGGTTTCAAATCCTCTTTATTGATGCTGATTTTTGTCCTGTTCAAGCAAAGCATTTGTTGACTCTTGCTAACACATAAAAAAAATAAGAACTTTCTTTTTATCTTGTGTATATGAAGGTTTAGGGCAAACATAAGAGCTGTACAAGTAAGTAATATTTTCAAGTATTGTTTACATGTCTTATTTTCTCTCTTTAGTCAGCACCAATATATTGTGAATTGAAGATAAGACAGGAAGATAAAAGGTTTTTTTTTTCTCTGTCTCACATGCTAGGGCCTGGCAGAATTCTCACACTGGTAAGGAATTCTGATCCCTCAAAGAGAAATTGCAGAGTTGAGCACGAGCCAGATGCTCTAGTGGTGTTATGTAATGTAATTCCAGCTCATTCTTCCTTCACCACAGTCAGCAAAGCAAGATCTTCTTTTCTGTACTTTGACATCATTTTGCAATTCTTAAGAGGCAAAGACTCCTTCCACAATGGTAATAAAGTTTCATCTTGTCCTACAATTAGTAAAATGTGAGTAGATCAATGAAATATACTTACTAGCAATAGACCTGAACCTTATTTAGACTTAAAAGGACACAATATGAAAAGAAGATATTTAGTTTATAAGCATTACTCAACAAGAATTGGGACTTAAATGGATTTTAATATTCCAGTTTGCCTCTATGAGCTGATATTAAATATAGTACCTGGTACACGCCATTGTTTTTTCCACAATCTCTGTTAGTTTAGACATTTGTGATTTTAGATAAAATAGCAATAAGTATTTTAACACTTATTAAAGAAGTAATGGAAGAATTAAGTATACTTTAACAATTTTCTTATTTTAAAAGGGCATAGATGTTGTAATACTTAATTCATCTGTTGATAATATTTAATAGCTGGGTTTTTAGCTTTTATCTAAGGCAGCAGAGATTTCTGCTTTCTATAGGAAAAGTAAAAGAGACAATCTCCTGAATTTTTGTTATTTTTAATTGAGACTTTTTTAAGTCCACTTCCTTTATTTAGATTTTCCTCTGTTAAACGGTCTTTCAAATGAACATTTGTGCACACTAGAATAACAAATGACATTTCTAAAGATAAACACAGATGCTGATACTCAAGTCGCAGAGTAAAAAACCTAGCTTAAAATTGAAAAAATGAAATCAATCAAAGAATTTGAAATAGAAAATAGTGTTTCTTTTCCCTCGATGAAGAAAACTGGCAGTTTGAAAATGTTTTCAATACCTTGAATCTTTTGTAAATAAAACTTTCATTTCTAAATTGTAATACTGAAATTGTACTTTTAAAAATCATTATCTCTGTGGCTGACTGAGGAATATCTGAGATTGCACATTATGCAAATTGTTATCTAAGGCTTAAAAAAAAAAAATTCTAAGGTACAGTGTACTGGAAAACAAGTAGACAGTGAGTTTCTTGTTCCAAAAAGTCTCCATATCTTCCTAATTGGGAATAGGCAGATCACTCCTGACAGTGGGAAGAATTGTGGTTTAGAAAATTTGTAGCAGACTAACGGAAGTAAGACATCTTGCAGCAGGAAGCAACTGTTAGCAGATAATAACATTATTAAAAAAGTGTAGTGTTACTCAGAAAGATGAAAAAATAAGAGAAAATGAATAAGAATTATATTAATAAAAGTCCTATGACACGTCATTCAATTTTCTAGGCCTGGAAGTTTTCAATCAAAGATGATACATTTCGGTGGAATTTTTTTTTCAGAGTTTTGTCCTTTTTTGTTGTTTGTTTGCTTTGAACTTAACTTTATCAATGATTGCGTTCTAAACAGTGGTGGTTGAAGCTTCCTTTTCAAGCAAATTATTAGTTCCTGCAAAATGAGCACAGATGGATATGATTACGGATTGGAAATAGCAATCATAATATGATGCTACCTTATGTTTTCACAGGATGTTGTGGAAAGGAAATGTGAGCAATCATTGAAATAAGAAAGGATTTTTTTAGCTACTTTTACAGACTTTGAAATATCCTTAGACCCGTAAAGTCAAAGACTGAAACCCACCAATTTAGATGCTTTCTAAAGTTTCAGAGAGTAGAGTCTTTATTTGGAGGAACTGGGAACCAAAGGAACTTGTCTTCACCTGCAGGGACTTACTCTCTTCCCAGCTAATAAGCAGCTGATCCAATGCTTAGCATCTTTCTTGGCCTCCCAACCACTGATTAGTCGTGGCAGCTTCATAAATCCAGTCTGCCACAAATCTATTAGACCTACAAGCTACAAATCTAGAGAAGCCTTTTTTATTTAAGACCATAGTACTATCTTCAAATTGAACATTGCCCTTAAACTTTTGCAGAGATAAGAAGTTATATTTTATATAGTTCTTGTGCATATTGACATTCCCAAATTTTTCTAGGAGAACAGAACTTGCTAGACTACTTGCTTGATTTGTTCATCCATTTCTGCCAATATTCATACAAGCAAATTTTTGTTTGCAAAAATGCTTGCAGAAGAAACAGCTATGTCTAAATATTTGCACAAATGTTCACTAGAGAATTTACCTTGATGACCCTTGTGAATTTCACTCTGTCGCCTCATCGGGGAAGAGTTTGCAGTTTAACTTCTACCTGTTTCCTGTATTTCATTAACTTGGATACTGGCCAGAAAATCCCAATGTGTCTAACTCAATTTAACTTCAGTGTAGAACCAGATATTTTACATATGTTTATTAATAAAAATACACGGCAAAATCTTCATTCCCAAAAAAGTTTTTTTCTGTTTTCTCAAACATAATCCCATTTGAACTACTGCTTTTTTGTTTGTTTGTTTTTGTTTGTTTCTTTTTCTTTTTCTCTCTCTGTTCTAGTTTGCAATGTCTTTAAACATAAATACTTTGGTGAACTAAGTTATGTGACAGAGAGGAACTGATGCTTAAAGTATGTGCCATGATAAGACCTATGCAACTGTTTGGTTATTTCTGTTTATATAGCATTAACGCTGGGATTTTAGATTAGAAAGCCCGCAAGAGAGGATGTCTAAAAACCTTAAATCCAACATTTTCCTAAACCAGAAGAATTTTATACATTTTTCTTATATTAGGTAATTTCCAAACAAAGTGCAAAAACCAACTTCTAATCAACAGGGGGAAATGCTGGAATGCTGCAGAGCAGGAGATATCTTCAGCAGAAATTTTCAGTCTCAGAAGAATGATACAGGCTTACAGAAATAAGATACAGTATCTAAGAATAGCTGATATGATCCTGTTTAAGGGGCTCAAATTGTACAGGAATTAACTGTGGCTGCTATGACTTCAGAAGTTCCAGAGGAAGGATGACAGCTGTTTTTATTGCAGAAGCAGTGGCTACACGTCAGAAAGCAGCACTCTCTTCTCCAGACACTGCCAGAGAAACAGAGATGTTGGCAGGTCTTGTGGACTGACAAAGGGATCAACAGTCACCTTCTCAAGAACTCATCTGTCTGCGTCCCCAGCCTGGGTTTGGTGCATTACAGTCCTGTGACCTTGGCTCAGTATTACTGGAAAACTGCTTTTCAGGCATAGAAACTATGTGAGAGAAAGCCATACAAAATAAGAGAAGAAAAACCCCAAAGTGTCATTAATGAAATATTACTAGCAGCTCAGACTTTCAAAAGGGAAAATACAAGAAAAGTTATCAAATCATTGGGGGAAGAGGGGCATTTGAAAAACAAGGAATCAGAAGTCAGTAATTCAGTAACATAAAGGATCTCCAAGTAGTAACAGAGGTTGACAGTTGACTGATAGCTGACTGGTAAACAAACACTCAAGTCTTCCATCAAGCTGGTGAGCCTATTAATACTTATACTAGTAGCTTCTTTGACTGACTTATATACTGTGTATGTATTAGCCAATAAATAATTATCCTGCACTACCACACTGTATGTGTATTTTCAAATTGCCTGACTTAAGTGACCCAAGGAAAGTGTGGGAACATAGGAATAGAAAGGACTTGAGGTAATGCTGGCTGAATGGGAGATAATTGCGTCTTTTACCCTAATGCAACTGAGACTGAAGCTGCAGCTTTAAAAGGGAAATTAATAGTTGGCCTAAGTCATGCTTTCATGCTCCATCTTATTTTCTTTAATGTAAAATCATGATTTAAAAGACATTCATTACTGAAAATTCGTAAGTATGAAATCTCAGGACTGCTAATAGTATCCCTCCAAAGAGACTTTATAACAATAAATGTAATGAGAGTGTCAAGAAGAAAGAGGAAGAATAATTAAGAAAGGGAAGAGAGGGATGAAAGGCAGAAGCGATAAGGAGAAGTAGGAGAAAAAGGGAAATAGAAAAAAAAAACAACAGTCAATAGGAGAAAAGGATATATTAAAAAAAATAACAATATTGAAAATGAATGGGTTTACATTTTTGGTTGTTGGCTGCTATACTGCTGCATTCTTTCGTTCAGTGTAGGCTAGTAAAATCACATTCCTTGAATATTTTGCAGTACAGAGGATTATTAATGCATAAAAAAACCCTCATGGCAGCTATCTGCAATTGACTGAGCCTTATGAATTCTGACAAATGACTCTTGATAGTAATCATGCAAACAAGTGAGTGCTCTAAAAATATTCATCTCCAGGAATTCCATGAAAATATATTTCAGACAGATGTGAAAGCATATCCTGTTGTGCTTATGGAACCCTTTTCTGAAACTTCCTTTAGAACAACCTTGTTCTTGTATTATTTATTATTCTATTGTCTCTGATCTATAATTCAAAAAGAAAAATCCTTTGATTAATATATACATAATATATTTTCAAATCAGTGCTGAAAACTACCTCTATTAGGTGTCTAATATTGTTATCAGACACAAAAATGTGAAGGTGAAGAATACTGATGAGGTCATTCTGACCAAATTCCTGCCAATAAAGGACTGCTTCTTTACTGCTGTTGTTATATTAAAAAAAAAAAAAAAACAAAAAAAAACCCACAAAAAATAACAAAAAAAAAAACAAAGATTGAAAGAATTGAAGTACTTTTTCACTCTACAGCTGTAACAACTAAAATGAAAAGTCTTACCCTCCCTCTGTAAACTAGTCCTGTCCTGCCTGAAACATAAATTATATCACAATTTGCTCCAGGGTCAGTCTGCAATCAGATATTTATTTCAGTCTTCTCAATGATTACATCCATCTATTAAACTAAAAAAATTCCCTGAAAATGAAGATAAGTATTCATAAGTATACTACTGATGAGTTGAGCTCTAACATTCTAATAGGTATCATTATATAAGATTATGATATATTGTCTCATGTTTCTCATTAAGATTTCATTGCAAGTTTCTAATTATAATGGTGGTCCCTAATGCTACTAAAGGAAAGCATGTGCTATAGCTCAAAAGATAAGTTTCTATAGGGGAAAAAAATCACAAAGGCACAGATGTGCCTAACTTGCATTGAAATTCAGTAAGAGTTAGCTACTTAACTGCTATTTATCCCTTAGGAGTATAACTGAAGCATAAATATTCTTTGTGGTTCCACAGCTTGGGAGTAGGGAGAAGAAAAGGTTTCCTTTTTATAAAAAAAAAAAACACAGAAAAAAGTTCAATTTCCTTGATAATTATATGACAAATATAATAGGTGATACATTAATAACCTTATATATTAAGAATTTCTAATTACAGTGAACACAGTTGTTGTCCCTCACTGTAACTCTATAGTATGTAAACTATGGATTTGGGAATATATATTTATCTGCCTAGAGGTAATTTTATGTACATATCTATCTAAAAACATAGACACATATAACTTGGAAATAGGTCTATTATGAAATGTGAATGACTCAAATTTCTAATATGACATTTGAAGGTCTCTTCTACACAACAATCTAGAAAAGAAAGGCTTATGTTTCTTCAACAGCACTGCTCTTAAGCCACATTACTCTTGAAATGGGGAGAGTGAAAAATATGTGCTCTGGAGGGATGACTGACATGAAGACAGGTGCTAATACATAGCTGATTGATAGGAAGGTTCTTCTGAGGACTTGGCTAGGGATATTAAGGATAACAGGAAGGGATTCTACAGGTACATAGCAAATAAAAAACAGACTAGGGAGAATGTAGGGCCCCTCAGGAAGCTCTCAGATGAACTAGCTACGCAGGATTTGGAGAAGGCTGAGGTTCTGAATGACTTCTTTGCCTCGGTCTTCACTGACAAAGGCTCTGACAGCACCACCCAAGTCTTGGAAGGCAGATGCAGGGACTGTGAGAATGAAGACCTTGGGCCCACTGTAGGACAGGAATTGGCTTGAGACCATCTTAAAAATCTGAACGTGCACAAGTCAATGGGTCCTGATGACATCCATCCACGGGTCCTGAAGGAGCTGGGAAATGAAGTTGCTAAGCCACTGCCCATCATATTTGAAAAATCATGGCAGTCAGGTGAAGTTCCCAACGACTGGAAAAAGGGAAATATAATCCCCATTTTCGAGAAGGGGAAAATGGATGACCCAGGCAATTACAGACCAGTCAGTCTCACCTCTGTGCCTGGCAAAATCTTGGAGCATATTCTCCTGGAAGGCATGCTAAGGCACATGAAAAACAACAAGGTGCTTGGTGACAGCCAGCATGGCTTCACTAAGGGGAAATCCTGCCTGACCAATTTGGTGGCCTTCTATGATGGGGCTACAGAACTGATGGACAGCGGTAAAGCAGTTGATGTCGTCTACCTGGATTTGTGTAAAGCGTTCGACACTGCCCCACATGACATTCTTGTTTCTAAATTGGAGACATCAATTTGATGAATAGACCTCTCGGTGGATAAAGAACTGGCTGCATGGCCGCACACAAAGAGTTGTGGTCAATGGCTCAATGTCCACCTGGAGACCTGTAACGAGTGGTGTCCCTCAGGGATCGGTGTTGGGACCGGTCTTGTTTCACATCTTTGTTGCTGACATGGACAGTGGGATTGAGTGCGCCCTCAGCAAGTTTGCCGATGACACCAAGCTGTGTGGTTCAGTTGATATGCTGGAGGGAAGGAATGCCATCCAGAGGGACCTTGACACGCCTGTGAGGTGGGCTGATGCCAACCTCATGAAGTTTAACCATGACAAGTGCAAGGTCCTACACCTGGGTCGGAGCAATCCCAGACACAGCTACAGGCTGGGCAGAGAAGAGATTCAGAGCAGCCCTGTGGAGAAGGACTTGGGGGTGCTGGTCAATGAGAAAATGAACATGAGCCGGCAGTGTGCGCTTGCAGCCCAGAAAGCCAACTGTATCCTGGGCTGCATCAAAAGGAGCGTGACCAGCAGGTCGAAGGAGGTGATCCTGCCCCTCTACTCTGCTCTCGTGAGACCTCACTTGGAGTACTGTGTACAGTTCTGGTGTCCTCAACATAAAAAGGACATGGATCTGTTGGAACAAGTCCAGAGGAGGGCCATGAGAATGATCAGGGGACTGGAGCACCTCTCATATGAAGATCAGATGAGAAGGTTGGGGCTGTTCAGCCTGGAGAAGAGAAGGCTGCGTGGAGACCTCAGAGCAGCCTTCCAGTATCTGAAGGGGGCCTATAGGGATGCTGGGGATGGACTCTTCATTAGGGACTGTAGTGATAGGACAAGGGGTAATGGGTTAAAACTTAAACAGGGAAATTTAGATTGGATATAAGGAGGAAATTCTTTCCTGTTAGGGTGGTGAGGCAGTGGAATAGGTTGCCCAAGGAGGTTGTGAATGCTCCATCCCTGGCAGTGTTCAAAGCCAGGTTGGATGAGGCCTTGGGTGATATGGTTTAGAGCGAGGTGTCCCTGCCCATGGCAGGGGGGTTGGAACTTGATGATCTTGAGGTCCTTTCCAACCCTAACTATTCTATGATTCTATGATTCTATGACTGTACTGTCCCACTAAGTTTAAAAAAAAAAAATGTACAGGAAGACTTGAAATCAAGGACAATAAGAACCTTGAATTTGTTTGGCAAATGGTGGAGGAGGAGACCGCAGTTGTGTGAAGGCAGAACAATATCGATAGTTGTTGTGTGCCACAGTATAAAGGCTGTGACACAAACACTCTAACCTGGACACCCTAGGAAATACTGATGTCCTCTTTCCTGTAAAGTTAGTCTCAACAGGAATAGTCTTCTTGCACTTTGTGCAAGTATTCTTGCACAAAGGGCATAGCTTAGATTTCAGCCTTAAATTTCTCTTCCTTTTCTGTCTGTATACATTCTCTTCTGTTTGATGTACGCGAGATGATTTCTACCAAGTTACAAAATCCAGATAATTTTACAGCAGAATATCTGCCACACAGTAATGCATTTTGCTGCTGGAGTCTATCCTACAGGCTCTTGGGTAACAAGAGAAAAACGTAAGCCCTGTAACAAGCAACTGGGAAAAATATTACAAATTTAATGTTCTGTATTTTTAAAAAGAGATGTAATGTGCTCAATATATCTTTTTTATGCTCTAATATTAAAGTTTTTGCAATTATCTAAGGCTGTTTTTCAAGGGTTCTTCTAGATGAAGTGAGACAATTCCTTTTCATTTTGCATTATTCACCTTTCTTTGGCCAGAGAATGACAGCATACAGATAGATTCATTAGTTTTGTACAGCATGTACACTTGTTTCATTTCTACCAGTAGTTCACTAAATAACTGAAATGAAAGTGATGCTAAATTAGAAATCTTATGCCTATAAATGCATTTCTGATCACATGGCTTTTGCTCAGAATAAGTGATTTAAGCATATGCATACAGCATATATACTGTATAGTATAACATATAGAATGCATATGGTATAACTGATGTCCCAAAGGAATCTGGTTCAGTGAGAAAATAGTTTTATAATTTATAAAAATTTAGCTTGGCTTTTCCTTTCTGAGTATGTGATCAAATACCAAAATCTTGGGTATCTTCAAATTAAAAAAACCAACCCAACCCTAAACCCAAACCAAAAAACCCCAAACACCAGAAGATTTTGTATTTAAATGAAATTAAACATATGGATATGCGTATTTACACAGTTACATGACAAACTGTTACAGGTAGCAAGGTCACAAGTATTACTGATAAGAACAATCTGATATTTTAAGGTTACCAATATACCAGTTTTTATTTCAGTGAACTTCAAAACCTTTTTCAACATTCTATTACCATATACTTGAAGAATTGTATAACATACATGATAAATATGGGGCTGGTGGTAATATTTTAAAATGGATATTTGTCTTTAAAAACCTCTCAAAAATTAAAGGGTGTAACTGTAAACATCCTAACTTTAAATATGTTTTTCATTCCTCACTCAGTTTGTAAATTCTTCAGTGCAGAGTAGTGGATTTCTTTTGATTTCTCTTCGTGCTGAAATTATTGAAGATTTTTAGGAAAAGCTTTCAGAGAGGAAAATGTTAGGCTGTGAATATGTATCCTGGTCATAAAGGACATTTAAGGGAAACTTGGGCTTAGTTTTTGTAGGTTTTTTTAAGCACATGCCATGACATAGTCTTTAATTATTTTGCTTCATAAAGGCATCAAAGAAGTGACTGACTGATAACACGTGAGGTGTGTAATCTAGTCCTCATATTACTACTAGCTGACCATAGCCAGCCAGTGTACCACTCCATATCTCACTTATTGATGAAACACAGTGTAACAGTCAAACGCTGTTGAAACAGCATCCTAGCAAAACTCTCTTGCTTTTGCTCCTTTATTGTACTGTTTCTGGGCATCGTTCACACCACACAAAGATTTTTTTCTTGTTACAGCAACACCTCCTGAGGAAGCTTGCTTGAGCTCTACCAGCTGAGGCAAAAGGAAAAAGCAGAGAGGTGTCTGAGCCAGAATACCTCCATGTTATGTGAACAACCAGAGCAGAAGCACAAAGAGGTAAAGAAAGGGATAGTGGTGGCAGTCACAGGGGGGTAAGCACAAAAATCGTGTGAAAGTAGTGATGTACATGAGTGGTTGTGTTCAGCTGTTTTCTGGTATACTTCTCATGCTTTTGGAGGTGATACATAGACGTAAACCTTTGTGACAGCCTACATAATATAATCTGAGATATTTCACAGTTCTTAAGCAATTTTTTAGTTAATTGGATGGTTCGCCTATGCTCAAAATCTGTCTTAAGATAAAATTGGTGAAATGTTGAGGATAGCTTGAATAGGAATTCATCTAACTGAAGGTCAAACATCTGAAGCAAGCCATGTTTCAGCCTACGGTTCCCTTTATATCCTGATATATTTTAGTCTTCTGTTTCAGACTGTGATTTTCTTACTTCAGACCTTAAATGGAAACAGGGGTGGCTATCTGAATAGAAGATTCCTATAATCCCCGATATTAATTCTATGTACCTAAGAAACACTTTTAACGGTGGTTTCTGAGCATAGGTGCCGTGCTCTAACCCACCAGTGTGAATGTTCTCAGCTTATGTCACACTTCACAGAAAATTACTTTGTCTAGTGCGAGGCATCCCTGCACACAGCGTGTGGAGGGGTGGAACTAGATGATCTTAAGGTCCTTTCCAACCCAAACCAGTCTAAGATTCAAGGTACATGAAACTGTAGTGCATATACATGTTGGGTTTTGACTCTTAAAACAGCATAGATGACAACTGAAGAGCATCAACTCTTTTAATCCAGCACTTTCACAAAATCATTCATTGCAATTAGGAATAAGGCCACTCTATTCAAAACCTGAAAGTATAAATTTAGAGTAAGAAAGGAGATGGCCAGCTTGCAGATACAGCAGCTAAGGTAGAGGAGTGAGTAAAGGATATATGAGTTTACCTGCACTATAAAAACAAGATGAACAAACAGAAAAACACAAACCAAGGCGATATTTTTACCTAACGTTTTCCTCAAAGCTTTTCCTCACAAGAAAATATCTGCTTTTTTTTTAAAGATAGCCAAGGATATTTGCTTTTTGTTAAAGATAATTGTGAAGAAAGCAGCAAACAGAAGTAGAAAAAAGAAACGTGTGACTTTTTTTTTTTTTAAAGACATTAAAATATGTTTCCTACTTACATATAGCTGCAGTCTTCCCTGCTTGTGTGCTCTCCCCTGGATGTTTTAAAATCCAAGGTAAGAATTCACAGGTTTTCATATTACTCTTTCTTCAGCTACTATCATAAAACCTTGAAAATCCAAACTAACAGTAAGAGATAGATTGATAACATAATTAATTATACACAAAGCCACCATTAAGTAAGACTAATTGTGTCCAAATGCAAATTCTGTCATTAGGATGCCCAAGGGAGCTGTGCTAACACATACAGCAGGAAAATTTTGTTCTTTGGAATAGAACTATTTTATCTCTCTGTTTATGTGGATGTAAACATATTTTATGTGAAGATTGGTACAATCTCAGGAGGTGTGCTTTAAGATAAATGATTATTGTCCAAGTTATTTCTTCTCACTCTCCTCCCACCTTCCCCTTACTTAAACTCTTGACTGACTATGGGGGGTTGCCCCATGCTGGATACCAGGTGCCCATCAGAACTGTTCTATCCCTCCCCTCCTCAGCTGAACAGGGTAGATAACATATAATGAAAGATAAGTACAGGGAGAGATCACTCGTCATGGGCAGAATAGACTTGACTTGAGGAAATTAATTTATTACTTATCAAATCTGAGTAGGATAATCAGAAATACAAACTAAATCTTAAACCACTTTCCTCACACTCTCACCACCCTCCCTTCTTCCTGGGCTTAACTTTGCTTCCAAATTCTCTACCTCCTACCCCTCCAGTGCCATAGCGGGATGGGGAATGTGGGCTATGGTCAGTTCCTCACATGTTGTCTCTGCTGCTCCTTCCTCCACAGGGGAGAACTCTTCACACTCTTCCCCTGCTCCAGTGTGGGGTCCCTCCTAGAGGAGACAGTCCTTCATGAACTTCTCAAACATGAATCCTTCCCACAGTTTGCAGTTCTTCATGAACTGCTCAGCATGGGTCCCTTTCATTGGTGCATCCTTCAGGAACAGACTGCTCCAGTGTGGTCCACAAGTCCTGCCAGAAAACCTGCTCCAGTGTGGGCTCCTCTCTCCAAGGGTCTCCACAAGTCCTGCTGGGAGTCTGGTCCACGATGGGCTTCCCTTGTGGTCACAGCCTCCCTTGGGCATTCCCCTGCTCTGGCATGGGGTTGTGCATGGGTTGCAGTTAGATATCTGCTCCTCCATAGACCTCCATGGGCTGCAGGGGTGCAGCCTACCTCACCATGGACTGCAGGGCAAACTCTAGCACCTGGAGGACCTCTTCCCCTCCTTCTTCACTGACCTTGGTGGCTGCAGAGCTGTTCCTTTCACTTACTCTTACTGCTGCTGGTATGGCTCAAGGTTGTTTTTTTTTTTTATTTCTTAAATCTGTTATCCCAGAGACATTACCACCATTGCTGGTGGGCTGGGCCTTAATAAGCATCATGTCTGTATTGGAGCCAGCTGGCATTGGCTCTTTTGGACATGGGGAAAACTTCTAGTGGCTTCATACAGAAGCCACCCCTGCAGCTACCCTGCTACAAAAATGTTGCCATGCAAACCAAATGCACCCTAAAGAGGCCAAGGCCTCTATAAAGATAGAAGAAAAGAGGTAGAGATAGACAAATTACAATACAACGTTTGAGAACTTCATGCTTTAGACAATCAGATTTGTTTTTTGTTAAGTTAAAATAAAACTTACCTGTAGAAAAATGAAAATATTCACACAAAAGCATAACAAATACTGAAGTAAATGCACAGCAATGAAAGCATTATTATGGCTACAATTGAACTATTAAATATTCAGGAATAGTGTGCATGTAATGCATAAAACTATTTCATGAGTATGATTATGTTTGTAAAATACAACAGATGCAAAAAACAGGATTATTTCTCAGAAGAAATATTACATTCAATTGAAGCACATAATGGAACAAAAAGCACATTCAGAGGGTCATCTTTCTAAAGCAGGTAGGAATGTCCAAATTGTAATGGAAAGAAGTGCATAAAGTGGAGACACACTTTGCTACAAGTGAAAGTTAAAATCTGCAGTTGATCAGAAAGAATGAAATGAAAGGGCTAATGCACCAGTTTATGTACTGATACCAGAAAACCAGAAAAAAAACAACTTTTGAAGGGAAAATGCTCTAAAAGAAATGTACTTGAGCATATTTTTCTCCTGGCGAATCATATAATTCTAATAAAAGTGCTTCTTCAATTAAAATTATTGATCTTTTTCCTTGCATATATACAATTGACTAGATCTCAGATTAATGTAAAGAATATATTTTGTGGAAAACAGCACAACTCTTCAAAACTCAATTTTAAATAAGAACAATAAAAAAAAAACTATTTATGTTTATTAAAAAATTTAAAAATTAAAAAAATGTGCAATTCTCAAACGTTTGAAAAAATTATGAAAATTCATTTAAATCAACCTTTAAATATGTTCTAGCAAATCAAAATTTTCAAAGAAAGATTTGTGCTTTCCATAGTTTTTTACTGCAAGGTCTTAGTGCAAGAACTTCAGGAATTGTAATGTTATGAATGGGTCAAACATTATCATACTTCAGTTACCTATCATCAAGCTTCTAGACATGAAAATATTGAGAATAATTATAGTATGCCATTTGTTTGAATTATTTAAAGCATGCAATTTAAAGAAAACATTTCATGTATACAGGCCATGATTCAAGTTCTGCTTTTAGGTACACATATAAGACTTTTTTAGTTCATTGTTTCAAGATAGCCTTGACCAACATTACAGGTTTGATAAGAAAGGCAGCCCCGTATATTGTCTGCCATGGCTACTAAATAGATTTGAAAATAAAACAAGTAGCAGGTAAGTAACTTCAGAAAGACACAAGCATAGTTAATCTCTTCTCCAATTAGATGGGATGAGTTAAACAAAAAATTAGAGGTTGGAGAATGAAAAATGCATAATGTGGGGGTCAAAAGAAGACTGCAGAGGTTTCCAAATTAATAACTTGCATCTCATACTTAAATGTTCTGTCAAAAGATCCTGTGAAGTTTATTTCTGTCCTGTCTCTGTGGAAATTTTGAAGGACTTTAAAAAATAATCAAGATACAAGAAACATCACTGTAACAAAGGAAACAAGGCACTGCAAATATAAAATACTGAAGAACTGCATGAGATGACCCAAATATGCCAGCAAAATCTTCCATGATATTTTTTCAAGAAGTGATAATTTTATACAAGATCTGCATTTGACAGATATTCACAAAGTACTGAGAAGTAGTGCAGCCAGCATTATATTGCCAACAGACTTCTTCAGAAAGCAAGCCATGGCAGTTTGGATCCACATTTAGCTTTACTGAACTTGCTTTTATCACAAGAATAGACTTGTCAGCTCATTTGGAGGAAGAGCTGGAAATCTTTCTCAAAAAAACCCACTTATTACTGCTATAATCTGTGATCACTGATTATGAAGTATAAGCACTAACTTCTTCTTATGGCATTGAACATGGCTTGGCCAGCCAGCAGTTTGTGCTTCTGTTAGCTTGAAGGAAAATCTCTAAAGAGGGGAAAAGCTGACATGTACTCATGAAATTCATATAACTTCTACACGATTCAAACAGTTGTACAATATTTTAAACCCAAATATTCTAGAGCTTAAGAAGGGCGCAGCATTCAGCAGTTCATTGAAGAGGCAGACTAATATTGCTGTTTGCTGTTTTGTCTGACTGCTTATATATTCCAAATATTCACCAACATGATTGCCATATGCACGTTCCTCTTTTTTGACAGGCAGAAGTGTGACTACTCTGTAGGTTACATAGTCACTAATGAAAAAATGGAAAAAAAATTGGTATAAACAGCTCCATGGTACCTGTTTGCCAGCTGGGGTTAAGCCATGGCAGTCATGCTTGCCTAAAAAGGTTTGACTTTACAATTATTGGAAACTATAATTATTGTCAGTTCTCCCTCTGTAACAATAGGTAACATTATTAAATGGAGCTTTAACCAGAATAAATCAGACAAAACTAAAGCAAAACAGGGGCTAAGTAATAATTATGTCATTTATAAGATTCAACTGGCTACTTTTTATCATGAAGAAAATCAAATGATGAAGTTCATTTTGCCTTTTCTTGCTTTCTTTTATTTTCTTTGTTTCTTTTTTTTTTCATCAAGGACTTACTTATACACAATGAAACATTATGAGTAATTCATTACCCTTTATGTATCCACATTCTTCAAGTTCTGATAGAATAAAATGAGCAACAGATGATAGTCTTGGGAAAAAATCCACAGAATCACTGTATCAAAAACTGCTTCATTTCAAAGAAAATTAGCATAGCCCAAGCCATCTAATTAATATATTAACCAATGTTTAACATATCCCATGATATATGTGTAACATACTCTTTTGGGTACTTACATTTATATAATTTTCACAATAATAACATATTTATATAACATCAAAATCTTTGTCCGTAAAATAATGCATTCTCATAGGTGTCTTTTTAAGATTTCCTTATTACACAATGCCAAAATATACTATCATGTGTCTAAATACATTCCAGTCCCTCAAATACACACATTTCAAGGTTTATTGTCCCCTGTAAAAATCATAACAATAAAAACAATCACTCTTTTGCCTCAAAGGCATCTCATTCCTATTCACATATCTGTTGTTCCACCAAAAATGCTCACATTACCCCCTCTGGGAGCCAGTTCCTTTCACTACTTAAACTTTCTGCAATCAAAAAATGTCATAGACCTTGTTATAGAACAAGCTGAGTTCTCTCAAATTCTCTTGGTAAAAAGACGTGCCTTATGCTGTAGAGTTTATAAACTTATTCTGATTGTTATTATTCAACAGTTTAACAATACCAGCTTTGGCAGTATCAGCATGCAGTAGAAAATACCAATCACCAGTTGCAGACCCTGGTTCTGTGCTAGGCTAAGTATCACTTGAAAGTGTTTTGTCCACCAGAAGCATTGGCCAGCAAGGCATTGGGAATGTTCATATAAGCCAAATACATTGGCATTTATGGATCAACTGCTAATATGAATTTGTCTTTGCTTGCTAACTGTGTGGTTAATTATACACAGCAGTAGTAGCACCTTCTGTCAGCACCCTAAAGTATACAATGGAGTGATACATGCCTTGACTGATATTATTTTCTTTCTATGTCAGATATCTTAATGAAATAGAATGCAGCCTTGGAAGTATAGACCAAAATATATTGCATATAAAATGTATAATTCACAGTGTAGTTTAATGAATTAAAGACTTTTTGCATATTCAGAGGAAAATAGTCATCTTCTTTCAACAAGAAAACAACTTGTCTCAAATCTAGGCACAATGATAATTATACTTTAATTCTGAAAGTGTTTGGTTTGCGTGATTTTTGTTTTGGTTTGGTGTTTGGTTGGGTTTTCTTTTGTTGCTGTTGTGAATTTAATCCAGAAATCTAATTAAACAGACAAAAAGGGGAAAGAAAACCTGTACGACATATCAGTTAGAAAAACTTTTTTGTCAGAAATGAAAATCACTTCATCTCACATAACATGTCGACTGCAGTTACTGAAATTAGACATTACTTTCTGAAGATCAGCCCAAACAGAACACATGTAAGCTTTGAAAATTTTCACATACAATACCCTGCAGCTCGGTATCATACCAAATCATTTCTATCTGGGGCATAAAGATTCACTTGCAGATTAAAGTATTCCCTGTATATAAATGTTTTGGGGTTTGCTGGTTTGTTGGGGTTTTTTTGTAGTTTTTTTCCTTTTTATTTTCACAGAATTGCTTCTTTACAGCCATCATCTTCAGCTTTTACCTTTTTTTTTCAGACCACCTTTTAAACCACCCATGTGCTTCGCTGCTCGGCATATGACCTTCTGCTGAGCCTGCCCTGAACATCCTCACAGCTTTTCCCTTAGGCTACTTACTGCAGCTGCTTATCTTGACCCATGGCCATTCAGTCCTCATGACTCAAGTTCTTTTATAGATGATACATCATGTCTTGCCTCCTGCTCTTGTTTCCTAAATGGTGATTCAAAACCGCTTCTAAACCGGCTATAACCCCAAGGTGTTTGCATGTTCTCTGGCTTGAACAGCCTCTGATTTTCATCTAACTTTATTATGCCATCTGAAGTGAATTATTAACTAACCATAAATTCAAGGAATTATAACTCAACCACAAGAATGGGAGAGCCTTTTTTCAACTCTCTTTGTGTTCATAAAAAGTCACATAAAAATAGTGGTAGCTGTTAAAAATTATGAGCTAAAAAAATAACTAAATTGATTCAGGGACTCAAATGCTGTATAGATTTCTTTCTGTTTATTCATAAATCATATGGGTTTTATTTCCTTTGTTTTGAAATGATGAAAACTACCTTCAAATAAATGCAAAACACAGTGTTTTCTTGAACACATGCAAGGAATGACCATTGGAAATCAATGTAAGATGCCTAGTCATTTGCTAAAATAATTCAGCCTGATATACTTCTAAGTGAACTCCAATATCCTGAAATCTGTAAAACTTGTCATATAAACTTCGCTTCATCATTTCTTAATCTGTCCCAATATTCTTAAACTTTTTTTTATCAAAGAGAATATTTAAAGGTTTCTGTACCTCATGTGGCTTCTTTTTCCTAAATATTGTCAGGAACAAGAGGAAATATGTGAAGAGAAAAACTGCTTATTATTCAGGTCTTAAGAACTGTGAGAAGAACTTCTAGAGGAAAACATTTCTGTCATTTCATTTATCCCTGAAATAATAATACTAATAGTAGAAAAACAGTGCATGTCTGTAATGAGAACAGAATCTAAAAGAAAAGCAAAATATTTTTAATGTAAACAGAAGGTAGAAATGATTAATTATAGCTTTTTAAGAGCTAGACTTGTAGTCAAATCTAGTCATTAAGTTAACTGGTGACTAGTCTAAAGCATCCTCTGTGTCAATGGGGACAACCTTTTTAGTTTCGCAATCTATTGTAGGTGGAACAGACTACCCTGTGCGGGCTAGGCTACCTATAAACTTATAGTGAGAGATGAGATGTAGTGACATTACCACATCAAAGTTTATAAAGCAATTCAATTCATTTGTATAGTGTGACTTCATGATAACTACTTTTGTTTTGGTCACCTTGTTACACATTAAAGTTTTTATTTATGAAAACGTGAAATGTTTGTTGAACCCACAAGTTAGTACTTTTGGAAAAGAAAAAAAAAAGCATTTTTGAAAGATGTGTGTCTACAGTCACTACTTTCTGGAGCATTTTTTAATAAACATATCTGTTAAATACAAATTAAATCAAATTACAAGGAGTGATATGGCAGGTTTTCAAGTGTACCTCTTTGTCATTGCCGATAGAATTGAAGGACCTCAGATTGATTATCTGAACTGATAAATAAGTTAGTATATCATTTACTGTACTCACATGTAATAGCCCTATCAAGTCTATGAAAAATCCAAAGTTGAGCTCATAAAATAGTTCATTAAGTTTTTATTTTCTCAAGGGTTTTTGAGACAGAAGCAGAAGGAACTGTTGCTCAGTGATTTGTTTCCAAAATTTTAAACCTAATTAAAAAAAGAAACAAAAAAAACCCTGAAAAAACCCCCACAAACAAACAAACAAAACCTCCAAAAACCCAAACCCAAAACAACCTTCCCAAAAAAAATTCCAAATAAAACCCAGCTGGATTTATCTGAGGTAACTTAATTGCAGACATTGCTGAAACTTAAAAATTATTCACTCTTCTAATAAAATACATCACCATAACTGTTAACATGAAGATCTGGAATAGATAACTGAATAGAAAGTTTTATGGAAGAGCCAAAGTGAAATGTAAATACATCATTTCTAATTTTCTTCTATCACATCAATTGAAACCCATATGCTTCAATACAAATTCAACAAAACCAAAAACAAGAAAAAAGGAAATGCAAAATTGACTTTTAAAAAAATGTATAAACATAACAGAGAAGTCACGCTTATATTCCTCTGTACTTTTCGCCCTGCCTAAAGATCTGATTCTTTTTTAGCCTAACAGATGTTATGCAGTAGACAGTACTGCTTGACAGTAGTTCTGGAAATTAGAAGTTTTTTCCTGAATCTCTTCTTTTTTTTTTTTTTGTTTCCTAGTTCAGAAGAATACTTGAGTATGTAGGGAAAATCTGAATAATAATGTTAATATAAGTAACTGCTGTGCTGAATCAGAGCCAGTATGTACTTTAATTTGCTTGATTAAAAGTTAGCCTTGCAATTATTAACATCAAAGTGACAATTCATAAGTTTTTTAGTGAAAAATAAGTGTAAAGTCTTTAGAGAAGAATGTATTTCCTGAAAGGAATGTAAAAAGAAAAAAATTCTTCCCCTCTTAGCTCCTTCATAATTATTGCCATAAAAATATGCAAAACAAGTGCAATTTCATTGAGAGGTTTATGGACTTTTAGAGCACATTGAAACCACCCAGTTTAGTTGTAACACAATTCCCATGTAGCTTTACTACATTAAACATTATTGATTTCTACAGACTATTCTTTGTCAGAAACACTGAGTTATATTTCAATACCAATAGTATAATTCTCCAGTGCTATGGAAATAAGTTGTGCACTGGAAAAAGATCAAATATTTCTGTCTTTCTGTTGGTAACTCCAGGAAAGACAACACCTTCAGGTAGTGAAGACAGCACTTGTTTTAGGCAGATTCAATTTCTGAATAAATTGAATCTACCTTCCGATTTCTTCAGGTTTTTGTAGGGTTATTTTGTTGTTTGTTTGTTTTGTTTTTTGTTATTATATATAATAATACTACAGTCGCAAATCTGAAGTAATCTAACCTTGTTTATATTCAAATTTGTCTTAATAGACTTTTAGTGGAAAATTAACATTAGAGCTAATATTATTTTTGTTTATGTTTAGCAATTCAAAATACCAATATGTATTAGAGCACAAGTGTAATTGTTAGAACTTCTTTCCTATTCAGAACCAGCCAGCCAGGTATTGAACTTATAGAGACCATGCTGCTCAATTTCAACACACTTAAATTATGACTCTAAAAGGATGATGTTTTTACAATAGTTAAACTGGCTGAGGTTCAGCAGGTAGTTTTATGATTCATGCTGTCTTCTGTGGTATAAAAAGTATAGCTAAAAGATTATGAAAGTAGCCCCAGACCATAAAAACCACCATGGTTACCTTTCATGAAAAGTATTAGCCTCATCAGTAAGGTAAAAACAGCTTTAGAGATTAGAAAGAGAACAGAAAAGACATGCAAAACATAAAATTAGGAAAGAATAAACAAATTGTAAATCACACATTTAAAAAAATTATAGATATGAGAATTATGAAATATATGTCTTATGAAAGTAGACCCATGTCATTCTCAGGTCATTAGCATCATACCTTTAGCAAAATACTCTAGTTACTTGATGACTAATTGTAAATTGCTTTTGACTCTTCTTCTCTTTCAAATTATTGATGAAAATTTGCTATAGTAAATCTTTGGACCTGGAGAAGGGCAGGAAGATCAGAATGACGAACATAACACCCAAGAGAAGATCAAGACACTACCAAGTATATGTATAACAACTTTAGGAGTGTTATGGGGATTTCAAATGTATAATGGGGACTTCCTGCAATAAATAGATGATTTGGACTTTGAGCATCTGATGTTAACATCCTTGTAACTAGACTAGTAATAGTAACTTTTTTGTATTTTGATTATCCTGTTAAAACATTAGTCACACTAAAAATCAATTCCTGACAATATACAGTGTGTTCTCTTTGAGCTGATAATATTTATATCATATCAATATTTTCCACTTGTTCTTTTTGTGTAACTTTTCCTAAAGACTTTCCATTCTACATCTGGAAGTTTGTCATATACTAATAGCTATAATACAGTGTTGGCAAGAAATGAAGCTTTATGTGTTCAATGTAACACATACATACAAAATGAGTCAGGACCTTGCTCTCATATGTTTCCCCTTATATATGTCTTTTCTACAAAATATACCTGCATTGGTGATGTCACACATAGTATATACAATGAGCATTTTGAGTGAGTTTTGTTTGTTCACTGCATTCCTGACATGTAGCACCAAAGCGTTTTCTCTCTTGTGCCGCATACCAGTGGGAATGTTATTAACTTTGACTCTTCGTAGACCAAACCGATCTGAACACAAGAAATTATTCATTCTTCTAATGCATATTCACATACAAACATGTTCACATATTTATATTCATTTCATAAGTGCAAAAAAATATTCTGCTGTGGAACTGTCATATTGCATCAACAAGTTTAATACTGACTTATTTAGTTGACTTCTTGCAGTAGTTCTTTTTCTAACAAGATCTAGTTCCTTTCAGATGCTTTTACATTACACTTCAAAAATAGCCTGATGTGGTGAAACAAGTCATCAGAAATCATTGCTAGAAATGCAACTGATCATATCATAGAATTATAGAATAGTTAGGGTTGGAAAGGACCTCAAGATCATCAAGTTCCAACCCCCTTGCCATGGGCAGGGACGCCTCGCTCTAAACCATATCACCCAGGGCCTCTTCCAACCTGGCCTTGAACACTGCCAGGGATGGAACATTCACAACCTCCCTGGACAACCCATTCCAGTGCCTCACCACCCTCACAGGAAAGAATTTCCTCCTTATATCCAATCTAAACTTCCCCTGTTTAAGTTTTAACCCATTACCCCTTGTCCTATCACTACAGTCCCTAATGAAGAGTCCATCCCCAGGATCCCTATAGGTCCCCTTCAGATACTGGAAGGCTGCTATGAGGTCTCCACTTGATCCAGACCAGATACAGGCAGAACTGAATTTCTGTCAAATGAGTCAGATGACTGGTTAGAATTGTTGCTGGTTGTGTGCTGGCCACAGGGCAGATACCCCTTAGGTCTGCCAGTACAAAGGCTCTTCTGCCAGATTTCAAACATCAGGGAGAGCACAGCCATTGCTTTGCATTGTGTGCCCAGGAATTTCTTCTGCCCTGTTCATATACCAAACGTTTCACTATTATCCATATATACATCCACACATATATATAAGATTTTTTTACATCATTCTTACAAAGTTTTACGGGAAAGAAAGCCCTGCTTATAACAGAATTAATGTGTCATGTGAAGGATGAACAGAGGTATATGATCTGACATCTACATTATTACAATGAAAAAGTCAATGACTTCCTTTTAAACTCATTTTTAATAGTATTAATCTTATGAAGAAATTATATTCTTACAAATGCAGATTTCACTTCTTTACCTCTAACATCTGCAAATCTATTGATGTCAGGGAACTTTCTCATATACAAGGTCACAAATCCTTGTCAAAAAAATTGTAGGCTCAAGTTTCAATGTCAGGGTTTTTTTTGTTTACAGTTCTTTTTTTTTTTTTTTTTACTTTCCCTTCATGGAAATACTCTAAAAGCTTTCTGTCATCACTAATATTCTTACTAGCATTGTAATTGATTTTCTGCTAAATTTTCTCTCTGTGTATTTCAGATACACTCCATTAGCTTGCTCCTTTGAAGCTTGATAAACCTTCCCTTATGCCAAACTGTTAGCTTCTTTTAAGTCTTATTTCATGCAAAAATAATACCAATATAATTATATGCATATAGTTAACACACTACAGTTCCTTCAAATTGTCACAGCTGTTCTGCTATACACATAAACTAGTAGAGATATTTCTTTATTCACTGCTATGTGACAAATTCTGTAAATTATTTCATATTGCTGGTTTTACTGGAAAATTAACAGTTTCTGTAGAAAATTGTATCCTTAACCACAGTAATTACACCAGGATGAAATCTAAGAATAGACAGCTATATTCTTTGGCTCTAATCTTGCAATAAACAAATGATCAAGCTCTAAATTTGATTACACAAGGGACTATATCCATAAAAAATGAAATTATTAGCATCATGGGCCAAAGTATTCTTTTGAAAAGGAGTGAATGGGCCCAGCACTCTCTCATTATGAAATGTAGCTTTAAAATAATGGTGTATAGAAAGGTTTAATTTTATACCTCTCCAGTTCTAAATGACAGTGTTTAGCATCTTATTACAGCAAGATGAACATGATTAATACTTCTTCACAGAGAAAAGTTCATGCTAGAATCACACTTCACAGTGAGTAATGAGTTCCTCTCTGATTATGAGGTAGAATGTCCTTATATATTTCATAGGAGGTTTAAATCATGATTCCACTGAGGTCAATCAGGAAAACCTATTTGCCTTCCATAAGGACAAGATTCTGCCCAGTGTTTCCTTTTAATAACACTAGAAAAGAACTTCATAACCAACTGTCATCTGGTTTTAGGTATTTATCTATACCATGAAAAGCCATTTTTGCTGTAATATGTTTTAAGGTGGGAATGAGGCCTTGGGTGACATGGTTTAGTGAGAGGTGTCCCTGCCCATGGCAGGGGGGTTGGAACTTGATGATCTTAAGGTCCTTTCCAACCCTAACTATTCTATGATTCTATGAAAAATATTGAATTCTTCTTATATTAAGACTTCAGTACAGATTTTTATTTCTGTTAGTTTACATACTTATTAGGAGATTATAATGCTAATTAATAGTTTCATTCATTTCAGAAAAATAAACAGTTTAAGCAACTAGACTGCTTAAGAATTATTATTCAGATATGTCCTGCTCCCCACATGTACAGACCAGTATTTCAGCTATTAACAGTAAGCACTCTTGTCTCAAGAGGGAGCACTTAGAAGGTACATACCATGGGTTACCCTTTGATTTTACCTGTGGACCAGAGAGAGCACATGAGAAAGTGGGATGGAAAATCTATCTCCACCCTAGAGGTATGGATACATGAATTTGTGTAAAAAAAAAATACTAATAATTATTTTGTAGTTTTGCTCTATTATGGATCCAAGTTGCATTATCTTTTTGCAGGGCATTTAAAAATGAATGAATATAAAAAAAACATATATCAATTGATATCAGTTAACCTTCTGTATATTAAAGCATTACATTATATCCTGCTGTTTTACTAGAAGAAGCAGATAAATGTTTCAAGAAATATTCATACAGCACAATTGCAAACAAAAACTTCCCCTTCTTCTCCAGGCTAATTACAATAGCATTTGAGAATTTTGAAAAGTTTTAATACTCTTGGGATGTTGAAACCAGCATGATCCCATATGAAGATAGGCCGAGAAAGTTGGGACTGTTCAGCCTGGAGAAGAGAAGGCTGCGTGGAGACCTCAGAGCACCCTCCTAGTATCTGAAGGGGGCCTATAGAGATGCTGGGGAGGGACTATTCATTAGGGATTGTAGTAATAGGACAAGGGGCAATGGATTAAAACTTAAACAGGGGAAATTTAGATTGGATATAAGGAAGAAGTTCTTTACTGTAAGGGTGGTGAGGAACTGGAATGGGTTTCCCAACAAAGCTGTGAATGCTCCATCCCTGGCAGTGTTCAAGGCCAGGTTGGACAGAGCCTTGGGTGACATGGTTTAGTGTGAGGTGTCCCTGCCAATGGCAGGGGGGTTGGAACTAGATGATCTTAAGGTCCTTTCCAACCCTAGCTATTCCTTGATTCTATGGTAATATTGCTAAGAACCTTGAATGGGGTTCAGATCTTGTTTAGGGTTAAGCAACTATTTGTGGCTACTCCAGCCCCTGGGACAAGCTACTCAAACTCCAGCAACAGGCACTACAGCTACTCAGACCCCAGTGATGAGGACTAAGACCAGAGGACTAAGATCTGCCAGTATCAGTTGCCACTTACACAAGAAGAAATGAATGTGAAAGACAGCTCATTTAGTAAATGAAGACAAAGCAGGGCCATCAAAAACAGAAGGAAAAGAGAGAACAAGAGGTAACCTCTCAATCCACATTCCTGACTGAGCTGCAGGATATGCAATAAGATTTCAGCCATATCCAGGTGAGCAACATTATCACCTGGCTACTCATAATGGGGCTACTACCCTGGAGTCAGAGCATAGCAAAGCCAAGAAGCTGTGATCACTTTCAAGGGAAGGGAGCATTGACAAGGTTTATGGAGTTTGTATTCTAGCTTGTTTTACTTCCCTGAAGCATGGAATTAAAAAGAAACAAACTCCAGCTTCTCTTTTATGTATTGGAACTCCATTTTCCGTATCTTTTGTGATAACATAAAGAGCAGCAAACACTCATCAACTTGTTCCATCTTATCAGCAAGTGGTATAATGACTTCAGGAATGGTAAGAGATGATCCTAATGCAGGTGTAAATCAAGTCAGTGCACCTATTGCATCACAGACATGCTATTACGGCTGTGCACTTCATTTGAAATTTAAAACTTATCTGCAAAATTTTGTATCTTATGGGATCTGATTCTGCTCCTTAACACAGTAGCAACAACTCTGAATTGTGATACATGTAATCTGTTTTGTCATTCTGCTTTGCAGTGAAGCAAGTAGTAAATACCACACAGCATTTGGTTATTCCAGAAGAAAAATAGGCTAAGGGTTGGTGTAACCTCCTATTTTGAGCCACTGATAAAAGATTTTTATTTTCTTCAGATTCAACCATTATCATGGATTGTTTATTGCTTACACAATGGAGTCATGTAAAACTCTTCAAGGCCAATTGAAATGCAAACTAGTCAGTAAGGGCTCATCGTTCATATTACGCATTGGTGTTTTCAAACTTTGTATAGTTTGCAGTAAAATCCAAGAACCAAGGGTTCATCCATCACCTGTTTAATTGTCTACATCATTCAGGCAGAAAGAGGAGGAAAGTGAAGACAGGGAGTGTATTATTAGCATAAATTGTAATCAGGATATTCTTCTGTTATCTTAGTATTATCTTCTGTTATTTTAATGCCACTCATTCCTGTCCACAGGTCCATTCAAGCAAGAGATTGGGAAAAGATAAATCCTTGAATGTTGGATAGTTTTATTCCCATATATGCACTCATAAAGTTTGTGTGTTTGGTACTTTCTAACAGGTACAGATTTTATGAGTGTTGCAGCATTTCTTTTCTGTTAATATGTATAAGGAGGATGCTTTAATTGAGATAATAGCAAGTGCAAGTTCATTGCTGATACAAACAAAGTTGTCAATGGTTACTACAGTAATTGCTGTGGAATACTCCAGACGACACGAATATAGGATCATAATAAGTATTGGTTGGCCATGCTCACTAGAAACAATAGTTGTCAGTACGTGTGTGTTTTAGTTTTCCCAAGGGAACTAACCGAAACAAATGCCTGCATGGAGCCTCAAGCACTAAGGAATACATAAGGAACTCCAGAGGATTTTCAATTAGTTTTCATCACAGCTGTTATCTCTGAAGCACTATGTGCAAACATAAAAATCTGGAAATAACCCATGCCACTTCACATTCCTCTGTTCTGTTGTGATAAGAATGTGATATGTTTGGTAGTATAGGAAGCCTGGAGGTCAGTAAAAACAAAGAAAAAACCCCCACCGTAAAACACTCATCTATTTAAAAAGTATAAAACAACTCTAAACACATTTCTTCTAAAATAATTATTAATTTCAAGAATCTTTGTCCAATTATCATAAGTGTATTCTTGAAATAGAAAATGATGGAACTGAGAATTGACATATATCAGTCTTGAACTACTAGAACTTTCACATTTGAGGTTTAACTCTTTAGGTTTTCTAAGAGAAAGAGTAGTCCTCGAGATAGCAATTGTAAATAATGCTGCAGTAATTATGCTGACATTGAGGGGTATCTGCAATGCTGATATCCTCAAATCATGTACAGGAGATTTAGATACTACTTGCCAGTATTTAAATATGAATTATGTATCCAGACTTTAAATTACTGTTGGAAATTCCAACTTAAACTATAGCTTGTATCTTTTATGTGTAATATAAGCCTGAAGTCTATAAAACCAGAAGTGATATATGATAAGAAGTCTATTTAGGAAGTTTGCCTATCCATCAGTAGAACAACTGATTTCTAGATGTTCTAGCATGTCATTTCCCACTGCTGGGGAATACCAAAATCCTTAGGACCAACTTTGTTTTTAATAACTTATTTTCACTGTCTAGACCTTACTGTATAGGTGAACACTTCTTATTTGAAACAATTACAACAACAACAACAAAAGCCTGTCTGCAAATCCAATTTTCCTTAGACTGGCTGAAACTTATAAAATTTCCAACAAAACCTGTCATTAAAAATGTGTATTGAAAGCAAATAGGATTTAAGCTACCTACATAGGATAGGGCGTTATGTTTGTTGAAGTTTATTTCTGAGAATGTAAATACAGATTTCAATCTTCCATATTTCTAGGCATACCTAAGACAACAGACTCCCTTAACTGCCTTAATGTGAATCAGCCAAGATCATTCCCTTCAGAAATGGGTTCTTTCAAGTTTTAAAATATGTATTCAAAAGTGGCCATCTCCGATATAAAGAGGAGTGACATAAAGGTAAGAACATTTAATGCTACATATTGCAGCTCTTTGGTAGTTATGTAACAGTATAATAGGGCAGCAGAACTGTAACAAAAGACTGAAAATATTCATAGAAAGAAAGGAATCAGGTGAACATTTGTTTTTCCTTTCCCTGACTCCTCTTTGGAAGCATAGATGTGAATTTTCATTTTTTTTTTCATCCTTTGTACAGGATGAACTGCCCAGATCCTTGCTTTGCCACTCTGCTATTTGGTTCTACATATTACAAAAAAATTGCAACTTGCCATCTTCAGAATCTTTATCTCCCACCATGCATACAAAGATGAGTCATTTATTGGGATTATTTCTTTTTTTACCAGTACTAGCAGGGAAGACTTCTATTCTTCAAAAAGGAGATAATCCTTTATAATAATAGAACACACGAGGAGGTCTTTTAATATGAAACAAAACTTACCAAGCTCAGAGTTGCCCGGAATACCTGCTTTTAAACATAATTTTGGAGAACATTTCTTTGCTACATTTATTCTGGGCATATTTCTGGAAAATATTAATTCTATACAGCTGATATATTCCAAAGGTTAATAGTCTACATGACTTCCCACATGTTCAGGACACCTTTTGCTGTAGATGCTCAGAGCAGAGATGCTACGGTCTAAGATTTGAATTTCACTCACCCTGTAGTCAGTCTACAGGTAGACCTGTAACCATTGACTCATGGGTCAAGTTCAAGACACAGACATCATTTACCAATTGCCATCACAGACAAAGCAGACTCAACTTGGGGCAATTAAAATCAATTTGTTTAGTGTCCTCCAGCCCCACACATTTTCCCAGGTTCACTTCACCCCTCCATTTCTGATTCCTCTGCCTCCTCTCCCCTCCCACAGGGAGATGAGGAATGGGGGGATTACAGTCAGTCCATAAAATCTCTCTGCCACTCCTTCCTCTGCACACTGTTCCCCTGCTCTAGCATGGCAGCAGTCCTTCAGGATAAACATGCTTTGGCCTGGAGTCCTCCAGGGGCTGCAACATGGATATTTGCTCTGGCTTAGTCTTTCCAGGGCTGTAGGGGAATCTGTTCCAACACCTGGACCACCTCCCTCTCCCCTCCCCTCAGTGCTTGCAGTGTGTTTCTCACACTTTTCCTATCACATCTGGGCAGGGCTTTTCTCTTCTTCCCCCAGACTTTTCCCAGGCACCACCATCGTGTCTATGGGGCTCAGCCATGCCCTGAAGTTTGGATCCTGCTGGAACTGGATGTGTCCAGCATTGGGCAGCCCCAGCCACTCATCACAGAGGCCCCTGCAGCTCCCTGGCAGCCCCTGGGCACCTGTGCCTGTACACACATACACCCCATACACTAGTGTGCATACATTAGTGTGCATAGAGTAATATGAACAGTCAGAGGGTGATAATCTTAAGTATTGCTTACCATGAAAACCCAATACAATTCTGCAATATTTACCTTTAAAATATCCCAGTTTCTATGACACAGCTTTTTTGCAGTTTTCTTATGCTGAGTTAGATACACAGACATTAAGGTTACAGTGTCTCAATAATACTAGTTTAGAAGAAGGTGAATCTCCAAGTACTAGTCCCCATTTAATATGGAAACAGCAGGTAACATTTATATTCTGTAGCATACCTTTTCACTTTTCAGAGTCTTTTTAGCATCACAAGAAAGTATGCATGAGTGTGTTCACATTTTATTTAGCTTGTATATATGATATATGTAGTATAGAGGTGTGAAAACACCAGATCAAGAAAAATACATGGCAGTATGCTACTAGAAAATAATAAATCATCCTCTCCCACTCTGTCTTCACGCAAAAAAATACACACCTATGGTGGTTAAAAATGGACTATAATTTCCCTCATTTTAAAACCTCATTTGTAAAGACTTTTTTTTTTCCTTTGCATTTTCACTTTTGATTTGTACATGAGGGTTCAAGTCTGCAGCATCAGTTTTAGGAGGCATTATTGCATATTTGTCCTGCACAAGTTGTCACAAGTTTGTATTTATTTGCTCTTTCTTTTCCCTGAAAAGTAATATATGCTATAATCCTGAGGGAGAAATCCTGCTTGCAAAAGGTTATTCTGTATTTGTTCATACTGCAGTTCTGAAGCATCCTGGCTTCAGAGTTTTCATTCAGTTACTCAATTGGTCAACACTTGAACTTAATAAAATATAGTCAACTTTTCTTAACAACAACAAGAGTGGAATGAAGAATTCTAAACTGGGCAAGATGAAGAGGAAAACATGCATTCAGTATTTCTATAATACAGCAAAGTCTGGTTGGCAGTGATTCAGAGGGCCATGTTATCATTCACAGTATCTCAACAGGTATCCAAGTACTTTCATGCCTTCTCCTGAGTATATGAATAGGGCTCTAAAAATATTACAGTCAGTGACACTGTAAATGCATATACAATTAAAACAGTTTTCCTAGCCATATTTACCCTGTTCTCATTTTTTCTTTTCCATTTCTGCAGCTGCCCATCTTGTAACTACAAAACACTCCGTGACTGCTGCCTGCTACTCTGCTTTCGAAATGTCTAAGCTGCGGTATTTGCCTGTCATTATCTCTTCTTGATTTCCCAATAATTTGTGTTCTTTTGACAGCTTAATGCCTTGTTTTACCTACATCCTCAAACAAATGTAGTATGCCGCTGGTATTCCAGAGTATGTAACACTGGGATTTGCTCAAGAAAATAAGCTCAGCCACCTTGGGTATTAGTGATTTCCATGAATGAAAAATGTGGAATCAGAACATATGGAAACCCACAATCTCCTTCCAAATCTTGAAACTTCCTCCCTTACATCTTCAGCTCATAATGGTTAACAAATATTGAAAAATGTCATCTCTGTTTTATTAACTACCTCAAGTTTCCCAAGACTGGATGTTATCTTCATGTAACTAAATTATCGCCTGAATTTCTCTGGATTTGTATAGTCTTTTGTTGTATCTTCTGTACAATCCATACTGTTAGCCATCTGAGGCAAAGTTGGATTTTTCCTTTCTGTGTTTATATAGGTCTTCATATCACATGCCTCTAAACCTGGTTTGCAGTTCCTGTGTGTCACTGCAGTAAAATTAGACTCCTTTCTACAAATTTTGAACAGGAAATAGCATTTCTCACCAGTTGGCAGATTTCTCATGTTGATCTCGAAACTAGGACAAAAGCTAGAAATTTTTCACCGCCTTGTTGAAACACTAAAGTGTCTTTTCATGGTTGCTTGATACACTCACCTGTTTAAGCAAATATACCATACAATTAGCCTCCATTTACTAAAGACTTACAGATCTTATATGACACAATGCACTAAATGTGAACAGTCTTTCCCTTAAAGTTGCTTATCAAGGCAGATTTTAAAGTGTTCAAACACCTACACCTCTTTAAGCTCCTACATTCTCATTGACTTTCACAATCCTAACGTTCCATTCCCAAGCACCATTGCTCACAGCTCTCTGCCAGTATGGCATTAAGTTGAATGAGATCTTTTGCATCATATGACTAATTAGGCATGCAGATTTTTTTGGTGAAAAATGGTTCTCTGTGAACCAGGAGGACAATTCACCTGTCCACAACCCAGCCCTTACTGCCATTACACTCAAGGTCCCTCAGACACAGGCTAAATAAACAATGCTAATTGTCTCAGTCATTTGTTAAGGCTTTCTTGAAACAACATGGTGAAAAAAAACATAAAGGTTTGATTTTTATATCTCCTTTATATTTCACACACTAAGAACACATCAGCTTTTAATATGTGGCTGGGAGCAGGGTGGGATTTCTGTGGAAGTGCTTGGTCTGCTCTTGTGCTCAGTAATGTATAATCAACACTTGGTGTTAGTATTGTCTGTTTTCTAAAGCAGGATGTTATATGACCTCTGTGTAGTCTGTTCTGATATAGTCAATACTAAGTTCTTATCTAGATCTACTATTAGATCTACTATACTCCTCCATGTGCTTTTTAAACTAGCTTGCTCGGGGGGGGGGGAAACAAAAGAAATTAAAGCCCAGAGTGACAAAAAATTTGGACAACATCCTTTTAATAAACTGGGAGGATTCAGATCATGTAGGACCAGGTTAAACAAAATAGAGCTTCTAGCTTTCACTGAAGAGAATAGTGAATAACTGTTGAAGCCCAGTTGAAAATAGTGTTGAAATAGGTGTTGAAAACAGGCCTATACAGATTGTAGCTTTCCTGTTTCTTATGGCCTAACATTCAAGATCAGTTAAGGACTTGATATAAGGAAGGAAATCTTCATTCTCTTACTCTAGCTGTCAGTAACTAAAAAGTGCCACTGGTTTATTTTATATTTTTTTATCTTATTTATTTTATTATTTTATTTGATTTTTATGGAATTCTACATTATTTTGATTTGATCTAGATTTTTTTAAATAAAAATATGGCATCTGTCCTCATTTGAAACTCTTCCATTTTGTGTCATGAAATTCACCTACCCATCTTGAAATTGCTATTTTAAAATCATCCTTGAAATTAGCCAGAACAAATAATGATTTAAAAATATTAACAACAGGCTTTTCCATGAGAAGGTAATAAGGTCATCGACTAATCCATTTTTTACCAGCTACATTCTCAAGATTCAGCAAGCTTATGTTCATGCATTTATCATCATATTCATTGGCCTACATGATTTTACATAATGATGATTGGTAAAATGAAGGCACATACTTCTGTGAGCCCTTTTCTAAGTGCTATATATGCTTAATGTTACAAGTGGTACTATTCCAGAATCAAAGTTCTTGTCTTATTGTCGTGGTTTAACCCAACCAAACAGCTTGTTAACTCACTCCCCCCCCCCCTTCTTGCCCTCCTCCTACTCTCGGAGGGACGGAGAGGAGAATAAAAAAGAATGCAACTCCCACGGGTTGAGATAAGAACAGTTTAGTAACTAAGGTATAACACAAATCACTACTGCTACCACCAATAATAGTAATGATAAAGGAAATAACAAGGGAAGAGAATAAAACACCTCATCACCAGGCTACCGATAACTCACCCCCCAGCCCGACCAAGCACCGACCAATACCTCCTCCAACCCTGCAGTCCACTAGCCTTTCCGGGTAACTCCCCAGTTACATCCTGGGCATGACGTGCTGTGGTATGGAATACCTCTTTGGTCAGTTTGGGTCAGGTGTCCTGTCTCTGCTTCCTCCCAGCTTCCCCTCCTCCCTGGCAGAGCATGAGACCCACAGAGTCCTTGGCCAAACCAAAACATCATTGTTTTTCAGCTCTGTTCCCAGCTGAAAGTCAAAACACAGCACTGCACCAGCTACCAAGAAAGAGGAAAATGACTGCCACTGCTAAACCCAGGACACTTATTAAGGAACTAAATTTAGATATAATTTACTGCATTTGGAAGGAAGAAAATATTTAGTGTTTTTACTTCAGTGTTACAGTGCATTTATAAGCTGAAGTCACACAATAAAAACTTCAAGCTTTCACATGCTTAACATCACGACCGTCAACCTAAACTGTATGCTGATGAATTTTATGGATTCAGAGAAACATAGAGTAGTTTGGATTAGAAGGGACCTTTAAAGGTCATCTACTCTAACCCCCCTACAAATTGCAGAGACATCTTGAACTAGATCAGGTTGCTCAGAACTCCATTCAGTCTTATATTTAATGTTTCCAGGGATGGAGCATCTCTGGGCAACCTGTGCCAGTGTTTCACTATCCTCATTGTAAAAAAATTCTTTCCCTATATCTAATTTGAATCTGTCATCTTTTAGTTTAAAAACATAGCCCTTGTCCTATCCCTGCTAAAACGTTTGTCCACATCTTTACTGTAGGTCCCCTTTAGGTACTGGAAGGCTGCTCTAAGGTCTCCCTGGAGCCTTCTCTTCACACTGAACAAGCCCAGTTCTTTCAGCTTGTCTACATAGGAGAGGTACTCCAGCCCTCTGTTCATCTTTGTGACCCCCTCTGGACCTGCTCCAACAGGTCTATGTCCTTCCTGTGCTGAGGATTCCAGGTCAGCCCTTGCGGTCAGGTCTCGCAAAAGCAGAGTAGAGGGGGAGAACCACTTCCATCCATTTGCTGGTTATGCTTCTTTTGATGCAGTTCAGGATAGGGCTGGTCTTCTGGGCTGAGAGTGCATGTTGCTAGCTCACGTCCAGCTTTTCACATACCATTCTCCACAAGGTTGCTCTCAATACCTTCATCCCGTAGCCTGTATTGATACTGGGGATTTCCGCAACACAGGAGCAGGACCTTGCACTTGGCCTTGTTGAACCTCATGAGGTTCACACAGACCCACTTCTCAAGTTTTTCCAGGTTCCTCCATATGTCATTCCGTCTCTCAGGTGTGTCAATAGCACTACTTGCTGAAGGTGAACTTGATCCCACTGTGTATGTCACTGACGAAGATATCAAACAATACTGGTCCCAGAACAGACCTATGAGGGGCACCACTTCTCACTGATCTCCATCCAACGTTAGAGCCGTTGGCCACTACCATCCGCATGCTACCATCTGACCAATTCCTTATCCACCAAACAGTCCACCTCTGAAATCTATATCTTTCTAATTTAGAGAGAAGGATGTTGTGGGGACCATGTCAAATACATTACAGAAGCCAGACAGATGACATGGGGACCATGTCAAATACTTTACAGAAGCCCAGACAGATGACATCTGTAGCTCTTCTCTTGTCCACTGATTTAGTTACCCCATCATAGGTCACTAAGTTGGTCAGGCAGGACTTGCCATGTCTGGCTCTCTAGAATCATCTCCCTGTCCCCCATGTGCCTTAGCACTACATATACCAACAGAACATATTTGTCAGGAAATGCACTCAGTGGGAAGTTTGCTTCAAAACTTTAAAACTCAAAGTCAGGAAAATATCTTTAATTTTTACCCTTCTTAGGTGCAGAATCAAAGAAAAGTGACTAGCAAGACGTGTTGGTGCTATACATACAAGATTTTAACACACTTCTTTATCTAACTACCACATTTTTCTCACTTATTCAACTTTTTATACACCCTCAGTTGCAATTGATGTGGTATATAGTTGAGAATAGAACCAGCTGGTGTTCTATGGTGCTCTACTCAGGTTAAGTTAGGTTAGGTTTCTCCTGTAAGCATCTTTTACAGATACCTATTCATATTTTCTAAATAGTGTTTCTGTGATTATTTTTCTACATTTTCTTTTTTCAGCTGCATTAGAACTAAATTTTTTAGTTATAGCTCCCTAAATTATCGAGTTACGCTCTTTCCACTTTCACTTCTATATATCATAGAATGGTATGGGTTGGAAGGGACCTTAAAGATCATCTACTTCTTATTTTCTAAACCCTTTTGCTTATACTCCTCCTAGCTTATGTCTGATCACTGCAGTTAAGTTGATAACCTTATGTTCTGGAACTCATCGATGACATATTGTTCATCTTTTTCCTTTTTTCATGCTTCATGAAATGGACTAGAAAGAGACATTAAGATTTAAAAAAACCCTAGGTTATCTATATGAGACATATAAGGAAACACCTGTATTTCGGTGGGTATTTGGGCCTCTTTCTCAAGTCTCACAAGGACTACTAATGCTTTCCTACAGAAGGTGAAGTGCAATTAGAGGCTTAGTGATCTCTTCCTGAAAGCTTCTGGGTCACTGAATTTCCCTTCTACCTTACCAAACACTGCTATATATTTTTCACCATTGCTCAAAAAAGAAAGGACTGCTTTGTTGTTATATACACTCCTTTTATTCCATTCACAAAAGCCTCTCCTGGGGTAACTTAAAAAAAAAAAAAAAAAAAATTAACAGAGGATTTATTTATTTAGTAAGCCAGACAACAAAATCTACTTAACTGGGATAGAAAATTAAAATTACCCTGATCATTATTAAACACTGAGCACCCTTTTCTACTTCTCTGGTCTTCCTTCAGAAATGCACTGCAAACTGATGGCTATACAGCTGGAGCCGACATAGAAGTAAACATTAAATGAATAGCATTTCATGTTATTAAAGCCTATCTGGTTTTCAGGGTAAAGATATAAAACTTGAATGCCAGATTTTCTTTAAAGTCTTTCTTTTGTATGAAGACTGGCATATGCCAGCATTTTTCAGACTTGCTTAATGTAATGTAATTGATGGGAATAAAAGAGTCGGATAACTCACAAAGCTGAACAAATAACAACAGAATGACTGAATCAAACATCAGCTTTATGGAACTTGATGATCTTAAGGTCCTTTCCAACCCTAACTATTCTATGTTCAGCATGTAAAGCAATCATAATGTCCATATACTGATTGTTCAACCTTAAATTGAATTGTTGCAGGCAAATTTATCTTGAAAGAATATATATCCCAGTTAGTGGACAATCATTTTTACCACACACAGACTAGAAATGCCCATACATTAGGAAAAAAAACCCAACCCAGAACATCTGTTTTTTTGGTATTTTTAAGTATACATGGAAATCGAACTCTAAAAATATGTAGGCAAATGAAGAACTATCAGCAAGCAATATTCTGAAATATGGTCTAAAATACTTAACTGTCAGAAGTAATAATTTATAAAACAGGACTGTAGACATTTTCCTGATAGATCTGAGGGGCATGTTAATGAAGCACAACGAAGACAGATAGCTCCATTCTAATACCATCGAGCAGACAGCGCCTCATGAAATGCATCTCTGCCAGTGCCCATCAATCTCACCATGATGGCTGCTTAGATTAGACACAGAAAAAGTACTCCTGTGAATCTTTAAAAGGCTATTTCTGTCTTTCATGAAGTTGTTTAACTTTGTTTTCATTTTATTAGTCTGGCTGGGCATTAATGTACATGGGAGCTTCCAGACCTACCCTTATAAAATCCCATGAAAGCAGCTGCTAGAAAAACATAAATTGCATATTTACTGTTTTACCCACTTGGGCTTGTCCTGTTTCACATTACATGCTATTTTATCATTTTTTAATCTGTTGTGTAAACCTATTAATACAGAAGTGCAATTTAACAATATGCAAAGTTAAGCTTTATAAGGCTGTGTTGTTCTCATTGCTACCAGCAGTCTATCATTTGAAAAAGTTTAAAACTCAGTCTTTATAAAAAAACCCTATACTTTGTTTTTAAATTACTTTCCTTTTCAGTGATTTCCCCTGTTTTTGTAACAGTGGGAGTTCAATGAGTTGCTTGCGAAGAGCTAAATTCAGTCATCTTACTTGCAGTGTGTAACAGGAAATTGTGTTGAACTCAGCCATGTGTTACAAAGTACCATTAAATACAATGGGTTCTTAGTCAGAAAAAGAAGTTGTTTCATGACATTCATACAAGAGAGAAGTCTCAGACTCTATAATTTATATATCAGGTTCATGGATTTTAACAGAATTTGGTCAAAATACTATTTTGGTTTTATTTTTAAATATTCTTATCTTTAAATATGTGGGCTTACTTCTTCTAGTATCTTTCAGCTGCATCACTTCCAAATTCAGGCATATCTGCACAACTAAGCAAAGCACTCTGTCCATGTTCTGGGCAAGGAGATTTACTAGTAAACTTGTGTGCCAGGGCTAACCTATGGTTTGATCAAACTGGAAAAATACTGCTCACGAATACAAAAAGATTCTGTGAGCATTACAGGCCTTTTTTTTTTTCCCCAGTTGACAAAAGAATTTCAAAATAATGTCAAAAGAAAGCAAAGGAACAGGAGTTCCTCTTTGTTAGGTTATAAAAAACCCTGTATCTACACAGTAAGTTTACACACTCAAACTTCTAAAAAATATATAAATTATTTTGCTTTTGTATGAGAAAGCTAAGTTTTTTAAATCAGGAGATCAGCATCCTCGCTTGGACAATCGAAGAATAATGAAGTCAATAATCATGGTCAAAATTATGGTACTGTACATTTTGGAATTCAAGTGAAAAACATGTCTTGAGCTGGACTGTATTGCATTGAACTAATGAACTAAACATAGTTAGAACAATAACTACTCCTTTTGAAATTTACACAGAGTTTAAGTCTTGGCAGAAAATTTCCATTCTTCCCTGAGAAGCACTGAAAATAAGTTTATCCATTCTTCAGAGAGAGGATACAAAAACATTTACAGTGCAGAAAACTGATATTCAGTTGTCACAGCCTTCAACAAAGCTGCATGCAGTATTCAATTTCTTTTGCTTTAAAAGACCATCAGGAAGATATATCAGCAATTGATTATAGAGATAGGAAATATTGCCTGCCATCTGGATAGTTAACATGTAAGACAGCCCTCGAAGTTATGAATGATTTTATGCCAAGTTCAGTTTGAATTTCTAAAGTCAAATCATAGAATAGTTAGGGTTGAAAAGGACCTTAAGATCATCAAGTTCCAACCCCCCTGCCATGGGCAGGGACACCTTCCACTAAACCATGTCACCCAAGGCTCTGTCCAACCTGGCCTTGGACACTGCCAGGGATGGAGCATTTATAACTTTGTTGGGAAACACATTCCAGTGCCTCACCACCCTTACAGTAAAGAACTTCTTCCTTATACCCAATCTAAATTTCCCCTGTTTAAGTTTTAACCCATTATCCCTTGTCCTATCATTACAGTCCCTAGCGAAGAGTCCCCCTCCAGCATCCCTGTATGCCCCCTTCAGATATTGGAAGGCTGCTATGAGGTTTCCACGCAGCCTTCTCTTCTCCAGACTGAACAGACACAACTTTCTCAGCCTGTCTTCATACAGGAGGTGCTCCAGCCCCCTGATCATCCTCATTGCCCTCCTCTGGACTTGTTCCAACAGATCCATGTCCTTTTTTATGTTGAGGACACCAGAACTGCACACAATACTCCAGGTGAGTTCTCACAAGAGCAGAGTAGAAGGGCAGGATCACCTCCTTCAACCTGCTGGTTACACCTCTTTTGATGGAGCCCAGGATACATTCAGTTTCTGGGCTGCAAGTGCACACTGAAGACGTGTCATGTTCATTTTCTCATCAATCAACACCCCCAAGCCCTTCTTCGCAGGAATGCTCTGAATCTCTTCTCTGCCCAACCTGTAGCTGTGCCTGGGATTGCTCCAACCCAAGTCACAGCACTTGCCTTGGTGAAACTTCATCAGGTTGGCATTGGCTCACCACACAAGGATGTCAAGGTCCCTCTGGATGGCATTCTTTCCCTCCAGTATATCAACCGAACCACACAACTTGGTGTCATCAGCAAACTTGCTGAGGGCGCACTCAATCCCACTGTCCATGCGACCAACAAAGATGTTGAACAAGACTGGCCCCAACATCAATCCCTGGTACTGGTCTCTAACTGGACATTGAGCCATTGACCACCACTCTTTGCATGTGACCATCCAGCCAGTTCTTTATCCACCAAGTGGTGCATCCATCAAATTGATATCTCTCCAATTTAGAGACAAGGATGTCGTGTGGGACAGTGTCAAACACTTTGCACAGGTCCAGGTAGAGGACATCAACTGCTCTACCCCTGTCCATCAGTTCCATAGTCCCATCATAGAAGGCCACCAAATTGGTCAGGCAGGATTTCCCCTTAGTGAGCCCATGCTGGGTGTCACAAACCACCTCACTGTTTTTCATCTGCCTTAGCATGCCTTCCAGGAGAATCTGCTCCAAGATTTTGCCAGGCACAGAGGTGAGACTGACTGGTCTGTAGTTCCCCGGGTCATCCATTTTCCCCTTCTCGAAAATGGGGATTATATTTCCCTTTTTCCAGTTATTAGGAACTTCACCTGACTGCCATGATTTTTCAAATATGATGGGCAGTGGCTTAGCAACTTCATTTCCCAGCTCCTTCAGGACCCGCGGATGGATTTCATCAGGACCCATGGACTTGTGCACGTTCAGGTTCTTAAGATGGTCTTGAGCCAGATCCTCTCCTACAGTGGGCCCAAGGTCTTCATTCTCACAGTCCCTGCATCTGCCTTCCAAGACTTGGGTGGTGTGGTCAGAGCCTTTGTCAGTGAAGACTGAGGCAAAGAAGTCATTAAGAACCTCAGCCTTCTCCAAATCCACGGTAGCCAGTTCTCCTGATAGCTTCTGGAGAGGGCCCACATTGTCCGTAGTCTATCTTTTATTTGCAAAGTAACTATAAAATCCCTTCCTCTTATCTTTAACACCCCTAGCCAACTTTAATTCTAACTGGGCCTTAGCTTTCCTAACCTGGTCCCTAGCTTCCTGGACAATATACCTGTATTTTCCCCAGGCCACCTGTCCTTGCTTCCATGTGTCATAAGCCTATTTTTTTTCCCCTCTTAGTTTCCTCAGCAACTCCTTATCCATCCAAGGAGGTGTCCTGGCCATCCTACTGCATTTCCTTCTAGTCGGAACGCAACACTCCTGAGCTTGTAGCAGGTGATCCTTGAATATTAACCAGCAGTCTTGGGGCCCCCTGCCCTCTAGGGCTATATCCCTTACTAACCTTACTAAGCAGGTTCCTGAAGAGGCCAAAGTCTGCTCTCTTGAAGTCCGGGGCACTGAGCTTGCTGCACGCTCTTCTCACTGTCCTGAGGATCTCAAACTCGACCGTCTGATGATCGCTACAGCCAAGGCTGCCCTGCAGTGTCACATTTCCAACCAGCTCCTCCCTGTTGTTGAGCACGAGGCCCAGCATGGCACCTCTCCTTGTCAGCTCCTCTATTACTTGCAGAAGGATGTTGTCTTCCACATAATCAAGGATCCTCCTGGATTGCTTGTGCTGGGCTGTACTGTACCTCCAACAGATTTCAGGATGGATGAAGTACACCATGAGGACAAGCGCCTGTGAGCATGAGGCTGCTCCTATCTGTCTATAAAGTGTTTAATCCACAGATTCCTCTTGATCAGGCAGTCTGTAACAGATCCCCACAGTAATGTCCCCCCATAGCTGTTTTCCCTTTAACCCTGGCCCACAAACTCTCTGTTATCTGCTCACCTGTCCCCAGAGTTCCATACTCTCGAGCCTATCCCTAACATAAATAGCAACTCCCCCTCCCTGCCTGCTGGGCCTGTCTTTTCTAAAGAGCCTGTAACCTTCCATTCCAACACTCAGTCACAGGAGGCATCCCACCATGTTTCTGTGATGCCTATTATATCATACCCCATAGACATGTACACGTCTCTGCTTCCTCTTGTTCATTCCCCATGCCATAGGCATTTGTATAGAAGCATCTGAGCCAAGCTCCAAATGAAGCCAGCTCATTGGCTGGAGCGTCTGGAATATCTCTACATTGCTCCGAGCATTTATTATAGGTGCTGGCAACTGACTGGGAGTGTTGGGATGGAATGATGCCTCCTTCCCCCCAACACATCTAGTTTAAAGCTTTCTTGACGAGCCTGGCAAGCCTCCTACCAAAACCAGCTCCCCCTCCAATCACCAGCCCCCAGTACACCTGGCCTCCCAAATCGAGTCCCATGTTCTAAATACCCAAACCCCTGACTATGGCACCACTGTTCTAGCCATTTATTAACCTGCCAAATTCACCTGGCCTTTTTAAGGTCCTCCCCCGTATCCTGAAGAATTGATAAGCTCCAGAGCCTCTAACCACTTCTCCCAGTGTTCTGTAGTCCTTCTACTGTTCTCTGGGCTACTGCTACCTATATCGCTAGCACCCACATGGATCTCTAGAAGTGGGTAATACTCAGTGGGACTTACTAGAGCAGGCAGCCTCTCTGAAACATCCCTGATCCGAGCCCCTGGTAGGCAACACACCTCCCTTGAGACTGGGTCTGACCGACAGACGAGTGCCTCTGTGCCTTTCAAAGTAGAGTCCCCTACTGATATGCCCCTCAGCTTTTTCCTGGCAGCACCAGCAGTGATCTTTACCAGTGCACCAGCTGGTTGCTCATGTTGCGAGCTGTGTGTTTCATTGTTAGCCCCCTGCAGAAATGTGAAGTGGTTCTGCGTGGGGACGTCAGATCTTGGATGAAGCCCCTTGCTTTTAATTGTCCTCTTTCTCCTTATTTTTGTTGGTTTCGTCACTAGTTCCCAGCTTCCTGGGCTAATGGCTTCCTTCTTTCCTGGATGGGCTACGATGGATGCTTGAGGCCCCTGCACAGTTTAGGCCTGGAGCAAGCAGTGCTGCTTCCTCTCAGCTTCCCTGACATCTTTCAGCCTATTGACAGCGTCCCGCAGCTCAGCCCCTTCTGCAGGAGGACCTCCACCAGGGAGTACAGAGTGCAGCCCTGTCCATTGTGCACCCTCGCCAGGGCAGGCACTCTCCCTACACCTCGAGTTCTGTGCTGCAGCCTCCCTTCTCATCGTCTCTGTCTGGGTGCCGACTCTGGCCACAGCCGCGGCAGCCAGACCAGAACTCCCAGACAGGACCCTGGTGATGACCAAGTGCTCACCATCCCGCCCGCTGCCCCCGCCAACTGCCGCGCGAACTGCCTCGCCAAGCCCTGTTTGCCCGCCCTGTTCACCGCGCTCCTGGTCTCTCACGCTCCCTGGGGCGGTTTTCCCCTTTCAGGGCGGTGCCGTCCCTCCAGATGCTGCCCCGTGAGAGTCCCTGCTCGCCTCAGCAGAGCTCTCAGCTGCTGGGCAAGTGCTGTCCAGGACTGGAGGTTCCCTCGCTGGCTCTTGCCACTCTGAACTGAGGCTCCCGGACACAGAGCTTCCCCCCCCTCCCCTTCAGGTGTTGAAGTCTTCCTCTCTGGACCTATTCACCTCAGCAATTGAGTACCATACATTAATACATACCTCAGCATTTGAGTACCATACATTAATACATTCACCTCAGCAATTGAGGTGAGTATACATACATTAATATTAATATACATACATTAATACATTCACCTCAGCAATTGAATACCATACATTAATGTTTGAAACAATCTTAAAACCCACTTCCATTTAGCCTCAGGAATTCCTTGCTATTTTCCCAAAGAACTTCATCTGGTTTTTTTTGTTCTGATCTGATACTATACGTTACAGAGATCTAGGTGTGTACATTTGTAATGGGATCTGAGTTAATGCTACAAGCATATTTTCCACTTTCAAGTGTCAGATGCAGTGCATGATGATTTTCTCATTCTCCTCCATTTTGCTGTAGCTTAAGTCTAACTGACGGGTACTGTCATTTCAGTCTGAAAGCCCAGCATATCCCTAGGGAAATGTGGTGAGATGACATCTGTGGTGGTGAGATTGTCATAAGAACAAGAGGTAATACAGAAATGATGAGTGGTCATGGAGAAAAAAAAAGAAGATTAATGACATAACTTGCCAGCCAGAGCAAGTTCTCCTCAGGGGAAATCAAAAAAAAAGAAAGAGTGGAATAAAGCAGCACTGTAGCCATCAGAAAACATCACCAATGTCATGATTGCATCATGAGCACCAACAGAAACACTTCTTGCAGAAACAGAAGCTTGGTCGCTTTGCTGTGTGGTCGCTTTGCTATCTGTAATATTAATATCCGAAAAATCTCTTATTCAGAGTGAAATTGAATCCAGCACAGCTAAGCTGCTATCATATTTTACTTGAACACTTAACAACAATTGTAAGGAAAGACAGAATATAAAAATAGCAACAATTTAAAGGTAACTGAGTTTACTCACCCTATTCCGATTGAATGCATTTCATCCTATGAGTTGCAACAGTACTGCTGGGTAATGTGATAGAGTCTTTGGTGCAGAAGATTAAGGTATTTTATTTTATTTATCTTTTTATATTTTATTTTATTTTAATTTATTTCATTTTATTATATTTTCCAAATGCAACAATGACCCTATTAGCGTAACATTTAATTGCATATAAATTAAACAAGTGAGCAGAACCGGCAATGAAAAGGATCCTGCTATATTCTACCTAGGGGAGGATAACTCACATTCAGATATGGAAACAGAGAGAAAATTAATCGAGACAGTGTGTCTACATGATTTATACTATAGAGGGTGAGCATCAGGTGATTTCAGTGTTCCTCTTAGAGATAGCCCTTCAGGTAGTGTAGCAATTTTACTTTGTGTGAATTTCTCAGACTTCAGCATGTTTTCTGAATGTCCATCTCAGCATGTTAATCACTATGCTAAAATTTTTAAAGGTTAGTACACCTGCTTTGGTAGTAATATTTAAGTTCCTCAAGTACTTACTGAACTAGGATTTAATCATATAATCACAGAATGGTTTGGGTTGGAAAGATCATTTAGTTCCACTCCCTCTGACATAGGCAGGGGCACCTCACACAAACAAGCAAAAAAAAAAAAAAAAAAAGGAAAAAACCAAACTAAAAGCCACCAACAAAACAAAACAAGACAAAACAAAACAAAAAAAAAAAACTGTTGAAGAAAAATGTTAAAAAAGTAAACGGAAAATACCGTTTATAACAGCCAATCTTTGAACTGCTGTTAATAGGTTTCAAGGTTTAAAACGTGCATATACAGCAAGACATACACATTCACTAGGAACAAAATCAGAGCACAAGCTAGATGACTGAGAGAAGGCAAGTTATGTCAATATGGCAGGGGGATATTATAATTGTGTATGTTAATATGTGGATAAACAGAAAATGTTCAACTAGCAGCAAGTAGATAAAAAAGTATATCTCCATTTTATTCGTGTATTAACTGCAGCTGGGCTTAATAGTAATTTATTTGGAGAAAGTGCATTATTTTGAAAATAAAATTTATACTGTAAAAAAATAAAAGTGCATCTGAAAATTGGAGTTTATAATACAGGAAAAAAAAAATAAAATCTACAGATATTTCTGAACCAGAAGAAATAAGAATACTACAAGGTTCTGTCTGTCTCCACATCTAAGCATCTGTTTCACAAACTAGTTTTCCAATATTTCAATCATAAATGTAGTTGCAGTTGCAATCAGGAAACTGGTAAGTGGAATCCCATGGGAAGCAGCTCTGAAGCGCAAAAGAACTTTGAAATCTGGCAGCTCTTTAAAGACTGCATGCTCCAGTTACAATAGCAGTTCATCCCAATAGTTAGAAAAACAAGTAGATATACTGCAAAACAGACAAGTCAGATCCCCAGTGCAAAAAGGTAGGATGCAGAAGGCAGAGCAAAAGTAAGTAAGAAGGAGGCATTTAGGAACAATGCCTGGGCATGAAGGGGTGGTGTTATAATAACCAAAGCTCAAGTGTATATAAGACCTGCAAGGTAAAGTTAAGGTCAACAAGAGTTTCTACTTCTGCATTAGTAGTGACAGACTGAACAAGGGAAATGTACCACAGTTGCTGAATGGAATTGGTGATTTAGTGACAGCAGAACCATATAAGGCTGACTTTGTGTCAGTTTTCATCAACAGTCTTCTGGGCCTCTGTGTTTACTGGCAAGGTCGAAATAGGAGGAGAATAACCTGCAGTTATTCTGCAGGATTAAGATAAAGTCAAGGATTATTTTTTAGAACTCAATCTGTAAAGGCCCATGAGACCAAACAGGCTGCACCACAGGCTCTGAAGACAAATGGCAAATGTCCTTGCTACTCTTAGCACTTTTGAAAGGTCAGGGAAATTGGAGATTACTGGAGATGAGCTAAATGACTGATGAAAGCCAACAGTCAGCAGGAATGGATCCAGGCTGACTCATTCCTCACCAACCTGATTGTTTTCTAGGATATAATGACTGGATTTGTGGATGAGGGGAGGGGCACCAAATGACAGGATTTGTGGAGGAAGGGAGGGGCACCAAATGTAGTTTACCATTATTTTTGTAAGGTTTTTGACACTATCTCCCGATAGATTCTTGGATCTAGTTAAGACATTACAGTCTTGATGCACATATAAACTAGATGGGTAAAACACTGATTGGATAGTTAGTGGCTAGTGGGTTCTACTGTGTTGGAAGCCAGTAACAAGTGCAGTACTGAATGGGTACTATGTGGCACCTGTCTTGCTCAAGATCATTATCTGGAAGAGGCAACAAAAGCCTCTTTGCCAAATTTGTGTAATTTGAAACTAGAGAGGTTTGGGCTGGACAAAAGTAAAATATTTTTTTCCCTGTGAGGACAGGCAAGCAGTGGAACAGGTTGCCTGGTGAGGTTGTGCAATATCTGTCCTTGGAGGTTTTCAAGACCCAACAGGGTAAAGTCCTGAGCAACATGGTTGCTCAGTCCTGCATCTGGGCAGGAACAACCCCAGGTTCCAGTATAGATTGGGGAACGACCTGTTAGACAGAAGTGTAGGGGAGAAGGACCTGGGGGTCCTGGTGGACGGCAGGGTGACCATGAGCCAACACTGTGCCCTTGTGGCCAAGAAGGCCAATGGCATCCTGGGGTGTATTAGAAGGGGGGTGGTTAGCAGGTCGAGAGAGGTCCTCCTTACCCTCTACTCTGCCCTGGTGAGACCGCATCTGGAATACTGTGTCCAGTTCTGGGCCCCTCAGTTAAAGAAGGACAAGGACCTGCTGGAGAGAGTCCAGCGCAGGGCAACTAAGATGATTAAGGGGGTGGAGCATCTCCCTTATGAGGAAAGACTGAGGGAGCTGGGTCTCTATAGTTTGGAGAAGAGGAGACTGAGGGGTGACCTTATTAGTGCATATAAATATATAAAGGGGGAGTGTCACGAGGATGGAGCCAGGCTCTTCTCAGTGGCAAACAATGATAGGACAAGGGGCAATGGGTACAAACTGGAACACAAGAGGTTCCACTTAAACTTGAGAAGTAACTTCTCAGTGAGGGTGACAGAACACTGGAACAGGCTGCCCAGGGAGGTTGTGGAGTCTCCTTCTCTGGAGACATTCAAAACCCGCCTGGACACGTTCCTGTGTAACCTTATCTAGGTGTTCCTGCTCCGGCAGGGGGATTGGACTAAATGATCTTTTGAGGTCCCTTCCAATCTCTAACATACTGTGATACTGTGATACTGTGAATCCCAAAGCTGATCCTGTTTTGAGCAGGAGTTTGAACTGAAGGATTCTCCAGTCCCTTCCAACTTGAATTATTCCATAATCCTATTATCATTTAGAAACATTCAAATGGTATCTAGAGAAGACACCATCACATATTTGAATTTGGAATCTGTCAACGTTAGCAAGACAATTTTGATTTTGGACTTTAAAATACTAATCTGACAGCTGCAGTTTGTAGTTTGTTATTGAACCATTTCAATAAAACTAAGCGGAGAAATCAGTGGATAAAGCACTCATTTCATTACAGAATAGTCCAAGCCTGCTTCCTGATGCAAATATGAGATAACTAACCAGTAGAACCCAGTATAATATGTGTATATTAATAACATGGTTTAAGTCCAGTCAGTAACTCAGAACCACGCAGTCGCTCTCTCACTCCCCCCTTTCCTCCCCCTAGATCCCAGAAGGATGGGGAGGGGAATCGAAAGAATGTAACTCCCATGGGTTGAGATAAGAACAGTCCAGTAACTAAGGTATAACACAAACCACTACTGCTACCACCAATAATAATAATGATAAGGGAAATAACAAGAGACGAGAATACAGCTGCCCACCACCCGCAGACTGATACCCAGCCTGACATGAGCACTCCTCTAGCCCTTCCAGGTAACTGCCCCCAGTTTATATACTGGGCATGATGTGTATGGAATACCTCTTTGGTCAGTTTGGGTCAGGTGTCCTGTCTCTGCTTCCTCCTTGGTTCCCCTCCTCTCTGGCAGACCGTGAGACTGAGAAAGTCCTTGGTCAGACTAAGCATTACTTAGCAGCAACTAAAACATCGGTGTTGTTCCCAGGTCAAAAGTCAAAACCACAGCACTGCAGCAACTACTAAGAAGGAGAAAAATGATTGCTACTGCTGAACACAGAACAACTGATAAGGAAGATCTAAGTAGCCCTAAACAATCCATAGCTTTCCTACTCAGCTAAGTTACCAGCAACATGTATTTTGAAGTTCTGCTAGCCAGGCCTCTGGGAACATGCTTCATATCAACAGTATTTCCCCCTTCCTTGAAAGGTTTTATTTTGTGTGCTGTGCTGTTTTCTTTAGAGCAAAGAGGGCATAGCTGGGCAAACTGATGGTACTGTGAAGAGATGGTACAAAGCTACTCAGTTGTCTTTTTTAAGAAGCTTATCCAGCTTTCAGTAACTCTCAGAATTCAGTCAATAAACACATTTCATGCAAAACCGAGTTTTGCCCATATTATTTGAAATACTATGTTGAGTTTCCTCACACAGATAATACCAATAAAGTCTTTTACTCACTTATCTACTACTTTTGCTGAGCATAGATTTTGAGAATATAGAACTTGCTCCTGAACAGTGATGGGCTGACACTACATATGGCTTCTCTGAAAGCTTTGGCACTCATTTCTCAGTGTCTGGATGAATGCTGGACTTATAGTTTGCTGAAAGGAATTTCATTTAATGAACAGACAAATATGTGCTCTTCAGAGCATATACCTTAAATTCAATACCTATGTATTAATTGCAGGCTACTTCAAGATATTCTTTAAAATATTTGGAACCTTCATTTCTTACTATATCATCCCATGGTTATAGTGCTGGGAACTAATCTATTTTATTTTAATGTACTTAAACAGAATACTTCCACACTTTTATTAACTAAAAAACCACTACTACTTTATGCTTTGCTGAATGCTCTACTCTCAAAATGGATTAATAAGATATTTTTAATCTCTTTCTGGTGATTATCATGCAAAATTAACTTTAGGTTCTTATTCAGTTGAATGTTACTTGCAAAATATGACTAGTTCAGTGTAATGGACAATTTCTTTAACGACAACACTAGCTTCCCCCCCTCACCCTCCGTTTCTTCCTATCCTCCCTTTTCCCTAAATAGTACAAAAAAATAAAGCTCTGGATAATAACGATTTTAGACAATACATTGCACATCACTTACTATAAAACTTTCAACTTACTTGTAAAACATAAACATTTAGGGAACCTGTAAAAAATAATTTTCTACCATAATTATTATATATAATTATATAGTCATCAATATTATATAACATATATTGGTGAACAATGCATTTTCTGTTGTATCTGTTACCTAAAAACTTGCAATACTTTAGCAATCTACAACAGTGATCACTTGACACACATTTGCAAAAACAAATAATCTTCTTCATTTCAGATCCCAATAGTGCTAAAGGACACTCAAAGTGTTTCTGATGCACAGGGATTGCTGTACAAAATCTTTTTAAGCTTCATGTGGTCATTTTAACTTTTTGCCAGTGTCCAAGTGTCTCCATTGATTCTGTTCCACCTTCTGACTTCTGAACTATATGAATTCCACATAAAAATTGACAAGTGAAGCAGATCCACTGCAAAGCAGTAGTGCAAGTGAGAAAGGAGTATACTCTTCTAAAGAAACAGCATTCTTATTTTTGAAGAAAACTTCCTCTATAGCACAAAAAAACTCTAAGAAAGAAATCTGCTACCCACAATAGATATTTCTTCTTAGTACCTAGCTGTGTTTCTCGTGCTGTGCGCTGCTTTAAATTATTTCTATGGTCACAGCAAGTTACTGTCTTTTTTAAAGAGAAAAAAATCTTTTTCTTGTTGTTTTTCTTGTGCTTTCTAGCTCCTAGGATTGAGAGCTTTATTTTTCTCTTGTTGACAATTTAATAACCCTATATTATATGTGTGTATGTATATGTCTGTGTATACAATCTGCATTTTAATTGAAAATTTGTAGTCAGGTTTGATACTAAATCCATTGACTTAATTATCCTTTGCTGACTTTGAAGTTTTCAGGAACTGTACTTTGCCTTTCAGCTACACCTGATGTAGTTAAAGAAACTATGCTCTGCTCAGCATGGAAACCACGCTGTGTGGCTGTTGTTCAGACTGAATCATCTTGTAAAGAACTTACAGACTTCACAGCATATCAAGAAACTAAGGTTAGAATTAAAGTTAATGCCTGTAAAACATAATGAACATGGATGAAAATACTATCAACTGAAAAAAAAAACAAAACCAAAAGTGGTTTTATCATGTAAAGCAGACCTTCCTCCATTGTATTTGTTTTTAAAACTTTTACAGTGACAAGTCCAGCCCTTTGGCAATGACTAATCATGAAGAATGAACTGCAATGTGGTCAAAATGGCCTTACATGCAACTGCTGTCTCATAAACAGTTATTTGAAAGTGTAGTGATCATTTTCCCTTGCTATAATTATGAAGAATTTACCTGTTTCTTAGTGGGATCACTTACGTAAGATTTATTCACATAAGCTAAGGCTATAGGCATAATCTTATCATTTATACAGTAGCTTTCAAGACTGGGATATTAAACAGTCACTTTTAATGCTCTGAAATTTTCAAAATTAGGCGAATGGGTTACAATGACTCTTCCAGAAAGAAAGAACCCATATCCCTTTCTTCCTTCCTCTCTTTTAGCAGAGAAATTAAAAAGGAAAAGGAATTTCTAATGGTTCTTTAGGAATCAAAGTTGCAAAATTAACAGTTTTTAACTTTTTTTTAATATTTTTTAATTACAACTAGGCATTCAGAAGCTCTTTGCAATATTACATAGATTGTGCAGTCAAAAAGGAAGAGTTCAGGGGAATAGTAAGTGATATTCAAAATATTACAATAACAACACAAGTTCCTTATCACAGTTAATAGCAGATGTCCGGACTTTGAGGATTCAGTTATATTAATGGTAATCATATCTTAGTACAAGTAAGGTTGTCCTGGGTTCAGCAGTAGCAGCCATTTTTCTCCTTCTGAGTTACTGGCTGGGCTTAAACCACGACAAAGATTAAGCGGGTTTAACAGCTGTATGTTGTAAGCTGTGTAATGCTTACACCACACTGCAAGCAGCTGCTCTAAAATTATCTTTTTAAAGCAGTAAATAAAATATCCAGTGCTTTTATATGTATAGCTCATTTAATATATTGCATTTATAAATTATGAGAAAGCTAATACTTTCATGCACATAACAAAATTATATATTTTAATAAGAATTCTGCAAGACAATGAGTGTGTGATAAAATAGTACAGATTTCTGATGGTCCAGGTGAACTTTTATAAAAGAAACACCTTTCCCCATTGCAATTCTTAACAGTAAGTGAAAAATGAAAGTGTGGTGGCATGACAGAAACCAAGCATCAATGAACTATGAAGACAAGTGATTGCTTTCATTCTAACAAGCTACAATACATTTCTTGGCTCTCTTAAATCTAGAAGAAACTTATTTATTCAATATTTTTGACATAAATACCAGGCCTGACTGACCAATCAATTTAGGATGTTGTCTGACTTTTCAGAAGCATCAGTGTAACATACCAACAAGAATATATATATATTGTATGTTATCAACTGCAGTGAAAAGTATAAGCTCAAGAAGTAATTTAAGGCCATGAAAGATGTGTATACGTGTATGGTCTCCACTCCAGAGAGAACCCCCAACTGGAGTGCTGCGTTCAGCTCTGGGGCACACAACATAAGAAGAATGTGAACTTGTTGGAGTGCAGAGGAGGGTCGTGAAGAAGATCACAGGGCTGAAGCATTTCTACAAAGACAGGCTGAGAGAGTTGTGCACATTCAGTCTGGAGAAGAGAAGGCTCTGGGCTGACCTTATAGCAGCTTCCAGTATCTAAATGGGTCCTGCAAGGTGGAGAAGGACTTTTTACACAGGCATGTAGTGACAGGAAAAGGGGGGAATAGTTTTAAGCTGAAAGTGGGGAAGTTCTTTACTGTGAGGATGGTGAGACACTGGAACAGGCTGCCCTGAGAAACTGTGAATGACCCATCCTTGGAACTGTTCAAGGCCAACAACCTGGGCTAGGTGGCTAATGGAAGGTGCCCCTTCCTGTGGCAGTGGAGGTGGAACTATATTTTCTTTAAGATCCCTTTCAACCCAAACCGTTCTATGATTCTATGAAATGTAAGTAATTCAGTTAAGAGTAATACTGTAATAATCAAGTAATTCAGGGGGTCAGACAGGTTCCATAAGTATCAGTCTAAGCTGTTGAAGCAAAATGACTTTTACAGAAAGCGTTCTTCTGTTTGGTTCTTATGTTTGCTCCAGTATTATGAAAATTACTTAAAAAGAAATACCTTTGAAAATCTTTAGCACTAGTTTAACAAATTATTCCTCATATAAAAAAAGGGTGCAATAATAAAATATATTGCAATTAATAATCAAATCGCATCAATACTTCTTGGTTTTAGTAGAATTTTACAACTGTCATTTCACACTTACTTTTGTAATCAAATACTGCAATGCAGAAAACAAGACATAAATAACTGCTGGCAGTCAGACAAGGTGCTTGGAAAGTAGTGAAAAGAGATTAAATTCCAAATGTATCAGACCTCCAACATTATTTGAGTAGGGACTGAAAAGCACAGGTATCTTGTTATTCAGTGTGAACAATAATGTGTCTAGGGTATTAATTTGGTTATGGCTACATTGTAGACCCAATGGAATAAAAATTGCTATAATATCAAACTTTTTTCTACCAGTTCATAACACATATGCACAGAAGTCCTTGCACAGCTTTATAAATGTTGCACTTTACACTTAATATCAAAATAATATTTCAGGAAAACACATTCACTTGGTGCTACAATAGAAGCATCTTTTAAGAAGAAAGTGTCTTATTTCCAGAAGAACAACAACAACAAAAAAAATAAGGTCTCCCCTGGAGTAAATTATTTTTCATTTTCAGTTTTAAATTACAATATATACCCAGATTAATAACATGTCATCATTCTCAAGTTATGACATTTTCAAAATACAAAATATTTTACAATAAATTCATGATTAGCAAAGTAATCTATTCACTTATGTTTAAATTAATCAGTTTATATTTTGCAAGCTCACTAGACTTCAGTTCTACATTAATCATGATTAGCATTCGTATTTTGTTTTGACTGCATAGATAACATTTTTAAATCATAACCGAAGCAATAATTAATTAACACAATTTTTTATATGTGCAAATGGATTTGAGCAGTGATAGATTCCTGTTATGTTCATGCTTGGTTTTAAGCATGACTAATTTTTGAGTATTATTCAGTTTACACCTTTGTCTTTCATTTGAATTTGGTGTTTCTGGAGGAAATTCCATATATGCAGTCCTTGGAATAAAGATAGTGAAACAGTAAAACTTTAGACTAGACAACAGTTTGCAAGTAGAAAACAGAAATTGTGTTAAGAGTACAATGAATTCCAACTTCTAACTTCTGCTTAAACAAATTTTAAGTAACATTTCCTTTTCTGGAAAAATATCTGGAAACCTGTGTGCAGTATTTGTTAAAACGGCATGTACAAGAAAAGGACAGAGAGGGTTAAGCAGAAAAGAAGTTTAAGGGCTTTTTTGTCCAATGGGAGAGTGAAGTATGTCCAGGAAAAAGAGCATGGCACCAAATATAAGGTTATAGATACAAGGCATAGCCTGATAATTTAAAGATTTTAAAATATTGTTTCTCAGATAATAAACTATTGTTGTTTTGTCTTTTGTGATATCTGTGGAAGCAACTGCTATGTATTGGAATTGTAAAATCAGTATGCTATGATTTATGGAATTACTAGATTATTCTGTCATTACTGGATTGAACTAGAATGTTATAGTTGTACAAACAGAGCTAGATATTTACAGGGAATTGCTTTAGAATCATAAATAAAGTATAATTTTTACCAAATTAGCTCTAAGGGATTAAAATCTAAATAAAATAATATTTCTCCTACTGATTTTTCTTTCCTGCATAGTTTCTGTTCAGCACTTTTAACATATTTTACTTCTCAGAGGAAAAACAAGTTCTTGAACAACAGGGGACTGGAAGAAAACCATAAAATCGACTATTCTCTGTATCTAATTCAGCACAAACAGAATAAAGATGAAAAATGAAAGGACACGTAAACAAGAATAAACTGAACAGCATGGTCCACATACTACTGTAAAACTCTGTGTAGCAGTGCTATTTAAAATATCTGTAATGTGATAGGCCCTGATATTATTACAGTGTTGTGGTATGCATTATGTGAGGTAGCAGCCAATTGGTCCTACTGTAGACCATATTCTGCATGAATTTCAATCTTTCCCAAACATGTCAAAGGATAAGGCCCGAACCATGAAGCACAAAGATTTTTGCTTTATTATAAGTGTGTATTGATGGACAAATGAAAGGTTTGCATGGTTTTGTTTCTTAACATCAGAAAAGTCTCAAGTAAGAAACCTGGCTACCCTGAAGTCTAAGCTTGACCACTTCCTTTGCAATTTAATATTTACAAGCTGAGGACATACTTGACAACTTTGTGAAAAACCATGCCTAACCACCAAAGATTGGACTCATCATCCAATCAACATTTGTGTTTACCTATAGGAAAATATTGCTGCCTGTAAGAAAAGAGAAGTAACTATACATGCCAAAGTATGCAAATAATAAATCTCTGTGAATTTCTAATTCCTGCTGCTACATCAGAACTATCACACTATAAAACATGAATTTGACTTTTCAGTCTTGATCCAAACCAAGCCTAAAATATCTTCCTTGATATTTAATCTCTTCCTTGGCATGAAGTTCTCTCCGTATTATAAAACAAATGAAGGGAAGAAGTAGCAATTTGTTTGGTTTGGATAATCAGTCAAAGTGGAGAAAGACATTTAACAAATTATATCAGCCTCCTTGATTAGGAAATCAAACTGTATACGAACAGTCATTAAATTTTTGGCAGTAGACTGGAAATATTCTTCAGAAAATTTCTAAGTTCTGATTGTGCTGAAAAAGAAACTTAAAATTTTACAAGTATAGCATCAGTCTTATGTGATCTGGATTAATTTCAAGACTTAAGTAATTTTGGTCTGCGCCTGTTTAATTATTACTTAAATAAATGACTAGCAACAACAGAAAAATCTATTTCAGTTATGAGTTTGTAGTATAGCTGTTATGGAGATAAATTGTAATTAAGCAAAACTACAATGTATTGCACTCTGATTTGTGTTAGGGTTTTGTTGTTTGTGGGAGTTGTTTTTTTTAAATAAAAAAGTTAAAAGTCCCAATCATATTTGTAACTCAGTGGTAAATAACAACGTTTACAAAGTAACTTGAAAGAATGAGCAATTCTGGAAGAGGAAGAACCGTAAGTAAGGTCAGAGACAATAAAATCAATTTTGCTACTTTACTGATAGGCATTCTTACTTGCATTATCTTTAGCAGCAACCTCAGTTTCAAATTTAAGAAAAAAAAGACAATTGTAATTAAAGAAGAACCAGATTTTAATTATTTAGGAGTAAATAGTAATGTATGTTCCTACTAATCTCTAGGTGAAAACAAATGTAATTTGTAAACATTTTATAATTTGGTGGTAAAAAAAAAAAGAAAAAGCTGCATGTGAAAGTAAAGCAAAATAAGAAATCCATTCACTGTTTTCAATTGTCAGGCAGATGTTCAGGCATCTCCAGCAAATCAGGGTTCTATCATGTGCAACAGTTACTTAGAAAGACAAATCCCATAAATCTCAGTGTCCCCCACCCCCTTCTTTCACCAGCTTCATTTGCTGAGCATGATGTCATATGCTACAGTCTATCCCTTTAGTCAGTTTGAGTCAGCTGTCCCAGCTGTGTCTCCTCCCGGTTCTTGTGCATCCACAACCTCCTGGTGGGAGAGCATGAAAAGCAGAGTAGGTCTTGATGCTGGTAAGCACTGCTCAGTGATGGCTAAAACTTCCCTGTGTTATCAAGATTGCCTTCATCACAAATCCAAAATATAGCCTGTAAAAGCTACTGTGAATAAAATTATCTTAGCCAAAACCAGTGCAAAATTCCATAGTAAAATTTTTATTTAAAGTACTGTTTCTTTTATTATATACATTTTAACCTTGATATTATCATTGCAAACATGAATAATCACACATACAATGAGTACACTTTCTGCTAAGCTCCTTAGAATCATAACTGTTTGGATACTGTGCCATATATGAGTAAAAAAATATTCCAAAAAAAATCCTGTAACACTCCCATATTGTAAAGATATCATTAGATTTAATACATAAGACAATGCAGCATAACATTCTACTGAGTCAGTGCATTAGTTTTTATAATAGATTTTTCTTTCCTTTTCTATCTATTTTATAAGGAATTTTAACATGGCAGACATAAGTGACATAATCTTTTTTATACACTTCACGAAAGCCTTGCCAGTGACTTGTCAGATTTCTAGGTAAAGTCATGGTTCTTTAAGGCTGCTTAAAGAGCATTTGTCTCCTCTTTTCCTTCCATTCACTTGCATGTTTGATACTGTTTTCTGCTTACTTGGTTTTGCAGTCATTATTAAAAAAAAAAAAAAAAGGATTAAAATGTTTGGCTAGAGGAATCTCACAAATAAAAACATTTACTGCACATACAGCTTCCTCTATTCATTGAAAGAACTTAAACCACTTCAGTGTGCTCTTTTTTTTGGCTTAGATTTCTAGGTTTATGAGAAACAATAATGGTAATAAAAAAAAAAAAACAATCCCTTTTCTTAGTTTGAAACACCAGATCAAACCCCCTGCTCCATATGGTTAGATGTATTAGAATTTCAAGGAGGATTTCTAAGTAGGTTTCATATTTTCTTTTTGCTGCTCATAACAGAAATGGTTATGTTATATACTGTAGAGTGTTTAGTGAAGATAAAAATCTTGTGTTGAGCTTCGCAAGTGGAGACACAACAATTTGTGTTCCTAATGTCACTGAGACTGTGATAAGCATGCTGTGCCAAACAAAGTAATTTTAATATATAATTTTCATGTTGTTTTTGTTACTGTCTTGGTGAAATACCACTCTGTTATCCCAGCTACAGAAAGTCAATATCTTAGTTATGCCGAGCCTGCCCACAGTCTCACTGAAGTTAGAGAAATTAACAGCAATGCCCAGAGCACCCTCTGCCATCCCTTGAGAAATTCCAGTAGAATACAACTACCTTCTGCTTGGCCTTACTAGAACAGGACTCGTTGTATTCTTCCTAATACAGTCCTGCCAAGACTGTATTGACTGTAAACAGCATAGGCCACAAGGGAAGAGTGAAATTTATTTATACGCACCAACAGCAAGCAAGAAAAAATAATGAGAACCACAGGAACTCTTAATATAATTACATAGTGTCCAGAAGAGCCAGCAAAACATGAAAACTAGTTTCAGGAATTAAACTATAAACCTTAATATGATCTTAAAAAATGTAGGAAACAAAGTAATTCTTCATTTCCATGATTTTCAACAAGGAAATAGTACTTCAGAGCAATTAAGTTCTCAGATCTTTATCTAGAGCTTGTTACTTGAAGTGTTTCAGTCCAGACACTGAAAATAAAATTTCTAAAGGCAAGCTAGGTCATAGAATGGCACATGGGTTTATAGGCAGCTGAAGGAAGATCCCTTCCCACTGACAATTTCTTCTTCTGTCTGGAGCCCCTTCTGCCTGGATGAGGGAGTGGGGAAGGAAAAGAAACCCCACAGTTTAATCTCTGATCGCATTATTATACATTCTCTGTAAAACAAGCCTTTGGGCCAGGGCTTGATCATCCACCAGCATACCTATATATGCAGTAGCTATGTGAGGTGGATGACGATGACTTGCAGAGGAAGAGGGAGAAGAAGAAAAGGGGGCAGTATCAGGGCAGCACTGCAATGCTGATGGGAACCCAGTGAGTCTCCTTTACTTGTTTAGTGCTTTTTTTGAATTTTGAGCATTGCAGGGCTTCCCTGAGGATGGGAATAGGAGCAGGAGCCAGGGTGACCTGGGCACAGGCAAGGCACTGCCCTCTCCCTCCAGCCTCTGGATGTGGTGGGCTGAGCCAAGGGCATCAGCAGACCCCTCAGTGGCTCCAGCAGCAATGAGGGGTTGGACTGGTGCTGCAGCTGGGGCCAGGTCTGGGCACAGGCTTCTGACAAGTCCAGAGCTTCTGGGCCGGCAGAGCAGCAGGGCCATGAGGACAAGGCAGGGCTGCCTGCATCTCTCATCAGGGCCCTGTGTCCTGTCTGGGGCTGCAGCACCAGGTACTGAGAATAGCTACAGAATCACAGTATTCATTTTCAAAGCTTTTACATGTTTCTACTTCATTTACATACTGAAACGGTGAAACTGGGAATTTAAAAATGGCCTGCAAAGCTTTAAATTGTTGAGGGAGGTGGCAATAAAACTGTCACTTGCATTTGTCAGTTGGATTCACAGCACACAGAAAAACAGACTGAAAAGTCATCTCATAAGGGAAAACAAGATAAACCTTATTTTGATAATAAAAGAATGTATAATGCAATCCTCACACAATTATTCCCTCTGGTCCTTATGTTTGTGTAAGACTACAAAGGAAACATTCAAATATCAGCATGGAGTTCACACACCTTAAAAAATACTGAAATATTAAAATGATTCAGAAATATGACTGCAAAAGAGGTCAGAGACCTGGAAAATTTATCTGTGGTGAAAAATTAAAATATTTCAGTCTTTTTTATTTCTTCAAGAGATAGTAAAAACCCAGTTGCAAAAGCTTTAATGTTAACAAATTTGAGTGCTTCTTTCATATTGGATACAATGTTTGGTCTGAAACACTATTTCACATGTATATCTTTGTCCAGTAAATGCAGTACAAAGTGTTTAAAAAAAAGTCATTGGAAAAAGGAAATTACTTTTAAAAAATAACAGAGGGTACCTCAACATAAGGGGAAAATAAAATAAAATGGGAAAGCAGAGGAAAAGGGATTGTGATTCATAAATGTATTATGAAAACAAGATGGTGTGTTCTCCTAACAGCCCTCAGTGATCCACATTTTCTAGGCACCTTGGCTGTTTATACTCACTTGGAATATTCCTTGACTACTTGTAGCACTAAAACAAATAAAAAAAACCCTCAAACAACTCACATCGAAGTCTGTTCTCTTACTTTTTTTTTATTGGCATCAACTAAAATGGGATGCTCTGCAAAAAGAAAATGATCCGCCAATATTTTGTTGGTACATGTACTAAGTTAGAAAGATAAACAATATTGAGACTCTCCAGCTATGGGATAATGAAATGAAAATCAATAGTAGTGTCAAGTGTCACTGAATGACTGCTATAGTAAGCATGATTGTCCATATGATTTTCATTGGATTTCATGGGTAACATTAATACATGATTTTGGAGTGGCTTTTTATTCTGCTGTTGTTGTTAGCCTACAAAAAAAATGAAGATGATCCTACCACTTATAGCACACTGGAGTGTTCAGTGGAAGCCTCAGGGAGCTGAAGTCCTATCATCTACAAAACTGTGCTCCAACAGTAATCCTCTTTGTGCTGCATTTTTCTGTAATATCAATTCTGTAAATATGAGAGCCAGCACTTTACCTTGCAGCTATGGAGCTTTGCAAAACTAAAAGCAAATGAAAATGCTATCAAAATGCTCACCCTTTATTATTATTATTTTTTATTTTATTTATTCTGTCACCAGTATTGTGCTGATGCTAGAGTTACAGATTAATACAAAGTAAGGGAAGTGAGTAGAGATCTGTAAATTCTGTGTGTTTGTGCAGTTTTGCATTCCTATTTGAACAGAAAATATATTTTATAAATATTTTGGTTTAGGGTAAAAATATAGACATATACTACACACACTGAGAAACGGTAAGAAATGAAATTTTGTGTTATAAAGCTTTTGAGAAATTTCGTGTGTCAATCTGAAATTGCCAGAAAAAGGAAGACATCACAATTTAAAATAAGTATATTCAAAGAAAGTGAAATTTATTATTGGAACTCTTCATTGAATAGGACGTCTCCTTTAATTTCTTATCCTGCAATATTGAGTAATATGAAAAAATATGCTTTGATACAGATTGAATAAAGAACAATTTCTGTTTCTCTTAACCCAGAAATCTTTGAGGCTTTGCTATCATCTGAGGAACTTGTGGAGTCATAGTACCTATGGGATTATTAAAGGCATTGAAAAAACATGTTTCAAAGGAGCTAAAGTGACACCAGTGCAGAGGACTGACAGAATTACACATACAGAAGTCTTCTGAACATCAGTAATTTAAAAAACCCTATTTTTGATGCATTTTAGGAGCAAGTAAACTCTACTTTACTAAATTACAGTCATAGAATCACAAAGTGTTTTGGGTTGGAAGGTACTTTAAAGCTAAACTAGTTCTACCCCCTTTGCTATGGGCAGGGACACCTTCCACTAGACCAGGTAGCTCCAAGCCCTATCCAACCTGTCCTTGAACAATTCCAAGAATGGGGCATCCACAGCTCTCTGGGCAGTCTCTGCCAGTGCCTCAGCACCCTCACAGTAAAGAATTTCTTCCTAATGTCTAATCTAAATCTACCCACTTCCAGTTTAAAGCCATTCTTCTCTGTCCTGTCACCTGGCCTGTCTAAAAAATCCCTCTCCAGATTTCCTGTAGTCCCCCTTCAGGTACTGCAAGTCTGCTATAAAGTCACCCCAGAACCTTCTCTTCCCCAGGCTGAACAAGGTCAATTCTCTCAGCCTGTATTCATAGAAGAAGTGCTCCAGCCCTCTGATCATCTTACATGGCCTCCTCTGAAATTGTTCCAACAGCTTCACATCCTTCTTGTGCTGGGGTCCCTGGAGCTGAAGACAGTGTTCCAGGTGGGGTCTCTGGAGAGCACAGTAAAGGAGAAGAATCACACCCTGTTTGCCCGTCCTCTTCACAGTGTTCCTGGTCATTTGCATTCCCTGGGGTCCCTAGGTCATGGCTGCCCCACTCCTGGCCCCACTCACACCTCATCAGCTAGTTTCATGGTTGCTGCTGGTTCCTGGTGTGGGTCTCTCAGCTCCACGGGGGTTTCCTTGGCTCAGTGGTGTATGCCAGGGTCACCCGATCCACTGTAGAACACAGCCACACCAGAGCTAATTGCTTCTGTGCATGACTGATGGTGGTGGTTACACCACATTTAAATCAGCCTCTTACTCCTGGTCCCTCCCATGCCTTCATGAGGCAATTTTCTAAAAGCAGATCTGAAAGAATTACAGTCAGTATATTTTCTGTCAGCTGTGAGGTGTTAGGTACTTAAACTTACTTCAGAGCATCACAAATAAAACACGGGAAAATCCCCAAATGTTTGGGGATGGCTTATTGCCTTCAACTTACTTAAGAACTGAGGAGGATAGAATAATGAAGTCAAAATGAAGCTCACAGTATGTGAACCAGAGCAAATTAAACAAATTTCACTTAACAGAATTTATGTCAATGAATACATCTAAGATACATGCACTTTTTTTTTATATTCAGATAGCATTACAAAAACATTAGCCTAACTCAAAAAACAGAACAAGTGTTTAATATATGACCTATTCCATGCTACAAAAGACATAGTGAAAGCTAAAAAGGATGATTTCCCCCCCCCTCCGAATTTACTAATTGTTTGATCTGCATTTGAAGGAGGTGTCAGTTTTGATCTTTTTTTCTTCTAAAAGTTTATTCACAAATAAAGCTGTCAGATCTAATGAAAAAACAAAGAAGCTTACTTACATCATCTCTCATATTCCAAAGTTAGGATAGAATCACAGAATTTATCAAATGGAAAAATATTCTGTAATCTAATCTTCTCTGAGAATTTCCACAAGATTCAGCACCTGAGTATTATGAGTTTAAAAAAAAAGTAATACATTGTTGTCATGGTTTAAACCCAACCAGACAGCTCATTCACTCACTCCTCCCCTTTCTTCCCTCTTTCTTTCCTTCCCCCGCCCCTTCCCCACTCTCGGAGGGATGGGGAAGATAATCAAATGAATGTAACTCCCACGGGTTGACATAAGAACAGTTTAGTATTTAAGGTATAACACAAATCACTACTGTTACCACCGATGATAGTAATGATAAGAGAAAATAACAAGGGAAGAGAATATGATACCACCCGCCGAAACGAGCCTGACCCAGAACACCCCCCCCCCGTACCTTCTCCAACCCTGCAGTGTACCAGCCCTTCCGGGTAACTGCCCCCAGTTTATATACTGGGCATGGTGTGCTGTGGTATGGAATACCTCTTTGGTCAGTTTGGGTCAGGTGTCCTGTCTCTGCTTCCTCCCGGCTTCCCCTCCTCCCTGGCAGAGCATGAGCCTCACAAAGTCCTTGGTCAGAGTAAACATTATTGAGCAGCAACTAAAAACATGGGTGTTATCAGCACCGTTCCCAGGCTGAAAGTCAAAACACAGCGCTGCACCAGCTACCTAGAAGGAGAAAAATTGACTGCTACTGCTGAACCCAGTACAATTTCACTCTATTTTCAATGAATAAAATAAAGCATTAATTGCTGCACTTTGGAGTACTTTATTTCATATGTTTAGAATACTTATTTATTCTAGATTGCCTTTTGTTGCACCCGTAATGATAAGTTTAGCAGAAACAACAAATATCAACCTTCCCACTTACGCTGCCCCCCTTCTCCCCATTACACGATTGAAATTATGCTGGTTTTCTGGACTAAATAAAGTACAAACATAAAATCATTGCCTGTATCCCCTACAGAATAATCATGCCTATTTTAGGGCTATTTTCCAGGACAGAAGCAATACAAAAGTAGATAAAACAATCCCTAAATATTATACAGACAAAAGTTACTACTCTGAAGTTGCCCAGATTGCCTTTATATGCCTTTATTACACCTGATAATTTAGACTACACACAATAATTTATATACAGCTGTATCATCTTTTATACTGGAAAGTATAGGGGCAAATATTCAACATTGAAAATCTGAAGTTTATTTCAGCATTACTGTATTTAATCAATATTACTGCAATCAGTTGTACTACCTGTACTATTGTAAAGATTTCTGTTCTTAATAAGGTAACATTTTGTCTTCGCAAAGCAAAGAATATGTTTTGAAGACATAAAGTATATACGCTATTCGCCCCTTAATTCCATATCAAAGTCTTTTGAAATGGAAAGGATTAATATTTTATTTTTTTAAGGTAGGGTATTTAGCAGAAGTAACATGCTGAACAGCTTGTTGTAAACTAATTATCAAGAATTTTCAATATCTGAATGAAACTACCTTGTGAAATGTTATAGGGGAAATGCTAGAAAAATATGAAAAAGCAGATCATGATATAGAACTTGATACAAAGAGCAGAAATACACAAATACTTCAATAAAAATTGGCAACCAGGCACAGAGAAAAGTGTGCATAAATTAAATTCATAAAATTGGGTATTGAATAGAATATTTATATTATAAATTATTTATATTTTAAGTGATATAGTATTTTCCAGTATGATGCATTAAAAATCAATAAAAGTTGCCTGGTAATTAAAGGAGAATTTACAGTTGACTCTGTGTTCACACCCCAAAAGCATCTGAAGAACTGTTTCCTGTGCACAGTAACCGTCTACCCAAGCTTTTCATACTGAATTTCATAAATTTTTCTCTGTCACTCTCATCAAGTCATTAATCATTTTTGTTGTTCTCTTCTAAATTCACACTAATGTTGTCAGTGTTTTTTCTGGTGTTTTGAACATCAGAAAGTAAGAAGTTATTACTGGCAATATTCATTGAATATTCACTGGAGCACAATAAAGGCATGTGTGACACAGTAATAAATCTTTTCAAACAGTTGGTTTTCCTTTTTTTTTTTTTTTGTTTGTTTTTGTTTTTGTTTTGTTTTTCACACAATTAATTTCTCCACCAAAAATCTTTGATAAACAGAGAAGCCTTGATAATTATCTACTGAAGAAAAAAGAAGTTTTAGACAGCTATAACTACTAATAATATAATGCAGTGATGATGAACCTATAATATTTGAGTCAAAAATCAGCAAATTGAACTACAGTTAATACGTTGTGAATATACTTAGTTTATTTTCTTCCCACCTAGCAGTTTTAGTGTTGATGAAGAAACTTTCACTCTTAGGAAAATTGCAATTTTAAAAACATGTTTCATAAGTTACTGAAGAGTGATTGAATATAGAAATGACAATGATTTGTAAACTTATCCTTCTCAATGTAACAAAATAAATTCCACATTAGTCTTTTGGGAGAACCAAGCATTTGACTGTATAGACAAATATGTCTAACTCCAAGAAGCTAACAATGTGAGCAGAAGTGCTTTGAAAACTGAGGGGGAGGGTTTCAAAATGGAATCATTGGAGTCACTGTGAGGAATGTTTCTCCTAAGCTGAGACTTGTGGATTTCATGGAGATGCTTTTTCTCATTTATTTATTAGACTATTGATAATACAGCTGATGATTCCCATGTAGAGGCAACAGTACTATTCAGCTGACACCAAGACTGATAGTCCCATAAATCTATAAATAAACACAGTATTCAATTTTTCATTAATTAATTGTATCTATAATTGTATCCCTAGCAGTTAGCTCAAAACCAACATCCTTAACAATACCTGTGTTCATTTGACCTAAAAAAATAACAAGACAGGACTTCTCGGTGTGCAATCAGTGATAGTAATGCTCCTCTGGAAATTTTAGACTTGTAAGTTTTGTTACTGTAGTAGACAGGAAGTATGGATCTCAGGTCACAGCTCCAAGCAATAACTGAAAGCAAAACTCATTTCCACAGTTTACTGTGCCATCAGTGTTTTCCTTAGTCTAACAAATGTGCTATAAAAATGTCAGTTTGGCTTCTTTTGAAAACTGGGAAAGAAAATATATTGTTATTTTTATTTTGATAAAAATGTAGAGCTTCTGAGGAACTACACTGATAGGAGTAATTTCAGTATTTAGCTAAACAGAATGAAGAATATAATCTATTAACCACTAATTAGTATTCATCTCTCCCTGCTTAATACAAAAAAATAAAATAAAAACCAAAATATTTAATTCAATGTTGGATTCAATATTTTGAATCCAGTTTTCCATGGGGTAAACTGTCAACAGCTTAGATAGAGAAGTTACAGTGAGAATTTCAGAAGTTCATGACCTACATAATTTGAAAGCCAGGTACTTAAACCTCTAGGTTAAAAAAACTGAAACAAACCAACCAACCAAATAAAAGCCCCTAAACCAAACCAAACACAACCAGACTAAAGAAAGAAAGAATCCTTTGAAGTATTTGCTGCTGAAAAAGAAAAAAAACCCACCTTCCTTCTGTGCTTCCTTAGTTAAGCATGCTAACATCTGCATTTTTTTGCCAAATTTGGTATTTGTGTGGCTTTTCTTTACTGGCAAATTTATCAGCTATTGGTGCACTTTCTCTTCTTCTTTCTCAGTAGTCTGAGAGTCTCCTTTTTTAACCTCCCAGGGACTGCATGCTTCTTCCAAACTCACATCAAACTTAATGGCAGTTATTAAAAAGGCCTCAGCAATCTCATCCTGTGTCACAAGCTTGTGTTGGATATATCTAAAAGAAAGTATTTAGGTGTCTCCATTGCATAGATTTCAACTGAGTTTTAAGCCTGTATGTAGGAGTCAGACATTACATATAATTATTTGTTGGGTTACTAATATGACTTATTACCAACTAAAATAAAATTACACTAAAATTAGCATCTCCCCAGTGTACAAATAATATGAATAACCTGAAGAATATACCGTTCTGAGACTTGCTGTAGCAATGCATTTATATACAAGCAACACTTTTAAAAAGCTTTAAAGCATAATTTGAAGACTTTAAATCTAAAGCCACATCTTCATTGGTTTATATTTTGAAGAAAGTCCGGATTATAACTGACAGGGGTTAATGGAATTCCTGGATACAAACTTCAAATGTTACATTCTGCCTTTCACTACAGAACTTATATTGATTTCAAGTGGAGTTATCATTTTAACACAAAAAACTCTAATATTTTGTTACTTGCACTGCAAATTCCATAAGGAAAGAAAAAGAAAAAAAAACCACCAAACCCAAACAAAACAAAACTTCATCTGTACATACTCTAGGTATAATGTGCCTTTTCTATGACTGGGACTGTTAAATGCTACTATAATAAAAACCACACTATGTCCCAGTAAAAACTTGTAACTGAAGGCTTAGAAGAGATCTGACATAAGCACCTGCAACTGATGGTAAAATATAAACAACAGTTGTTTAGATAGAGGGAAGGTGTTTGTGTGCTTTCCTGATGTGTAAGCAAGAAAGACTGCTAGAAAATCAGTGAAATGACCAACCAACTAAACAACTGGCCAGGAACTGACATTGTGGTTTTCAATGCAAAACAGCAGCAAGTGTTTTTATGGATCTCTGTGGCATATGGCTTCAAATGTACTGGCATAACATCATTAACTCCACTTGACTTGCTCGTAAAAAGAGTGATCACATTGGGACCTTATATGATAAATGCATTTTAAGTTTGGAAAAAGCCAAAATAAAGTCAAGGTTGATCAATCTTTTGTGTTTCAGCTTCCCCTGCGTTGAGCCCTTATTCTTCCACTTGCTCTTAGTTATGATTTTATTTTAAATAACTCTACTAACCAATAGATTAAAACAGTGTAGTTCATCTTGCTTTTGATTTAGAGGAATTGTACTTCCGCCAGTGTAATGTTCGTATATGATAAATATTGCATATATTACTTACCATTTCCTATAATACAGCAATTATTCATATTTTAGATAAATGTAGAGGTTAAATTTTATCTCTGCTTATAATTTCCTGCAGCACCTTCTGTACATATGCTTATATTTTATCTTGCACAATGTGCATATCTATACAGTGTTTAAAAGACACATAAATTATTGATCAACATTTATAAAGTATGTAGAAAAGATTTATTTCTACTTATACAGAGTATTTATATATAAAGCTTGTTGCTAATATTTTACACATATGATTTATGGGTTCATCTTCAAATATAATGAAAGACTGCATAATTTAAGAAAATAAAAGGAAACCCACACATAATAAATTTAAAATATGGACCCCTTAGAAATTTTATTTGCTTGCAATAAACCACTTGAGAAAACATTTTTTTTTTTTTTAGCACAGTTCCACCCAATCTGTAATCAAAGGCGTATTCTTATTAGAAAGCTTTCCCTTTCTTTGGCTTTTCTCCTTAAGTTATAATAATGTTACAGTTAAAAAACAGTAAAAAATAAAGCATTGATACTGTGACTATTCATTGCTACATGTCACTACATGATCTGGAAATCATTCCTTAAGCTTGTGCTGTCATTCCCTGGCAGTATGACGTATATGGATCCTAGACTAAAAATAGTTCCACTGTAATAGGTTTTGTTAAATATTCAGCCTCCATTCTACGTCATTTAATATGCCTTTAAATTAGCCTATTATTATACAGGCAAATTTGGTGGCATTTCAGCTTTCAAGACAGGAACTTTGGTTGTCAGCATTTTTTTCTGTCTATCCCAGAAGTGGAGCTAAATTAATGACTCCAAATAGAGAGATACTTCATTTTAAAGGATGGCAATGAAACTAGAGAATCAAGAAGCTCATCTAAACAATTTTCAGCTAAGCAATTCAGCTTTTAGCTCAGTTAGTAAACTAAACCAGAAGTAGTGTAAAACATTCAGAGTTCTTATACTTATTTGGTCAATATTATAAGACATAGTTAATATCAGCAAGAATAACAGGACCCAACAGACAGTAAACCTTGTGAGATTCTGTTTGAATTCTGCATTACAAAAAAATCCAAACTCTTCTCACCTCTGTGGTTACTGATGACTAAGAGTTAATGTCCCCTTGATGCTTTCACTATAGTGCTTCTCAGAAAGATAGCTTTATACAGGTATTCAAGGACATTTCATGGCAGTCTAGCTACCTTTATGCTATTTAATTTACCGTAGCTTGCTTTTGCTTAGAGCTGGAAGTAGCACTTAAATTTATAGTGTTAGCAGTAAGACAGACTCAGTATACATATTGCTCATAAAAATACCATTGCGGAGAATGCTGATATCTTCAATAGGAAGCTTGCTTAACAACCGATAGGATGAAAACACATGCAGCACATATGCTACAGCATGGAGAAGAATGCTTGATGTCTGTTTTGCGCATTCTAGTGGGAGAGAGCTGTGGAGTTTTTTGATTGGTTTTTAATACTTGCCTGCAAATCTGATTGCACACAGCTAGTCTGAAGACAGAAGTCCTGCAGGAGACAATGTTCTAAGAATTTTCACTTACTCTTCAGATCCATTCTGGTTGTGAAAAGGACTTTGGCCCCTGCGAAGGTTATTTTTATCACTACAATGAAGAGCTCCCTGGGCCATATTTGGGAAAACCCTTCTTTATTGTATTATCCCCATCTCCACGAAAACAAGATGTTAGTTACTAAATTTTAATAACTTATTGGATATTCAATTCAATGTAAATGTTAGCTTAAAAAATAGCTATTCTGAAAGCCTCTTGTTTAATTTTTTTTTAATGTTACACTTTTAGAGCAGACTGAAATGCTATTTTGTTGATTTCAATCTGATTCTTCAGTTCCAGCCAAATACTGTAATGCATGCTCATGAGGTGAAACAGCTCTGCAGAAAGCACATTCTGCCAGTGGAGGAGGTGATCGCAGTGTACAGGCTGGGGTACTGAGCCAGTGAGACCCCAAGAGAGCACCCAGACCCACCAGGAGCAGCTTGCTTGAGAGCAGCTGATGAGGCATGGATGGGGCCAGGAGCAGTGGTTGCCAACTCCCACTCCCACAAAAGCAGTCCTAGGGAGTGCTAGTGACCAAGAGTGCTGTGAACAGACTGGGCAAATAGTGTTGTGTGTCAGCTAGGGTAAGGCACAGCAGTTTGCACATCAATTCACAAAGGAGGGTTTATTCAGATCTGAGGCCCCTAGCATAAGAACATGTTGGAGCAATTCCAAAGGGGGGCGCAAGGATGTTCAGAGGGCTGGAGCACCTCTCCTATGGAAACAGCCTGAGAGAGTTAAGGGCATTCAGCCTGGAGAAGAGAAGGATCTGGAGAGACCTTATAGCAGCCTTCTAGTACCTAAAGGGGGCCTACAAAAAAACTGGAGCAGGACATTTAGTGACAGGAAAAGGGCTTTAAACTGGCTTTAAACTGGAAGAGGGGAGATATAGATTAGATATTAGGAAGTGTTTTTTTACTGTGAGGGTGGCAAAACACTGGAAAAGGTTGCCCAGAAAAGCCTGTGGATGCCCCATTCCTGGCAGTGTTCAAGGCCAGTTTGGATGGGGCTTGGAGCAACCTGGTCTAGTGGAAAGTGTCCGTGCCTGTGGCAGGGGTTTGGAACTGGATGAGCTTTCAGGTCCCTTCCATACCAAAACATCTATGATTATATGATGATATAACTCCATCTATTATCATAGGTCACTTGCCAATTATTTATATTGCAAAATAATGACCAAAGTACAATATTGAGAGTATGAAACAGCAGTTGACATGTTATGTATTTGCAAGGGAATTATTTATGGACTATCATAATAGATTAATAAAAATGTTCTCTGATAGATTTCACTAATTATATGAGAAAATTACAAGCTTTAAAATCCCTTTTCAACCACTTTTCCATATTTTAATTTAAATAGTTTTTAAAATGGTTGACTGAAATAATGCTATTTCTCTTGGCAAATAAAGCCAATGGAACACTATAATTGAATCATGATTATAGTCCCCAGCAAACATAAAGAGTAAATAGGAACCATATTATATTCTATTATCATATTTCGTGAAGATAAAAAGTGAAACCTTCTATTGCTTGTTGAGAGAACATTTAAACACGTTTCAATTCTTTCCAACTGGTCTCTATTTCAACGACTGCTTTATGTCTTCCATTCCTTGATAATGCAGTAACAGCTTGTTTACACAGTCTCAAAACCCCAAAGGTTTGTGTTGAAATTTCTAGAATAAATTGTCATTGACTAGAACTGAAAACTATTATTTTCTCATGCACATGATTGTCAGTAACAAAATAATTACAGAAACAAATAGATGTGCTTTATAAAATGTGTAATTTTGTTTAGTTTTTTTTTTTTAACACAGTATGTTAAAGACCTAGTTTTAGAATAGGTCCTTTCAATTCTGTTGCAAGCCTTTATTGGTGTCATAAACAAAAACATTACCAACTCTTAAAACAATTAGGCTGGTAGTAAAATTAGAAATCTAACCAGTAATATCCTATTATTTTACTACTACAATTCTACAGAAATGATACTTGAAGCCCTATATTTAATTTAAGGAAAGTTATAGTACTTTTTTTTCCACTACATTTAACCCATCATCCCTCCCATTGTGAGTAATAGCTCTATGAAGTGAAAAAACAAGAAAGAGCATGAGACAGAGTCAGAGGAAAATAAATACTCATGGGTATCACATTTTATTTCGAGATGAAGAATTAATGGATTTCCATTTTTAACCTGTTTAGCAAAAAAAAAAAAAAAAAAAAAACACAGAAGAAGCTGAAGACCTTCCTTCTGTGTTCATATTTATGCGTATTTCCACTATGCACCCTCTGGATTCTTCCAGATGCTCTTGCCAGTTGTTACTGACATTCTGAACATTCTCTCTTCCACATATGGAGACAGATTTCACTTTATTTGAGTAAGACATATGGAAAATTCTTTATAAGTGTCACTTCAAAAAAGGGACATCCATTTCCTGGACATTTGATTATCTCACTGTATACCACAGAACTGGAAAACCTGCAGGTATTTCTAATATTGCCCTGTGTAATTCCAACCATCTAAATACTTTCTACTGATTATAAGTTCCTTTTTAGTATGCAAGAAAACCCCAGCTTTTATCATTATTGAGACAAATCCGAACCTTGTCTGATCCAGCAAACCAGGTGTTACCATTTCCACCAGAATTATCCTCTGTTCTGTTTCATGTTAATCTTCATGCTTAACCTTCAATATATGTTGGAACATCTTCACATAGAAGGTAAAGCAGAGCAGGTTGCAGGCATAAACCAGTTTCTTGTCAACTTTTAGTCTGAGTTAATATCACCTTTATTAACAACATTCTCGAGTTTCACAAGAAACAGCTGCATTTAAAAGTAAAAGAAAAGCTTGTTTGGGTTTAGTGGTCACATCAGCCTTCTGTCTGACCTGGGACAGCCACTTTATGTTACTTGAGTTACTTATATAGACAAAATAATTTTATTGGCAAAGGTCAAAAATGTTGAACAGGTCACAACACATACCAAAATTAAAAGAGGGATAAGTTATAAGCTGTGGAAAACACAAAAACTGAACATGAACAGTATTTGACAGGAGAGTTATAATCGTTGTGTGCATGACTTCAGTGCAACTATGCAAGTGATAAGAAGAATTAGCTCTGGAATGACTGAAATCACAAGAACATCTGCCACAAAGAAACAAGCAACAAAGAATCACAAGACCTTCAAAGATGCCTTTTTTTAGCAATCCATAGTTAAACTACTGAATAGGACTTGATCTGTACATAGACTTTGAGCTACTCACTGCAGAAATGAGCTTAATTCATAATTAAGCCATTCATAAACTTAGATTTATATATAACTAGTTTAGTCATTCCTGCAGTTGGAATTTGAATTCAGGTGTCAAGTGGTGCATTGTTCTAGCTTTGGCTTTCTGTAGCTATGCGCTCTTTCAGCATGACAGATTTGCTTGTTGCATGTATTAATATCAAACAGCTTCTTAAAACTTAGTTTATTTTGTAAATAACAGTTGCTGATCATATATTGGGTAAATATCTGAATAGTTCATAAATTTTCTGTAGAAATTAAAAAAAATAAATAAAAATCCAAACACAAACCCCAGTGTCCTGTAATCTAAAATTGTAATTAAGAAAAAAGTGTCAATTTATTATCAAATAAAAATAACATAAAGAAAATGCTACTGACCTTCTACATGTGGCATGGGCAGGGCTGTCTCATACTAGACCACGTTGCTCAAAGCCCTGTCCAGCCTGGCTTTGAACACTGCCAGGGATGGAGCATTTACCACTTCTTTGGGCAATCTGTTCCACTACCTCAGCACCCTTACGTAAAGAACTTCTTCCTTATATCTAGCCTGAACTTCCTCTGAGTTTAAACCCATTACCCCTTGTCCTGTCACTACAGTCCCTGAAGATTCCCTCCCCAGCATCCTTGTAGGCCCCCTTCAGATACTGGAAGGTTGCTATGAGGTCTCCACACAGCCTTCTCTTCTCCAGGCTGAACTAAGCCTGTGTTCTTATGGGAGGTACTCCAGCCCTCTTATTATACTCATGGCTTTCCTCTGGACTTGCTCCAACAGCTCCATGTCCTTCTTATGTTGAGGACACCAGAACTGTACACAATACTCCTAACTGAGGTCTTGAGAGCAGAGGGGCAGGATCACCTCTTTTGACCTGCTGGTCACACTTCTTTTGATGCAGCCCAGGATATGGTTGGCTTTCTGGCCTGTGAACATGCACTGAAGCTGGCTTATGTTGAGTTTCTTGTTGACCAACACTCCGAAGTCCTCCACAGGGCTGCTTTGAATCTCTTCTCCACCCACTTGTAGCTGTAGCTGGGATTGCCCCAACCCAGGTGTAGGCCTTGCACTTGGCATGGTTAAACTTCATAAGGTGGGCATCAGCCCACATCACGAGCGTGTCAAGGTCCCTCTGGATGGCATTCCTTCCCTCCAGTGTATCAACCGAAGCACACAGCTTGGTGTCATTAGCAAACTTGCTGAGGGCGCACTCAATCCAACTGCCCAAGTCACCTACAGAGATGTTGAACAAGAGTGGTCCCAAAACCAACCCCTGAGGGACATCACTTGTTACGTGTCTCCACTTAAACATTGAGCCATTGACCACAGTTATTTGTGGGTGGTCATCCAGCCAAGTTTTTGCCACTGAGTGGTCCATCTATCAAACTGATGTCTCCACAATTTAGAGACAAGGATGTCATGTGTGACAATGTCAAACACTTTGCACAAGTCCAGGTAGACAATGTCAGCTACTTTGCCCCTATCCATCAGTTCTGTAGCCCCAACATAGAAGGCCACCAAATTGGTCAGACAAGATGTGCCCCTGGTGAAGCCATGCTGACTGTCACCAACTGCCTCATTGTTTTTCATGTGTCTTAGCATGCTTTCCAGGAGAATCTGCTCCATGATCCTGCCAGAAACAGAGGTGAAACTGACTGGTCTGTAGTTGCCCAGGTCTTCCATATTACCTTTCTTGAAAACAGGGGTTGTATTTCCATTTTTCCAGTTGTTGAGAACTTCACCTGACTGCCATGATTTTTCAAATATGATGGACAGTGGCTTAGTAACTGCATCCACCAACTCCTTCTGGATGGATTTCATGAGGTCCCAGAGGTAACACGTTTGAATTGGAAACCACACTTAATTGAAATTTGGCATGCTAAGCAAACATAATACAGCAAAAGAAGAACTGAGACATAATATTGCAGAGTTAGGTATTTTTACCACCTTCTTTTATTTTATATTTTCTTTGAAAGGAAAGGAGCACACAACTGAAGGCTAGGAAGGAATTAAAACTCCATTAACTTAACCTTAAAAATCCAAGCTTTTGAAGAATTTCAAACAGGGAGAGGAAAAAAAATGAAAAATGGAAGGAAAACTTTAAAGAAATGTGAAAAAAATGCAACAAATTTTTACAAAAGTTAAATGGAAGTTCGCATGCTTGACCACTGTAAAGCCATTTTTTAATAACATTTTTCTAGAAATAGAAAAATCTGTTTACCTAATCAATCTAAATGTCAGTAAATAATCTCTATTATTAGACAAACCGAAGAAAACAGAAACTGATAGGAAGTTAAAGAAACTGCTAGCAAAAAGTGTCAGCAAACTGCCAGGACAACTGTCATAGAAGATGGAGATTATTAGTACAATTTCCCAAGAAACTGCCCAGACTATTTAAAATTTTCATTAGTGTCCCTGACCTGAAAAATAAGTATGTGCAGGGAGTGTGTGTGTGTATGTGTGTCTGCTTGCTCTCTCCAGCCCCTACCCAATTCCCTGCACTCAGAGTGGTAAAATGTGCTAACGGGAAGAGTCATCAATACACATCTAAGTACAAGAGGGTAGGAATGACCTTGAATACTGGAGTAACAGCAGTGAAATAAAGTGTTAAATTCACCGGCGTGTATTTATGCACTGGAACTAATAACAAGAATTCCTGGTCTATGATGATTGCTTCATTTCCAAATAAAGTACTAATGTATTACAGCAAGACATAGATGAATTTAATCTTGCAGCACATCAAAAGAGAATTTTCTTGTGTTCTGTTTAAATCCTTGGATCATGAATTGGACAGTTTTGCTTAAATACACGGAATTCTAGATCTATGTTACAGTATGAAAATACATCAGATAAATCTTCAGGATTTTTTTTTAAGGAAAAAACTGCTTTTTAAGTAAAAGGAAAAATCCTGTTGTGTTATGAAATTTTCATTAGCTAGCACATCCCTTGGTGCCCATTGTAAATACTAATTCTGGATAAGTATTTACAGTATGTCTCCCATTCACCTGGGGAAAATGATGCGGTCATTTACTGCCATCGTTAAGGCTTCTAAAACAGCAATTGGACCCTACTTGTGTGGACAGTTGAACATAATTAATAGCATGGGATACAATAAAGCTTTCTTCCTATAGAAAAAAAGTAATCATCAGAGCTCTAGATCTGTATTTTCTGTCTTTAAGACTACAGCTCATGCTTCCTTCTCCCTGAAGCCATGTGTTCAGCTGACCTTGGCTATCTGCCAGATGACCACTCAGTGTTTCTCTCATTATCCCCCAAAACAGGATTCAGGGATAAAACAGGATGAAACTGCTCATGAGTCAGGATAAACACAGAGAGATCACTTACCATCAGGGGCAAAACTGACTCTACTTGGAAAACATTAACTTAATCTGTTGCCAGTTATAATAGATTTGGATGGTGAGAAACAAAGGTAAAACTAAACACCTTCCACCTACCCCTGATTCTTCACAGGCTAGATTTCACTCCTTCACTGCAGTGATGGGGGGTAAAGAATGGGGGGTTATAATCAGTAACAGCTGCTTTCTGCTTCTCCTTCCTCCTCATACATTTCCCCTGCTTCAAGACAGGGTCTCCAAAGGCTGCAGTCCTTCAGAATGAACCTTCTTCAGTGTGGGCCCTTCCCACATGGATGGAGTTCCACCAGGATATATCCTACTCTGGCACAGAGCCTTCCACAGTTGCAGTGTGAATACCTGCTCCACTGTAGCCTCTCCAGGGGCTCCCAGCCCTTGGAGCCTCTCCTCAACTCAGTGTTTGCAGAGCTGTTTCTCTCACACTTCTTCCCCCACTCTTCAGCAGCATTTTACCCTTTCTTACACACATTTTCACTGAGGTCCCATCATCTTTGCTGAGAGGCTCAGCTGTGTCCTGTGGTGAATCTGCTGGAACAGGTTGTGACTGGCTGTTTGCAACATGGGGCAGCCCTAACACCTCCTCACAGAGCAGGCCCATGTCGTGGGCATGGACCACACTCCTTGGGCATGCATACCCAGAGCCATCCAGAACTGTTTCTATGGCCAGCCGGTCAGAGCCTCATTCCCCTGGCTTGCCATTCACATCTCATTTTACTAGCCAGCCATTCCTGCAGCTGGCGATCCAGACCAGGTATCCCTGGCTCATCAGAAAGAAGTGCTTAACCTGACACCTGAGCCTCTACTCCAGCTGGAGCCTCCTTCCCTTGGTTGATGACCCAGAGCCATTCTGCCCAGTTGGTGAGACACCCTGTTCACAGCTGTTCAGCCAAAGCCTCTAACCCTGGTGGCCAATCTGAGCCTCTTTTTCTGGCTGGCCAGGCAGGGTCCTATTCCCCAAGCAGACAGGCAGAGCCTCTTTCTACAGCCACAGGTCTCTCTCCCTAGCTGGCTCACCAGAACCATCTTTCCCCAGGATGGCCAGCCATCCTGAGCCCTCTCTACCTAGCTGGTACTCCAGCTGATCAGTCAGAGTCCTCTGTCCCCTGGACAAACAGACAGAGCCCTCTCATGTGGCCAAACAGAACCCATTTCACTGGCCAGCCATGAAGTTTTTCCAGGGTAAAAGCAACTCTGCTATTGCTTACTTCATATCCCTGAGGGTCTTGAGCTCCTACTATGTCATAGTCAATACAGCTATGGTTTCTGTTAAAATCCCTGACCAGTTCTGTACTTTTATCACTCTCTTTGGTGCCTCTGTTATTTGTACTGCACAGCTATTTGAGTACCTTAGAGCAGCAAACAGCATGCACCCTGAACTGCTATAACCTTTCTCTGAAGCTGCTGAGGCAGTGTTTTCAAAGCCTTTTTAATATTTCCCCTTCAGTTATCTCATGCTATTATTTTCACACTGCTGCTCTCGTAGCCTTGTGCCTGTAAACCAACAGTGCTGTTACGGGACATTTCCATGGGAAGCAACAACTGTTTGCTGGGCAGAGCATGGGAGGAACAATGGGTTCAAAACCTTCTTTCGTCTACGTCATCACCTTGGTTTGTACATCTTAAGTTTATGTTGGCAAAACCCAAGCACATTGTACAACAGGTATTTATTTAGACATTGTTTATTTTATTATTATCATTTATTATTTAGTTCATTATTTTTTTAGTTGCAGCAAGAAGAAATCATACTTTGAGCTGACATACTTTGGGTTATAACTGTAACTTGTCTTTGACAATGTTAACAAAAACTGTACAACTCAGAAGCATTTTGAGGGTGGTGGTATCAGAGAACTGCCCTCAAGATTACTCCTTTTATGTGGGATCAATTCTTACAGGCCTATTGTCTAGTAAGAGTTCAAATCAGTCATTATGGCAAGTCCAATTTTAACAACAGAAGAACTGACTCAATATAACAGAGAAACAAGGTAGTGAACAGATTCAGGATAAAAAAAAATCTAGGCGGTTACAAGTGTTCTTTTTCTAAACTGTAGTGCTTTCTGAGTATCTCTTGTTTAATTGAAAATATTTATTCTGTACCCAATGTAGGGAAAACATGTAAAGTAAAGGAAGTGCTTTTAAAAATATTAGATATAGCTGACTCTTACAACATTTTAAATAATGACCTACATTGCTTGCCTCTGTGAATGCTTAAGATTCTTAGCTTTCTACTACAAAACCAAGAAAAAAAAATATGGTTCATTTTTTACTTAATTCTTTTGTAAGAGAAAATAAATACAAACAAATACTTGATAAAGCTGTTCTTTAAAACTATTTTCAAATAGTAAGCTGTAATTTTTCTGTGTTTTTCTAATAGATGGAACCAAGAATTTAAGAATACAGAACCTAAGTTTAGCTACTGAGAAACTGTAGGCAGACCCTATGCTCACAAAAATCCACCGCTACTGTTGCCACCTTTGACTCTCGACATCTACCTTTGGTCCTGTGGTAGAGCTTCTTCCTTTCTATGGCTGGTTGCAAAAGCAAACTTCTAATTTTTCTGCATGACCTGTTATTCCAGACACTTTCCACAACAATAGTAGAAAAACTATTCCTTGCTATGATGTCAGGTGCAGCTACTGATATCAGCCCTGCATCTGTATCCAAAGTACGCCTGTATGCGTGAAAGAGAGATGTCGGTATTTTATTGCTGCAATACATGGCCAGTTCACCTGAAATCAATTGTGTTGCTGACATGAACCTGTGTTTTTATAATTGAGGTCCTGTTTAATATAGGAAATGAAGAACATACCAGAGGAGATTTAAGTAGGCAGAATGTAATTGCTTGAATCGGTATCTAAACAGCACAGTAGGGTGCTAACACTGTCATTCCTTTTAATAGTTTGATGGAGTTTTTAATGACCACAAGATCATTGAAGAGTTGCTTCTTTGTAGCCCTAACTGGAAAGAGAGGTAAGAAGGCAGAGGCCTGGGTGGTTTTTTTTTTTTTTGTTTAACTTTTTAAGGTGTTAAAAAATGAAAAGGAAGAAACAGAGTGAAGTTAAAGAGAACATAAGACAAGAAAACCAAAAAGCTTCTTTTCAACAAGAAAAAAAAAGGAAAAGATGCAACCTTTATGATTCTGTCATGATTTACATGTATGCTATCCCATATTGATAACTTTTAACGTTTTGTATTGGGTAGGTGAAAACAATATAATGCTCACCAGCAATTCTTTCATGAAGTCATTGCACTGAAAGTTTTTAGAATAGACTAAAATAACATGATGTCCCTAGTTGAGTTGCTAAAACAGATAATTACTTGTCTAGCTGGGTTTAATTAATTTTTTCTGATCTTCTAGTAATTTGGATCTCATCCAATGAAATTTCTGTCCTGCAATTAATTGCTTTCAACTTTAATTGATATGAGTGGGAACGCAGTTAATCTTAATGTCCTGTTAGTCAAAGTAAATATGGTGAGCCACTGAAATAATTTTGCCTAATGCATTGTAATAAATCAGGCAATCGTATTTTTATACGGATACAGAATAAAAGAGTATAATTTATTTTAGTGAAGGAATTGCTCTTTAATTTTCTTTCTGGGATTAGCTGACCACCTCTGAACATAAAGTACTTGAGGTTTTGTACAGTCTGACTTCTAATTACATCATGCACGATGAAGTAAATTGTCTTTCAGAAGTCTTAAGTTTACTAGGTTTCCATGGTAACCAAGTTATAATCTGCTAAAATAATGTATGAGTTTTGTCTTAAAAGATCTAATTTCCATAAAGCTATTTTCATTACCATTAAGTTACAATCTTTTAATACTTTACCAATTATGTTCCTTATCAATTTTGTCCACGATTTGTGTCATGCTAACTAGCTTAAATGTTGCCTGAGTCATTTCACATTAATTTTGAAATATGAGGATTAACTTCTTCTGCATTGCTGGGAGTCTTTCCAATAGTGTGTAAACACATCCAGAGATGCAATCTGTGTCAGAGTACTTCTAGGCTAGTTTTAACAGTTGTTTCAGGTCAAGATGTGGGCACTTCTTAAATTTGATCATTAAGTTACTGTTTAATATGTTTATAGATAGGTACAAATTATTTTTTTCCATAATAAAATACTAAAATCTGTCATTAAACAGACCTTTGTGTGATGCTAATTGGAGGGATAGAGTGTTTAGTTGCATTGTATTTTGCAATAGTTAGAAACATCATAAGAGCAGACTGCAATGCCATAGCTAAGGAGGAGAATGCTAAGGTTAAAGCTAATCATGAAACAAATTTCCTGAAAGAAATGGTTTCTTTCCAACTGTGTAAAAGCACAATGATAGTTTTGTCATTCTTCTGAAACTATCCAACTGTATGAGGGGAAAACGTCAGGGATTTTGGAAAATATTGGGAAAGTCACAGGAAATCACATGAAGTTTGAGCAGTACAAAGCCTGCTACCATTTGTTTCTATTGCATTTAGAGAAATAGATACAGAATTATACTGAGAAGGTCAACAAAATCTCAACCTTATCTTCCAGTAAAGAAAAAAAAAAAAAAAAGCAGAAAAAGAAATGCATTAAACTTCCCTCCACTAAAAGGAACATATATATATTTATTTGACTGCTTCCAATTTTCTGCATAGTGATTGACATTTTATCTGCCTTAACAAAAACTGACCCTAAATCATAGCTGTAATATTTTTTAAAACATTTGAATATAACTCTAATTATGCTGATATTACTCTATTTCAAATTCCCAGGCTACTCATGAATCTCAAACAATGCTTGGCAGTAGAAAGTTCATCCCAGATTTTATGTACTGACAATATTACTATTTGATTGTTTTTCTGTCAACCAAAATAATAATAATTTTGTCCGAGCAAGCAGAATGTAGTTAGCATCATATGTGATTATTTTCTCCTGAGACTATTGTAATTGGGAGGGAAGAAATATAACAAATCAAATAGCAGCATTTTGTGTCACATATTTTAAATATAGTCTGTTGGTTTTGATAGTTGACCATAGTTCTTTCATGATCAAACACAGAATAAAAATTGCCTATAGCTGTAGGGAAAAAAATTGTTAGATTCTTCTGAAAAGAAGCATAAAAATAAGAAGACATAGCCATTACATTATTGTAACAGTTTTCCCCTGTAACCAGTCTATACTGGTTATACATAGCAGCCTGGTAAAAAGACATTAACGTTACATAAATGTGCATTGCCTTATTTAGTTCATGTTTATTTTGTTCTGCTTTTTATGACACTTTTTAACATCTCCAGGATTTAAAACCTATTTTACATGTGGCTGGCTATAGACACTGTACCAATTATGACATTTTGTGGCTTGTATAGCTCCTCATAATAAATTTTGTGTTGTATATATCTAATCTTATTATGTTATTAGAGTATTTTAAATATAACATGTAACAAAGATACATGCTTGTAAATAGAAGAAAAAATTAAAAAAACCCACTACCTCTTCCTCCATAAGAATTATTCATAATAGATAAGGAAGTCAAATAGGTAATATATATACCTCCTTCTCAATGGCTCTGCCAGTCAGATGTTGTAAACCAACTGCAAATACTTCAGCAAGCATCGGGCCCAAGAAGTAGATAAAACCTTCCAATTTACTTGGAATTCCTCCTCCTTGGTCAGCGTCCATTAAGATGCATATTCAAAAGGAGGGCATATATTACAGAAAAACCTGCAAGTTCACCATCAGTACATGGCCTTGAATTCAAATGAATCAGTATGATTTCTATCACTGAATACTTTCTGGCTTATGAACACTATGTTAAAAATAAAATTTATGTCACTTTGAAGTTCCAATGATAAAACTGGCATAAGTAATGCTAGTGTAGACTGTATATTAATGGATTTTTCAGTTTTGTCACATTAGCATTACTTCCATGAACATTTGTCTTGCTGACAGTGACATTGACAGTAAGAGACCCACTGCACAGAAATGTAGCACTTTCATTAAAAAATCAAACTGTTTTTCATACCTGGTGGTCTGCAGAAGGAATGCATGTCTGCCTTCTAAATTAAGACTGGAGAGAACATAACCTTGAGTCAGTAATAGAGTAATGTTACTGTCTAGTGGTGGGAAGAGTAATTTTTCTTAGTGCATGGGTGGTACCTGCTTTTACTCTTGGACTAGGAATCCCTTTTTCAGGATAATGAAATGTTAGGAGGAGAAAGATTCCCACTGAGAGCATCAATACAACATCTCTGTGTTATAATGATGCTATTTTCACAACTGAACATATGATCATATTCATACTTCTAAGTATAAAGATATATAAAGAGAACAATCTAAAGAGACCTTGAGGTTTTCTGTTTTGCTGTCTCCTTGGTGCAAATACTGAAGAATATTGCCAGTAATTTTCAGACACAAACTTTTTTTTTCACTCAGACTGACCCTGTGAAAATCTGACTTAACTCATTTTCACCTGCCAAAATTAGAAAAAAGCACTAGCACTCTAAAGCTGGATGAACTTAGAGGATTGTTGTTTTTCTCCTTTTAACCTAATTAGTAAGAAGAGAAATATTTAAATGCTTGAAAACAGCATTCTTAGCATCACAGACTCTTTTCAAAATACAGCTAAAGGGTTCTTCTTTTCAGAAATATTTTGCAGGGAACAAGTTGTAAATGCTTCTGTAATTTATCAGATTATTGTAATCATGAGTTATAAAGAATCCATCTTGAATAAACTAATTCTGCTGGCCTCCAGTTGCTGCTATGTAATAAAATAGACACTGTACACATTTTTGCTAGATCATAGAATGATAAAATGCTTTGGATTGGAAGGTACATGAAAGATTACCTAGTTCCAACCACCCTGCCACAGACAGCGACAACTTCCACTAGACTAAGTCTCTCAAAGCCCTCTCCAACCTGGCCTTGAACGCTTCTAGAGATGTGTCAGCCACAACCTCTCAGGGCAGCTTGTTCCAGTGTCTCAGCACTCTCATAGTAAAGAACTTTTTCCTAATGTCTAATCTAAATCCACTCTCCGTCAGCTTAAAGCCATTCCCCCTTTTCCTGTCTCTACATGCCCTTGTAAAATGTCCTTCTCCAGATTTCGTAGGCCCCCTTTCATTCTATTATGTTACTTCATTATTTAGAAAATTATCCTAATCTGTTTAAGTGATCTCAAAAACTTTGTTTTTCACTGGACTTTGAAATTATTCCTCCATTAAGATATTAGTATGTGAAAGTGCTAGTTAGTTGTGCATTTCCTGATTTCTTCGGGAAATTCATATACATTCAAGATATAAGACTGGTCTGAATCATTCTCATTTTCTTTTGTTACATCAGTCATAAACATCAATGTCAGCAACAAAAATCCTTTCCCTTACACTGGCTGCTACAATAGGATGCTAACCAAAAATCTACAAAATTATTTTTAAAAGCAGAAAATTGGTGAGAAAGCAAGGAGTAGAAGAAAAAAAGATATATTAAAGGAATTCATGAAGTTTTTCTCAGCTGTTATCAAAAACATAAAGGACATTTGCTCTGAATGTGAAATTCAAACTCAGAATAATTTTGGTCAGGAGCATTCTTCAGCTATAGAAGAAAATAATAAAAATCTTTTAGAGAGAAGAAGAAACACAGAAAAAAAATAGCAGATGTCTATGAATCAAGGGCTTATTAGCCAAAGAGAGGAATTAAAATGATTAGACTGTTGTCACTAGCAGGATACAAGTTCATACAATGTACTTCAGTTCATAGAAATGCAGTAGATGACTGAACAAAAGACAAAAGAGAAAGAAGAGAATAAGGCATAATTACTAGTTCATTGTTCTGTTCAATTGTAACATCTTTCAAATTAAGTCAGTGTTTGAAATATGCAAATTACTAAATTCAAATATGTTTACTTGGCCTAAAGAGAGGTTTATAACTGCAGAAAGTATATTATAGTCTTGTAATTTATTTTGTTTAAAAATTATATAAAATCATTGTGTTAGAGCTTTATTAGTTAGGTGTAGTGAATTGATTTTTCCTTCTTTCTTTCATAATTATTGTGGAGGTCAGGGAAAAAAATAGCAACTTGTTCCTTTTGCTCATCCTTTAAGTATTTTTTCAGGGAATTTCACTGAAGATTTTTTTCAGGGAATTTCACTGAAGAATGCATCTGTCACAGGACCTTGAAGAACAAAAATTCTTTACTATTGTATGTTTAAAGTATTTCTCAGCTTTCTTGAGATTTCTATTATCATAGTATCATACAATCATAGAATAGTTAGGGTTGGAAAGGACCTTAAGATCATCAAGTTCCAACCCCCCTGCCATGAGCAGGGACACCTCACACTAAACCATGTCACCCAAGGCTCTATCCAGCCTGGCCTCGAACAGTGATAGGGATGGAGCATTCACCACTTCCTTGTGCAAACTGTTCCAGTGCTTCACCACTCTCACAGTAAGTAACTTTTTCCTTATACCTAACTTTAACAGATTACCCCTTGTCCTGCTGCTATAGTCCCTGATGAAAAGCCCCTCTCCAGTATCCTTGTGGGCCCCCTTCAGATACTGGAAGGCTGCTATGAGGTCTCCATGCAGCCTTCTCTTCTCCAGGCTGATCAGCCCCAACTTTCTCAGCCAGTCTTCATATGAAGAAGATTATAGAAATGTTTATTTATAGCTAAGAAGTCAAGCAGATCTTCAAGACGTGCTGTAATTTGTCCTACAATGGATTAGAAAAAGCAGGAAAAAAGTGTCAAGAAGAGTTCTTACAAATACAGAACTTTTCCAGATCTCAAGTTCAATTTCTAGTTCCAAAAAAATCCCACTCACATAATTTCTCTGCTTCATGGCTATTTTAGAAGTATGGAAGTTAGTTCCAGAAGAGAAGCTATCTGTGAAATTATTATGGGCCTCTGCTTTGCTAAGATACTTCTCTGTAGTTTCAGCAAAATTTTCCTTTGGAGTAATCTAATTGTTTTATGGCTGCAAAGCTTCCAGCCTTTGGGCTGCCCATGTCTTTATCAAAGGAGAGAGTTATTTGAAATCTTCTCTTTTGACTTTTTAATCAATCATCATGACTTTAATTTAAAAAAAATTGTCAGCAGTTTTGTCAACTCAGTGTTCAAAAGATGACATCAACCTAGGACATTTTAAGGAGAGGAAAAAGAATGTTAGGTTTTTTCTCTGAAACAAATGCTATTAAAATAGCATGAATTTGGAAATAAGATACTTTAAACTATTTTAAAACAGGTGCCAGAAATATTTAACACTTCTGTGAAAATTTTAATATTTAAAAAGGTAAGATTTAAAAGCTGTGTTTGTTCTTTATACTACTAAAACCTATGTCAAAATTTAACTAAAGTTGCCCAAGAAGGGGAACCTCAATGCATCCTATTCCTACCAATCTGATGCTAGGGTCAGCAGGAGATGCATTCAGCTCTGAGGCCCCAACACAAGAGGGACATGGACCTGTTGTGCAAGTCCAGAGGAGGGCCAAGAAGATGATCAGAGGGCTGGACCACCTCTCCTGTGAAGGTAGGCTGAGAGAGCTGGGCTTGTGCAGTCTGGAGAAGAGAAGGCTCTGGGGAGACCTTAGAGCAGCCTTCCAATATTTCAAGAGGGCCTACAAGAAATCTGAAACGAGATGCTTTACAAGAACAGGTAGGAACAGGACAAGGGCGAATGGTTTTAAACTGAAAGAGGGGAGATTTAGATCAGACATTGAGAAATGTTTTTTTACTGTGAGAGCGGAGAAACACTGGAACAGGTAAGCCTGAGAGACTGTGGATACTCCAGCCCTTGAAATATTCAAGGTCAGGTTGGACAGGGCTTTGAGCAACCTGGTCTACTGGAAAGTGTCCCTGTCCATGGAAGCGGGGGGTTGGAACTAGATGATCTGTAGCATTGTACAGAAGCAGTGGCATTTATCATGCACAGTATTCAAGTACCACCTGCTTCTCTACTGTCTACTAATAGGCATTTATACACACGTCAATTTCATAATTCACACACATCAGTCCCACAGTTCAGTTTCATAAGAATTTTTTAAGTATTTTCTCCACATTTACTTAGGCCCAGACTCTTGACAAGATTTGCTGAGAGAGAAAGCACAGAATACACAGCATTCAAATATAATGGATAGCTTTTTGGTAGATAGAGAAGGTTTAATCTGAGGGATTTTTCAGGTGTTTTCTTCATCTGAAGAAATCCCTTGAGGATTTTACCTTCTTTAATGGAGACAGGCACACCTTAATTATTTGACAGACATTTTCTGCCAAATGGTATAATAGCTCCAGCCCTTTCTATCACTCTCTTCTAACTACCAAGGAAACTGAGGTGAGCTAGATCAGATTGCAGATGTTTAAAGTTAGGTGAGATGACTCCAGCCAATAGTATGACACATATTCCAAATGCTTCTTGTCAAAAATCTCCCAACCACTCAAATAATATATTCAAATGCAGTGTGTACTTCTTGTAAACATAAACTGTTTTGTTTCAGGGAGCTGTTAAGCAAAGATTGAGGTAGTCTTTCTAATGATATAAAATCTCCTTACTCCTCAGAGAGCTAGAGAGATACAATGACACTTGTGTGGCATATCCTTTAAACAGTAATTAAGTGCAAAATTAAAATTATATCCTTAGTAAGATGGATCACTGGGGAAGCTGAACTGTTGCCTTTTCCTGTAACCAACACTCATTACAATTACAGTCCAAAACCCACTTGGGATTTTAAACCATTAGTACTTTAAAAAATTATGTTAATTTAGGTATGCAAATCAGTGTAATCACTGTTGCTTCCTATAGGTTTCCACATAATCAATGCAAGTTGTATCTTCCTGCTGAGGTCAAAACTCAAATTTCCATTTTAAGTCAGTTTCTTTGTCTATTAGAATGATTAAACTTAAAGAACTGCTGATATTTTAGTTCAACTGTCAAAGTAAAGTACATGTGACTTTGCCAAATTGTAAGAGTGAATGAATATATAATTAACATTAGCATTCCTTCAAAGATAAATTGATTATTGATTTACTTTTTTTCCACTAAAATGATGTGTAAATTAAGATTTTCCTTGACTATAAATATTGATAAATGGAAGCACCATTATGTACTGTGACTCACATTTTAGTGCCATACAGTATACATCTTTTGTGCTCATCTAACCTGTATTCATTCAAGACATTGACTTGTGGTAGTACTTGATGTACTTTAACACGTTTTCTCCTTTACGCTGGTTGTGGCACCTGGGACATAAAAAAGCAAAAAGACATTCTCTCTTGTTTTCACCAATGTCTGGTGACCAGTGGCAATATCATCAAGGAATAAAAAGGATTAAACAGAAACTTTGTGATACAGAAAGCTGAACATTGAAACGTGGGAATGTAGAGACCTATGACACAAGACAGTGCGAGGAAACGGGAGAGGGTATAGGTAGGAGGAGGGGGGAGAAGGATACTGGGAAATCAATAGGAAGTACTGATGAGGGGATGGATACAGAGAAGGAGCAGAAGCTAAAAAGGGCCTTTGATGCAGAGTAGAGAAAGGACAAAAATCAAAGTGGAAGGGGATACTGCTCAAGATGAGCGGGAACTGAGGCAAAAGGTTGTTTAAAATAGAAGGTAGTGGACATGAATTAGGGTAGAGGTCAAAAATTAAGAAAAACTTATTCCTGCACGTTTTATCTTTGAATAAAATCATGAAAGCTGTAAGACTGGAGAGGCCACTTAATTTATCAAGCACTGTCCCTATGAAAAGAAAACCATAAAATCTAAAGCTTTTCAATCCTGTACTGAGCAGATTTACATTGATTTGCTTTTGTACGTAAAACACCTGTCAATCACAGAACAATATTGCTTTGTTCTATATTCAACTCTTCTATATATTTATAGAGCAAAATCATATCCTTCATGAAATTGCATTGTGCTAGCCTAAACAAGTCCAGAATTTTCAATCACTTCTCCTAAAAAGATTTCACAATCCCCTAATGATTCTCTGTAACTACTCTGTCTCAAATTTGCCTGTCTTGAAAACAGGTGGACTAAACTCAAACCGATATTTTACACAAATACTCAGTAGTCCCCTGAAAAAAGGTCTAGTTTTGCACATATAAAGAGCTAACACTTATATACACTGTCATCAGATCTGCCTTTTTCACAGATGTATTACGTCCCTGCCTGTGTGCACTGCGATAGTTTTACTAATCCCTTTCTACTGCAATGAGTTTGATAAAAGAAAAAACTGTGTGGAAAAGTATGTAATGATGTAATGACAGATAAGACACTGTATGAGTGACAGTCACTTTTTCTCCATTTTTAATTGCCCTTGCTTAGTTGCTACGTACTTTTTCATTCTAAATGACATGCTTTTAAAATGTATATTTTGTTTTATTATACCCTATATAAAGCCAACTCTGCTATTTTTATGTCCTCTCCTAGCTCTCTAATAACAACATTGGCATGAAAACTCTGAAGCAAGATGTATTTTCTTATGTTGTGAATCCAAAAAATAAAGTTCCAAAGAATTATGAGGAATGAAAATTAACCAAATCCTTTGTTTATATTGGTATAAGAGTGCATGGAGAAACTAGGATCTATTTATTGTACTTTTAAATCTACTTTCATGCCCGTATTTAAAACTTCATTAATGGTTTTCCATTCAGACATTAACGGAAAATAACCTATATTCTTGAGAAAAACATATTACATCAGTATTTCAGTTAGAGAACATAGTCTATTCACAAAATATCCAATATGTATTCAATTCTACATAGAAAACACTTTCAAATGGAGCATCTTTATATTTCCTGGCTCACAAGCAAAAAATTAAAATATTAAATCTGTAATCAAAGATATGAGGTGTAACACAGAGGTATCAGAGAAAAGCACCTGCAGTGTTTTAGAGATTTTGGGCATTCTATAGGAACACCTTGACTAAATTATATAATTTAGGCCTGCACCTAAGTTGCTGTGCCCTCCTCACTGACTGTTCATGTCTCATTTAGTAATGTTCCATCCACATCTTAAAACCTGTAGTCCTTTTTAATGAAACCACTTTGTTAATAGTGCCATTAAAATGGTGATTGAAAATGTCATCATCCTTCTTCAGAATCATGTATGTATGAAATTCAGTCATTTAATTCTGATATTCTTAATGTGAAATCTAATTTTAACAGACTTCCATTAAAGAGAACCTGCGCTTGTATGATTTTAAGTCTTCACACAGTACTACTATATACAAATAGCCTTATTTAAACCTTGAGTAAGACAGTTCACTAACTGAAGACATTCAAGTCTAGTAGATACTGTCAAACTGTTATGGATTGAAGATGTCAATCAGAAAGTTTGCTCTATTTTTGGATCTTAATTGGATCACTGTAATTTATCCTTGAAGAATTATCATTTAATATACAGCTATTGTTTATCTCCATGCATAGCTCCTTCATCGATCCGTTTTATATTTTAATAGAATAAACAAGCCAAACAGCTGAGTTTACCTGTATAAGCAAAGGTGATGAAACCAAAACTTGGCACTGAATACTCTTCTAGTTTACCTATTGAAAAGAAGAACATTCTAAAAATTGGAGGTAATTAAAAACAAATGCACAAAATTGTCTTGTAAAGTGTTTTAAAGCAACAGAAGTAAATATATTGACTATGTTAAATACATTTAGTGTATTTGTCCAAAAAAAATTGACTATTGACTTAATCACAAACTTCAGAACTTGAATGTAAAGTAAACAGAGAATAATAATATATTTTTAATCTAGAGGAGAAAGACATTAACAACCAGTGACTGTTCACAGTCAAAATTAGACATTGCTCAGTGATGAAAGGGTAGCAACGGTTTGCTACACAACATAATCACTGATGGTCTATTTTTCTAATAGACAAAGACATTTGAAGGAAAGGAGGCTGTTAAAAACAATAAAATGTCAAAGTACATATTTTCATGAAAGAAGAATTTATTTTTTTTTTAACTTGTTCACGGAGGCTGTATGAATCAAGGAACTTAAATCCTTATAGTAAGATTTACTGAGTTGTACACAACTTCTATCTACTTTTGGAAAACATTACCATTTCATATGAAAATGTTTGTGAAATGAAAAAGAACAGCATGTGTTATACCACTTATGGCAGGTTATAGTACTGCCATGGAGAATAATAAACCCTAATGTTTAAATGGCATTTTCCATCTGTGGATATAAATGACAAGATGGAGAGGAAGAGGAAAAACTGAGAAAAATAGAAAAGAAGACTTGACTTGTTAAAAATTATGTAACAGAAAAGACAGTACTCTTCTGTCTGCTGAATCCCAATCCAACGTTTTACCAATTCAGATATTTTTATAGGGAAGTTGTTGCATTTGAGGCTCTTCATCAGTCATACAAATTGAAATAACTTACTCTTTTCATATACCTACTGTATAAAATATTTCATCATATAGTTAATATGATACCTAGTAGAAAACTCAGACTTTGCCACAGAAATAATGGACTATTTTTTTTAATTTTTGTTGTTGTTGTTGTTTTGTTTTGCTTTTTAAGGAAAAACGTTAAATTTTTCCAAGGTTTGAAAATCAAAATATAAAAAATTTAAATATTTTTAAGTAACTTAATGAGCACAATCAGATCATATGTTAAAATGCAATGACTTTCAATAGTCTTTATAGCAGGAAAATTATGAAATACAATTGACCATTATTCACTAGATTTGGACATTATGCAATATTGAAAACAATTTTGATGCTTTATATTAACTTTCCTCTCTTTTCATCTTTGAATAAGAAGCAGGGAAAGTCTTGTAGGGGAAAGCAAGTTTGGAATAGGTTTTCTGATTTCAAAAATAGATCTCTTAAGATGTATGTAAAGACACTTTTTTCAGTCTGATACTGTATCTCAAGCTGGATGAACAAAAATGGGGTCATAGCAGGATAACAGCATGTGGCTAACAGTGAAAATGGTGCTTATTCAATATTAATTTGATATCTAGAAGATTCAGTTCATCTTATCAGGAATATAAATTGGGAAAATAGATACTACAGTTAAAACTCACAAAGAAAAACTGCACTATAATTGGCAATATATTTTTCTGTTCATAGAGGACCAGATCAAGTTATTTCATGGTAAGGATACCAAAAATACATTAACCCTAGTAGTCATAAATATTCCATTTTCTGTAAGAAGTAGTTAACAGGGGTCAGATCCAGTTATTCCAAACACACATTGTAGTTACTGGTAAATATGTCAAATTTCTATGATAAAAGGGATATTATGCAAATATATTAGAACAGCTGCAGCAACATGCAATAAGACAGAGTGGAGATTATGTTTTACCTCTGTTACTTTTTTCTAGATTGCATGTTAAATCTCAAACTTTGACAAGGAAGGATCCAGTTAGAAAGTCAGAAAATGGAAAATGCAGTGCTGTGTTATACTCCACAGAGAAATAGGTGGAAAATAGAACTGTAAAACATGAGCTCTGCACTGACACCTGATTTTATTTTTTTAACAGTTCTCTATTAGAAATTGTTGGCAGAGCTGGATGGAGCTGAAATGCAGGATCTGTGGGTTCCAAAATGGGTAAATGGTTGTCATGGTTTAAATACAGTCAGCCATAAATCACACAGTTGCTCTCTCCCCCCGCTTTTTGCCCTCCCCCTGCTCCTGGAGAGATGGGGACGAGAATCTAAAGAATGAAACTCCCACGGGTTGAGATAAGAACAGTTTAGTAACTAAGGTATAACACAAATCACTACTGCTACCACCAATAATAATAATGATAAGAGAAATAACAAGGGAAGAGAATACAACACCTCACCACCCGCAGACCGATAACTCACCCCACCCCTCCTGACCAAGCATCAATTCAATACCTAGTCCAACCCCGCAGCCCACTAGCCCTTCCGGGTAACTCTGTTACATCCTGGGCATGATGTGCTGTGGTATGGAATACTTCTTTGGTCAGTTTGGGTCAGGTGTCCTGTCTCTGCTTGCTCCTACCTTCCCCTCCTCCCTGGCAGAGCATGAGGCTTACAAAGTCCTTGGTCAGCCTAAACATTTGAGCAATAACTAAAAACGTTGGTGTTATCTGCTCTGTTCCCAGGTCAGAAGTCAAAACCACAGCACTGCACCAGCTACCAAGAAGGAGAAAAATGACTGCTACTGCTAAACCCAGGACAATGGTTGTATATGCTTGTGAGAAAGACAGTCTCATCAAGTTAACGGAGTTCATTTACAAAAGTATTGCAAATAAGCCTGCCTGTTTTTCACTAAACATTTAATAAAAATTCTAAACTCTTTGCCATTGTATGAATTCTCAGAAGACACATAACCAAGAGCTTTAAAGGCCTCTTGATGCTCATTGTGGAATAGATTGCAGTAGGTTCGAAGGAGCTCTTACTGTCCCTCGGTCAAGGTGTACCTCAGTATTGATTTATAAAATTGTAAAGACTCCAGAGGAGCAAATAATGTGAGTTTATATAAGTTCCACATGAATTAACCTAATGAATCTGAACTAGTAAATATTGGATTTTTTAGTTTTTAGGGAGTAAAGTCCTATGTGCCTTTAAATTACTGATTTATATTTTCATAAGCCTTTAGAAGAGCGGTCCCAGAAGTGCAGAATCTCATGCAGCATACCACAGAGATCTAATTTTAGGCATTCATGCAGGCAAAACTCCTAGTGTCTTTAGTGAACTTGGTCTATTTAAAAACATAAGCTTGGTGTAAGGAGAAAGACAATAAGTAGACACACAAAAACAAAAAAGGGCAATTTTCCACCTTAAACTCCCTCATTTTAAGTATATGAAATTTCTCTTAGACCTCTATCATTTGAAACTCTACTGAAACTGAATGTCATGGAACTTAGAGCAGAATTCATCACTCTTTTGTTTTAGAAGTGTTTGGTATTTTTACTAGAACTATAGTTATGTCTTGCTGGTGTTGTCCTGTCCCACCCGGTGGGTCTGGGGGAAAATGATCTTTTACCACTCTCTGTGTGGCTCACAGGAGAAACCCGGAGGCCCTCTAGAGGTTGAGAAATGAAACAATTAATTTTTTTTTGCAACCTTTAAAACCATGTCAGGGTAACAAAAGTCTTGGCAGGTTCTTCTTCTTCTTCTTCTTATTCTTATAAAAGAAACAAGGTGGAAGGAGGGAAGAAAGAAAGAAGGGAAGAAAACAGAGAAATAGCATTACCACCCACCCCATGGATCCAGCGATGTCTTCTCGATTAGCGAGTAGAATTTCTTTTAGTTGTGGTCCTTTCAGCTGCTGTCCAGGGTGGAGGAACAAGCCATGTGGCTGCAGGACGGTGCCTTTTTATAGCGTCGGACTCTCCTGGAACCCTCCCACAGGTCAGACTCACTCACAGGGATCTGGTGAGCTCCAAACCCAGCTCACATTGTGCCCTGGCAGGCGCTGCAACGTCTGCACAGCTGTCTCCGGGCAGTTTGTTGCGGGGCAGTTTATCTTCACGGCCTCATGGCACACAACACAGAGAAGCGTCTCCTGTCTCTGTGGAGCAGGATCTCCTCTCAGCTCCCTGGCCATTTGCCCAAGCGGCAACGAGCTGTCAGGTCCCTCATCTTTTGATGAGACATACACAAAAAAGCTCTCTTGACCTTTGCAAGCATTCATCGAAGCTAAGGGAAACACAGTGAATGCAAACTACATTTTTAAGATAAACCTTTCCTATTTTCCACTCTAGTAAAAGAAAAAAAATGTAGATCCAGTTCACTGTTTTAATTGAGAATTAGAATGTATCTGGCCTTGTATATTGTATGTATGACATTTCTAATTAAAGTTAGCCATGGTTGAACTATAATGTAAAATGAAATTACCAGAATTAATCCAAATGTTTTTTTCATAAGAAACCAGAAAATGTGCCTTGAATAGATTGACTTAAGGGTATTAAACTACTATAAATTACTTCAAGTAATATTAAGGATCTGACTTAATTCAACAAAGGCAAGCAATTTGATTAAGTTGACACTATATGCCTATCCTGCCAATTGCCTCTGCACAGCTTGGGCAATATGATCTTTTATCCAGGAATCTGAAAAATTACATTTTGTCATGTATAGTTTTCAGAGGAGATCTGGGTCAAAAACATAAACCATAAAATAATTCGGATTTCTCCTTCCACTGTCAGTGGTTGCCTGTATTGTACTTGTAGATAAGCAGTGGTTCAGAGCAAGGATTCCTGACATGCCTTGCAACTATGCATCTTGCTTAGTGCTTCCAGCTGAAACATTGCTGATAAATTTCCATGGTGTGTATAACTTCCTTGATGACTGCTGAGGTTTTCAAGTGGTTTCTGATCTGGAAATGCATTTATCCATCTTACTAAATTCTACCCAGTTTGGGGGTTTATTTTGACATAATTGTGTCATGACTCAGATTTTACTGATAGTTGCTACTAATAATAAAAGGAGTTGTTAGTTTTGTACTGCTATCATATAACTTCAAAGACAAGTTAGAGAAAAGAAAAAGCAACAGCAAAACAATGAAAAACTCGGTTAACTGACTCTGGATACAAAATTCCATGAGAAAAAAAGTCTTCCATAACATAGGTATTCTCCAGGCTAGTGTCACAAGGCAGAGATCCATATGTCTTTTATATCTAGGGCTAACTCCTGGGTCTGTTAATAGGGAAGCTGACTTGGATTTTAACAGGGCCCAGAACTACACATTTATTCTTTAATTTTCAATAAAGCCATTCATATTAATACATTTTAGACTTTCAAATATGTGATGCTTAAAACCAGGGTTCACAAGATAATCAAAACCAATATTTAATGAAATATTAGTAGTTTAAACTGTAAACCACAACCTATATTCTTATTAAATGCTTTTAACACCAAACACAGCTATAGCCTGTTAACCAATTCTGACAAGACAACACAGTATAGATTATAATGAGCACCCATTTGTTCCTATATTATACAATTCTGAGGACAGTGTGCATTCTTTAACAGAAGTTATAGTTCTTAATATGAAAAACCATCTCTGTTGCTTTTTGTGGAATAATTTATAGAATCATAGGATGGTTAGAGTCGGAAATAAGGTCATCTAGTTCCAATCCCCCTGCCCTGGGCAGGGACACAGGGACACCTCACATTAGACCATGTCACCCAAGGCTCTGTCCAACCTGGCCTTGACCACTGCCAGGGATGGAGCATTCACCAATTCGTCATAGTGTAATTTGTTAGTTTTTACTATCCACTCTATGAGGAAAAAAGAAATCATTTTGTTGTCTCCCAGTGTTTTGTATGTCTGCCTTTGTGATGCTTATGACCTTGGCCAGGAAAAAAAAAAAAAATCCAAATATGAAATTTAGTGATATGAGATTAATAATACTGTGAACCAGTTCAGCAAGCAACTGAGAGACTTGGAGTCCCTAATGGAAATACAGATATCTAGTTCCTCTCTATGTTTATTATTGTTTAAGAAACATGTAGTTATTTTAAAGAAAAGCCCCTAAGAATCTCAGTAGGACAGGCAATGTAATAAGCTATCCATGTTGGTAATAAGAAAAGACTAATTAGATTTTTTTCCCTAAGATAAAATGTTCACTAAGTAGCATAATCATTCACATCTTATCACAAAGTTAAAAAAAAAAATAAAAAAGAATAATGGGATTCTGAAAGGGGTTTTGAGGTTATCACAAGCGTGCAATACATATAATCTGAACAGAGTCAATGGTTATAGATGTTGCTTAGCTGTAGTGATTCTGAAATATTGAAAGGCTGAAAACGGAAACAACCCAGGCACCTGCTCAGAGGATACCTCTGGAAACAAGGAGATACAGAATAAAGAAATTTCAGTGAAATGTGATTTATGCATGTGATTTATGTGGAGCTGAAACTAGCACTCAGATGCTGTATGTTATTTATATATATATGTTACATATATATGTTGTATGTACAGTGGCAGTATGATCCACAGCGAAATGCTCCACTAGGATGTACGGGTGGGTTTCCTGAAGTGGGGAAACCTCAGGGATAGCCAAGAGAGCCACCGTGAGCCCACAGTTCATGCAACAGTGACTGATGAGACCTACGCAGGACCAGGTGCAGTGGTGGCAAAGCCCTCCCTCCCTCTCCCCTCTGAAAGCCTGCTCAACCAGGAAGCAGCGATATCCACCTAGCAGAAAACCTTGGCTTCTCTGAGCTCTGCACCCACCATAGCTGATTCAGATTCCCAGACAAAGCTTCCACGGGAACACAGTACCACCCAGGTGTCAGGCTGCAGCATGTGCCCTGCTCTCATGCCAGTACTGATTAGTAGTGAGAACACCAGCGGGAGGTTCACCCAGGTAGAGGATCTTCTCCACTTGGTGGCAGAGCTGCTGGAGGAGGTGGGTAGGTTAAAGAGGATCAGGGAATCTGAGAGAGACTACTGAAACAGCACACTACTTTCCGTGGGACAGGTCCAGCAGGCAGACAGGACGTATGATAGGGAAGATTCCCTATCCTCTTCACTTAGCCGAATGTGCTGACTTTAAGGAAATGGCAGTATGTTCCTGCCAGATGCAGCAGGCACATTCCCTCTGTGACTCCCCCACCTTGCCAAATGCCCTTCCATAATAGGTACAAGGCTCTTCAAGTGAAAACAAACAATAATGAGGGTGATGGCTCATCTAGCTTGGAAGCATAGCCAAGATTAAAGTCAAAACTGCTTCCCTAAAGAAGAGAAGATGGGTCATTTTCAGAGGAAACTCACTAGGCTGCCTAGGGAAGTGGTTGAGTCACCATCCCTGGTGGTATTTAAACATATAGATGTAGATGGGGTGCTTAGGGACAGAGCTTAGTGGTGGCAGTGTTAGGTTTGTTTGAGCTTGATGAGGTTGATTCCAGCCTAAGTGACTCTATGTCCATGTTATAACATGCCAATGTTATAATAATTAAGAAAATACTTATATTTCAGTAAACTGAAAGAATAAAATCTGCATGGACCATTTTGTTTTATAACATCTGGCATCTATTTTTACATTTTTTGTGGGCTGAGAAGAAATAGTGCTGACAAAGCTAAGGTGAGAAAATTTGCTTAGGATATTTGTATATCCATTAAGGGATAGACAAAGCCTACATATAGGTTATTTAACTTGAATGTTATCCTCCCAATGTGTTAGTTAAAATAAAAGTTAGGGAAACAGAATAATTGGATATTTACACAGGGAGAAATTTCAGTGCACCCTGTCTTATTGGTAAATGTAGGAAGGAAAACAAACTCATCTGCAAGTATACATTAAATGTGCGGGTGTATTTGCTTTCTTTACCACAATTGAATTGCTTTCTTTCTGCTGTAGCTCACCTGAATTCTTCTTCCTCTGAGAGGATGGAACAGCTTCATCTGTCTATCCCTGTAGTCTGTTTATCTAAAAAGGACATGGTCTTAAGAGAATGATTCATTGTGTCTTTCTTTGAACTAGAAAGAAAGAAAAAATTGTAGATTGCAATCTTTATTTCTTTTTCTCTCTTAAGTATCCCATTCTTTCCTATCTTGACAGTATCTGATTTTTCATATGTTTCCATATTATAGGATTTCAGTATTCCTTAAAATAAAATATCTTCTTATGCATTCTTATGTTTCAGTTTAATTAAACTGTTCCATTGGAAATCCACTCCAGCAGCAACAGGAGGTCATATTAGCTCATATGTAAGTTTCCATCTCAATCCTGATTCCTGTGTTTTGCTCAGCAGCATATTCATTATTTCATGAAAGGAATAAATGTTTGGGAGAGATTAGGAAAACACTGCCAGATTAAGTTTCAGAAGGCTGAAGTAAGCATCAAATCAAAGTCTGAGTCAGGTGGAATTAATTCAGCATCAGCTGTTATCACACCCCTTTGTTGGTACAGCTGGGCCTGAAGGTTAAGAATACAAAAGAGTCGCTACTTGAAAGCATACTCTAAGGAAGGGCCAGATCTGCACGGGCTTGACCTAAATTGTAAGTGAAGTCTAGCTGCCATATATGTGTGGTGTGAATAGCATCAGTGCATCCTGAATCTTTCTTCCATACCCACTTTCCAGCCAAACCTTGATTCACAGATACTATGGGCAATAAAATGTCCTATTGCCATCTTGAGGCAGTTCATGATGTCCTTGGGCAAAATCATTATTAGTTGTCATCTGAATTTTGTACAAATACCATTTACTTGCTGAAAACACATTTCCTGCACAGAGAATGGAGTACAGGTTTCTGTCTAGTTAAATCTAAGAGACTTCTAGAACATTTGTGTTAATACTGTAGTAATCTGATGAGTGCAGTATAAATTACAAAGATACCTGTAAATGGTAGGGCTTTTTTTAAATGTTGACACTCTTATTCTCATCTACCCTGTGACACTTAACTTGCAGCACCTTATGTTTTCTGGAGGAATGCTATGGATTTCCTTCTAAGGCCCTGAAGTGAGAATACACTGTAATTACTAAATGCAAATATTTATGCTCACTCCACATTTTTGGTGAAACTGCATCTAAACATATTTCCCCTTTTACTTGTTTTTGTGAGCTTCAGTTTTAGAAATGATACATTAAAGCTTTAACAAGCGCTATAGTTACAGAGTGTGCCTCAACACATGGCTGTCCTTTTGAGATTAAAGTGAAAATTAAAATAAAAAAATTAAGTATAAAACAAAAAAACCCAACAGCATGTACGTGTGAACAGAATACACGGATGTCAAAAGGAAGAGAAAGAGCAACCTTCCTAGGAAATCTACCAGAATTTACAGAAAGGAGATAATGAAATAGCAATAATATTAAGCTGACCTGTTCAAATATTTATTCCAATTAAAAGAGTGATACCTATATAATTCAGGAATCAAATGACAGGAGATAAAAATGATGAATTAGGAAGCCTTGACTTTGAAAATTTAAGCCTAGCTTTGAAAATTACTGTTAAAAGATTAGAGACTTGTAAAAACCTGACAATTCAATTACATTCTGTATGGACTTTCAGAAAAAATAAAAAATAGCTGTGGGAAGGAGAAATATTCTTAGCATACAATTTAACAAGTTACCTTATAAATGATAATTAAAATAACCTAGGGCCACATAGTCTTTTCTTAGCAATGTCTCACCTATGAGAAAGACCAGATAGAATGATATACAGTAGTGAGTGCTACTCATTGGAGAAACAAAGTCTATCTTAAATTACTGAAAGCAATGTTTTTCATATACAGAGTTTGAAATGCAACAAAACTTTGAAATCATAATTAAAACAAAAGGATCTAAAAGGGGGAAGGTGGAAGAGGGAGGAAAGACATGGGGAAATAGGCTAACAACAAACTCCTTATTTAATATGCTTCTTTTCTTAAAGTCATATGTTCACTTGCTGTCACAGTTACAGAAGTGAGAGCTACCTTCTTTGACATGATCCATTTTACTAGCTTACAATCACAAAAGCTTATAGATTTGCTTGTGTAACAATTCTTGTTTTGTTTGCTTACTTTATTTTTGATTAACACAACAGTCAGTGCAGTGTTTTTTCTCTTGTCTGCACCATTATTTTTAGCAGAGTGGCATTGTTATTGCAGGGTGATGCTGAAGGATGCAGTTCGTGGGTAGAGGTTGTAATTAATTAGGTTAAGCATTTTACTTTTTCTGACATAGTGTAACTGTTACACTAATTATATTTGAATCTCTTTAAAAACTTTGTCATTTAAGATGTGTGCATTTATGTAGGACTTACGCAACAGCATTTAGGAAAAAAAAGAGAGATAATTACTACTAAAGGTTACAAACTAACTGGGCACTACATACCAGAACTACATGTCAAGGTTTATATTTGCATTTGTTCTAAAACTTATTGATGGAGCTCAAAGTTATATATTTATATATATATATATATATGTATGTGTGTGTATGTGTATCTCTGTGTATTTAAAATCTTGATAAAACTGACAAGTCTGTTAGGGTGCTAAAAGCTGAGTTTAGGCGTTGCATAAATAAGACTATACCTACTGTTCTATTTTGGTTCCCCTTTTTTTTGTTAGAGATTTAGAGGGCAAGACTCCAACCTGGAATATCAGTGATCATCAACCACGTTCTGATGTTTCAGTTGAAATTTCATCTTTCTAATTGTATATTGGTATAACAGAATTTATGAACAACTAGCTCCCGTATCATACATTCAGAAATACCTACCTCTCATAGCTCTTCATCAGAGCTTCTCCACCTTGAGCAAACCAGAAAAAAGTTAAAACCTAAGGCTGTGTGAATTGATCAGTGACAAAAATCTGAAGAAAAATGGATGCCTCTCTAAAAAGTTCAAGTGTCCCCTTTTTTATGTAGGTAGGTCTTGATTTCCACAGGAATTGCTTTTGAAAGCAGTATTTCTTTTGGGGAAGGAGTCATCTGGATGAATGCAACAACAGGTTGCAAACGAAATGTCAGATTGATACACAATCATAAGGACATGTTACTTGTTGCAAAAGACATCTTCAGAATAATTTTGAAGGTTGGGTTTATCCCTGAGTAAATAGAATTAACTTTATTTATTTGGAGGACATAACGAAGTCTGGGTTGGTCTGGGTTGGAAGGGAACTTTAAAGATCATCTAGTTTCAATTCCCCCTAGAACTGGAATTTCACCTTGCACTAGAACAGGTTGCTCAAAGCCTCATCCAACCTGGTCTTGATCACTTCCAGAAGAAGAGCACATTTTGGAAATGAGAAGTATGGTTGACAAAATAATAGTTATTTTGATTTCAGGTGAGACCACTATGCCTCATTAGATTTCTGGAGTGCTTTAAGGGTATTTTTACTGCCTCACCTAAAAAATCCACTGCGCAGGCTGGAAGGGCTTACTCTCACTTGTCTGTATGGACAGGCGAGGGTCGTAATGGCAGGTGACAAGGTGCATGGGAAGCTGCAGATTCAACCTTGCATGCAGGTGGACCAGCGCATGGATAGCTAGAGATTGTGCAGGAGATGTCAGTCCTGGTCGAACACTTCCTGATTGCCTAAACACCCTTTTTTCCAACCAGATTTGCATATCCCGCATGCCCTTGGTCATCGTGCTTGTAGTAAGCATGGTTAAAGCCCTTCCCAAATCTTCGTTTGCAAAGCCAAGCCGTCAATATAGCATATATTATACAGATTATTGCTGACAGCATTTGGTAGAGAGAAGGGAACAAGCATGAATGAGAAAAATATATGAGAAGAAAGCTAAGGGAACCCCAGAACTTAGGGAGAAGGGAGAATCCCCAACACCAGCATCACACATGTAATGACCCCAGAAACATATGGGGACATTAGTGGCTCACTGCAACACCCCCAACATCTTTATCTGGGGATGGCTGAAACTGCATAGCATTGGACCCAGAAGGACTTCAGAAGGGTGAGTGTAGCACAAAAAACAAACAAACAACAAACAAAAAAAAAGCAGGTATTAATAAATTTGCTTGTATAAAATATTTAAGGATATTATCATTGAAATCTGTCTGTATAGATGTTGATAGATCAATAGATCTGGAATTTAAGTGCTGATGTTATTATAAATGGATATAAAACTCCTTATTTAATTAGACTATTACAGTATTACCCTAACAAAGTCTTGAATGGGCATGTATTTATACATATACATCCACATGTACATGTGCCTATACATACTTCATATTTAACATTTATTTTTAGCAGACATTTTTAAATAAAATACAGCTATTTTTCTTCCCTATCTGCAAAAGATATAAGAATGTTTTACACAATTATGAGTAGTTTTCTGTGGTACCCAAGGTGGGGAAGAGAACTCAAAAACAGTGCAGCTTACCCACATTTACATTAGAAATATATATTAGGATGAGAAAACACTAACAAAGCCCTTCTTTACAACATGTTATAAAAACTTTGAGGAATGTGTTACTAAGCTGAAATGTCTGTACATAGGTTACTTTGGCAGAGATCCTTGGGAAAAAGAGTGAAGATAGACATTTTGGTGGGGAAAAGGAAACCTGCTGGCTTCCAGAGCACATGAACACAAATATCTTCATGAAGTAGCAGCTGGCAATCACTGAAGCAATCAGATATGAAATGGAAAGAATGAAACAGTCATCAGCTCCTGATCAATATTTAGTCCACTTAGAAAGAAAGGTGTCTAGTATTACTTCTGGTACAGTGCTTGTTAACTCAGTTATGTCATGTTTTCCCTTATGTCTTGACATTTGAATCTTTAACAGGCATTGTCCTTGGAATGGAAGCTTACATATGTCTTCATCGGCATCATTTTTTAGGTTTTGGACCCTTTGCAGTTCAACAAAACCATCTTTACTGAATAAAGTTCAGCCCTTTCAAAAAAAAGGAGATAATAACAGTTATGATTATAAACAGGGCATAATACTTATGAAATTAACAGATTTAATAACATAGTCAACTAGAGTCTGTTTTCATAAGTTACAATACTTGTGAATAGCAAAATATCCTAGGGAAAAACCTCTCTCAAACCAATTATGTGTATTTCTATATGCCCAAGCATAATCAAGGAATGTACAGAGCAAGGGAACAATACAGGGTGACATGAAAGGGTAAAGTGGGAATTGTTGTAAAAGCTGGTAGAATTGTATCTTCCTTCAGTTTCCTTCACTTCCCTCTCCTGTTTTCCAACCTCTGTTTGAAAATAGGGCTCAAATAGATGCAAGCATGTCCCTTATGACAATTTATTCTATAGCATTTAAGGGGCTTTGCCATACTGACTTATGCCTGACTTACCATGTGCGCATAAAAAAGCTTTGCCAGGTGTTGACTTCATTATGTTCTCCAAATAAATAAAGTTAATTCTATTTACTCAGGGATAAAACATGAAAGAGAGAATTTGGAATAAGAATTATTTACCTGTTGTAAACAATGATTCCTCAGAAAATACATTCACTGATTCGGGGAAATAAATTTACTAATAACATTCTTGATAAAATCCTCTATGAATATCCAATGAGCCCACAGCATTCAGGACACAATGAATAAACTCTATGTAATCTTCCTCCCAAAGAAGATTTCCACTACAAACTTGTAACATAAACTGGTTTGCAGGCCCTCTACAAGCTTTTCCTATACTAAATTATGCTGGGTTTTTTAAAATTAATGTATATTTCTTCCCACATAATTTATTTTTATTTCACCACCACCTATTCCAACAAAACCTGTCTTGATTTATACCTGTAAATTTTACAGTAACAATAATAGTAACTAATAGTAACACGTAATTGTGGTGAACTAAATTGGTATATAAATAATAGTATATCTACTTGTCCTCTTTGAATTCTCACAGGGCATAAAATAAGCATCCTGATTATCATAATTGCTTGTATTTGTGTTGTGTCAAATTTCATACATATGTATTAAAATCCTAACCTGAAAAATAGTGTGATACTTTACTAAAAAAAAAAAAAAACCTTTTTTTTGTATCCTTAATAGCAAGCTATATTATATAAAACATACATTCTTTATGTTTCCATTCCTGAGAAATTTCTACAAACCCACTAACCCTTTTGCTTATGGTTCACTTTATCTTAGAACTTCTGCAAGAAGTTTGTTCAATATTTCTTTATTCCATATCCTTCTACACTATTAAATGTACACTATGTACATGTTATTAATAAAAAAATAAACTAAATGGATCAAGTTTTTCAACTTCCTCTGGGGCAGTCAATGTTATAGCAGGTAGCAGACACAATAGAGAATTGATGCAGAATCTGCAGACCCTGCATATATGTGTTGTGTATCTGTGTGCATTCACATCCTTTAAATCTGCTCTGCAAAACAGCAGAAATTTATATGTTGATACTGAGCACTGCAGGCTGATTATTTTGCTATTGTGTAGTGGTTTGCTACAAGATACTTCTATGCCTGACTTAACATGTGCGCATAAAAAAGCTATGAGCTCAGCATATACTATATAGATGGACTTGTATTTTGCTGATAACAGAACATATAAATGCGCTGCTACAGATGTAATTTATATATGAACAAATTAGGTTGAAGATGTCCAAGTGGACTATCTCACAAATACAGATGGTAATACTTGGTTTTCCAAAATAATTGTCCCACTAGGGGCAATTAACAAATGCAGAAAATACAAGAATCTGAATGTGCACCAAAACTATTTATTATTAGGGAACTCTGTTCTTATTCAAAAACGTCACCAGCACTGTCAACTGCCAATTATACAGGTAAAATTTCATTCCAAATGGATGAGTTTTTTTCATATTAAAAATGTTATAATGGCCAAAAAATTAATTTGCTGTGTTCCGCAATCTTCCTGAAACCTACTTAGAGAGACAACCTTAGTGAGATTACTAGGGGAAAAACTAAACACTGAAAAATAGACTTTAAAATAGTTCAATAATGCAAAGCAAAGTGATCAAAATATGCTTCACAAAAAAGAATCCAAATTCAAAAATGCATGTCAGCAACTGCTACATGATTTAAATTAGTTGTCAATCTGAATTAATTCTGGTGTCAGAGCTACAAGAGGCACTTTTTTGCTGTTTCATGGCTATTTAGGGTAGAAAAACATTATTATCATGCCCTGTGTAAAATGGTGCTGAGAAAGTTGGGGATGTTTAGCCTAGAAGAAGAGAAGTCTGTGTGGAAACATCACAGCAGCCTTACAGTATCTGAAGGGGGCCTACAAAGATGCTGGGGAGGGACTTTTCATCAGGGACTGTAGCTATAGGAAAAGGGGTTATTGGTTGAAACTTAAACAGGGGATGTTAAGGTTAGATATAAGGAAGTTCTTTACTCTGAGGGTGGTGATGCACTGGAATAGGTTAGCCAAAGACGTGATAAATGCTTCATCCCTGTCAGTGTTCAGAGCCTTGGGCAACATGGTATAGTGTGAGGTGTCCCTGCCCATGGCGGCGGCCATGAAACTAGATGATCTTAAGGTCCTTTCCAACCCAAATCATTTTATGATTCTATAAATCACAAAAGATTCAACTGACCTCTATAGGAAAACCCAGGATGTAAGATGTATCTTTGCCCTTAGGTATATATGAATATCCATCTGATACACAGATCTAGCTGGAAAACCTGAGGAATTTACACCTTCATATCTGCTTAAGAGGTGGAGCTGAATGGTCGTAAAGACAGTAGCAAACAGTGGTGGCATTTCATTATAAAGGTTGGTTCTAGCAGGGAAATCCAGTACTGCTCTTTGAATTTGGCTTGCTGCTGTGTGGCACTTTCAGAGGTATGAGCTGAGAAAGCCCCTAATGTACCTGATGACAGAAGGTTAATTTCAAAATGCACAGAACAGCAGAAGCAACTACTTGCCTAGCATACAAGCAGCTGAGCTGACTAGGAGTTCACAGCATGAAATAGCAACCAATTAGAATAAAATCTAATTGTCTTTACCTGAGAGAGTGAAAGTCTGTCCTAAACTCTAGGCATCAGAAATGGCAATGAATAGGACATGACACAAGCTGCTATTTCCTCAGAGGAATCTAACCTCTTTTCCTAGCAGAAGATTTTACCCTCAGTTCAGTTCTGAAAACCTTAATCTGAAATTCCACTGAAACCTATCATCAATTTATAAATTGTAAAAGTAAAAATGAAAACAAAAAAAGGTTTCTTTGGATGCCTCTCATAAAAAATCAAATAATCAAAAAAACCTTTTAATTACACATGTGCTCATGCTTGCAAATACTTTCTTCTGAAAAGTATCCCTACATGTGGAATCAGCTTTGACATCTAAAAGCCTTGACTGTGTTTTAATGTTTATTCTATATGTAGAATATTCTCAAGTTATCCACAAAAGAAACCAAAATGTTTTGTGTAAGAGAAAAAAGACAAAAAAAAAAAAAAAAAAGAAAGAAGCCTTCTACAGAACCATGTTCTTGTCAGGGATGCTGATACAACTAACTGTGCTTGGGGTGCAAAATACTGAAGAATGTTTTCAATCACTCTTGGGAACTGGAATGCTGAGTGCTGTCAAAAGTCACAGCCTGAACCCAGATCCGTTTGACCAGTTCTCCTCTCTATCAGATTTCAGTAACCATTTTTAGTCATCTAGTTACTACGGAAATCAAAACTATTTTGAACATGTTTATATTCGTACTATAGTTACATGAAATTCTTAACAGAAAAATGGTTTACAAGAGAAATAATAAAATATCGAACACACACTCATACACACGGAGTGCTGTCCATGTCAGTTTTCCTCATACAAGGGGAGTTATCCTGGTTTTCTGTAAAATTCCATTTTCATGGAAAAATATGTCACAAATACCAGCACCTATATTAGCCTTTTGAGCTACTCTGAGGGGATATCTCATGCAAATATAGAGAGGTATATATTTTAATTTCTACATTTGTGAAAGTGAGCACCACCTTTTTAGTTCCTGCTTTTTAGTTTCTAGTATTGACAGTTTCTGCATAAGGTGATTATAGTCTATTATTTCTTACTGAAGTCTAGTCAAGATTTATGCATATTTCCTCCGATTTACCTTATTGTTAAAAAATAAGATAAATATACAGGTCAAAGTACCTCAAAAGCAAGACTTTTTTTTTCTCACTAAAACAGATTATCAGCTCTACTCAGTGTATATAACTTCTATTATTACCCTTTACCATAAAAATTTAGCAAAATATAGTAGGCAGCAAATGAGTAGATATCAGTACATGGAAAAACTACCTACACTGTTGCTCAGCTGAGTTTCTATGCCACTGTCTTTTAAATCTCTGGGGAAACTGCTTGCTAAAGAATAAATCAAAGGTACTAATTGCAACTAGTCTAGTTGTAGTACTATAAACCATACTTATTATATATTATAAAAGACAAAGGTGCCAGTATATGGTTTTTAATGTGAAACCAAAAGTTTTAAAAAATCTTTTGACAAATCTGTAAAAATATGTCACCAAAAAAAAAATCATATCATGCAGATGAAGTAGAAGTCACTGTTGGATAAATTCACAACCATTTTATGTTTCTTCTTGAATAGATTGTGCACCTGTGTTCCTTATAACATCTGGGCAGAGATTGTTATCTAAGCCTTATAAATGAATAACAAAGTAGAGATCTTAAAAAAAAAAAATCAGTAGATCCAAGCATCAAAAAAAAGACAAAATATTTATTTATCTTTCAGAACCACAGCAAAAGAAAATCTCATTGACTTTTGCGTTCTCTGATTTGAGTCTGAAGATTTAAGGAGTTAGCAAATACATCCCAGTGAAATTTTTGTAAGATAACAGTAAAAGATGCTGTCTCCAAGTTGACTTGAATTAAATCTCTGTGTTCTATGTAGTGTGCTTTGACTTTTAAGAAGATGAAAGATCTTTTATAGCATTAATATATCACCAGTACAAACCGGGGCTCTGAAGGCAGAGGCAAAAAGGTAGCAGTCATCAGGATTTCACAGGAACAAGAATTATTATTGTCTTTATGTTGGTGTTTTTAAGATAGGGGGTGTTAAATAGAAGTTTGTGCTTAGAGCTTTTAAATAAAACAAATTATAGAATCTTTTGCAGAAGGCAATACTCATATGGGGAATTGAATCTCTCACATAGGATAGTCAGCTGATGTCCAGATGCTGACACCATTTTGTTGAAAGAGTCTCTGCAGCTGCATAAAAATCATAGAATCATAGAATTATTTGGGTTGGAAGGGACCAAGGAAGATCATTTAGTTCCACAATACACACACACTGTCTAATATCTAATGTATACCTCCCCTCTTTCAGTTTTCCCTTGATTTGTCACTACATGCCCTGGTAAAAAGTCACTCTCCAGCATTCTTGTGGACCTCCCTCTAGGTAGTAGAAGGCTGATGTCAGGTCTCCCTGGAGCCCTCTCCAGGCAGGAGTGCAACTCTCTCAGCCTGTCTTGTGCTCCTGCCCTCTGATCATCTTTGTGGCCCTTCTCAGGATTCAATCCAGAAAGTCTATGTGTCTCCTGTGTTACCCAAATTGTTCTGCCTATATTGTTATAGTCCACCTTCTGTATGGTCCCGCATGATCACTCTAACAGATGCATGACCATTGTTATTGATTATCTCAACCCATGTCCAACAGTCCTTTTAGCTGTCTTAAATATGTGAAAAAGACTATCCTCCGTGAACATTTCTGCTATTGTGGGAACAGTTAACACAGGCTATTAAAAATTACCAATGTTCAGTTTGATTAGTTTCTCCATCTACAACAATACTTACCTCAGTGAGTCCCTTGCACAGGCAGATTCTCTGCCCAGAATATTAATCAACCATCAATTTACTAATCAACAAGTACATGAAGTGCGTGCCAGGTGGTCTAGGCACAGCAGAAGTCAACTTGTGGAATCTCCTGCACTGTTTGGAATTCTTTCTTGGAGAACAGTAAGAACTAGTCAGGTTCCAACCCTGTGAACCGTCTTATCTGAAGTTGATGTCAAATCAGTCCATTGCCTCATCTATGACAGACTACTTGGGGAGTACTTTGACCTCTCAGGGAATTGATGACTAAAGTGTAATGGGCTTGAACAGGCACAGGCACATCTGAAATACTTTGTTTACTTACTGCAAGAGCTTTTCCAAGTTTGTATGTAAATCATATGTTACACTAAAGTAGAGAAATTTTCTGGGAACTATACTGGCTTTCTTAACAACTAATCTCTTTTCCTTTTGAAAGGGAAACTGGTTCTTCCTATTATTGAGCTTTTTCTCAACAGAATACATACTTTAATAATTTCTATTTAGTCATTTGAAATGCTTTATTTCTCCTGCTGATGCTTTTCAGGGAACTTTTAATAGCTCAGTAGTTCCAACAGGTGTTCTCTCAGACTCATAATGTTTATTTGGTTCCTCACTGTTTAAATAAGAAGTTAGAGCTTTAACAATTTCCCCACATGAAAGATCAGTCTTTTATTTAATATTATATGAATGTATTTTTTTCTTCTAGAACACTTACCTCTAAGCCACAGGAAACATTTTAATGATGCATTTATAAGCAATCATACACTTTATTTGAAGAGATGTTATGAATCTGTAGCTGATTTTAATGGAAGATATGGTATGTCTTCTATAATTCAGATACTGGTTTTATAGCCTGTATGGTTTGGGTTGGTTTTGTTTTTTTTCAAAATGTCACAATACACTGTATTTCCCCCTCCTTTTTTTTTTTCCCTTCCCACAAGCATTAAACGTACTCTAAGTCAATTAGCGGAAGATTTAATATTAAATTTCATACATCTGAAATGGAGGTACCTCATTAGAGTCAGAAAAAACATTTACAAGGATAAAGCAGCTGCTGTTTCATAAAGACCTATGGGATCTAGGTATCTAGATGCTTTGTGTTAATTTTTCCCTCCAGATTTAAAAGGGCACCTAATAACTTTGGTTCTGGAAAAATCTTCCATCATGTACATTTTAAAAGCTTTATAGAACAGTGGCTTTTATCATGAAGTATTAATTTTTTTTTAGTTGTGCTTTTTAAATTGAAAGCTTAATTATATTAGCTAAGTTTAAAAATATGAAATATTATAGTTTTTAAAATAGTGTCAATAATAAATATTGCATATTGTTCCTTAAAGTAAAGGAATAGTCAACATCTTGATTCATTCAGAGGTCTGTTCTTTTTCTGATGGAGAAGAGCAGCAGTTTATTCAAAGGATTCTTTTATTCACAGGGTAAATAAAGAACACCAATATTTTCAACTTTGTGCCAATGACATAAAAATAATTTGGGTCCCGAGTCTCATCCAATGCTCATATATTCTTAAAGCAGTAAATTTACTTTGCATGCAAATGTCTATTACATTAAATATGAGCAGACACCTGAAAGAAGCAGAAGAGTTATTGCATATGGTATGATCAGTGATGTTACTAAGGTTATTACCATGGGGTAACCAGGGTGGGTTACTAGGCCCTGAAGGAAGGCTGTGGATATGAGGATACTGTAAACATCGGAACAATTCCTCTGACCTGCCATTTATCCCTCCTTATTTTAGGGAGGTAGTTTTGTTTTGGTTTTGTTTGTTTTTTTTTTGCATTTATCTTCTTTTTTTAATTTCTCTTTCCTTATTTTTCAAAAGGCCTTGGAAAGCTACAAGAGGTTATCAGGATGGGTACATTGCCCTAACGGGCATCAATAGGTCTTCCATTGAACATATCTAACTGGAGCTCTTAGTACTCACCAGGTGTAAGAGCAAGATGGGTTTATCATTCAGTGCAGTTACAACCGTATTAGTCAACCTGATTACAAGCCACTATCAAAACAGCAATACTAAGGACACATGGAACCTACTGATACTAAATTAAAGCTTCAAACTATATGTTGAAGGCTGCTTTAATTGAAAGCTGCCTAATGTTGGTACCACTAAAAAAAAATAATAAAAAAAAAAAGTAGATTACAGATATGCACCATTATATGCATACAGACACAAAGAGATATAGGAAAGATTTTGCCATAACCTAATACCTGAATCACTGTAGCCTGTTAATCATATTCTTTAAGTCAATGTGCTGTGGTATAGAAGAATTTGCTAAAAATATTCCATAACTGCACAACTTCTTAAAGAACCAAGACTATGTTAAGCAGGAAACATATACTAAATAAAATAAATGCTTACCACTCATTAAACCTTTTTTTTTTATATATATATATATATATACCTTATTTAAACAGGGGAACAAGGAGTTTGGGTTCTCTCAATCATCCCCCATCTTTTATGTTCAGACACATCAATATGTCTGAGGGTCATTTCCTCTTGTGTGTAGTTATCGCAAAAATAGACTTCTGAGTAGATGTAAACATTTAAGATTTTGTGAGCTCTGAGTAGAAGGAAACAAACACCCTTCTCCCCAGACAGGTTAACTTTTTTTTTGTAGTTTTTTTCATGAAGAAATGGAGTGGTACCATTCCTGTGCCATCACAGAATGAGACTGACTGGAAAGTAGACATAATGCAAGTTTAATTTATGTTTTTGTTTAGGATATTTTTGTGTGTCCATAAATTGTTAGCAAGTGTGATTCTTAACTGAATTGATTAAATATTATTCATTCTTCTGTTTACTATTTATTTAATCTATTACCTTTGAAACATGTCCAGTATTTATTTTTCTGAAAAGTCATATAAATACAAAGGTAATTAAAATTATTTAAATGTACAAGCATTTGTCATTATGGATAACAAAAATCCCTGTAAGATAGACCACTGTTCTAAAAAGAACATCTGAAAGAGCAGGCTTGTGAAAGAAAGGTGATATGAAATTGTCTAATCTGAAATGAAGTTTAGGGAAAAAAAGAACAACAATAAACTGTTACTTGAAGGAGAAATCAGTTCAATATCAAATTTGTGAAGAATTTTGGAAAATAGTAAGAAACATTTGAAATACAAGGAAAAAGGAAACAATTGCTCTCAATAAAATAATAAAATTAGAAAAGATGATTTTTCAGGTCAAGGGCATTAGGTTTGAAGAAGTCTTGAATACGTAAAAGGACAAACATAACACCAGGAGGAATTACTTAGAATAACAGATTTGCTACAACTTGTTTTGATGCGTAGACTGTGAACTCAAATGTTATTTTGTAAAGATACCTTAAAACAGTTGTGTATTTTGTCTTGGCAGAGACAAATGTATATAAGTAAAATCACTGCTACAATCTACATCCATAGGTTTATCACATGATTTTTACCATGACAGCTCTGGGTAAATTTATTGGTCATATAAATATCAAATATAAGTATTCTTTTTTATAGTACATATTGGAATGAATTGGTGCAAAAGAGTTTTCCCATAAAGAAATGGTCCTCGATACAAATTCTATCATCACAATCAACCTAAAATATTCAGGAAGAAGGACGCATCTTTGTGGAAGCGTGGTTAGCAGACAAAGGTCACATTCCCTTGACTAAGCTTGGTCAGGGACCAGTTCTGTAACGATGGACATAAGAAGCAATTCCAACTGTCTGGTCTTAGCCGAACTCTGAGGCTTATAGTCCAGTTACCCAGGCTGCAAGGCCTAACCTCAGGTTATTAAGGGTCAGCTACGTGCTATAGAACAAAGAGGCTTAGTAAGTTGTACAACAAAGAGACTTGGTAAGTTGCTCAAGGTTAGCAGGATGTAGGAGCAGGATAGTGAAGTTGCAAGAAGCACACTAAAAGTAGCAAATGTAACAGAAAGCAGAATTTTCCTGCTCGCTTCTAATCTTCCAAGAATGTGTGTATGTAGCAGTTTAACACTATATATACCCTGGACTTAAGCAGAATAAATGGATAATTTTTATCAATCATATTGATTGTGCTGTGTTCCCTCTGCATTGCGACGACATAAAGTCTCCGACACATCTTATTTGAAGTTAAAAATGACCTGAAAGCCCCAAAAGGTTTTTTCTGGTGGTGTAAGTTTATTATTATGTTTCAGTTAGCTCCTGAGAACCGATTTTGGTTTACTTCTTGTAATTACAAGTCAACCCCATGTACCAGTACAGTTTGGGGATTGACCTGCTGGAAAGTAGCAAAGGGGAAAGGGACCTGGGGGTCCTGGTGGATAGGAGGATGAACATGAGCCAGCAATGTGCCCTTGTGGCCAAGAGGGCAAATGGCATCCTGGGGTGCATTAGAAAGGGTGTGGTTAGTAGGTCAAGAGAGGTTCTCCTCCCCCTCTATTCTGCCTTGGTTAGGCCGCATCTGGAATATTGCATCCAGTTCTGGGCCCCTCAGTTCAAGAAGGACAGGGAATTGCTTGAAAGAGTCCAGCGCAGAGCCACAGAGATGATTAAGGGAGTGGAACACCTCCCTTATGAGGAGAGGCTGAAGGAGCTGGGTCTCTTCAGCTTGGAGAAGAGGAGACTGAGGGGTGACCTCATCAGTGTTTACAAATATGTAACGGGTGGGTGTCAGGATGATGGAGCTAGGCTTTTTTCAGTGATATCCAGTGATAGGACAAGGGGCAATGGGTGTAAACTGGAGCATAGGAGGTTCCATGTGAACATCAGGAAAAACTTCTTTACTGTGAGAGTGACAGAGCACTGGAACAGGTTGCCCAGGGGGGTTGTGGAGTCTCCCACATTGGAGATATTCAAGGCCCGCCTGGACAAGTTCCTGTGTGATGTACTCTAGGTTACCCTGCTCTTGCAGGGGGGTTGGACTAGATGATCTCTTGAGGTCCCTTCCAACCCTTGGGATTCTGGGATTCTGTGATTTGTCATTTTTCCAGTCACCACAAGAGGTCCCAAATTATTGAAGAAGCAAACTCAGAGACAGCTATGATTAAAATATGCACAAATATATCATAAACCCCAAAATCAATAACATTAGTTACTGGATACACACTCCTAAACATTTTTTAATCAACTTTTCCTCTCTTTAAATGTTCTTCAGAGTCCTAATTTACGTAAGAGTTCACATGATGCATTATGCCCCTTTTATTCAGCATATTTCCAATTATAACACATTGAAAGCAAAAGAACATCAGATTGCACAGTGTCAGAGTTAACAGAAGGATGGAAATGGAATACCCAGTAAAAGAGACTTAGAAGCAACAAAGTGAATTAAATGCATCCATTCAATGAAAAAAGCTACAGTACATTTTCAAAGCACTTAACAGAGTACAGTAGATGCTTCTAAGTGAAGCACCTAAAAATAATAATTGAGTAGTTAGTTCCCAGTGGAAACAAAATTAAAAAAAAAAAATCAGCTGTAAAAATAAATACCTTTTTTTTTTAAGAATAAATACAAAATACCAGTTTTCAGTCAAATCCAACCTATTAAATGACCAAAAGGAAACACAACAAGAATGAATATAATTTATTTGCAGAATTATTAATCACTTCTGCCATTTTAACTTGTGGTTATGATTATAATTCAGCCATCACTGTAAATGTTAAGATAGATTTTTATTTTCATTTTAGATACAGGATTCTAAAGGGCTTCTTGAAACAGAAGAACATGCCAAAAATTTACTTATGACAACTGAGTTTTGTTTAGTTCTAGTTTGATCTTTTTAATGCAGAGCAAGGTCTTTTACAGATAGAAGACAGCTATACTCATCTTTTCACAGGTTTTGAATATTTTGCTGTGTTCCTCAATATCTTTTCTCAAAGATCAGCTGTTATTTTATGTGATAGGTAGGCTGATAAGGACTGAAATAATTTGGAAAGACTGTACTGGGATGTCAGCTGAATTAGTATATCGCTACAAAGAGATCAATAAGGAGGTTATGTTTGTCACCTTTCTCTTCACTTGCTAATGCCTCTGATCTAGTGTCGGAGTTATTACTGCCCTAGTATCACAGTTAGTCAGGTTCTCTTGCACATTTACTGTCTCCTAGGAAAATATTTACACTGTCATCTTAAATTACAATTTAATAATTGACTTGAGCTCAAACTACCTTATGCTACTTGTTTCTGCAAATAACCCCCACTGGATCCTCGCTGTCAGTAACATTAATATGTAGACTATTAATTTCCACAGGTCTTCGCATGCTTAATCTTTGCCCCAATACATACAGGCTTAGCTCCAATAATGGTGTGGTTTATTTTCACCTGTGTTTCTTTCTGGTGTTGGTGTTGTTGGTTTTTTTTTAGTTCAGAAGTTAACATGGACTCTTTTATTTTGTTTGATACAATGTTAGTCTTCCTAAAAAACTATGCTTAGTTTAGAAAAGGATGAAACAAGAAAGAATGAGGGAAAAAAAAATTATTTTATCTTAAATTTCCTCACTTGTAGTTGCACCTGAAAAATTGCGAGGGTTGGACTTATTTACATTGTTTCCCTTTCTGTGAAGATCCTTATAGATTTTAATAAAACAAAAGTAACCCATCACACCATTTGAATAAGAAGAAAGAAAGCAGGGAGAAGAGGGTTTGTAAAACTAGCCATTGCCAATGAGAGCTAGAGGGGGTACACATCCTGTGGAGCTAACTTAAAACAAACACCCTCCTGTTTCAAAGCCACAAATGTAGCTACATTCACCAAGGAATGCATCCTTTTGTTTTTCCTTTTTTATCTTCCTGAGCTGAAGAATCCTGGATTGCTTACTCATTTTAAAGCACATATTCCATACTTGCTCATCCTTCTTGCCCTTGCCTCAACATTCTCAGCTGTACTATATCTAGGAAATGTAATGACAAATAGCATTCAAGATGTAATAACCACTTCAGCAATTTCTGGTCAGGAAGAGGGGAAAGTATATACTTACAGTATGAATACCCTCCCAATACTCAGTACATCGGAGTTTTCTTGAAACAAAAGCACAAAGTAAAATATTTCTTTTTTATTTTAAATAAGGAAGAATGAAGCAACAATTTCTGCACTAAATGACTATAAGAACTGATCATATAATTTTTAAGATATCTGCTCTCCTAGAACAGTTATTTCTCTGTGGTAAATTCTGGGATATTTTAAATTCACTTCCAAAATGCCCATAGTCACTGTTGACTGTTGCAGAATGGCTCCAAGAGCAAGGCCAGGGATCCTTGGAGGCCTTGTGCGAGCAAAGCAAAGTGTAGGCCTCACATGTACGTGACTTAAGCTGAAGGACACACTGCCCTTGAGCTCCAGGGAAAGTCCCTAGGGGCCGGGTTGCGGTTGCCGATCCTTGAAAACAGGAGCTGTATCTGGGAGGAGAATAAATGTAACCGTTTAGAACTAACCAATGCTGTTATGACTAGTAGGCATAATTAACACAATGAGTATATAAGCGATGTGCAGCACAAATAAAGCAGAAGCTTGCTTATCACTCATATTGGGTTGTTGTGTCTTGCTTCTCCTCGCCGTTGGCAAATGGCGCCCGAACAGGGACCCTGATAATTGGGGCCTTAAGCTGGGAACGGCGAGTGTGAGCGGCACCGGTGGCAGCGGCCGGGGAGCGCAGGCGGTACTACTGCGGTGGTGTGACTGACTCGGGTGCTTGGACTGACCAAAAGGAGTCCGCCGCTGGGGCGAGATGGAGCTGCTACACGGGTGGATGATCTGCTGACGGACGATCCAGGGACCGTGGTTACAGGATGATCCAGAAAAGGACGATCCAGAACAGGCAACAAGCCGGCTGAAGAAAATGAACCAAGAGGTAGCCCCTGGTTTATTACAGTGCTTTTTAGAAAAGCGGAGAATTAAGCCTGTGACTCTAAAGCAGCTAGCAGGTCTAGTGGCTGTAGGGAAGGCTAAGGGATTCTTTTTGGATCCGAATACAGTTTTTGAGGAGAGTGAGTGACAAAAGTTTGGTGATGAACTATTTGACTCAATGCTTAATGATAATAAAACTGAAAAGAAACTTGGTAAGCCATGGAAAAAATTAATAAATTATATAAAAAGACAAAAGGCAGAAAAGAAAATTGCCGCTGTAGTAACAGCGAAACTAGGAACAGACGTCCCCTGGTCAGTTGAAGCTGGGGGAAGATTGCAACTCGTTTTCCCAACTCGCAGGGTGATCCCTGTGCTTGGAGCACGTGGTTTTTCCCCCACCTCTTAATCGCAGAAGCCTCCTCAGCATATGAAGGAAGAAAAAGTAAAATAACACACCCGAAAAGACAAGCAGAAAGTGCAAACGTGGTCACCTCCGACCCAGAGAAAGAAGACCCCAAATTGGAATTGGAACCAGACCCAGAGTCTCCGTCAGAACCGGACTTGTACCCTCCCCTTCCTGATCCCAACTCAGACTCAGACGGTTCAGACAGTTCGGCTCGTCGGCAGATGTGAACCAGCCTCAGTGATGGTCAACTGCGACAGCTGCTGAAGAAATTAAAGTATTGGAGACAAAGGAAACCTCCGAACCCTCTGCCCCACCCTCCTACAATCCAAAGAAAGGGGAGTGGGAGGGGGGTGTTGGGCACAGGGTAGGGAATTATGGTAATAACCCTGCTAAACGTTGGCGTGGGATGATCAAAGATGCAATTGTTATGGGGGAATTTTTGGCTATGGGTCCCTTGGCATTCACGGGGGGAAAGTAGTGGGAGGCATTGGATTTAAAGGTAGTAAAGAAGACACGTTAACCGGTAACATCCTACGGGTTAAAATCATCGTATATTCAGACAATAATCACACATATTTTTTCTGAGCACAGCAGAGGCTACTGCCTTTGCCGCTGCTGTTAAACCCCTTCTGCAATAAGGTTAGAGTGATCATGGGGACACTAAAGGTATGAGATGTTATAGTGTACTGTAAAGAAAATTAGTTCAGCAACCTGCCTCCCCCCCCCGCCCAACTCCCCCCCCCCCCCGGGTAGTGTTACTGGTTTTGCAAACAGATGTATTAAATGTGACAAATTTAGCCACAAGACGTTTAAATGTCGTTCAAAAGGACACAACACCCACCCCCTCCCCCGAACCTCCAGGGAGATGAGACCAGTGTGGGATACAGACATACTGTATGCTTTTTTGGTGGTGCGAAGGTCTTTCATATGCTCTTATCAGGGGTATCTGGCAAACTGTGATGAACTGTGGACTTATAACCCCATATACAACTCATTTAATACAGTCTCTCTGTGATACTCATGTACTAGAAGCTGGTAAAAATAAGTATGTCCAGGTTTCTATCGACCTTTGGAGACCTTTATAAATACTGCTGGCTACTTGTTCCAACATAGGCTGGCCACCTGTGTCGGAATGAGTGTGCATTTTGGTCAGTATAAAAGCCCAAGCCTCATGCAATGTGGGGGAGGCAGAGCCTCTGCGGGGCCGCCCGCTAAGGTTGGGCCTGCCACCTCGCACTGTGATGATGCTTCTCAGAGCTGGTTTTCTTGTTAGTCTCCACAGGGTCCTTGTGCCATGTTCTGTACGTCAGATTGTGTAGTGGAAGTAATGATTGTTGGAATTTTATGTTTCAAATATTGTAGTTGTGTGGACTGTGCTTTGGGATCCCATATATGTGTGTGTGTGTGTGTGTGTATGTTGAGGGCAGACGGTGTTCTGTGTATTTTTTGTTGTCGGGTTCATGTAAAAGTTTTTAACGGGTAGCAATTTAACATTTTGGGCAAGAAAGGGTTAATGCAAAAGTGCGGATGCCAGCAGATATTTATGGTTGCTGCTGAAGCAGGCAGGCAGCTGTAGCTGCTGCTGCTGTCGGGCAGGCAAGCGTTTGTAGCCGTGCAAAGCAGGGTGAGCGACTTTAGAAAAAAAAAAAAAGAGGATTATTTGATAAGAGTTCCGTCCCCATGTTAAAAAACAGCTGCCCTCCGATTCGCCTCCTGGTGCTCCACCGGTGGAACGGCCAGAATGGACACCAGAGCCGAGGAGAGAAATAAACAAAACAAAATAAAACAAAACCAAGCTTAATATATTTAAAGCAACCTGGGGGTTAAGTGGTTGGCTACGTAGCTTGATTAAGGCATGCATATATGAATTGATTGCTTTTGTTTTTGTTTTATTATTGATACCTTTCTTATTACAATGTTTGCAATGCTTACTTAGTAGGTCACTTAACAAAATTTTCCTTGTGTGACAGGAAGCATCCTAGGTTGTGCAAAAGAAAAACGGGGGAATTGTGGAGCAGTGGCTAGGTAATATAAATTCTGATTCTCATGAGGGCCTGCACAACCCAGGATTAGAGCCGAGTGAGACAGCCTTGAACTCTCTCTGACTCAGCTGAGCCGAAGAGGCCTGGAGTCGAAGAAATGTAAGCAGAACGCTGAAACAGGAGCTTGCTGGCCACAAGGAATGCACCGCTTATCGCAAGGCATGCACCCTGCTATTGCAGAGGTATGTGTGTAAAATTTAGCTTAGCCAATAGCAATGTACAGACAGGAGCTTGAAACGCTTTGCACATAGCTTTACTGCTGATTGTAGGTGTGATGTAAAGTTTTGGTCGCCTGACGCTATTATAGCAGCTTCTTTTCTCGCACCAGGTGTGGCTTCGGCTGGGGCCTTGGCTCAGTTAAACAAGTTAGGTTGCTGGCTTGCTAAGCAAACAAATGCTACATCGAAGGCAATTTCTGATTTGTTGTTTGATTTTGACTCTGTGAGACATGCAACACTGCAGAACAGAGCCTCTATAGACTTTTTGTTGTTAGCACAAGGACATGGATGTGAAGAATTCTACGGAATGTGTTGTATGAATCTGTCTGATCATTCTAATTCGATACAGGCACACCTGAAAACCCTGACTCAGCTTACCCAGCAATTGCAAGTGGGTAGTGACCTGAAAATAACTAAATGGTTGTCCTCATGGGGCATTACCGGTTGGCTTAAAACACTGCTATTTGAAGGATTGCACTTATGTATCATTATTTTAATCATTATAATTGTTAGACTTGTTTATAATTGTTTAATGAAACAAGTGAGCAGAATGACCAACAATGTTTTGCTCGCACAAAAAGAAAACGGGGTAATTTTTGCAGAATGGCTCCAAGAGCAAGGCCAGGGATCCTTGGAGGCCTTGTGTGAGCAAAGCAAAGTGTAGGCCTCACATGTACGTGACTTAAGCTGAAGGACACACTGCCCTTGAGCTACGGGGAAAGTCCCTAGGGGTCAGGTTTCAGTTGAAGATCCTTGAAAACAGGAGCTGTATCTGGGAGGAGAATAAATGTAACGGTTTAGAACTAACCAATGCTGTTATGACTAGTAGGCATAATTAACACGATGAGGATATAAGCGATGTGCAACACAAATAAAGCAGAAGCTTGCTTATTACTCATATTAGGTTGTCGTGTCTTGCTTCTCCTCGCCGTCGGCAGCTGACTATGCCTACTGTCATTTTACTTCTAGAATCTCTTTTATATTGTTGCTTAAAAGTCTAATTTTTTTTTTTTTACAGAAGTTCAATTTATAGATCTTCAATTAATTACGATTTCTTTTTATTTTGAAGAATTAACTACAGTTTTCTCTGGATGAGGAGACTTTTCATGGACTTCTTATCTTTTACCTTTTCCAGTTCTATTTACAGAGAACTGAATGTCTTGATCTAATGCTCAAGAGAACAAATGAACAATTTTCAGCATTATCTTTAAATCGAAAAATATGTTAAATTGAATTTGCATCAGAAATTTTGTTTAACCTGCATGTCAATGCTGTTTATTTTTGTCAGCAGTGAAAAGAATGAATTCATTGAAGAAACAGCTGATTGAACCAATAAAAAACATCACTGACTATGTCAGAAGGCTTTCTGTTTAAAGTAGGATAGTTAAATAACAGCTTCTGATCTGTGGAGATTAAAATTAGTTTATTCATTGTTAAAGCATAGTCTGTAATCATCACAACAGTGCAGAAATATAATTTCTTTGACATCTAGTCATTAGCACTGGTAAGAACTAATTAGATAGTAAGCTAGTGTTCCCAACAGTGGAACTGCTACAGATTTAACATATAAGCACAATCATTAAAGAATTCAATGTGCTTCACTGTCTTAAAGTAATAATTTATTCCCTTTTTTCCAGTGTTTGCCTAACAATGCTGTTGTAAATTAAAATTAAACCCAAATTAAAAAAAAAATAATCCAGTAAATAGTTCATGGTCTTGATTTAATTTGTACTGAAGTAGAGTTAAAACATATCAGCTAAACAAACCCTGTTTAATGAAATGTGATTTCTGGTAATGGCTAGAAGGGAACTTGCAGAACTCTTGTAAGAAAAACAGTAACAATTAAGAAAAATCATAGAATTCTGCTCTTCAAAACTGTAGTTTAATTATACAAATAACTTTAAGGTCTGTACAAGGTATTTAGGTCTTCTCTAACTCTTCTAGCTCTTACTGTTAAAATGACTGTAGATTTCTCCTGTTTCTCAAATTCTTTCAGTAGCTAACTATGTACACAATGTTCCACAGATATATTAACTAGTCCACTTTAGAAAACTCAGGCCTCTAACAGCCCAAATAGTGCTCTACACATCAACTTTCTAACTCTTCTGTTGTTGAGTACTTTCTTGGGTTATGATAGTATTTTTTACCTTGATTACACAAGAACTTCATGCCTGAACAGTAATGTTGTCATGAGGTTTCAATTAATTCACTTGTCCAGTGGAAAATTATTTCATCAAAAAAGGAGACAAAAAGTTGAGCCTTGATATCATCATCCCAGTTTGAAAGGTTGAAAAAATGAGGTGGAGTCTGATTAGTGACTATGGCATAAAGTCATAATAAAATGTGACAGAACAGAGTATAATTATGTAGTCAGATAAAATAACCACAATAAAAAAATATTGCACTGTTTGCAGGATTAAACTCTTCCAGTTGGCTTTTTTATTTAAAAAATTGCCCCAAACCCCAGAAGAACCAAGAATAAAATATATATTTGTATTGGAAAAAAAAATTGATATAAAATTTTGATTCATAGAGAATTTTGAAATCATGGCATTATGGAAGAGTTTGGGTTGGAAAGGACTTTAAAGATCATGTAGTTCCAATTCCCCTTCCATGGGCAGGGACACCATCTACTAGACCAGGTTGTTCAAAGCCCTCATTCAACCTGGCCTTGAACACTTCTTCCTTATGTCTAATCTAAATCACCACTTTCAATTTAAATCCATTCCCCTTTGTCCTATCACTACAGGCCCTTATAAAAAGTCCCTCTCCAGATTTCTTGTAGGCCCCCTTTAGCTACTGCTCTAAGGTCTCCCCAGAGCCTTTTCTTCAGGCTGAACAAGCCCAACTCTCTCAGCCTGTCTTTATAGGAGAGGTGCTCCAGCCCTGTGATCATCTTTATGACCCTCCTCTGGGCTTGCTCCAACAAGTCCACATCCTTCTTATGTTGGAGCCCCAGGACTGGACACGTTTCTCCAGGTGGGGTCTCATGAGAGCAGAGTAGAGGGGGAGAATCACACATGTTCTTTTCAATGCAGCCCAGCCAGATGGTTGACTTTCTGGACTGCAGGTGCACACTGCCGGCTCATGTTGAGATTTTCATGAACACCCTTCAGTCCTCAGCCTGTATTTATGCTTCAAATTGTGCCTACTCAGATCCAGGACCTTGAACTTGGCTCTGTTGAAATTCATTAGGTTTGCATGATACCACCTCCTGTCAAGGTCCCTCTGGATGCCATCCTCAGGTGTGGTGACCATACTACACAGCTTGCTGTTGTCTGCAGACTTGCTGAGGGCACCCTCAATTCCACTGTACATGTCACCAACAAAGATGTTCAACAGCATTGATCCCATACAGACCCATAAGGAACACCACTTATGACTGGTACATCGAGCCATTTTCCACAGCAATGTGAATCTGACCATCCAGCCAATGTCTTATCCACTGAGAGTTCTATCCACTCATTCATTCTCCCAGTCTCTGCCTTTTGCCTCTGTGACTTGGGTGGTGTGGCTGAAGCACTTGCCAGAGAAGACTAAGGGAAAAAGATTGTTGAATATCTCAGTCTTCTTCATATCTCAGGCAACCAGATCCTGTTGCTTTCTAGAGAGGACCCACATTTTTTCTGGTCTTCTTTTATCACCAATGTACCTGTAGAAGCTTTTGGTTTGCCCTTGACATGCTTGGCCGGATTTAATTTTATGGGGGCTTTAGCTTTTCTAACCTGTTTCTTGGCTGCTTGGACAATTTCTCTGTATTTCTCCCTGACTACCTGTCCATGCTCCCACCCTCTGTAGACTTCTGTTTAGTGTTTCAGTTTGTCCAGGAGCGTCTTGTTCAGTCATGAAGGCCTCCTGGTGTTTTTTCCTGACTTCCTCATTGTTGGGATGCATCGTTCCTAAGCTTGGAGGAGGTGATCCTTGAATATTATCCAGCTTGTTTGGACTGCTCTTCCCTCCAGGGCTTTATCCAATGGTACCCTACCAAGCAGATCTCTGTAGAGGCCAAAGTCTGCTCCCTAGAGTTTTCAGATTAGTCAATAAGGTATTAGTAATTCATGTGTATTTTTTGTTTAATATTCTCCCTATAACTTATATATCTGTCACAGCAGATGAAGTGGCTTTTATTTATATGAAACTAGAGGTTTGCAGTAGAATTTGTTTTATGTAAAGCTCAATACAATATTTTCTATCTTCAACAGGAAGACCTATAAGGTCTTCTGAAAGCTCTCTATGGAAATCTAAGATTTGAATGAAAAAAAAAATGTACCAGTATTTTTTTATTATATTGTGTAGAATACTTCAGAGCACAATGTTAAAATTTAATAGGTGAATTTTGTAAATATTACAGAACAGATGTTGAAGAGCCAACTCATTTTACACATATTAAGCACTCTAAAAACCCATTTTTACAATGTTAAAGTGTTACAATGGCCCATTTCAAATTGAATAAAACTATTCAAATAAACCCTTCATCCATGAGATTGTATAGGGCAAGAATTAATTTAATATGATGTACATTAAGCTTGCATTCAGAAGTCTTTCTTTTATCTGGGTCATTTATTTTAAAGGTAGACGTATGAACATTTCCTTCTCCATGGATTTTTTTGTCCTTTTATACTTCTTGGATTACAATGCTAAGCAATGTTTTATTGCCAGTCTACACAGATGAAGGCTAATTTTGAGAGAAACGGTATTACTTTAAACAAACTTTTTCTATACAGTTTGAACATTTTCTGCTGGGAGAGGTTGGCCTTGCAGATAACAGCTACAATTTAATTTTCTAAAATCCTTGTATTATAATTAGGAATAAATAAATAAAGGTAGACTACTCCAATGAACCAACAATTTGCCTGCTGTAGTTACAGCTGGCTGGGATTCATGTTTGCCTGATATATTCCCACAGGTGGTTTGTCACTGCTTGAGCAGAGGCTGGCTTGGAGCAATAAACATGTAGCTAGCATGCTGGTAGGAATTAGACAAATTTTAATTTAAACCCTCCAAGAAAAGATTTTTAAAGTCAAAGCTTGGTGTAAAACAAGTCATTGGAACTGGAGAAAACAACAAAGCCTTGAAATAGAAGATCTAAGATTTTGCACAGGTATTACTTTTTAGTATTTTTATTACTCTATGAAAATTAACAACCCAAAAAATGAGCAGGGAGTTAGACAATGACATATATATACATTGTTACATCCATTTGTTCATCTTTCATGCCTATTCATAGACAATTGTGTCTACAATTGTATCTTCTTAACTTCAATGGGCTACTGTAAGTCTTACGGCCAAAATAAAAAAGATATTTATCTTTTGTACCTGTTAAGAGGTTTACAGTAATCTAGTATAATTATTTCCTGTAGAGGTGAACAGTAATATTCAGGAGATGGTGCTAGACTCCCTCTCACAGGATCCCTGAGAGAGAATCTGAAATAAAGAGGATCATATACTACCTTACTATAGAATTAATTTCAGTTTTATCTATTCTTGTTTTTAAGGTGGATATGCACACATAACAGGCAAATCAGAACTAGTCTGCAGGGTCCAATCAGATTTCCACTGAGCATATTCATCGGTCTTCAACAGGATGCAAGTTCTAGCAGATGGTTAAGAAGTAAGAATATAAAGGAATTTTTGGCCCTTTCTACAATCAGGTATATATCAACTAAGTAAGACAGATTCAGATTCATACTTTTATATTTAATAACTAGTAATGAAACTATTTTCTTGTATTTTCTTTTAAACTTTACAATTTTCTTTTCAATAGGTTTAATTAACTGAGAAACATTTTCCTGAAAAAAAGTTTTTAAGCTGTAAGAAGTAGAGAAAAATTCCTTCTCTGTTCACATACTTCCAGACATTGGAATGGAGATCCCTTCAGTCAATATTCTAAACATTCTCCTCAAAATGGTGATAAATTCATCAGGATTAGAATAAATAGACTTCTTAGACAAACATTATTGGAAGCAGCTAGAAGCAAGAACATATGATAGCAATTAACTGTGTTTTTCAGAGAAGATACATATATGAGATTTGAAGAACCAAGGAAGTATCAAAGGAAGCATTTTTCCTGGGACCTGACAACTTTGAAAACATTACTATGCAGCCAGAGGAGTACTGCCAAACTAATATCAGTTTGGTGTTGGGACAGGGCATCTCCTGCTCTGAGCCTTAGAGTCAGAGCTTGATGCCAGGTCATGAGTGGACAGTGTAGCTCTCAGGAGGCAAAAGACTGCTGAGAAACAGCAAAGGCTTATAGAATATGGGAATCTGTGCTAGTTTTAGATAGGATAGACATAATTTTCTTCATAGCAACTGGTATGGGGCTATATTTTGGATCTGTGCTAAAAACATTGCTGATAACAAAGGGATGTATTCATTATTGCTGAGTAGTGCTTACACAGAGCCAAGGTCTTTTCTGGTCCTCATCCCACCCCACCAGCCAGTAGGCTAAGGGTGTACAAGGAGCTGGGAGGGCAAACAGCCAGGACAGCTGACCACAGATGATCAAAGAAATATCACATACCATATGGTGTTATGTTCTGCACATAAAGCTAGGGAAGAAGATAGAAAGGGATCATTTGGAGTGATGGGATTTATCTTTCCAAGTTACTGTTATGAGTGATGGAGCCCTGCTTTTCTGGAGATGGCTAAACACCTGTCTGTGGGAAGTAGTGAATGAATTCCTTGTTTCGCTTTGCTTGTGTGCACAGTTTTTGCTTTACCTATTGACCTGTTTTTATCTCAAACCACAAGTTTTCTCAAATTTGCCCTTCTCACTCTCTCCCCCATTCCACAGGGGAGGAGGAGGGTGAGAAAGTAGTTGTATTTGGCTCTTAGTTGCTGGCCAGTGTTAAACCACAACAGAGGCACAGGGAAGTAAAAATATCACATTTATTTTTAACAAAAAAGGAAATAAAGACTAAGCTGTCTCCATTAAGTTCCACATAAGGAAGTGAATGATCCCTATTTTTTTTATATCAAATAATGAACAGAAGGTAACAGTGAAACTTTTCAAGGAGAAGTGAAGATATTGCTGCAAAATAAATTAAAATATTGATGTAGTGTGGAAATGACAGAGAAAGGGAAGTAAAACCCAAGACAGTAGTTACAGCTTTGTAATGGTATGCTGTATTTTGGCAATGTTCAAGGAGAGACTGGACAGAGCCTTGGGTGACATGGTCTAGTGTGAGACGACCCTGCCTGTGGCAGGGGTGTCAGAACTGGATGTTTTTAAAGTCCTTTCTAACCCAAACCATTCTATGATTCTATGCTTCTATGATTCTATGATTCTATGACTTCAAGGAGCTATTGTCAGATAGATGTCAAGTGTTAGATGTTTTCCAATCAAATTTGTAGCAGTATAAACCCATGACAGGTTTGTGTTCCCACTATGTCTTCAAATATATATGGTGGAACTACAGTACAGCTGGATTTGGGAAAAAAGAACACATTTATTTTACATATGTTCAGTTGTGGCATTTTCATACACAATGATCAATACATTTTACGTAGTCTTTTCTGTCACCTTGGGTGCTCTTCCTATTATGTAAGCTCTCCTTTTTTGGGTTGTTTTTTTTTTAGATTCCGCTACTCTGCCATATGCAGGTTTTCTTCTAAATTGTTCCTTTAGCTTTTATTGTGAAAGATGTACATGAAAGCTGAAGTTGTAAGCCCAACTAAGCAAGAACAATAGTAAAGCTTGTGCTCAATTAAGATGCTGATTTCAGATTGCTGTATGGCTTGAAAACTGATGTTTCTCTCTTACAGTAGTACTTCTGATTGAATGTAAAAATACTATCTTAATTACATTTCCAGAACATTAAATTTTTAAAAGGAACAAACACTCCTAGAGGAAATAAATTCAAATTATTTAAAGCTGTTATTTGGTATAAAGGATAGATAAGATTTTCTTCTCTCACACCAGACCTCTTAGCGGTTTAAGGAAGACATTCTCTTTAGCACTAAAGGCAAAAATGCCTTACAAAACTGAGAAATTTGAAACCATAAACCCCTGATACAATCAGCAGAGTTGGGGGTAGAAGTGTGATCAAATACAAGTACAGTTATTTAGTCACTGGCTGACAGGATTCAATAGTGTATCTTTATCCTTCCAGAGAACAAGCGACTTAAAGCCCTTCAAATGTAAAGGGTTTTGGGTTTTTTTTTGTTTTCTTTTTGTTTTCTTCACTGCAGATAGGAAAACACAGATAAGCAGAGATTTGGCTTTATGCGATTGCTTCAAGAATATGCAACAGCTGAAGAGCCCAGTCATTTAACTCTGAAACAAAATGCATACTTCTTCGTTTTTGTTAATAAGAATATGTAAAATGCATTAGGAGACAGGAGATGAAAAGCTGGTGACAGATTTTGTGAGCCTTTTCAGTACTTTAAGGGATTACTTGTGATTTAACCAATTGGATCACATAAGATCTAGGAATGCAACTGCTTCATAAAAAGTCTTCATTTGCTGGAAGAGCAGTTTATACTCAGGATATTTCTTCCATAATCAGCTTAATGCACTTTGAACAAGATCGTTTTCCCTCAGTAACAGAATTCAACCCTTGAAACCTTCATGCATCTGTGCACTGGCATGTAGGTGTTGACATCATCTGTTGTTCCTTCCCCAGAAGCAATATGAAGTTTAATTGGTTACGGGGATTTTATTTTTTTCCTGAAGAGAATATCCCTATAAAGAATTATTCAATTTCAATAAATTATTAATTGGTGGACTAGAATGCTAAACAAACAGGTTTTCTATATATATGCATGACTGTTTTGTGTATATACAGGCACTACAGGACAGTATTAATATACAATAAGAATATTAATTTCTTACTGAAAGTACAAGTGTATTATTACACTTTTATATAAATCTCTTCTGTATACATGGGCAAAGGGACATTAAGATTGCAGACTTCTTTCTATTTTATCTGATTTTTAGGTTTACAGAGAACTGAACAAAAATTCATATTAATTAGCTAGATCTGTTCTATGTGTTGAGTAGTGCATCCAGCTCTGGAGTCCTGAGCACAGGAAAGACATGGACCTGTTGGAGCTGGTCCAGAGGAGGGCCACATAAATGATCAGAAGGATAGAACATTTCTCCTATGAAGAAAGCCTGCGCTGGCATTCTTCAGCCTGGAGAAGACTATGGGGAGACCTTATTTTAGCCTGTCAATAATTTAAGGGGCTTATAAGAAATCTGTAGAGGGACTTATTATTAGGGTATGTTGCAGGAGGACGAGGGGTAATGTTTTTAAATTAAAAGAGAGTAGATTCAGACTAGATGTAAGTAAGAATTGTTTTAAAATGAGTTTGGGGAAACACAGGTTGCCCAGAGAGGTGGTAGATGCCACATCCCTGGAAACATTCAAGGTCAGGTTGGAAGGGGTTCTGAGTTGACAATCTACTTGACGATGTCCCTGCATTTTGCAGAGCGGGGCTTAAACTAGATGACCTTTAGAAGTCCCTTCCAACCCAAAATATTCTATGATTTAACAATGCTGTGATACAGAAGTTAGTACTTTATTCATTAGATAAATTTAACCAGAATAACTCCAAATACCTAAAGGAAAAAAGTAAAATCATATTTTCTTTTTAAAATGTTTTACACAAAAGAAAGGTGGCAAAAACACAAGGAAATGCTAGTTGAAACATTAAGTGTGACAAAACTATGACTGCCTATGTAAAGTATGAAAAACATAGGTGGCAGAAGTTTTCTGGACTTTGGTCCTACTGATGCTGCATTGGTACCTAGATGGTGTGATCACACGCAAAATACCTAACCTCTACAGTTGGTGGAAAGAGAGCTGGTAGGCTTTAAGAATGAAAAAAAAGCATCTCTGCTTTCATGATAGGATTTCTGACAGAGTGGAATAAATATAGAACAAGCAGAAGTTTACCTGTTAAACAAGACTTTTTAAAAACCTACATAAGTGGAGATATTTTAGAAGTTTGAAAGAAATGTACCTACTTGCCTTGAGACAAAACCTTGCCTCTTTCATCCTCCATCATGTTCAATTATCTGTTATATAACAGGCAGTTTGAAATTTTGCTACAAAAAAAAGCGCCTACTTAAATAAATGCAAAAAGCTATTTCTCATTACCAGCAGAATTATCATTAACCATAATTATAGCAAATAAAATCAAATTTAAAAAAATGAGCTAGATTTAACTTGGAAACTTTGTACAACAACAATTACAATATCCAAGCTCCTGAAATCTGGATCAATTGGCTAAAAATCTTAATTACAATTAGAAATACCTTTACTAATTATACTATAATTAGGGAGAATATCTACATCTAAAACTGACAAATTCCTATCTCAATTAATTAATTAAATCATTTGTAAATTAGTGCAGTATTACTGACATTTTTATATAAGTAATGAATATTTGATTAGCACAATAACTTCTATATAAAAATTACTAGGGTAAGTACATTGTGAAATCTATTATGTATAAACTGTAGTCTTGCTCTGCCTAATGCAAACAAATGAAAATTTGGCATGTTCAACTAAAGTGTGAAGTTGTTGAATTTTTTGATTGATGATAAATATCTCAGTAGTAACCTCTTGCCTACACCTCAGCAAAATTCCATTCAACAATTATTTAGTTTGAATCTTTGGCTGCAGGAGACAAATAGACAAATGTTTTTGTGAGACAATTCTTTAAATAAAGGAGATTAGCTGGTATTTCAAAAACATCTACAGATCAAATTCGTCAGAAATGTAGGTGAATTCAGCTGCCATCTATTCTTAATTGTAGAATCATTGAGTATCTTGAGTTAGAAGGGACCTGTGAACATCATCAAGTCCAACTCCCTGATTTTTGCAGGATCTAAAATTAAACCATATGACTAAGAACGTCATCCAGACACTCCTTGAATTCTGACTGATTTCACTCCCTTGCCATAAATTGATCCCAGAGAACCCCAACTAGTGACTGGCTGCCAGGCTGATGCAACTCCCATCAAAATATATGTTTTGAATTCTTGTGTTTAAGGAAAAGGGTAAAAATAAAATAATACAATAAAATACAATAAAATAAAATGATCCAATAAAATACGATAAAATATATAGCATAAATTCTATGCTGCCTTATATGGCTGAATTCAATTAAATTATTTCAGTTATGTTAGGTAGTTTTTTTTTTCTTTGCTTTTTTTTTTTACCAGGAGATTCTTCTATCAAATGCCAGATTCTTTTTCTCAGTTCTTTAATCTTTCTGATGACTTTCGTGATCATAAAATAATGCACTCTTAGTTACTGTTTGCTGACATAAAAGCCATAATATTTCTCTGAAAAAGTTTTATTGCACTTGCTTTGATTTCATGTTTTGCTTTACATCGATATGATTATATTTGAGTATTTGACAGGTCAAAATGTCATCTTCTTTTGTCTATAAAAGTATATTGCTTCTGCATCTTCTGTCTCTCCTAGTTAAAAAAAAAAAAAGTCCTTTATCATCAGCTGTGATAGGATATAAACATCCTGATTATTCAACACAGGGAACACATGCTGCGCATGGATGAAGCAGTATTTCGCTGTCTTCACTAACACAAAGTATCGTTATAGTGAACCCTGAGTACTGAAGCATCATCAAACAGAAATTCTTTACCAAAATCAATCTATCTGATTGAAACCCAGGAAACAGAAGGTACCAAAACCTCCAGCTTCCTCTCTGCTAGAATCTGTACACTGAGAGTAAAAAGAAATTCGGGTTTCTGCTTCTATCTTCTAGTAGCATGAAGAGGAGGAGGGAAGGCAGCAGAAAATTCTACTCAGGACATGTTGCTGCTTATAATTCATTCCTGAAATCAGAATCTTTAGCTTTATTAAAGTCAGTGACAACAATAGCTAGATCCTATTCAGAATAAGATATTTTAAAATATTCTACAGAATATATTTACTACTAGAGAAGACATTCTTAAGCAAAAGGGAAGGGAGAGGTTCACAGTAACCTCTAGAATGTGAGGACTTTGGAAAGAGGACAGGACTAGGATTATTTAAGTTTGAGGCAGTGCAGAAAATACCTGCATTACACTGAGTAGACTAGACAAAACAAGCTGACTCCTGAGATATAGCTCTTTTTCTGTGGTGGCATTTGGTCACACCCAATGGGGTACTGGGAAATAAGCAGGTGAGAACTTGCAGAAGACTAGAAGAGTGATTGTGCCTGCATATATATGTCAAGGAACGTGCATACACAGATGAATCTGGATGTAGCTATCTGTGATGAAGAGGCAAAAAAGAGAGAACGTATATTATTATGGGAAGCAAGAAGTGTAATCCACCAATACATAAGTTAGAGGACTACTGCTCTAAAGGACTAGACCCAGAGAAGACTTTCTAAACAAATCACTGCTAATTACTAAATTATTTTCTCCAGAGTAACACTGAACTATTATGACAAGAATGACAAATAGAATTACAATATGGTGTTAGAAAACTAAATTTTTCTTGGAGCAAAAGCTTTGCATGAGAAGTGGGTGTTAGTTATCAGAAACAAGTATTGGCAATAGCAAGATATATAGAAGCCCAGAAGGGAATCTCCTATGCTCTCAGTTACTGTTTGCTAACATAAAAGACATAATATGTCTCTGAAAAACTTTTATCGCCTTTGTTTTGATGTGTTATTAGTCAGAGAGTAGCTAAACGCAGCAATAACCTCTTTTTTAATTAAAAAAAAAAAAAACCAACAAAAATCTACTATCTCTTTATTTCTGAACTTCATCTGCTAATATCCTGTACTCTGGAAGTACTTGAAAATAAATGTCAGCATATGTCTGTGTGGTCTGGACACAGTAATACTTTTATCCAGATTCTTGGCTTGCTCTGTGCATTCAGTCATTGATATGAGTGGTGATTCCTTGATCAATACTCAAAATAAAGATCATGTGAAAAAATGCAGACAAATACTTATGTGCCACTTCAACATATTATACAAAACACTTTTGAAAACTTTAATTTAAATTTAAAAATCAGGAGCTGTCACTATGTTATATTGTGTCAGGGCATATTAGAAAGAGCACCACTTCAAAATAACTCCTAAAGATTGTAGTAAGACACACACCATCTGTTTGTTCTTGTTTGGCTGGGTTTTTTGTCTGCTTTAATTACAGCAGAAGGTACCTTTGCTCTGAGACTGAGCACACAGAATTAGTATCTGAATGAGAACTTTTCCTAAAGGTTCAGAAGAATACAAGGAGCAGGACAAGCCTTAGGTTTGTTTTTTTTTTTTGTTTGTTTGGTTTGTTTTTTTTTTGGTTTTTTTTTTTTTTTACAATGTGGAATATACTCAAGTGAAAACAAAAGAGTACCATGTACAGACAAACATCTCCAGTTCCCCCCCTTTTTTTTTTCTCCTTCTTCTTCTGTTGTTGCTGGTCCTGAGAAATGAGAAAGGAAACAAAAACCCAACTAAGACATATCCAGCCTGAAATATGCTCATGACCTGTGAATCTCTCTCAGTACCCTAGGTAGATGTTATTCTCTATGTCTGGCTCACAATAGGAAGTCATACTGTGAAGAGCCCTCCTGTTTGCTTTAGGAATATTGCAGGGATAGTGTGCCTCATTCACCTATAAGGCTGGGGAGACAACTTTGCACATTTACGTTGGAACAAACACTTCGATGCACTTGTGTGTTAGGCTGGTAGCAAGCAGATATTCTTTATAGCATGCTCAAGAAAAATATGATTGATACAGAGATTTCCTGAAGCTGGAAAAGGAGGTGCAGAACACACCAGAATTTTCAGTGACTGAATAATTTTTTAGTCATTTTCCACAATACTATGTGTTGGTGAAATACAGTGCCTCCTTTCATAGCAAATTTCAGTTTAACACCTTTGGAGTCTTCACCACAGTCTCAGCTTCCTTGATCCCCTTCATAGCAGATTTTTAATGCAGTGGAAAAAAAAATGGGGACACTTGTAATTGTCCCCACTGGTGCCACATTAAATTTTTCTGATGCCCTTCTCTATGTATTCTGGCATCCTGACTGACTCACTCCCAGGCTTCAGTCTTACCTTCCTGATCCTAATACTCAGAGTTCATTTATCTGGTTTCAGTCTAGTGACCAGCCAACTCCATGTCACTCTGACCATCTTCCCATTTGCAACACCTGTTTGTAATGGCCAGTGTAAGTAGGAGGGAGTTACAGCGGTACTCTGTGTAGAAGGCAGCCATGAGCTACCATGTGCTGGTCACAAAGGGTGACACATGCAAGAGCAGGGACACCCTTGAGCGACTGTGGGTGACTTATGCAAAGAAAAACTGAAGTCCATGGGTGACCCACACCAGTCAAGAGTTGCCCATGAGGTACCATGCCCTGTGGGTAAACCCTGCCTAAGAAAGTGAAGAACTGCAGTCTATGGGCAAGCCATGCCAGGGAGGGAACAGACACATTGCCTGTGGGCAATATAGATCAGAGCAGAGAAACAAAGGAACAGGGTGTCAGGAAACCATTAACTGTAGGGTGACAGAAAGGAACCATTACTCCCAGAATGGCCAAACACGATCTCACACACACACACACAAAATCAAAACATGTTTATGCAGACAACCTCTCCCTCCTACGCCACTCAATGCCTCGCTGAAGGAATTTTGGCACAGAGAGTGTAACAATGAACATACAGAAAGTAAAGGCTATGGAGAAAGGAGAACAGTTATATATTTATTCACTTAATTGTTTGTTATTCTTTTTCTCAATGTCTGAATCAAGAATCAGAAGTGCATGTCCATTGGCAAGGAATTAAGACCGAAAAGAATTACCCTACTTGAGACTATCTTGCTGGCAGCACTTTACAATACCTTAAGCATGCCATCCCTACCTCACCACATATTATATTTCTTTTGCCTTGCTAGGTTTATCAAAGTCTTCTTTGGCCAAACTAGCTTATTTTCCCAGTCAACCTAAACCATCAAAGCCACTCTAAGTTGAGGTTTCAGTTCCCCATTTTTACCTGTCTTCCTGCACTCAGACCAGGATCCTTCTAATGCCCTATTGCATCATACATACTTTGGTGACATATTCAGGATAAAACTTCTATTCTGTCTCCTGATTCTTAATTCTTCTAGTGGGAAGTGTGGGAAAAAAAAAAAAAAAAGAACAGGGAGCACAGAGCAAAGAAGTCACACAGAATTTTTCCTACATACCAGGTCTGGACCACAGGCTAACGCTGCTTCAACAGAAAAGATCAGTAATTGCAAGGAGAATATTCTTAGAGAATGGCTAATGCAAGGAAAATCTTTGAAGAATTAAGCAACAAAGCTCTGAAAAATCAACATGTTAAGGCTCTGCTTGCGATTATAAGGTTGTTTCAAATGGTTTCAAGATTGAGGTGTGGGAGCTTGGAGGGTGGGCACTGACTTTTCTGAAATAAACCTTAGACAGTAACAGTAGTTTTTACTAAAATATCTGACAGAAAAATCAAACCCAGACTGTTACAGATTAGGAAAGTTAGAAACTACTTTAAAAACAGGGTGTAGCTGGTTATATTAAGAAGCATTATAATCTCAGTAATAAATTGTACCCCTATCCAACCTCAAATACCTGTTACAATAAAATACAGCAGAGAATTACTTCTTTTTCAGAAGAGTTAAAAAATGTCGAACTTTCTTGCAGGAAGAAAAGCTCTGTGCCAGCTGGTTGATTTACACAAGTTTCCCATGCTATTTATTAACACAGTGTTGTGCCAGCATTGGCAGGCTTCACACTGCCTTCAAGATTGCTAATAACCTTGCCAAGAGAGCCTTATAGTTTCTTCAAGTAAGTAATATTATATGCCCTGATTATTCTAAACTTCAATGATGTTTTCAAGGTCACTAGATTGTTTTCAACAATTCTATGTATGTATATATTCTAACACATTCACTGTAAAGTTATCACCCATAAGTTTTATAAAATTTAAGTTCTTTGGTTTTTTTTTCTCCTTTATTACCATAGCAGGAAATCCAGATGTTTGGAATTAAATTCTGGTTAATATCCCTTGCATATTTTTTTCTGTATCTAAATTAAAATTCATGAAAACAATGGGTAAGATCACTGCATTTTTTACTTCCAGTATCAAAATTTTCTGGGGTTACTAAATAGTTTTGTTTCTGGAAGGTGTAGTAGTACTTCAAACATTATAATAGTTAGGTAAACAAAATAATTATTATTTTATTTATTTTAAACATGCAGCAGCAGATTTAGAGGATCTGTCTGAAGCACCTCCCATATGAGGACAGGCTCAGAAAGCTGGGGCTGTTCAGCCAGGAGAAGAGAAGGCTGTGTGGAGACCTCATAGCAGCCTTGCAGTATCTGAAGGGGGCCTACAAGAATGCTGGAGAGGGACTCTTTATCAGCAACTGTAGTGATAGGATAAGGGGTAATGGGTTTAAACTAAAACAGGTGAAGTTCAGGTTAGATATAAGGAAGAAGGTCTTTACTGTAAGGGTGGTGAGGCACTGGAATGGCTGCCCAAAGAAGTGGTAAATGTTCCATCTCTGGTGGTGTTCAAGACCACGTTGGATGGGGCCTTGGGTGACATGGTTTAGTGTGCCATGTCCCTGCCCATGGCAGCGGGATTGGAACTTGATGAACGTAAGGTCCTTTCCAACCCTAATAATTCTATGATTCAATAATATATTTTATCTTTTATTTACCCTTCGAGATGTGTGTAGTATCAAACATTTCTTCATGTCTTATCTTTTGAAAAATTTACTGAAAATACACTTGTGTGAACTATTTTCATTGTATGAATGAATATTATGTTGAATAGGATATTCAACATAATGACCAGAATTTTCTGCCATGGTTTTCTATAACAGTCTGCTTTCTCTGTCTTTCTTCATTAGAGTATTTCCATTAGTACTCAAGAGAAAACTTCTACCTGCATGCTCTCACCTGCAATACATTTTACATGTCTGAGGAACATTTATTTCCGTGATAGTAGGAAATAAGTGTACAAGATTATCAAGTATATTTTACAGGAATCTGTCAGACTTTATGCTGGTTTCTTTTTCAAGATCTAACTTCTGAATAGATACCATGTTTGTGAAAGTAAAGTTGTTACCAGGGAAGAAAGAATTTCCATGTCAGAGTGCTGTTAGATAACTGTTAAGAGCTGAACCACAAGTGAACAGACCTCAGTGGCTGAAACAGTAGATCAATACCAGAATTCAGACAGGTAGAAAGATTCTGTAGCAACAACCAGTCTACTATTCAGTTATTGCTTCAGTGGAAAGTCCTCTTAAATGGATCAAAAAGGAGGAAACCCATTCAAACCCCCAGAGTGTCGAACATTTGTGTTTAAACATATGTAAAGCATTGAAAGGGTAGTGCCCAGATTTTATGTCAATTTCACTGTGGTAAATAAGTCACATATTTGCAAAACCAGAATTTTATCCATTACAGCTGATCAGGATTTGCCCCGTAATAATGCAAACTTTTTAATTATTGCATACACCCACTTGCAAAATTGCTTGTGACTTGAGAGGCATACTCATTCCAAAATCCCAACGCAGCAAACAAAGTTTGACAGAGGAAGACCTTTTGCAATCAAAGGCCCTATGGAGGAAACAAAACTTGCTGAAGCTACCATTTCATCAAAGGATTTATAATATGGCTCTTCATAGTTGGAAGACAAATACACATTTGAAATGTGATGAATTTAACTACAATACAAGCCATTTTTTAACCAGTGATCTGACAAAATGATATGTGCATAGACAATATATATTATGCATCTGCTGCAGCTGACAGAGAAACAAAAGATAGTTCATGAATATGTACTACTGGGAAACTTCATTTTTTTTCTGTCTTGAGATCAGAGGCCTGCTGTTTTCTTTCATTCAAAATATTATTTTTATGATGGAATTTCCAGTAGTTTCTTAAATTCTAGCATTTATTTTACTACTCTTACGAAGATTACCAGAACTGTGCTATCTTCAATTATTTCATTCTATAAAACAGTGAAGAAGCTGTCTTAAAACAATGCACTGATATGCTTAACCTTGCAATAGTCCCTTGCAATTTTTTTATGGTATCAAAGAGACACACAGATCTGTTTCACATCAGTTTCTAAGAGAGTAATGTTAACTAGTTACGAAATAGTGGTTTCCCTTAACTGCCCTTACTTAGGCAGATAGTTTCTATTCAGTTAAGGCATCCTAAAAGCAAGGTGACATAAAGGCAAAATAAACCCAGAAAAAAAAAAAAACCTTACTTTTTAAAGGGTTGAGGAAGGGTGGGGAGTAGGTAGAGAAAATTGGTAGTGAAGCCTGAGAAGAAGGGAAGGATAGGGGGAAGGTTTTATTTTTCATTATCCTATTCTGATTTGATTGGTAGTAAATTAAATTAATTTTCCCCAAGTTGAATCTCTCTCACCCATGATGGTAACTGGTGAGTGATCTCTCCCTGTCCTTATCTTGACCCATGAGCCTTTTGTTATTTTCTCTTCCCTGTCCAGTTGAGGAGGGGAGTTCATTCACCTTCTGACCAATCTTCCAATTATCATAATTTGTGGTGTCAGTTCTGTAGTTCTGTTTCCTTTTAAAAGCCAAAGTGAATTTTTCTCCTCTCCTTCTCTGATCTCCACTCTTGGATCAGAAACATCTGATAAAACTTGTGATTTAGCTGCATTTAGAAGTAGAAAAACATAATTGTTTTCTAGCAATGTGATAAAATAGAAACCTTTTTCTTATGTCTGTCCCAGGAACATGATACTGCTGAGACTTGAACTCCAGCTCCCACTCATTACACATGTTAATAACCAAAATATAAAGCTTTAGAGATACTGTTACTCATAGAATCACAGAATGTTTTGAACTGGAAGGCACCTTTGAAGTTCATATTATCTAACCCCTCCTGCCTCAGCAGGAACATCTTTCACTAGATCATATTGCTCAAAGCTCCATCCAATCCGATCTTGAACATTTTCAGTGGTGGGGCATTTAGAACAGCCTATTCCAGTGTCTCACAACCCTCATCAGAAAAAATATTTCTTCCTTATGTCCAGGCTAAATCTATCATTTTTTAGTTTAAAACCATTGCCCGTTGTCCTATCATGACATGCCTTGGAAAATTCTCTCTCTACCTTTCTTATAAGTCCCCTTTATACATTGAAAGGGTGCAACAAGGTGTCTCTGGAGCCTTCTCTTTTCCAGGATGAACTACCCCAACTCTCTCAGTCTTCCTTCACAGGAGAGGTGCTTCAGCCCCTTTATCATCTTCATGGCCCTCATCTGATTTTTCAAAATATGAGAGTGGCAACTTGGCAGCTACATCAACCAATTCCTTCAGGACCCTGGGATGTTATCTTGTGTTCCATGCACTTGTATATTTTCAGGTTCCACAGGTGGTCTTGAAAATGATCATCTCCTATGATGGGAGGGACTTTGTTCCCCAGTTCCTGCCCTGAGGTTCAGGGTCTTGAGACATGTGGGAAGAAAGATTACCGCTGAAAAATGATGCAAACGATTGGTTGAGTATCTCTGCCTTTCCCATGTTAGTTGTCACCAGTTCTTCTCAGGCCACGTACATTTTCTTCCAAAACACCTATAATAGTCCGTCTTATTCCTTGCATCCTTTGCCAAATTCAGCCTCAACAGTGCCTTAGCTTTCCCAATTCCATCCTTACAGACCTGGGCAGCACCCCTATATTCTTCCCAGGACGTACATTTCTGGTTCCACTGCCTGTGCATTTCCTCTTACACTTTAGTTTGATCAGGATGTCCTTACTGTGCCATGCTGTTTTCCTGCCATGCTGTTTTCCTGCCATCCTTATCGTCTGATTTCTTAAACACGGAAATCAAGATCTGCTTTCTAAGAAAAACATACTTAAAAAGCTGTCAGCTCTGTTCAGCTCCTTTGTTCCTGAGGGTAGTTTCCCAGGAGGCCCCATCCCCTAATTCCTAAAATAATTGACAGCTTGTTCTCCTAAAGTTCAGTGTCTTGTCTCTGCTCCTCAGCTAGCCCATATTCCTCAGGACTGTGAATTCCACAAAGGCATGATCACTACTGTCCAGGATGCCACCAGTCTTTACACCTCGAATTAGTTCATCCATGGTGGTAAGCAACAGGCCTAGTATCACATATCCTTTTGTTGGGCAGACTATCAACTGGATTAATGACCCTCAATGCACTCCAAGAGTCTTCCGGACTGCTTACAGGTTCCTGTTCTGCTTTTCAAGCACATGTCAGAGTGACTGAAGACTCCCAGCAGGATGAGACTGTGAGTGTAATGCTACCTGTAGTTGGACTACAGAATACTTCAGCAGTGACTCCCTTAGGTTGGGTTGCCTGACTCTTAAGTTTTTTCTCATAAGCACTCAACTGGTTAATCACTGTTTTTCAGAGACAGCACTGTATAGTTAATACATTCTTTTACATAGGGGACAAACCCCACCCTCCACTCCTCCTTCCTGCCTGTCCGTACTGAGCAGTTTATTCCATTAATTGCAGCATTCCAGGTGAGTGAGTCATCCCACCACTTTTCAGCAACAGCAATTAGACTGAAGATTTCTTGCTGCACAGTAGCTTTCAGCTCCTCCAGCTTATAACTTTTGTTACATGTATTGGTATAGAGGCACTTCAGGTGGTTTTTTAATTGTACTATTAAACACATAAAAAAGAACACTTGGTCACGAAAAAGATGGTATAGTCAAGATAGGAGTGGAAGAAAGGTTTTAGATCAAAGAATTGGCCCTTTAAAGAATGGTAACTTACTAATGATTTGACAACACAGTTCTTGTACATCTTTACCAGAGGAATATTTGATTTCATTAACAAGCAGTCAGATCTTGGTAATTCCCTGAGCATTTTTACTGTTTATTTCACTTTTACGGAAGGAGAAAATGAGAAAAAGGAGAAAAAAAAAAAAAAAGAGAAAAAAGGAGAAAGTAACCAACATGCTTCACAAATTTGGGCATGTTTGAGTACTCTTTAGCAGGCATTCCTATAGTGCCCTCTTGTGATAACTGAGCTGTGGGCTCTTGAAAACATTGACTGTAATACAAAGAAATGGTCAGACTTAACCAGACCTGCCAAAAATTTGTCGGGTGTTCAGACTCCCATAGTGAAAAGTGCCAACTGCTTCAGAAAACAACAAAAAGAACTCAGGTGGTTTCTATATCAGAAGTTTCCTTTTAAACTTTGACAAGGATGAATTCCCATTATGAAATATATAAACATTTACTTCAAGTTAAGTCATTTACCTGTGAGCCCACTTACTGGCCACAAAGATTTTCACTAACTTTTTTGAGATCTGCTATTATTTAACTTCAGGAGTACATTCTGTCCCTGAATCTATCTGTTAATTTCTAAATTGTTAAGGTTGTTTTTTTTTAATTGGTATTTTATTTCCCTAATGTCTCTGTTGTTTTATTTCTAATAGAAGAAAGATCTGCACAGTTCAACTTTTAGGCCATTAATCATTTTAATAAATTGGTTTCCAACCCTTTTTGGATCTGTATTGGCTTCTATCCTCATGTGGTGTGTTGTCTTTTTTGAAAGAAGGTGATAGGAGCATCTGACAGTATTCCATATGAAGATACTAGTAGGTCGTGTCTTTACTACTGGATACTGCAAAGTAGCTTAAAAGTAATTTTGTTTATAATATACTTACTTTTCCAGTTGCTCTCTGATCACATATAACATGGATATATCTATCAAAATAAGGAAGTAGCCTTGGTACCACTATGTTGAGTTTTAATTTGAAACTTGGTAGCTATAGTTCAAACTCATTTAAACACATTTGCTGGAGCCAGTTGAAATCCTGAACACAAGTGTATTATCTGTTCTAAGCATCTTGCTGGATCCCTGTGGAAAACAGACCAGAATATTTTCACTATATATATATATATATATTTATTATTTTTTTTTACTTATTTATTCATATTCAGTAATTATCTATATTTACCTGTTTGGTCAAAATATTGTTTAACAACCTCAGCATTCAACTCTGTAAACTAGTTGATTTGGCACTGCAACAGACACCGTAGGTTCATTGCATCTCTTGTATACTTTAGCTTATCTTGTTTATTTAGACAAGGCATGGAAATATATTCTTGATGAGGTTCAAGCAAAATGCTCTTAATGTCTATAGCCCTCCTCCACCTCCCACCCATCCATTCCTCCATTCCTTTATTCAGCTCTCTATTAAGAAAGCACAATAGATTGGAAGAGGTTATGGTTCGGAGCTAGAAAACCAGAGATAATTATCATTCCACTATCTTCTGAAGTATCTGGTGATGCAATTGCCATATAAGCTCAGTTCATGTTTTTTTAGTCTTCTGTATTTCCAGAATATTTTTCTTAGTTTAAGAGATCTGTGTATACACTCTTTTGTATCTATGTTTTTTTTGCGTTTGAGGAAATACATAAGTCAGAAAATCAAGTCTTATTCTGTATAATCTAGTCTACCCAAGCCAAAGCCTAAAATTTATCAAAGAGTAATTAAGTTTAGATTTTTAAGGCAAGACCATAAAAGCTGGTTTGACAAAGTCTTAATGTGTCATGAGCTGACTGATATGGCTCTATTGCCAATATTTTTTCAAATTTCTAAAACTGTATAATAGACTTAGTATCTTCCAAATAACTACTTGATGTAATTACTTTGATAACATTATTTCACTTAGAATTATACAACCAGCCAGTTTTACTTCCTGATCTCCTACTTAGTTTCTGATCTTGATACCAAACAATACTGGTCTTGGTACAATATTTGAAAGAAAGAAAAAACAGGATTTTAAGGTAATTAGTCTGAAATATTCTTCCAGCTATTAATATGTGTGCCATATATGGCTTTCTTCTCAACTGCTCATGTTATAATTGCTCCTTATGTGATATATGATATTTTATCCTGAACTAATGCAAAACAAAACAATACCCACCTACGCATTTGTTTCTGGACAACTGAAAAACTTACTTCATTCTTATTAAATCATGATGTTGATGTGTATCCCGGGTCTTCATGTAACACAGGCATTTATCAAATAACTTTCAGCATTATTACATTATGTACTCAATTTATTTCAATAGATAATACAGTATAATAAAATAAATAAAAAAATAAAAATAAAACTACATGGAACTGTTGGAACAAGTCCAGAGGAGGGCCACGAGGATGATCAGGGGCTGGAGGACTTCCCATATAAAGACAGGATGAGAAAGCCAGGGCTTTTGAGCCTCAAGAAGAAAAGGCTGCGTGAAGACCTCATAGCAGCCTTGCAGTATCTGAAGGGGGCATATAGGGATGCTGGAGAGGGACTCTTCATTAGGGACTGTAATGAGAGGAAAAGGGGTAATGGGTTAAAACTTAAACAGGGGAAGTTTAGATTGGATATAAGGAAGAAAGTCTTTACTGTAAGGGTGGTGAGGCACTGGAATAGGTTGCTCAAGGAAGTTGCGAATTCTCCATCCCTGGCAGTGTTCAAGGCCAGGTTGGACGAGGCCTTGGGTGACATGGTTTAGTGTGAGGTGTCCCTGCCCATGGCAGGGGGTTTGGAACTTGATGATCTTAAGGTCCTTTCCAACCCTAACTGTTCTATGATTCTATGATTCTATAATGTCATAAGGAAGTTCATATATACCTGTCAGCTCATGATATATCTGTCAAAAGTAGATGAGTAAGCAGTTTGACTGTGAGGAACACAAGCGTAATTCTGGGATGCAAACCTTATCTTCTGTGTTTTGTTTAAATTGCCTTGAAAATATTATGCATATTATGTTTATTATATTTATTTTAGTTTAGCTGTATTTCTAGTGCTTTTCTATGGTGGTTTCATTTTGGGTTTGGTTGTTTGTTGTTTTTTCTTCATATTCAAGGTGGCTAATCAAGTCTTTTTAGAAAACTAGGGAGCTGATTTTTCCCCTCTACTCCTTCTTGTGAGACCCCCCTGGAGTACTGTGTTCAGCTCTCGAGCCCCAGCATAAGAAGGATGTGGACCTTCTAGAGTGAGTCCAAAGGAGGATCTCTCCTATGAAGACAGGCTGAGAGAGTTTGGCTTGTACAGTCTGGAGAAGAGAAGGCTCTGGGAAGACCTTATAACAGCCTTCCGGTACCTAAAGGTACTGGTACCTAAAGGTACTGGAAAGAAGAAATCTGGAGAGGGACTTTTTACAAGGGCATGTAGAGATAGGGAAAAGGGGAATGAATTTTATCTGAAAGTGGGTAGATTTAGATTAGATTTTAGGAAGAAATTGTTTACTGTGAGGGTGGTGAGGCATTGGCACAGGTTGCCCAGAGAAGTTGTGGCTGCTCTACTTACCCAGGAAGTGTTCAAGGTCAGGTTAGATGGGGTTTGAGCAACCTGGTCTAGTGGAAGGTGATGCTTGTGGCACGGTGATTGGAATTAGATGATTTTTAAGGTCCTTACAACACAAACCATTCTATGATTCTATGATTCTAATGTGTAACAAAGACCACAGAAATGTTTCCAATAGAAGTTACTCAGGCTCAGCCTATACTGATCAGATCTGGTTCTAAGAAGGAAAAATAAAAAATATGTAGCTGCTGTACTATTAACTACGAAAAACAGGTAGAAATCTGAAATCTGAGAGATTTCTTCAAATTCATATTACAATTTTTATAACAGCCATACATAAAACAAGCATGATTTTCTTCTTAAAAATTTTATTTAGTAACTATTTGGGGGATATTTTTCAAACAATAGATGGTTGAAATTTCAGCCAGTCATACCTGCTGATACTAGAGTTAAAAGATGAGACTCCAGGATAAGTGCATTTTCCTATTGAAAGAGAAATTTAAAGGAAATTCAGAAAGCCTGAGAAACCCATCAAGATTAGTCTAATAAATGACCATTGAAATTATAATGAAAAAATTAAACACTCTGAGCTCCCCTACCACTAGGCTATAACCTATTTTTCTACAAGTAATAATAATAACTCCTTACTCATGCATACTCTTATTTGATTGTCATACAAAAGCTGCTTGTTCATTTTGCATAAATACACATATTAGTATATGTAATGAAGTACAATAATATGAGCTATTACTGAGCTAAATGTATTAAACTTTAATATATGAGTCTGCATAAAAATATTAAATCAATTTAAAAATATGCTTTTCATAACACTCATTAAAATATCTTCATTTTATCTATTTTGTAAGTGAAACTATACTGAGGAAAATAGGTCTTAAGGCTTGAATATGCTACAGTATCTTTCCCTGCAGTGACCTTCATACACCAGGGCTGAAATGCAATATCATCTGTCATTTGCTGCCATAAGCAACCTTTCAATCGGGACACAGGGGATCATGTTGACAACCTGACATGAGCAAGATGAGGCAGTTTGTGCCAAGAACTAAGCATCGCTGAGTTCATTTGCTGCTTATATGTCTCCTTTAAATCACAAATCCAAGCATAATATTGTATGTACCATGATCCCAGGTAGGAAATGTGAATTTGCCACATAATCTGATTTCTCTGGAAAAAAAAAAAGGAAACTTAGCTATGTGGGTGTAACTACAAGTAGCACCGATGAACATTGATGTTTTCTTATCAATACTCTCGTGTCATTTTTTTTATTTTATTTTCTCTGTGGCTGCATTTTGTTACTGCTACTCATTATTTTTTGTGATTCTTCATTCAATTATTTGCATGATCAGCAGACTAGTTGTAAGATAATATAAAAACAGCCTCCAATATTCTTCATAATAAGGTAACTTCTCCTTGCAGCACTTACCAATGTGTATTCATAGGTATATTTTTTAACATCCCAGGTATACAAAAGAATGCCTTTACTTATTCTTCTGATCAAGCATGAAATAAATGTCAAAACCTGCCTCTTATTGTGCCATGTAATATGGCTAACAACAAAAGTGGTCTGCATATTACATTAATGTTGATTGATTAAAAAATATCTGATACTTTGAAATTCCCTTCCCCTTTACCTTCCCCTTCTCCTTCCCTTTTCCCTTCCCCTTCCCTTCCTCTTCCACTTCCCCTTCCAACATTCTGCCTCTCCCAAAAAGGAAATCACAAAGAATTTTCTGTGAAACTTTTCTCCTTCAGTTTTCCAGTTTTCAGTTTTACCTTGGATGGATAAGGTGTTACTGAGAAAACTTCAAAGGAAAAAAAGAGGCTTATAAAAGGTGGAAAAAAGGACAGGCGGCCTGGGGAGAATACAAGGATGTTGTCTACGAAGCTAGGAACCAGGTTAGGAAAGCTAAGGCCCAGTTTGAATTAAACTTGGCTAGGGATGTGAAAGATAACAGGAAGGGATCCTATAGGTACACTGCAAATAAAAGACTAGGGACAACATGGGCCCTCTCTGAAAGCTATCGGGACAACTGGCTATCCTGGATTTGGTTCTTAATGACATCTTTGCCTCAGTCTTCACTGGCAAAGGCTCTGACCACACCACCTAAGTCTTGGAATGCAGATGCAGGGACTGTGAGAATGAAGACCTTGGGACCACTGTAGGAGAGGATCTGGTTTGAGACCATCTTAAGAACCTGAATGTGCACAAGTCCATGAGACCTGATGAAATCCATCTGCAGATCCTGAAGGATCTGGCAAACAAAGTTGCTAAACCCCTGTCCATCACATTTGAAAAATCATGGCAGTCAGGAGAAGTTCCCAACAACTAGAAAAAGGGAAATATAACCCCCATTTTCAAGAAGGGGAAAATGGATGACCCAGGGAAATACAGACCAGTCAGTCTCACCTCTGTGCCTGGCAAAATCTTGGAGCAGATTCTCCTGGAAGGCATGCTAAGGCACATGAAAAACAACAAGGTGCTTGGTGACAGCCAGCATGGCTTCGCTAAGGGGAAATCCTGCCTGACCAATTTGGTGGTCTTCTATGATGGGGCTATGGAACTGATGGACAGGGGTACAGCAGCTGATGTCCTCTACTTGGACTTGTGCAAAGCGTTTGGCATTGTCCCACACGACATCCTTGTCTCTAAATTGGAGAGTCATCAATTTGATGGATGCGCCACTTGGTGGATAAAGAACTGGCTGGATGGCCACAAGCAAAGAGTGGTGGTTAATGGCTCAATGTCCGGCTGGAGACCAGTAACGAGTGGTGTCCCTCAGGGATCGGTGTTGGGACCGGTCTAGTTCAACATCTTTGCTGGTGACATGGACAGTGGGTTTGAGTGCGCCCTCAGCAAGTTTGCCGATGACACCAAGCTGTGTGGTTCAGTTTATACGCTGGAGGGAAGGAATGCCATCCAGAGGGACCTTGACACGCTTGTGAGGTGGCCAGATGCCAACCTCATGAAGTTTAACCATGCCAAGTGCAAGGTCCTACGCCTGGGTCAGAGCAATCCCAGGCACAGCTACAGGTTGGGCAGAGAAGAGATTCAGAGCAACCTGCGGAGAAGGACTTGGGGGTGTTGGTTGATGAGAAAATGAACAGGAGCCAGCAGTGTGCGCTCAGAGCCCAGAAATCCAACTGTATCCTGGGCTGCATCAAAAGGAGAGTGACCAGCAGGTCGAAGGAGGTGATCCTGCCCCTCTACTCTGCTCTCCTGAGACTTCACTTGGAGTATTGTGTGCAGTTCTGGTGTCCTCAACATAAAAAGGACATGGAACTGTTGGAACAAGTCCAGAGGAGGGCCACGAGGATGATCAGGGGCTGGAGCACTTTCCATATGAAGACAGGCTGAGAAAGTTGTGTCTGTTCAGTCTGGAGAAGAGAAGGTTGCATGGAGACCTCATAGCAGCCTTGCAGTATCTGAAGGGAGCTGTAGGGAAGCTGCGGAGGGACTATGCATTACGGATTGTAGTGACAGGACAAGGGGTAATGGGTTAAAAATAAATAAACAGGGTAAGTTTAGATTGGATATAAGGAAGAAGGTCTTTACTGTAAGAGTGGTGAGGCACTGGAATAGGTTGCCCAGGGAGGTTGTGAATGCTCCATCCCCGGTGGTGTTCAAGGCCAGGTTGGATGAGGCCTTGGGTGACATGGTTTAGTGTGAGGTGTCCCAGCCCATGGCAGTAGGGTTGGAACTTGATCTTAAGGTCCTTTCCAACCTTAACTATTCTACGATTCTACGTTTTTATAAAAAGTTTTACTGCTTGACTAGATGCAGATATACAATGAAGGTGAAGGAACAGAACCCAAATCAGGTATATTGCAGGTTTCTGTACTATGACCCAAGAACAGTAAAATATCTTTGCATGTAAATGCTTGGGAATTACTTAAGTTATTTAAAAGTCCAACTAGCTGTACTGTAACGGACCAACTATAGAGAAATCAAAATAACTGTGCAAAGTAGGAATTGGATTCATTTATCATTGTTTTCATTTCAAAGTAAACTCTGTAGCTCTGTAATGAAAGCCAAGATTGATCACTAACAAAGTGCTATAGGAAAATTAATTTACTAATTCCAGTAATTAGCACATTTTAGTTTTAGTTAGAATCATAGAATGGTTTGGGTTGGAAGGGACCTTAAAAATCATCTCTTCTTCTGCTAGATCAGGTTGCTCAAAGCCCCATCCAACCTGTCCTTTAACACTTCCAGGGATGGGGCATCCATAACTTTGTGGAGCAACCCATTCCAGTGCCCCACCACCCTCACAACTAAGAACTTCTTCCTTATATCTAATCTAAATCTACCCACTTTCAGTTTAAAGCCATTTCCCTTTGTCCTGTCCCTACACGCCCAGATTTCTTCTAGGCCCTTTAGGTACTGGAAGGATGCTATCAGATCTCCCTGGAACCTTCATTTCTCCAGGCTGAAAAAGCCCAATTCACAATTAAAACATTTCAGACAACTTTCTGAAATAACAACAATACATAAGTTCAATATATATTCAGAAAAAGAAACACAGAGTAAATGCAACAATCCAGAGAGTTCTAAATCTAATTGCTGTTAGAAATCCAAAGAATAATGTCTATTTTCTCAGTTTTTACTCTGCTTTTCCCAAGCTCCAACCAACTCTGCAACGTTAAAAATAGCACCTGAGGGTTTGTATGTCAGTAAGGTCTAGGTCGCTGGACCATCAGTTGCCACAGGACAAGCTACCCCATTTTCATCCACACTTCTGTCCAGACTAATCCACCTGAACTGGATCAATTCAGAACAATAGGGTAGTGAATGAAAGAATTTTTTTTTCACTTTTTACCCAAAGCACATCCCAATCTGTTAGAGGCTTTCTATTGACTGCAACAGATTGCAACATTTTGAACACAGTGGAAAGAAATATACTAGAAAAAATACTTTATGCATCAAAGTAATTTCATCACTCCTAGTCCTTTTTTTAGCACACCAGCATTTTAGAAAATCCTTGGCAAAAGTTCAGAAATTACTTACTATTTTAAGACATATATTCATAAACATGACTGAAAATAAAAACCATGCAGAGAATATAGGTTTTGCTCTGTTTGCATGACATTCTTTTATCATTGTACAGTACTTCTTGATCTCTTCTGTGTGAAAAATGTTCTCAGTATCATATTTGATGGAGTAACTTCCACAACTTATCAAGGCAGAGACCACTAGAAGGACATACTAATAAGTATGAAGTGCAGCCACGTCATCATTTTCCCATTCATTCTCACTCTACTCTCCCTAATTAACAAGTAGAATAGCATCCATGTCCTCTATTTATTTAGCCTTTAAATTCTCTGATCTATAGCTCTATAACATGGTCATAAATGCCATTTGGTACAAAGCTGCATTCTCTCTCCCCAGATCCTCACTAAAATAATTTTTGATGCAAGCCTCCAGGAGGAAAAAAATCAGTTCTTCATTTGTCATAGCTTTGTTATAAAAACAATGACTTTTAATTCTTGTATCTCATAGTCTCATTAGAAATGAAACACCAGTAACCTGTAGAAACTTCTGGTAAAACAACTGACTAATATAATATAAACTAATGTAATATAAACTAATAATTAGTTTATATTGTTGCCATAGCCTCATTTTGTGTGAACTATTTTCTATTCCTACCACATTCTTTGGTCATAATGGACAAAATGTTCTTCTTGAGATCACAGAGTATGGGAAAAGGTCTTCAAACCCTTCACTTGGCTGTCTTTAACGAAACATGTTCTTGTCACAATGACTGCTTGGAGGAAAAGAAAGCCATGCAGTCAGCCTGACATCAAAGCAGCAAGTAAGAACTACTAAAATTAAGGTATTCATAGGCCTAAATCATTAAATTGAAGACCATAATCAAAAGTTTTCTTCTCTAGCACAATAGACATCTCTTACAGGACATAATGACAGGCTCTGGAGCAGATACTCAAAAGGGCAAAAGACTACTTCAGGTACTAAATAGCATCTTTACCAATCCTTTATCCATCCTTTATCAATTCTTTATCAACTGTAACACTAAAACTTGGGAGGAGTGGGATGGGATTGGTGATTCATGTATATCTAGAACAGGACCAAAGAACCTGAAGAACAGCATACTTGAAATTTACCACTGAAATAACTACAAGAGAATGTTTCTAATGTTGTGGCTAACTTTTATAGCTGACAGAAAAGGCAAGGATGCTTTAGGGAGGGAATTAAAAAAAACAACAAAAAGACAGAGAGTAGCATTTCAAATGCACATTTCTCTTCAACATCTGACAGTTAGTTCAAATATCACCTCAGTCTATGTGCCTACCAGATTTGATTCATATTCTCCAGTACAAAACTTCTATTACTTGCTGTGTAGGGGATGTTAAAGTGAGTTGTGTTTTGAATTCCACTTCCCCAGATGAGGTACTAGTTCTAAATGATGGATTTTTAGTTTGTTTATTTGGTGTTTTATTTTAACACTGTCACTAATTTTATTATCTTTATGTGAGCCAAAACATCTTTTTCCAACATCAAGACAAATATTACTTTATTGCAAGGAAATTCCACATGGACCGAACTGTTTTCAAGTTTTTTGAATCAGCCTTTAAGACCAGGAAGGGTTGGTGAGATAGTGAACCAGTCTAAAAATGACAGGTGGGAACGGCACGATACCCTGATGGGCTCAACCCTGGCCAGCAGCAGGTCCGTGTTGGAGCCAGCTGGCATTTGCTCTATTGGGCAAGGGCGAAGCTTATAGAAGCTTTTCACAGAAGCCACCTGTGTAGCTCCCCACTACCAAAACCTTGCCATTCAAATCAAATACATAAATTCTTAGAAATACTAAATATATAATAGCAACAATTTATATGATTGTAGTGAATAGACTCTATTATTCATAACAATTTAACTTCTGCAATAAGTGAAAAATTCAGTAATATCTATAAATGTGTGTCTGCATGCCTGGCACGAGCAATTTCAAGAAGAAAAATATAATTTATTAGTAATCTAAAGGGACTCTGTTTAAACATAATAGCTTCATGCTGAAATTAGCATCACAGATTACTTCATAATCTTTTTAACTTGCTTTGTCTTGAGATTTTTAGATAAAATATTGTGGATCCAAAGGTGCATTTATAGAACCATTTACAGGCTAACATATGATTATCTCCTCCTAGCCTCAGGTTTGCAATTTTGCACAATCAATTTACTTGCATAATTTTATAATAGATGTTTTTGGGTTTCTTTTTCATTCACGTCAACATTGGCTCCCTACAAAAATTAAAAAATATTTTTGAGATTTGTTATGTGTCTTCATAACTTTGCACTTTTGGAGTCGTTCGTCAGAAACTACTTAATATAAAAATGAGTATTTCTGTGACTAATTATGTGTTTTCCACAGTTCCATTCCTTACAGACACTGTAGAGCTAGAATAAAAATTAATTTTTAAGGAAAACAAAAGCCTAAATATAAACGTCATTTCGTTAATTCTTACAATGTAATAATTATTCTGTATTTGCCTAACATCCTACTTGAAGTATTTAGTATGAGATTTGATTTTTGATGTAGTTATTGTCAAGATTTTTGCTGTATTTATTTTTTGTCAAGATTTAACAATTAATATATAAACCAAAATCTTTAAAAAGAACAAAACCTACCTGAGACTATGTTAAGTTTGATCCTGCGAAGTATTGAGATTTTGAAATATCTCTATAGTGAAATGAAATTAACATACTCTGCATTGAAAGAGCTGGCAATCAGCAACCACAAATTAGGAAAATAACCTAATTAAACACGTTGTGTGTCACACAAAAATTCACTTAGAGGATAATTTATTTTTTTTTTTTCTAAAAGTCTGTTAAAGCTTTTAGTGGAAAAACAATTAAAATCATGTTCTAAAAATTATGGCTTTTGTGTTTTTTTCCAGCCTATACTATTTTAAGAAAAAGAGAGTTGCTCACTGCCCTGAAAACGCTGGGGGGTGGGGTGGGGTGGTGAATTTAGTATGCCCTACCTGAGATAGGAATTCTGTTTCAAGATATTCTTATCAGATATTTAGATGGCTGTTTACCTTACAGTGTTCATTACTTGAAAATAATATTTTGTGGTAGTTAAACTATCTTTGTGTGAGAAAGAAAATGCAGTTCATATTTAAGTATACAGTCATGATCAAATATGAGAGCAACACTATCCAACTTGCTCTAAATGCTCATCCTATTATTATGTCTTCATTCAAGACAATAATTTATCAAAATACACAAATGAAGATGTCTGATTATGGGCTATGCATCATACATGTATAACACACTGTATACACTTTGTACATTTACAGCAGTTTATATATCTACCATCTGCTGAAATGTGACACCTATATGATGTCCTGATATCAGCAGAAAATCACATTGGTATAAACTGTCAGGTTACAACAAGTGCAAAAATGCAACAAGAAAATTAACAAACATTTTATTCTCTTTTCCCTTGCATTTCTTTTTTGTGTGCTGTATCTGATTGTGTGTTTTGGCTGGTTTTTAGCTGGGGTTTTGTCTGGCTGTTTTTTTTGTGGTGTTTCCTATATCATACAATGGCAAGACTAATGCCAATATAGCAGTTTTGATGGTAACTTCAGCAAGTAATTTTTGTACCCTGCCTGGGAACCCAATGGCTTACATTACTTCTTCATTTTGGGCTCAAGACTTTGACACCAACTGACATTAGAATGAAAAGAATATTCTCCATCCTTCTTTCCTCCTACTCTTTTATAAAATGAACAGAAGGGAGGAAATTAGCCGAGAAGTTCACAACCTTCCATCTGACTCTCAAACCAGACATTTTTCCTGCCAGCTGCAGTGACACCAATTATTACAGGCATAATCCCCTTCTGGTGCCAATTTAGTGAAAAATATAACTTTGAATAATGTTGAAATAAAAAGTTAATTTATTCTCGATCAGAACTTCAGTAATTAGAACAGTGCACAATATAATTGTTCATGTTGTTTCTAATTTAATTTTAAAGAATTTCAAATAGATGATGAAATTTTAATGGTCTTGGAATGCAGGCTATAAAGACAGGGAAACAAAGATGGTTATCCAACTGTTTTAAACCGTGTTACATCATTTAGGGAAAAAAAATAAAAATCACATGATGATTTTCTGCATCTCAAAATATTGACGTTTTTATCTCTGCAGAATAATAACAACTGAGAAAATATCCTATTCAAAGATCACTTTTTCTTTGTTATTTCTGAAGGACAAAAGAAAGATGACCTGAAATAGTAGAAGGTGTGAAATAAGTCATGAGTGTACATCTCAGTCTCACCATCTCACTGTACCTATTAAAGAAATGTAGCATTTATTTTAATTTAGTGGTGCAGTGTATTGAATGTTATCACAGTTAGCAGTGGCAGCAGCATTTGTCAACTTAACCTACAGAAGATATTGTGCAGAGAATAACCATCGTATTACTTCATGCTCATCTCCTGTTGTACTTGCTCCCACACAGAAGGACTGGTAACATAACACCTTCTACTTTATAAAAAAATTAAATAACCTATTTATGTATGGCAGGCTTTTCTTTTAAGAAACAGTCATTTATGTAAGTATTTAAAACGTGTCAATACAGCAAATATCTGTATAATGCACTACTAAGCAGCAGGAAAAAAGTAATCATATCATTCCTCTTTCTTTTACCAGAGCAATGGACTTCTCAGATCCACCCCCCATCAGAATGTGGCTCCCATGGTTGAGAAAATATTGGGAATATCTTTCATATGTTGCTTCACAGTTCTCAAGATGCTGAATCATCCCAGTAGTAAGATATCTATCAGTCACCACAAAAGTTTCCATTGACAAAAATACTCTCCAAGTATCTCATCCTGATGAGATGTGAAAAAAATGAGCATTTGCCAAGATATCTCTATAAACATAGAAACCTGCGATAGAAAACTTGAGTCAGAGTGCTCCATCCATGTTGACTAAAATCTCCTGTGATACTTGCAATGAGAGGTACGTGTTTTGCTGAAAAACACGCACTATCCTTTATTATACATAGCATTCTAAGTGAGAATACAATTAATCTTCTAACCACTAAAAAATCATAGGAAGTAATCCTCATTGAATTTCACTGCAATCATTCAAAAACCTGGTACATTGGGTTAAGTCAGAAAAAAAGTCACCCAGGTATCGAGATAGAAACAGATCAACAGTGGTGTAGTTTGCATCATTTCTTCAAAGCCCTTGTCCTTTTTTCCCACAGCTGTTTTTAGCATGGATTTTTATGTTTGTTTGGGGGGGAGGTGTTGCATTTGGTTTTCTTTTTTTTTTTTTTCTTTTTCACTAATCTTCATGACAAAACTAAGACAAAATTGTCGTTCGGCTTCCTGCTGGTTGTGAGAACAAACACATCCGTTTGAGTAAGATTATGATCAGCACAGGTCTCAGATAAAAGCTAAGCTCAAGATCAGGTCTAGCTGTGAAAGTCTGCTCAAGCCTTGAACTACAGACATTTTGAAACACAAGGGAACTTGTAGTACATTAAAATTCTATTAGATTAGAATTATTGTTACCCTAAACCAATGAACTAATCATTAAAAGTATTTGTCTACTTTTTAATTAGTGTTTTACACTTCACTTCTTTCAACTAATTTAGCCCTAAACATATAGCTATTACTTCAACCTGTTCGAATACATTTGTAAAATTACTAAACTTTCTGAATATTCATTTTACAAGCATTATAAAACATGTGGAAGTGAGTGTAACAGAAAACAATTGCAATATCAAAGATACAAATTTAAAACAAAAATCCACAAACCAATCCTTCAAAAGTAAATTATATTTTAGGATTGACATATCTACTACTTTTATTAGTGTTAGATGGTCATAGTGGCACAGACATTCACAGAGAAATTTTATTACCTAAAACATTTATTGCATAAAACTATTACCTATAGCATAAATTCACAGGATATAAAAATATTTGAGCATTAACTCAGAAGCAAGTATTTTCAAAAATAGGTCAGGAAACATAAAAGTCCACACTTAAATTAGTAATCACTTTGAAAAGAAAGCCTGGACTAGCATGCTTGTCTTGTGTGTCTCCAGATGACAGATAAAGCCTAAAATAACTTTAGTTACTGCTAATGATGACAGATAACCTGAATCTGCATTCAGAGAGAGAGTTACCAAATGCTGAAGGGGAAGGAGCAAGAAGGCTGCTGTTCTCTAGTATGTTCAAAAAAGGCTGGAAACAGCAGCTTTCAAAACTGCTCACAGGCTTTAAAAACAACTGTCTCACAATCCAAGAAAATACAAGTTTGCATGTTTAGATAAATCCCTATGAAATAACTAAATTTCGATTTTTGTTTTGCAAAAAGATTTAGTATTGTTTACTCTGAGTTAATTTTAACCAGCAAAGAATTTCCTTTCAAAGACATCATTGTCAAAATAAAATAAAATGAAATAAAATGAAATTACATTAAATAAAATAAAATTTAAAAAACCAAAATAAAATAATAAAAATATAAAAAATAGTACAAAATAGTAATTTGTGTGACTACTTATATGATCAACTGGCACTACCAATAACTGTAATGTCTAGGTTTGTAAACAGAAGATACACTTAGCCAGGAATAAGAGATTTTTCACGCCTCTTACAAAAGTTGGATTTTTATTAGAAACATAACTGAAAACCATAAAATTGAAATAACAGAGCTCATCCTCCAGCAAAACATTTCTGTTAGTATTTTTTTGCAGAATCAAGCATTTAAACATTATTAAAAGCAACTTCTAAAATTGTACTTTCATTTTATTTCAACTACTTTTATATATATGTTTCTTAGTCTCAGGTGGATTAAATACATTATATACTATCTTTTCTTCTTTTACCCTTTTTTCAGCACCAGTGTTTTAAAATATATTTAAGGATTCCAAATCTTAAAAGTAATTTTCACAATAAACTTGATAAATTTGTACCTAATTACTTTTACACTTTAAAATCCTGCAGGCTGCCAGCTGTGGGCACAAGCAGAAAAGACAGAATGATAAACTGTGATGAAAACACCTGGAGAATTTTTCTCCCATTTCCTTCCACAAAATCTGCATGTTTTCCCAAGTGTGTATACATTCAAATAGCTTGGTTGTTAAAAATGTAAAACATCTATTTACCAAGGACATGAGGCATACTTTACAAACAACAGAGATATCAACAGCTTGTATTTTTGTGCATTTGTATTTAGAGAGATTCATCATGCTACCTTCCTTTTCAGGGTCTTTCCAGTGTTCTTGTGCATTTATAAAAATATTCACCATTTTTTAAGAAATATTGTATTCTAAGTGTTTGATATCCAAACAAAGTGGCAAGCATCCCTAAATCATTCTGAGTAAGCCTAGTCTTCAGTACTGATATATTATAAAGGTAAGCAGAAAGATAACAAAACCACTGTTGATGCTATGTTTATTACATTAAAACTATTGACAAAATTTGTTGTGGTCTTTATTTCAGTACAATTCCTGTGATTTTAGCAGTACCAAGAAAACTGCAAGAGCATGTTGTTTAATAGGAACACCACCAAATAGAAAGTGGCAAATCATTAATGAAAAACAAAATATCAGAGGCTTATTCTAATTTTTCTATGCAAGCACATTATTTAATAACATTTAAAGAACAGATTAAAAATACACTAATCATTAACTTTTCGTGACACATACCACTGTGAATTATGGATAGTTCTATCAGGCAAACAGAACAACAAAGATCTGTGTAAAGTTTTCCTGAGTGTTTTCATCAATGAATACTTGCAGCCTGATAAAAAGTCTCATAAAAGCACTGATCTTGATCTGATTAAAACAGTTATAAACAGAAAACTATTTCATAATCTTACATAAAGGAGAAAAAATTATCCATATAGTTGACTTGCTATTTGTAAGATCATATAAAACAATGTTTGATTATCCTAAGGGAAGCAAAAGAAAATTAATTAAATGTAAAAAAAAAAGAAAAAAAAAGCCAGAAGCTATAAGTAAGAAATTTGGAAATAAGAAAAACTGTATTGCTTTTCCCAGGATAAGACAAAAGCTATCATAGATCATGTACTACATATATTAAAATACCTACATGGCACTGCATTTACAGCCTTTACTGCTTCTCGCTAGATATGTGTATACAGCTATCCAAAGAAAGATGGGGTCTAATAAGTAAAACCATTTAGGAAGAACAAAAATATACCTACAGTAATCAGGTAATATTTTAAAAATTAAATGCAAACATGAGTAATAGCTCACTAGAATTGTTTATTATCACCAAAACTGTTTGGCCTGTCTCAAGGTGAAAGATCTTTAAAAGCTAATAATGATTAATAATTCAAAATTTAATAGCAAACATACACACCACTTAAGTACTAAAAGTTATTAATAATTCTAAGGTGGATAAGTTGTCATTGATTTACCTCAAAAGCAGCCTTTAAAATATTCTCACTGCAACATCACCACTTAAGATTTATTTTCTTTTCTTTTTTGGTGCATTCTTTCACACTTTTAGCAACAATGCCAAGTTGCACAGGCAGAATATAAGTTTACACTCTGTGTCTGCCTCCCATATTACTAAAATGCACAGTTTATTAACTTAAAGTAAAAATTTACTGCAGCTTCACAGTTAAAACAATATTTTAGGTCCTTTCCAATCCTAATTATTCTGTGATTCTAAGGAATTAAGTGGCATAGAACACCTTACATGCTCATAGATAAGTAAGGTAATTTAGAACAAAAGGAAAATGGTTTAAAGTAGACCTATCTAATCAGATTTGACACTGGATAAAGATGAGATTAAAATATCTAGCACAGTATCTGGTGCCCATAACCTGGCCACAGCACAGAGGGAAGTAGGACACATTTTATTTTGCAGGAAAGTGAAGAATTATCTATATTCCACCTCAAAATCCCATGTATTATTTGTCCAGAAACAAAATAAAACTATGCAATGTGGAACGTTCTAAAGAGAAGTAAAAACATTCTTCAACGTATAATGTATCAACCGACTCCAAACCCACATGAAAGCCACCTTCAGATCATCCTCTACCCATTGATTCTGTTCACTGTAGTAGAACTATTTTATCTCCCTGGAGTACAGCATACTTACTTTTTTTTCTCATTTAATACAATAAGTATTTATTTAATTGTCAAGGCTAAATTTGTAGAAGAAAAATATTCTTTAACGTGTTCTAATATACTGTCAGGTTATGATTGTATTGTTCTTTAATAAATGAGGAATTTATTCTTTTACTAGCTATAATAACTGAAGAAAAAATCTAAAGATGAAAATACATAGCAAGGTAATGGAAAAGTAATGGATTTAAGACCATATATGCATTCTCAGTGGTCTTGTTATATTTCTGACCAATAGCTAACATTCAACTCTTCAGCTGCTATGAAAGTCAGTTCTTCTAAACCCATCATTGCTTCCGGAATTATGAAATTTTAATATGTGTGGAATTTGAAGATGCTAAAAAACAATCATATTTTAATTCCAGGTCCTACAGAACTCAGAATTGAAAATACAGGGGTTTCTGTGAACTTTTGAACTTGGAAGTAGAGTAAAATTTTATGTTAAATGAAATATTAATATCTTATTTATAGTCAATATGCTATCTTGATATTAGGAAAATTAGAACAACATATGGGCCATAACCATCTTTTATTGCACTGGTGTATGAATGCACTGCTTGGAGGATGTGCGGGGCAGAATATTTTAACATGCAATGTGAATCTACCTTATTTTAATTTGTGTTGCAAAGTGAGTATCAACAAAGGAAAAGCCCGTTATTGCATGCATACCTTTTAGACCTATATCATGAATTTGTGACACTGGGATGCTGCTTAATTCGGATTTTACTACAAAAAGATGCATTTCCTGCCAAGAGTAAAGTGCTAAATAAGAGCACAAAAAAGAATTCTAACATCAGTTATTATTGTACAACCAATGTTGAACTATATAGCAAAATCACCTGCTTTCAAACTCACATTTAAAAGTTATTTTACTAGAATTCTTGTTATGGAAAAATTAGAATATGCCACAGACCCACAGATTTAGTCAGCAGAATTACTGTTTTAATACTTATAGTCAAAATCACGTAATTAAATCAGAAAAAAAAACCCAACTCATTGACAGTAGAGTTATAGACTATCAAATTTTTACAGAAAAATCTCTCCTATTATCTACCTATTTTCTCTAGTTTTACACTCAACCTTCCACCACACCTCTTGGACATTTCCTATTGACAGTTGCAGTCTTCCTGAAGAATAGCAAGGCACGGTGTTTCTCATGCTTCTGTCTTTGCCAGGAGGAGAGTGACATTCCTGGCGGAAGAGAGAGTATTCCACCTACGTCATGGGGATGCTTAGGGGTGTTTTCATTAATATTTCTTTCCCCAGCTTGCTCCCTTACTGATGCTCCCCCAGGCTTCTTACCTCCATAGGCTAGCACTCACAGAGCTGGGGCTCAGACAGACTGGACAATGGGCACTTAGCCACAGGGCATCTGGTAAACCCAGCTCATGCAGAATACAAAGAGAGAACTGCAGTGTCAGTATGGAAGTATGATTTGCAAATCAATAATGAAATAACACTAACTTGAAATATGTTCATAAATTAATTCTACTGAGTGTAAAATGCAAAATACAATTCAATGGCTGAGAAAAGAGACCTATTTCTGATATTAAGTAGTATATATATTGCATTTTTAATTGTCCCTTTTCTGTTTTCTAATGGACACTCTGGAGAATTTTGAGATCATATTCTTTCAGTTTTTGTTTGCGTAATTAAGTACTCAATATATAATTTGTCAAGTGCCACATTATGTTATATAAGGCTCCAAAAGACCCATTCTTCCTCTTATCCTTAGTTACTTGTTCTATCGTGCTTATGTTGAGTACCTGAAATATTTGGTTAAAGCAAATATACACTCAACATCCAGAGTCTCTTGACACACCCTTCAGTAAAAACATCCTGTGATGTCCTTCTTTTGCAGTGGCAAAGATGAAGGCAAATACAGCGCTCCAGAGGAAAAAAATCAATGCATAGTATTAGTCATATTATTTTGCATTCTTATGAATATGTGTGTCTGTGACACATATGTGTGCATTTTTACGCATTACATACATAACATCTGTCCTCAAAGGAGACTTCTGTGTATTTTAAGTGACTGGTTGCTTGCCCAGTTTCAGAATCCTGTCTCACTGAAATGTTAAAACTGCAGTTTTCTTTTAAGGCAAACATGTCACCTGTTACCAGTCCGTTGGCTCATCTCTCATAACACAGTTATCCTCAAGTTATCACTGGCATAGGAGAAGTATCACTCACTAGAGAACTTAGTCACAAAAATCATCAGTTCATTTTGGATAAAGTTGTAAGAGCAAAGCATTTAGTTCAAGCTAATTAAACGGGTTCTCTCTAAGGCAGAAAAAGATAAGTGGGATGACATTTGCTCTAGAGGGACGTATCTTTCTTTTTCATTGACTATAAAGAGATCTGATGCAACTACTTAGGTTAAATGCTTTCATTCTTGACAGTGAAAATTAAGTGAGATGAATTCCACACTGGCTACCAAACACTGTTGAAAATTTAACCTAAGAAATTTATCTAAGGTCATATATAAATGGTATCATATCTAATTGAATCCTATTTTTTTGATTCATGAGTAGTGCTCTAATTATTGGTCCATTCTTCCTCTCTATAAAAAAATAGCTAAGTAAAAGTTTTTTATGGTTATTAATCTGGAAGTTTTTTAATAAAGTCAGACAATTGGTCAGCTCACAAGATCAGGTAATAGTCATCTACCAGCAATACCATATTTTTATCACCTCTTTATTTGTCTGTTGTTACAGTGAATGGAGACAGCAAGAGAGAGGCCTAGACTACTGAAATCATGTGAAAAATCTTGTTTTCAGCAAACATTTGTCTGTCCTACAGAAGCAATATAGCTTAGCAAATATTCCTTTATTTATCATGGGATTCTTATTCATGTATGCCCTGCTGAGCTAACAAGTGGTGGTTTAAAGTTCTCTTACTCATGGAAACAAACAATTAGATTATCTAATCAAAAAAGCATCATATGTATAATTGGAGAGAAGTTACTCAAAGTGTGGGACTGAGAAGACAGAGGAACAATGAAAACCATAAAAGAATTACAACTTTTTTTTTTTAATTGTTATTATTTTACTGTAGTAGTAGCAGCAAAAGAATTTAAACCTAATGTAGGTAAGGAAGTACTTATAGGCAAAGTATGCAAATAGTTAAAACCAGTTCAAAAAAGATGAAAAATATTTTCTGTAGGGAAATACTCTTTTTTTTTTCCTAAAATTTATGAAATAACAATTCCAGCATATTTTAATTTAGAAAAAGATTCTGAAACAATCTAATTTTCCCCTTGCATGGCTTTTTCAATAGAGTATCAATAGTTTAATCAAGACTTAAGAGTTTCAAAACATTTTTTTCCTGGATAATTTTACACATTTTTGCCATTTAATTTCAATTCACTACTATTACTTTTAAAATTCAGAATGATTTCTGGACAGATTAATTAAAAGTTTAAAAGATTTTAAAAGAAGTCATTGTTGTTACCAGCTCTCTACAATTGCTGTGTAAAATCTGAAATGTGGAAAGAACCGAAGTTCTTGAAACCACAAAATGTCCTTAAAACAGAGGTAAATCATTTTTTATTAAAAGCCTCTACATTTCAAACACTTTAAAATGGAAATATTGTTTTTATCTTGAAAAGTCCAATGTTGAACATTTCACTATGAAATAATGTTTTAGTTTTGGCAGTAAAGTATTATAAGAACTGGGGCATTTTTCTGAACACCCCTCTACAAAATAACTCTACAAAATAACACTTACTACAGTTTTTCAGTAGCAAAATCAAACAGATGTAGATATTTCTAAACCAGCTCTAGGAATAGTTCGTATTTCTATGTCACACTTCTTCATATAATTGTTTTAGTCAATTTTGATAAATGTGTAAATAACAGAAAGGAGACTTACCATTAGTATCCTAATGATCTGCAAGGAAAAAAAAGAAATTAATTTCTCTCTCTGCCCCTGCCCCCGAGCTCACTGGATTCCAAATTATTATATTATTATAGCTTCATAACATGCTTTAGTTGCAAGAGCCAAGATTTACAACAAGATTATTATATTAAAATTCCATTATATGGTAGAAAGAATAAAATCTCCTAAAACAGTACTAGTATAGCTTCAAGAAGTCTGATCTTTTTCCTGCAAGAACAGCAGCTGAAGTAAGTGACATTAAGGCAAAACAAACAATCGGTAGCATGGCTGTTAGAATTCTACAGAATCTAAATGCCTGGATGCAGATAAGAAGTTGTACAAATAGTAAAATTAAAAAGACACAAAACCAAAAACCACTAAAAAAGACAAACCCTCCCACATTTTTAATAAGGAAATATAAAATAATTTATTATTGAATCACAGAATAGTTAGGGTTGGAAAAGACCTCAACATCATCTAGTTCCAACCCCTCTCGCCATGGACAGAGATGCCCCAACCAAGACGTCACCCAAAGCTCTGTCCAATCTGGCCTTGAAAACTGCCAGAGATGGAGCATTTATTGCTTCTTTGGGCAACCTGTTCCAGTGTCTCACCACCTTCACAGTAGAGAACTGCTTCCTTATATCTAACCTAAACTTCCCTTGTTTAAGTTTAAATCCATTACCCCTTGAACTATCACTACAATCCCTGATGAAGAGTCCCTCTCCGGCATCCTTTTAGGCCCCCTTCAGGTATTTTAAGGTTGCTGTGTGTTCTGTGGAAATCATACAATAATCATTTTGGAGAAAAAGTGTGTTTGTTTATACAGTATCTCTACTTTGCTGATGGTCTTGCTAAAGTCAAGACATAATATTCAGTGCTATGTCCCGGCCCACAAAACTAGTCATCTTACTAAAACAGGCAGCTGAATGGCCCAGGCACAATTTACCTTTGATAATTCCAGCTGGCTGTGCTCAGACACTTTCTTGTCCTTCCTGTGCCAGGAGATACACTGAAAAACTCTAGCCAGTTAGAAGATGTTAAGCAATAGAAATTATTAGCAAAGATAAACATTTCCACTGATCATGACTTACAATTTTAAAATAATAATTTTAATCTTTTTGTGGTAGAGTGGAGTAAATGATTTATCATATACTTAGCATTCGTGATGGCTACTGAGGCTCAGAAAGTCGAATAATCCAATCAGCAACTACATCCTCAATGTACAATTAAATACTACTTAATTAATCATTTTTAATTAGGATTTGTTCAGAAGTCCTCATCTATTTTTGACAATACAAAATTGACAAATTTTAATAAAGTCAGCCTTTTTAATATCTCCCTAGCAAGTGCTGCACTGGGGCTTTTTTTTCATCCCTTAAAGAAGCACAAATCATTTTAGTGGGTTGCTTTGGAGATTTTTTTAGAAACCATGCCTTGACAGTCTTTAATGAATAATCTCTCCAATATATAATTTTAAATGGAAATATGCCACTTATTAATCAGTATCTGTATGTGTCCACTTATTTTATCCTACAATAGAATATATAGGTACTGGCAATGGAGCATGGACAGCCTTTGGATAAGATCCAAGAGGCACAGATGGATTGTAATAGCATAATCTTATTCATAAAAATAAGAAAGAAAAGCATACAATAATATTTTGGCTGCAAAGCTTTTGCAGGCGTCATGGAAACAACTGTGCATCTTATACATATCATTATGCCTTGGGTATTACATTAATCAGACTATTTTGTAAACAATTAAAACAAATTTTGAGTATATTAATCAACTTTATTGTACCAAATGTAGGGTTCCTAAAATGTGCAAACAAACATGCTCGGTATTATTAGAAAATCAGATTACATCTAGAATAGTCTTCTTGTGGGGTGTGCTGTCCACAGCTGTACTGTTTTACACTAAATCCTTTCAAATGATAAACTTAACAGAACCTGACTCTGTCACCCCATGGAATGCTTTGAAAGAAAACACTGCAGTGTGACAGAGGTTGCATTGCAGGTACTGCTTTTCTTCCTGGGTTTCATTATCTTTATCTGAAGATTTTAAAATCAGCAGGCTAAAGCTACCTGAAGGAGTATTTAAATGATCACTCCACATACATCCAGGAAATTGTCTTTCTCCGCTAGCTGTTACAGAGCAAGCTGAGGACTCGACTATCGTGCTTCCAGCACACTGAGCATCTGCCTTCAGAGTGTAACCTATGCCTCCTTCAGCCCTTCTTCTCACCTCTGCTAAGTCTTCAGTCTTCATACTGGAGCATCATCAACTTTACCTGATATTTTCCAAGAGAATATTTCTGTTTATTAAGTATGAAGGAATCACATTTCTGTTATTTGCATTAGGTATATGTTGAGCGTAGGACTGACCATGCTAGCACTATAACATTACACAAACTATAACCTATTTTGGCTATTCTTCTACACAGTCACATGGTAGGAAACTTGGCCTTCAGGAAAAGCTCATGACTTCATGAGAGACAGCCTTTTTGCTCCAGGGCTTTTTTCTTAATATATTTATTTTGCATTATTATGCCCTGAATTATTTATAAAGTCTTTTTATAATTGACAAAATAATTGCCTTCAAAGTAGCTATGAGACATAGTGACTATATACTATCAGATTTGAAATACTGATGCAAATGGATGGTTCAAATGTAACCTCAAGTGTACATTTACCTAATTACTATAGAGCTAACACCAAGAATTTGCCCTTGTGGCAGTCTGTTCCTGAGCATTGCTTCAGAATGCTCTTGGGAAGCATCAGAGCAGCTGCATCTGTTACAGCTGTTTTTACAGATGTTAACTTTTGGTGGCCAAAATGAGAAAAAATATTGGAAATATGCTGTGCCCTGCCATCACCAGTAACTAGAACTAGCCACATTTTTCTGTGTGAGATGAAGGAATAAATGGAAGAAATAATCATTAAATAATGAAGACACATACTACAGAAGGTTTTTGGCAGAATGAATCTTTCATTTTAAACTTCTTTATTTCCTTTCCTATTTCTTTTTCAAACACATTGATGAGAAAAATTAATGGTACTAACTGACTTAAGAAGACAGCTACAAGTTTGAGGGTCTTTTTTTGGCAGTAAAAGTAGGTATTTTAAGAATTAGCTGTCTATTGAAGAAAACTAACCTTGCTAATCAATCCTGTACCTTGCTTTTTAACCTCATCGCTCACTTTCATTTTGATCTTCTACCCAAAAGTTGTCTCCATTCTTGCAACTGAATCTTCCCTTTCTAAGGAAAAGCTGAGGTAATGATGTATGGCTTCTGACTATGCTATGGTTTAAACCCAGCTGGCTAGCAACCATCCCACAGCCTCTTATTCCCCTCTCCAGCTTGATGGGGAGAAGAGATCTGGGAGGGTAAAAGTGAAAAACCTCTTGGGTTGAGGTAAAGACAGTTTAATAGGTAAAGCAAACTCTGCATGTACAAGCAAAGCAGAACAATTAAACTCATTCACCACTTCCCACCATCAGGTAAGTAGGTATTCAGGCATCTCCAGGAAAGCAGGGTTCCATTATGTGTAATGGTGACTTGGGAAGACAAATGACATAACTCCAAACATCCCCTTCCTCCTTCTTCCCCGGCTTTATATGCTGACCCTGATATCATATCAAGCAGAATAACCCTTTGGTCAGTTGGAATCAGCTGTCCTCACTGTATCTTCTCCCAGTCTCCTTGTGCTGGTGGGGTGGGGTGAGAAGCAGAAAAGGCCTTGGCTCTGTGCAAGCACTGCTCAGCAGTAACTAGAATATTCTTGTCTTATCAACACTGTTTCTAGCAGAAATCCAAAACATAGACCTATACTAGCTATTATAAAGAAAATTAGCTGTACTGAAGCCAAAATCAGAACAGCTTCCCTGATTTTTTCTCCAATAATCAGAAAGGCCTGAATTGATTTCCTCCTAATGCGTCTTTTTTTTTTTTATGTCACACATAGACTGTTTTCACCCAGAACTGTAAGAAAGCAAATAAACGCTTTTTGGGATGTACCAATAGTTGCAGCAAGCGAAAAGAGAGTAAATAGTAATAACATAAGGATCAGTTAAAGATGGCAATGTCTAGGAAAATCTTGTTTCAGACAATTTATATTGGAGAGGTGTTTATTCTATTGCCAAGGGATTTTTTTTCTTTCCTGAAAAAAAGAAGATTGGGGTGAAGGAAAGGAAAAGTATAAAACCAAAATCTAGAATATGGAAGAATGAATGACTAATCTCAGCACAGTAAAAGGATAATCTATGTGAAGTACCCTAAACTGTCAAAGAAGTTGCACGTTAAGGATATCTATCAATACTGCCAGGTTAAAGACAGGTTGGAAAAGGAAAAAAAAGAAAAAATCATTCAATTTTAAAAAATGCAATTTCTTCCGCAACATGCTTTCCCCAAAAGAAAGTATTTCCATTTTGGTATTGTTGTGGTTTAAACCCAGCCAGACAGCTCATGCACTCACTCACAGTGAGTGGTGCCTGGATGGAAGCAGTCAAGGCCCATGCCCTGCCCCTGAGGGCTCTCCCTTTCCCACTCCCGGAGGGATGGGGAGGAGAATCGAAAGAATGCAACTCCCACGGGTTGAGATAAGAACAGTCCAGCAACCAATGTACAACACAAATCACCAACGCTACCACCAAGGACAACAATGATAAGAGAAAATAACAAGGGAAGAGAATACAATACTGCTCGCCGAAAAACGAGTCCAACCCAGAAGACTTGTGTCTTTCCGGCTAACTCCCAGTTACATCCTGGGCATGACGTGCTGTGGTATGGAATACCTCTTTGGTCAGTTTGGGTCAGGTGTCCTGTCTCTGCTTCCTCCCAGCTTCCCTTCCTCCCTGGCAGAGCATGAGGCTCACAAAGTCCTTGGCTAAGCCAAAACATCATTGTTATCAGCTATGTTCCCAGCCTGAAAGTCAAAACACAGCACTGTACCAGCTACCAAGAAAGAGAAAAATGACTGCTACTGCTAAACCCAGGACAGGTATTTTATATTTGCCTTACTGCAAGACAGTGAATATAATGAAAACACATGTTATTTTGGATGTCCTTACGAACATCGTTACCTGTCCATTAAGACCTGTTACAAAATCTACTAAGATCACACTTTAGAACATACAAAGTCAGGGTAGAAGGAACAATAATTTCTCTTCTCATGAGACAGAAAACGAGAAATTGTATTCAGAGACAACTCACAACTTTGTGCTATAGTTTTTCACTTCAGCATGAAGCAAAATAATACCAAGTACTAAAGTAATTCAGCACATGGATAACTTCTCTGGGTTATATATTGTTTGCTTTTGAAACTGTTAGAAGAAAATCAAGGCAAAATGTTGAGTATTTTTTTAGGTCGGTTTCTATTGCTCTGGAATGTTAGAATTCTTAGCTTATCTTAAGTACATCTAAGCTTCAGAAATAAACTAACAGAAGCATTAAAGAGAAAGAAGAGTGAATTAATAAATGATATGAATTAAAATAGTTTTTAAAGAAAACATACTCTAAGTGGTACAGTTCAAAAGCAACTGGAATACTATTATGTCTCTTTGTCAAGTATTTTTAAAAAATAAAGACAAAAGACTGTCTCAGACCCAGTTTTATATGCAGCAAGTAAGGAAAAAGTAAAATGTACCAAAAAGACTGGAAGATCCAAGATTGTCCTCTATCTGTCTGATCTTGTATAGGTACCCTACTTCCTAATTGAAAAGTCCTGGGTTTGTATTGAGAATCTAATCCGGAGTTAAGGAATAGAAGAAACAGTATCTTCAAAAGAAAAACCAAAACAATACAGAAAGCCACAATAAAAAACTTATCAAACATGAATTTGGTAATTTAAATACATCTGTATACATAAGAATTTTTTTTTAAGACCTTTTTGTTACCGGAAAGAGACAACTTTGCTGAAAGAGCTCTTGTTTTTCATCAGAGCTTAATCCAAAATATACAGAACTACAACAAAAATCACATGTTTTAGAACATTCAGAGAGAGAAATCACTAGACTACTCCACTAACACCTGGTCATAAAATATAAAAAGAGGAAAATAAAGCATACAGCATAAATGAATCCAGCTTAATGTATCATATACTCACATTTTTTTCAAGTTATCTGACTATTCAAATATTCAGTGAGCTTTTCCAGGCAAGAATGTAGACAGGCACAACTCAGCCTGGAAGGAACAATAGTAAAATTTGAACCAACACTTAGATTTCTCAGAGAAAACTGACATTTTACCATGTTCTTTTGAAAAAGTAGTTTAGGGACAGTTCTCAGAACAGCAGTTTACAGCTTAGTAATACAGAGGGAATTCAAAACACAGTACTGCGCTTTTTTTACAAGTAAATAACAGAAGGAATTTCAGTACATGCCTAAAATATTTTCTCTGCACAGAGAATCATAAATGGCATGAAGAACCCTAAAACATTGTTCCTAATGAATTGGCTTCCAATGCAAGAAGCAAGGGACACTCAGTTAAAGAATCAGGCAGCAATTCAAAACTAACAGCAAAAACACTTTTACGCAGGAACCACTTAGTTCAGCTGGGGAGTTTATTATCATAATATGTGAATGCTGGAAGCACAAATAGGTTCAAAAAGAACAAGACAAATTTATTAAAGCCTGTTACACAAGTTCCCCTAAAATCTCTTTATCATCTTTACCCTTTTCTATACTCTCCATTAAAACCAGAAAACTTGGAGTTCTACTGCTTTTAATTTTTTTGAGACGCATGTTGATGATAGTCTTGAAACAAAATATTTTCTGAAATTCTAATTATTTGAAACAAACAAAAAACCCACCAAAAACAACTACAAGTATAAAACGTCTCCTTTATTTGAACATCCTCTACAGTACATACCCAGAAACAGGATAATTGCTGAGGTGAGTTGGGTCAATTGCTGAGGTGAGCAGCTCGAGAGAGGACACCTTGAACACTGGAGCGGGGGAGATCAGCGTCCAGGAGCCTCAACTCAGAGCGACAAGAGCCACCGAGGGTGCCTCAAGTCCTCAACAGAACCTGCCCAGGCGCCGGCAGCTCAGCTGACGGGAGCAGGGACTCACAGGGGGCGGAGCCAGGAGGAGTGTGGCAGATTTAAACCGAGCATCACTAACGGTTGCTGGCCAATTGCTGAGGTGAGTAGCTAGCCCTGATTGGTTAAAAACCTGTCCCAGGGAGCATGGCGAGCAGAGCAGGTCGAGGCAGTTTGCGTGGCAGTTCACGCGGGCAGGCGAGGGATGGTGAGCACTTGCTGTATGACCAGGGCCCGGTCTGGGAGCTCTGCTCTGGCTGCCCCAGCGGTGGCCACCATAGGCACCCAGACAGAGCCGATGAGAGGGGAGGCTGCAGTGCAGAGCTCGAGGTGTATTGAGTGCCTGCACTGCTCTGGTGAGAGAAAGGTACACAATGGGCAGGACTGCACTGGGTGCTCCCTGGTGGAGGCTCTCCTGCAGCAGGTGACTGAGCTGCGGGAAGCTATTAACAGGCTACAAGATGTCAGGGTAGCTGAGAGAAAACAGGAATGCTTGCTCCCTGCCCAAACTGTGCAGTCCTCAAGCTTCCTCTGTAGCTCATGGAGGAAAGAAGGAGGTTGTTAGCTCTCCAAGCTGGGAATTGGTGACAAAAAAAAAAAAAAAAAAACAACAAAAAAGGAGGAAAAGGACAATTAAAAGCAGGGGACTTCCTCCTGAACCACCCTGACATCTGTTGGAATGACGGTACGGCCCGGCACAAGCAATCCAGGAGGTTCCTCAATTGTGTGGAAGACAACTTCCTTCTGCAAGTAATAGGGGAACCGACAAGGAGAGGTGCCATGCTTGACCTTGTTTTCACCAACAGGGAAGGGCTCGTTGGAAATGTGGCACTCCAGGGCAGCCTTGGATGCAGCGACCACGAGATGGTTGAATTTGAGATCCTTAGGACAAGTGAGAAGAGCGTGCAGCAAGCTCACTGCCCTAGACTTCAAAAGAGCAGACTATGGCCTCTTCAGGAACCTGCTTAGTAAGGTTCCATGGGATATAGCCCTAGAGGGCAGGGGGGCTCAAGACTCCTGGTTGGTCTTCAAGGATCACCTGCTACAAGCTCAGGAGTGTTGCATCCCAACTAGAAGGAAGTGCAGCAGGAGGGCCAGGAGACCTCATTGGATGGATAAGGAGCTGCTGAGGAAAATTCAAATGAAAAAAGAGTTTTATAGAAAGTGGAAGAAAGGACAGGTGGCCTGGGAAGAGAACAGGGATGTTGTCTGGGAAGCTAGGGACCAGGTTAGGAAAGCTAAGGATTAGAATTAAGAGAATTAAACTTGGCTAGGGATATTAAGGATAATAGGAAGGGATTCTACAGGTGCATAGGAAATAAAAAAACAGATTAGGGAGAATGTAGGCCCCCTCAGGAAGCTCTCGGGTGAGCTAGTTACACAGGATTTGGAGAAGGCTGAGGTTCTGAATGACTTCTTTGCCTCGGTCTTCTCTAGCAAAGGCTCTGACTGCACCACCCAAGTCTTGGAAGGCAGACGCAGGGACTGTGAGAATGGAGACCTTGGGCCCACTGTAGGAGAGGATTTGGTTCGAGACCATCTTAAAAAACTGAATGCACACAAGTCCATGGGTCCTGATGAAATCCATCCGCGGGTCCTGAAGGAGCTGGCAAATGAAGTTGCTAAGCCGCTGGCCATCATATTTGGAAAACCATGGCAGTCAGGTGAAGTTCCCGATGACTGGAAAAAGGGAAATATAACCCCCATTTTCAAGAAGGGGAAAATGGATGACCCTGGGAATTACAGACCAGTCAGTCTCACCTCTGTGCCTGGCAAAATCTTGGAGCAGATTCTCCTGGAAGGCATGCTAAGGCACATGAAAAACAACAAGGTGCTTGGTGACAGCCAGCATGGCTTCACCAAGGGGAAATCCTGCCTGACCAATTTGGTGGCCTTCTATGGTGGGGGTACAGAACTGATGGACAGCGGTAAAGCAGTTGATGTCATCTACCTGGATTTGTGTAAAGCGTTTGGTACTGTACCACACGACATTCTTGTCTCTAAATTGGAGAGACATCAATTTGATGAATGGACCACTGGGTGGATAAAGAACTGGCTGGATGGCCGCAGACAAAGAGTTGTGGTCAATGGCTCAATGTCCGGCTGGAGACCAGTTACGAGTGGTGTCTCTCAGGGATCAGTGTTGGGACCAGTCTTGTTCAACATCTTCGTCACTGACATGGACAGTGGGATTGAGTGCGCCCTCAGCAAGTTTGCCAATGACACCAAGCTGTGTGGTTTGGTTGATACACTGGAGGGAAGGAATGCCATCCAGAGGGACCTTGACTTGCTTGTGAGGTGAGCTGATGCCAACCTCATGAAGTTTAACCATGTCAAGTGCAAGGTCCTACGCCTGGGTCAGACCAATCCCAGACACAGCTACAGGCTGGGCAGAGAAGAGATTCAGAGCAGCCCTGCTGAGAAAGACTTGGGGGTGCTGGTCGATGAGAAAATGAACATGAGCCAGCAGAGTGCACTTGCAGCCCAGAAAGCCAACCGTATCCTGGGCTGCATCAAAAGAAGTGTGACCAGCAGGTCAAAGGAGGTGATCCTGCCCCTCTATTCAGCTCTCGTGAGACCTCACTTGGAGTATTGTGTACAGTTCTGGTGTCCTCAACATAAAAAGGACATGGATCTGTTGGAACAAGTCCAGAGGAGGGCCACGAGAATGATCAGGGGACTGGAGCACCTCCCATATGAAGATAGGTTGAGAAGGTTGTGTCTGTTCAGCCTGGAGAAGAGAAGGCTGTGTGGAGACCTCATAGCAGCCTTGCAGTATCTGAAGGGGGCATATAGGGATGCTGGGGATGGACTCTTCATTAGGGACTGTAGTGGTAGGACAAGGGGTAATGGGTTAAAACTTAAACAGGGGAAGTTTAGATTGGATATAAGGAGGAAATTCTTTCCTGTTAGGGTGGTGAGGCACTGGAATAGGTTGCCCAGGGAGGTTGTGAATGCTTCATCCCTGGCAGTGTTCAAGGCCAGGTTGGAGGAGGCCTTGGGTAATATGGTTTAGAGCGAGGTGTCCCTGCCCATGGCAGGGGGGTTGGAACTTGATGATCTTAAGGTCCTTTCCAACCCTAACTATTCTATGATTCTATGATTCTACGATTCTATAATGAATGACCTTGATCTTTACATTCATGTGGTATAGCTTTACATATGTTATGTTTCAATCGGTTACCGAAGATATTTTAAATTTCTGATCTGAGGATTGTAAATCTGTGCCATTATAGCTTCTGAAAAACAAAAAGTTTATTGAATGAAAACTGTAGCAGACCAGACCCTTGCTTGGGTTAAATAAAGCATGTAATTCTCCTGCTATGCGTAGAAATTTACTATGAGGGTGGTGAGGCACTGGAAGGGTTTCCCAGCAAAGCTGTGTCTCGCCCATCCCTGGAAGTGTTCAAGGCCAGGTTGGATGGGGCTTTAAATAACCCAGTCTAGGTTATTACAACTCTTGGCAGGGGTGGTGGAACTAGATGACTAACATCTGCTCCAACCCAAGTCATTCTGTAATTCTATGTAGCACATGGGATCCTTTGGGATCTCGAACTGGAAGTGGAGGGAAAGCTGCTTTGGAATAGGATAAGAGGCACCAAGTGTTGAGACTCCCCCTCCCCACCACAGGGAACAAGATATCACAGCCCAGAATGGGGACTTCCGATTTTAAACCCCAAAAGTGCTGAATTTCATGTGGAAACTTTGTGAAGTTGTTTTGACTCTCTTGTCTCAGAAGAAGCAATCATCATTTTGGCAAATTTCTTCAGCAGTATAACCTCTGATGTACGGCTTCCTGGAGCTAAATGAATTAACGCCATCCACAGAGTTCTCCTACATCACTTTTGGTTCCCTGGAATGCACCATGTGCACCCTACCAGGCTCCTCTCCATGGTAAAAGCAAAACTAGTTCAGAAAACCATTCAACCCTCACTTTATTCCATTATATTTTAATTAACTCTTTTGAAAACTCCTATGAGAAAAGGATCTGAACATTTTCAGTATTGAGTTTAAAGCTAAAATTAAGGCAATTAATCAGGATATGGGAAGTTGGAAGCTAATATTCTAAAATTATTTGCACACAGCACAGCAGAATTGGAAGTTGTGCACATTTATTTTGAACTTTGACATATGGTGCAGTTTTTCCCCCAGAATTATGGCTTGTTTCTATTTAGGACAAAAATCTTGTCCCATTTTCTACTGCAAGCAGAAAATGCCCCTTCCCTCGAGTGTTACTATAATAAACTTTAGCATATTTAGTCATCAGTATGAATGAATGTAATGTCATCATATAATGAATATACATAGTTAATGATGACAACATAATTTTCTCTGTCCTTTTGCCATCCAATACACAAAGTTATCATATGAATAAAAAGTCAGTATGACCAGATATTTCTTCAATCACTTACTTAGTACTACTTTGCAACAGACACATTATGGTAATTTCACCCATTATCATGTATGTCATTTTAGCATTTCAGTGATTTGAATCACTGTAGATTTGTGTCATCTCAGGCACCTGTAACCAAACGTGTGATTTGTTCCCCAACTGACAATGTACTTTGGGGGACTTTTTTCTATTCTCGTGCCAGGTATTACAATATATACCAAGAATATGGCAGGGAGACAGCGGTACATTAAGTAGCTTCAATAGCCCTGATATCTAAGTCAATAAAAACAGTCATCTTTTAATGAAGGCCAGGTTGGGTCTTACACTGAATTGCAAAATAACCCGACATAAAACCATGCTACTCAAAATACCTGTGACTGCAATGCAATGGGCAGCTGACAACGTTGAACCTGGCGTCTTTGTGGAAATTTACCACTCAGTACACGTGACAGAAAAGGACAACCTCAACCATACTTTATGTTTTAACACCAAATCAAAATCTGTCTTACCACACATTTCCAAAAGGTTCTGCTATATGTGATTTTGACACTGATTGTACTGGGTTTTTTCTTTGTTATTTTGAAGTTAGAGGAGGACTATTTTATTTAAAATAACAAGCCTCACAACTCAAATTATTAGCTGACACAGCTATTTAAGCCTCTCATGTGTACATCAGATGGAGAGGCAAAGAAACTTAAATCTGACAACTGAGAAAAAGCACCAAACGTATATAAATTATTAGGTACAGGTTTGTGCTAGCAAGAGAAGGCAATAAAATATGTCCTGCAGAATAAACCAATTATGAAGAGACTTAAAGCATACTATGTAGTTAGAAGAATAAACCCACTAAGTTTAGATTTAAAAAAAAAGCTTGAAGTTGTGGAAGACTAATAAGAGCAAAGAAAGAACAATACACCTTATTCACTCATGTTATGAAGTTTTATCAGTTTTCCTCCGTACTTATGTTCTGAGAGTTGTTGGGGGGGTATTGCTTTTTGGATGTTTGGGGTTTTTCTTTTGTTTTGGTGGGGTTTTGTGGTGGGGTTTTGTGGTTGGATTTTTTTAGTTTTTTGCTGGGGTTTTTTGTTTGTTTGTACGGCTTTTTGTTTAGTTGGGTTGGTTGTTTTTTTTTGTTTGTTTTAAGAGGATCTGTCAAGTCACCACAATTTGAAGTTCTCAGATACTGCAGATGGGAAATATATAAAGGCAACTGAACAACTTTGGATGTGAAGATGCAATACAGTTTCCTAAGAAGCCCTACCATCATTTGCAGGCATAGCTGAAAATCAGTGATGAACTGTAGAATATGATCCAGAGGCAGATACAGAGGCTGACATTAAGAAAGTAATTACATGGGCAAAGGATTTATGGAGGCTAAAATGTTCAGCTTGAAGCTTTAAAATATCTCAAGACCTTTGTATACTTTTTTTTTAAAAAGGTATACTGTGTTCTTTTATTTTTCAAATAGAGAATCAGAGATTACTACATATATTGCTTCATTTTTTTCCGTGTTTCTACATTGACTTTTCACTGTTTCTTCTTGTTATTCATGCCTATTCACTTAAACATTTAAAGGAATATCACTAAAGTGTTTCGAAACACCAAATGAAAAATGTTATTAATTAAAAATTTCTGTATTTTTATATTTAGAAAGATATAAATTAATGGCAGACACACTAGCATTTTCTACATATTTTTATATATTTAATCTAGTTCTAAGAAACTGTCAGTATCAGAGGCAGTACTTGAGTAAACATCAGTAACTGGGATATAGCTATTTGCTCACCTTACTTCTAAGGGATATAGATTATTTTGTTTTCAGCAGTGACTGGTGAGAAGATAAAAGAAAGTTTGTTGCATATTGTTGTGGTTTAAACCCAGCCACACAACTCGTTCACTAACTTCTCCCCTTCTTGCCCTCACCCTGCTCCTGGAGGGACGATGAGGAGAACTGAAAAGAATGCAGGGTTGAGATAAGAACAGTTTAGTAACTAAGGTATAACACAAATCACTACTGCTACCACCAATAATAATAATGATAAAGGTAATAACAAGGGAAGAGAATACAACACCTCAGCACCCGCTGACTGATAACTTGTCCCACCCAGCCCGACCAAGCACTTACTGATATCTCGTCCAACCCCGCAGTCCTAGCCCTTCTGGGTAACTCTCAGTTACATCCTGGGCATGATGTGCTGTGGTATGGAATGCTTCTTTGGTCAGTTTGGGTCAGGTGTCCTGTTTCTGCTTCCTCCCGCCTTCCCCTCCTCCCTGGCAGAGCATGAGGCTCAGAAAGTCCTTGGCCAGCCTAAACATTTGAGAAGTAACCAAAAATTTCAGTGTTATTTGCCCTATTCCCAGGCCAAAAGTCAAAACCACAGTGCTGCACCAGCAACCAAGGAGAAAAATGCCTGCTACTGCTGAACCCAGGGCAGTATCCACCCCTTATTCCATACCATTCACATCATGCTCAGATCCCACCTTTTCAGTATACTATCACCCTTATCTCATTGCACTCTTATATTAGTGCATGGAGCAATCCCTATAAAACTGCTGAGTCCGTCCTGTCCATGATGTGATGCTCCATCTCTTGTAACAGTCTTACAGAGCAGGAGAGGCTGTGTGCAGTGTTCACACACATGAATAACCTGGACAATAGTGCCCATTGCTAAGTCCACCCCTCGATCATGAGTCCATCTCTATGTTGCATCTCTGCTCTGATGGCCTGAAGTGCCATGGGCCTGCTAGGCTCAAAATAATTGACCCTCCCCTTCATCAGTCTCTGCAACTTATTGCTGGGGACTCCACACAGCTTCCTTCCATCTCTGATGCTTCCAAATCACTGGAGGAGCCCAGTGGACTAGATACTCACCCATACTGTCCCCCACACCCTGCCACTCATGGCTGTCCAGCCTCGGGGAAAATCTTAGTCCTCCTATATTGTCATCTAATCCCAGGCAAGACCCAAACCCAACCCTGCTTAAATCTTGAAATCAGATGAAATGGCTGTGGACAAAACACACTCTGTATTCATGCCAACATGGTGATCCCCATCACAATCAGCAAACAGGTCTCAGCAGTATTAAAAGGCCATTCAAAACCTTCAGAACTCTCAAATGATGCTGCTGTACTTGCCACTGGGGCTGGTATAGCTGCTGTGCTGAACCCAGGACACATATACAGACAATTCAAACTCTGCTGTACAGGAAAATTGCTAACCAAATAGAACATGACCACATGCACATAACTGAGTGAATCAAACACTGGGTTAGACTTCTTACATACATGACAATTTTGAGAAAGAGAAGAGTAGGCACCTCGGAAAATAGTAGAAGCCTCAGGAAATTTGCACTGCAATTGGCAGCCTCCATGAACCTCAGCTGGAATGAGAGTATCCAGTATCTTTCCCAAGACGTTCTTGGGGAAAGAGAAAAGCCAAGAAAGGGCAGAAGAGGAGACTCTAAAAAAACAAAACACAGACACTAGGTTGGTGCTTGTGTTCCAAAGAGAAGAAAGTAAGACTAGAGAGTTCAAAGCATCGCACATTTCTTGTTCATGTTTCTTCCAAGCCAAATGTCTGCTGGAAGCATGCTTACTTGCCAATTCTTGCCAGTCACAGAGAGGTCAGTGACCACCGGCAGCATACCTTGGCCTCCCTGCCAATCATCCTTTCAAAAATTAGACAAGATCAGAGGATGCCTTTCACAAACAATGTAGATACAGCACAAGCAGAAATTGGGAAATGTTTTTTATGGAAAATGGCATTTAAAAGAGTGATCTCATTAAATGTCATATTTGATTGACAGAGCTTTACTTTACTTTCTGTCAGTAAAATAATTTCTGGAAATCTGTTTAGATAGCCAACACTTGTGCCAGACTGTCCGGATAACTAAATATATGACTACTGTAAAGAAATTGTAAACTAATAAATTACTTTTCATTGGATGTTATTTTTATGATTTTATGCATTTTATCCTTTCAAAGACCATACACCTATATCACTGGAGAAGATTGCAGAATTTCCAGTTTTCTGATATGGAAAGATAAATTTAATGGTAAGTCTGTTTCTCCTAACTTATCATGAAATCAGTTAGAGAAATTAATGAAATTATCTCCTTATCATAAAAAATTAAATGAGAGAAGTAGGAGGGTGAAGAGGTGCTCTAGGTGCCAGAGCAGAGATTCCCCCTGTAACCCTAGAAAGATCAAGGAGGAACAGTTACTGCCTTGCAGACAACAGAGAGAACGATGGCCAAAGCAGATATCTACGTTGCAGTCCACAAAGGACACCACAGTGGAGCATGTGGATACGTCCTGGGGGAAACTTCATCCACAGGAAATATCTATGCTGGAGCGGGGAAAAGGGTGAAGAGGAAGCAATGGCACAGAAAATCTGTTATGACCTAATAACAACCTCCCCAATTCCCCATTCCCCTGCACCTCTCAAGGGAGGGAGGTAGAGGAGTTGGGAAATGAGGGATGGACATCGAGCCTGGGAAAAGGAGGGAGCAAGGGAAACATGGTTTAGGTTTTGTCTTTGTTTCAAACTATCCAACTCTATTTTCGTTTGCAAGAAATTAAAATAATTTTCCCTAAGTTGAGTCTGGTTTGCCCATAATGGTAATAAGTACTCTCTCTTTATCTCAGCCCTCAAGCTTTTCCACCATTTTCTACTCCTGTTCTGCTGCGGACAGGGAATGCGAGAGAAGCTGTGTGTGAATTTGTCAGCTGACCAAGATCAACCTACCACACATTAATAGTCCAAACACTGTTCCTATTTCTGGTATTTCTTGTCTCTGCTCCCTGCATTGGTACTACATCCAGCTACTATCTTTTCTGTCTTTTACCACTTCTAAAGAATCATAAGGCCTATACCTTCTTCTCTTTCAAGTAATTTTTAAAATACCTTAAATTAATCGTTGTGGCTGTTTGTAAAAGGTAGTGCCTGAAATAAAAAAATAAAAATAAATGCACGTAATGATTTTATTCATTCTGTTCAATGCATTCAATATAGAAGAATCTGAACTGAGACAGGCAATAAAAGTGAAACAGTCTATTTAAAAGTTTGACTTTTGGGAAAAAAGATTAATCTTCTTACCTAGTTCAGAAGCTGAATCACTTATTTAAATGGATCTCTTAGACGTCCAGTGATTTTATTTAGTTTGTTTCACAGTGTGCAAATATTCAGTATAAATCTTAGAGATCATTGTTAATACCTTTTTCTTTCTTCATTAGAAACTGGCAGAGAAAACAAAGCAGTATCAGTTAATCTAATTAAAATGTGATTGGAAAATACATTTCTATTTTAAGACAGGATTAAGATATCTAATATAATCAGCATACAAGAATCTGGAATCTTTAAACTGGAGGCTCAAAATACCTCCTTCAGCTTTCTTTCTGTGGCCTGAAATCATTAATGTTTGATTGAAATCATCAGTAGTGTCTCAAACACAAAAGATTAAACCCTTACATAAGCCTAGTAATTATTTGAGAATTTATAATTTTTCCACTAATAGATAATTTTGCACCAGACTTAAACAAATCCAGTTATTTGAATACCTGTGTAGATATCAGAAAAGCAAGAGCCTCAGCTACATTCCAAAGGAGACTGAAGCCTATAGGAGCTAAGGGACTTGGAAGCTTATTCTGAGCAGGTGTTCAGTTTCTTTTGGGGTATCACCAGTGATGCTCAGGTCAAAAAGTGCCACACCTGAAGCAAAATCTCAAATCCTCAAAGCCAAGTGTCACCCAAACTAGTCTGAGTAAACATGAACAAAAGACAACTGAAGTGGATGCAGATTTTACATGCACAACTGCCCCCTTTTTTATTCCCCCTCCCTAATACATTATGGTCTGTTTTGATATGGTTTGCTCAGTTTATCATAGTGTTCTTGAAAGTACTATAATCTATGTTACCCAATACAGAATTTGTTCAGGATTTTGTTAAGGGCAGGTTCTATCTTTTAAATATTAATAGGAAATTATTAATCATTTACCAAAGATAAGCATATTTTACTTAATAATGTAGAAAATTATTTCAGTCTCTACTCAATGCATGCAAGATTTTGCTCCATCTATTGCCTCCTCTACTCCATGTTCAGACAAACATTTTGTCAAAGAATCCTATCTCAGAAAAGTTAAACCCTTCATCAACGCCTATACATAGCAATTATCAGTATGGATTTAAGGTGTCTAGCATACAGGTAATAAAAAAAATCAAATCAAATCATATCAAATCATAGAATAATCACAGAATTGAGAAAACACTATTCTACTAAACCAGACAGATTTCAGGAAAAGAGTAACATTAAGGTTACTAACTACTCTACTGAAAGTCTGAATCTCAAATTACTTCAGCCTCAATCAGAATATTATCAAGGGAAGCACTGCCAGTACCTTTCTTCGAAAGAATTAATTTGAGAAAAACAGAAGGGCAGGAAGCTGAAACAGCGTTACCCAGTAGCATCTGAATTTTCTTGGGAAGTCTCTTATTTAAATACTAACAAAACCATATGGCTTCAAGATCTTACCAGTAAGGTTTAAGGCTAAATTTAACACAACGAAGGAGACAAGCTGGCTAGTATTTTTGTCAGGTCACATTACAAATGCAAGAAAACCATCTAAAGAAAAACATATTGGAAGCCTGCAGGCAATTCCTTTGTATCTTCATCTACTTTTGCCTCTTTATTTCACCCCATGAGTATGTTTTGTAAAAGAAAAAAAAAAAAAAATTGAGAATTCAGAGTTAACACGTAATTGCCTATTTCCTTAAACTGACATTCATATTGCATAAAAATCAACATGGTTTTGGGCTTCTATGCCTAAGTGTTAAATAAATGGCAAGACTAGTGGAAAAAAATTATCTGAGGGTATTTAGAATATTTAATTTCATTAGAAATGCTTCACAAAATTATTCTTCTTGATCTGTCTGAAGAGCATTCTAAATATATCACAGTAATTCCTATAAATTCCTATAAATACTGTCTTCAAAAAAGAAACAGTATTACTGGCAATTGTAGCTACTTTCTCTCTTTGGAACCAAATATCTTTTAAAAAAATTATTTTGACAAATTGCAGGGGGGATTGGGTTTTTTTAATAGAGATTTTTTTTAAGAAGTGATGCATTTTCCCGCTTCAAACACTACATAAACTGTGACACTTTTCAAATCTTTTGGTTTTCAACATGCAAGTATGTTCCAAATTTACAAAGAAAAATCTGACAGATTAATCTACAAATAGATTACTTTAGAAACAGTGGGGTTTTTCTGTAATGAAATTTTAGAACATAAAAGGATTAAACACTCATGCTTTACAATGACAGTCTAGTTACTGACGGAAGTTTAAAATGTTCAGAGGTACAATATAAGTGTATATATCATATATAAGTCCAGTCACATGTTTATGTCTATTAGGCAGAGACCAACATTTGTTAGCAGTTGTCTTTTTTAGTTTTATATTTATCTTCATTTAATTCTTTTTCACAAACTTGCAGAAAAAAAGATAATATTCCACGTATTAGAATGCAAATACTTTGAACTTGTAAACAGCAGGTATCTACTGCACTTTTTTTGCAAAAGCACCACCAGCAGCTTCAAGCACACAATAACCAGCTAATGCAATTGTTAATGCCAGAGTGGTAAGGAAGCTTAATATTTTGGCATATTTGTCTTTGAACAGGACAAATTAATCTGCCAGACTTAAAAGGACTGCAATCCTCTGAATATTAGGTATCTTCATATATTAGAGCCTCTGAACAGTAGGGAATCAAAGCATATTTTTGTACCTGTTACAGAGTCAAATTCTGTTCTTAACTTCAGTAACCTATTCACTGAAAAAAGTTCCATAGAAGCAACAATTGCCCTAATATATCACAATATCCCCTCGCAAGAATATTTCTTTTGCAGTCAAGCAAACTACAAAGTAGTGCCTTCTACATAAGTCATCAAACATTAAACTTCAGCCTACTTTGAATTAATGAGCTACAGTGTCTGCCTCTTGCCATGCACATGCTGTAAAGGTTAAGCCAGTATTCCTGATTTTCCAAATACGTTACACTTGTACCCATGACCATACAATTTAAACTGTGGAAGTCACCCACAAAGCATACAATTTTCTAATGTTTACACGTTGTTTATCAGTTGGACAGTGTTCAGGTAATCTGACTGGATGCAGTACTCTATGACCAGCATGCTACAACACTTGCCTTTGTATACTATTCCTCTTCCCACATATGAAGTTAAGTATTATTTCATTGTTCTTGTATTTGATCTATTAAATGAAAGAAAATAGAAAGAAAAAATGTTGTTTCTTGATATTAGTTGCTAAACTTGGTTATGACAACAATAAGCATAAAGTTCGCATTACAACCTTGTTTGTTTTCACTCTAAATTTGAGCTTAAGTTGAGCTGCTGTTTTCACAGCTTGTTTTCCAGTTCCCCACCATCTCTGCTGGCACTCTTCCTGAAGAATCTTGCTGTCACAGGGCTCTCCTCTTAAAAATGTTTTTTCATGGTAGCTTCCTTGTTTAGCTGTTTTGTTTTTAAATCAGTTCTGAATATCTAGATGATAAGTGCCTAGGAGATATATTTAGTTTCTGAAGGACCAGTTTTTGCACCTCAAGTGCAATTCTGAAACTTTGTAGACTTAGCTTCACTGTAGACTCATGGCTTCACATAACGTGAAGTAAGAATGTATATTTTGCTAGAACAGTAGTGGAGATCATCTAAGTATTGTCTTCTAGCTTTTCTGCTGTAGTTTCAAACTGTAAAAACTCCAAAGGGACCAGCTGCGAAAAGGTCTTTCAAGGAGAACTAACAGACGAAGCATAGCAGCTGTCCACAAGCTATGAAGCATCAGCTTTCCACATATTACAGTAATGGCTTCTCTGTCATCAGAAGGGGGACTGAAATGAAATTAAATGTGCCATAGAAAAAAAAAACCAACCAAAAAAAACCCACAAAACAACAAGCAGAACAATGGAATTCATGAACTCCATGCCCTGGGTTCAGCAGTAGCAGTCATTCTTCTTCTTAGCAGCTGGTGCAGTGCTGTGTTTTTGACTCAGCCTGAGAACAACGTTGATAAACACCAATGTTTTTATCTGTTGTTCAGTAATGTTTACTCTGACCAAGGACTTTGTGAGTCTCATGCTCTGCCAGGGAGAAGGGGAAGCCAGGAAGAATCAGAGACAGGACACCTGACCCAAACTAGACAAAGAGGTATTCCATACCACAGCACATCATGCCGAGCATATAAAGTGGAGGCAGTTATCTGGAAGGGCTAGATCACTGCTCGGGTTTGGATGGGTATCGGTCAGCAGGTGGTGAGCGGTTGCATTGTCTTCCCTTGTTATTTCCCTCATCATTATTATTATTGGTGGTAGCAGTAGTGATTTGTGTTATTCCTTAGTTATTGGACTGTTCTTATCTCAACCCGTCGGAGATACATTCTTTTGATTCTCCTCCCTATCCCTCCCTGAGCTGGGGGAGGTAGGGGGAGAAGGGGCAGTGAGAGAGTGGCTGCGTGTTTCTGGGTTGCCAGCTGGGCTTAAACCATGACACTCCATTATCAAAACCATACCAAATAATCAAAGGGAACATTAAGTCACATAAATAACCTGCTTTAGAATTTTGTCTTTACAAACTTGATGTGCAACAATATATGGTAAAAAAGTTAAGATTTACAAATTTATTTTGTAATAACAGCTTTTTAGTTCAATTCTATAGTTTCCATTCAGCTCAGCTTTAAAATCCTAATTGTTACATAGTTTTTTCAAGCTGTTCTCTTTATTGTATTTTTTTTAATAATGAACTTTAATGTATTATCAAAAATTGCATCAATGTATAGTAAAAGATTTTTTGGTAAGAGCCCTTTCAGATAGAAAAAATACATCATTATGTTCTTAGTGAGTACTATCCTTTCTTTGAAGAATACGAAAAATGAAAAAAAAAAAAAACCCACCCAAAAACCCCCTCAAGAATAAAAAAAAAACCCCACAAATAAATAAACAGGGGAAAGTTTTCCAACAAAATCTGGTTTTTATTCTTACAGAGTTGCCTCACTATCTGTACTGAGATATACACTTGTCACACGTAAACATGCCAAATAAGCATTTTCTGGGAAAAGCAAAGTTAATACTATATAAGTATTTCACAAGTTAAAATTATTGTAAGCAATTCTCTGTGCTGGGCTGTGAGTCCTACATATTTTACCAATAACAGACTTAGCAAGTGCTCTGAAAAACACTGCCAGACTGAATATGAAAAGTAACCTACTATGGGGTTGTGACATCACCAGTTTCAGATTGGTATGCATTCAGGTACCATCACTACATTTGGTATCACTGTATGTCAAAATGACAAAGATCGTTTACTAGAAACAGGACTGTTTCTTGTAAGCCTGCTCAGCTCATACACATTCCATAGGTCCTTCGCAAAGGAAAATTAAAATCCATGTGACTTAAATGTAGGACAGTCAGTCCAAGATACATTTGCAAGATCAGGGCTTGCATTTTCTAGGTGACTTGAATTTGGAAGTGTGCATGAAACATGTTGCCCAAGAAAAATTGAACAATACTTCCATAACATTGGGGAACAGTAAAAACATGGGTAAAAAAAACCCCTATGTATAAAACATAGTTAAAAACAAAACCAACCCATGGGTAAAAACATAGTTCAAAACCAGACCCTCTAGACAGTATAGAATTCTAACTGCAAATTGTCTCCCTAGTGAAAACTGACGTGAAAATTCATAAGCTTATGTATAGGTGAACAAATACAACAATATATTGATACTTCCAAACATAAACTGCTTTATCCTTCATCAGTTATCAGGGGAAAATCTCTCTTTTTTTTTATTTAAAGAAGACATAGAGAGGCTGATAAGAAAGTTAGAGAGAGCTATTTTCTTCATATGCTGTTGTTGTCTGAAGAACTCCCTAAGTATGAACAATACTTCCATCTATTTGGTTTTATTTGGTTTAATGCTATATTCATTTAGTTTTTACTAGTTTGTTATGCCTTAACCTCATTATTACCTATTGTCCACTGTCCTTCTGAAGGCACTTTGATTTTAGGGCATTCAAAAAAACTCCATGCAGTAGTCATCCTGAAAAGGACATCTTAATACCAGGTAAATGTACATTTACTCTGTAACTGCCACAGGAAGATATCAATTCAATTATCATAATAAATTAGTAATTTTAAAGTTAAACATTAGCAGTATCTGTTTAATATTTTCTGACCATAGTAGACTGAGAAAATTTGTAAGGTACAGATGTAAAAGGACAGGAAACAGGCATGCATTTTTCTTCAAGAAATCAATTACAGTGACTTTTACTTATTATTAATAAATCAAAAAGGTCAAGGTATTTTAAAAGCACACTTCTCACTGCAGCTGAGATGTTCTAAAATGTTGCTCCTAATGTTTCTTTCAGTAAGAGAAATGGATCACCATTTGATATAAAACCAGAGCATGGAAACAAGGGTAATCTTCAAATTGTGTGATATTCATAAAATCCAGGGCCGGATAATTGATGGGACAGGAAACATTAAAAAAGTAGTATTACCACAATACTTCTATAAAGGTACATAAAAATTAACACCTTATTATGTACAAATTCCCCCCTAATCATCAAGGATAGTTTGTTTTCTTAGAAAGAACCAAAACCCTGCCAAGAAACTCCAGTTCTTAATTCAAGGAATTTTATCTGTAATATATTTATAAGCAAGTCCTTGTAAATTACTGTGATTTAGTTAAATTAACTGGAAGAGTAACACATTAGCAAAATCCACCAACCTCATTGCCTTCAGCCATTATTCTCTTCAGATCTTTTAAAAGAAACACACAGTTGAGAACATATTTAGCTTAAACGCAAGCAGCTCTTTTAATCTCTAAGAAGTGTTGCTACATGACAGAAAGCATAGTGTATATAACTAGAAGAAATTGTACTAGAACATCAAAATACAATTCATTCTGAGCAATGTCCTTCAAAAATCTAGGACATGGCAATGAAGTTAATAGCTAATTGTAGCTTTACAGTCTTACAGCTATTTTGTATTTGAAATACGATTTTAGGTATTTGTATAAAGCACTTGCTGCTTCTTCTGCCTTCAAAAGCTCTTGAAAGTCATATAGCTTACTATACACAAGCTGTATGACTGAGTGATTACCATAAAATCTTCCAGCTCAGAAGCAAAAGGTAAATCCATCAGATGCCAACTGTCTTTACCTACAGTGCCCTCAGTGTTTGTTACTCACATACTGAGCCCTATTGAAGAAAGAGTTCCTTTGCTTTTAAATGTTTCTAAAAACTAACTAATGATCTACTAACAGAAATGAGTTTGTGTACATATACCAAATATGGTATATGGTAGCTAATACCAAACAGGTTGGTTTTAAATGGTTTGTATTTAGGCAACTTTGCCTGATGCTCATCTTATAGATGAAATTTTAAAATAAAATTCCTGCTGCTCATCTTATAGATGAAATTTTAAAATAAAACTTGAGGCTTTGTTTTCATTTACGTGAATCAGTGAATATCCTTTGGTATCGACAACAGGAACACTATACAAGAATAAATGCACCAATATACAATTTTGGTTTGAGTTTTCCTCACCACTAACTACATTTATTTCTTAAATTTTAAGATCTTAGACTCTACTAGGGCCTCACACATTACTGTGAACCATACCCCTAATGTGTATTGCTCAAAATGGATCCCTAATAGTTGTTTCTACAGCAAGGACTCTGCATTTGTCACATATATCCCATAATCTTTTTTTACACAAGTTTACCAGAACTCACAGCTATGAAGTGCCTAAGATATGGCAGTCTAACAGACAATTCTGAACATTAGAGCATAGTATGAAAGTAGTTTTTCTTATGGTCTGTGCAATTTCATGAAATGTGTTTTTATTGTTCTCAAAACTCCACATATAAACAGCATTTACAGATGAGATACCTCTATATAGTCTCTACTTCCTTGGCTGACTCATCAAGATACAACATGCCATAAATCACTGGATCAGTCTTTTCAGGATATTACTGTATGACAATACAGTATGACACGGCTATTAAGAACCAGATGCAGTGCTTCCTAATACCACAAGACAGCCTGAGGTACAAAAAAAAAGACAGTTCACCTTCAACTATGATCAGAGAACTACTCCTCAAGAATTAATTAGCCCCCAGTCTGTTGAAGAGGTCATAAAAGTAGCAACCTTTGAAGTTACGTTTGCATGTGTGCAACCAAGCTGCTGCTGTGAAGTAATAAAAGGTTCCTCAACCTAATATTTTTCCTCACAAATTGTTGTGAATGATGAATTCAAAATTCCTGTGTATAACTATCAATTTATTTCTTACACAAGCATATGCATGGGTATACACCTAATGAAACTATATTAATTAAATACAGAAGTTTAAAATAAATACTTCGATAGTTAGCATCATTTCCACTCTCATTCTCTCTATTTAAGTTCATTGCCTTAATACTTTCTCAGCTGACCCGTGAGCCACTCGAAGAGCAGGAACAGGTCTTGCTGAAAAAATTGAGAGAAGGAAAAAAAGAGGAAATAAGAGAAAAAGTAAGAAGAGAGGCTGATCAGCCCAGTTTGCTTCAGGGAGATCTGCTCAGCTGGTGAGAATTGCTACACAAATAAGAAACAAAACGGCTTTTTTTCAGGGATCATGTTAATGCTGGAAGATTTCCCTGAAAAAAAATCTGTGCAGAGGTAGCCAAGTTGTAACTAGCAGATGATTCAGATGACTTACCAGCTGTGCAAGCTGAGGCCCAAAACAAGTATGTTCTGAGTTCAACAGCAAGGGACATGCACATAAAAGCAGGTAACTATAAAAATGTTTGCCTTGCACAGGCACAAGCTACCACTTGTCAGCTGCCACAAGTGTGCATACGCTTCACGGTGCTTCCTTTAGTGATTTCTCTAGAACTTTAAGCATTTCCAGGACCTCACTCTGTGCAGAGCATGTTTCTGTCATCAGTGATAGCATAAGACAGAGAGAAATGTGATCAGATAACAGAATGGCAAACATGGGTTACTGGACTAAGTATGACATTCGCCTAATAGTGGTAACTGTCTGAGATCACCAACCTGCAAATTTTGTAGTTCTAGGGAAAGAATATTCCCATTAAAATGTGTAATGTAAAATTCACAAATAACTGACATTGAGTTTTACCAATGTTAATTTAAAATATTGCAAAAGGCATTAATTTCAACAACTCTGACTAGTCACAACTGACGAATAAGAAGTGCATACGTTAGCTCTTTTCCTGTTTTGTGTGGTGTCACACATGCTATTCATTTATCTTCAGTGCTTCTGGAAAGTGCACATGCATAAAATATTTAAACAGTAGGCTATTACATATTCTCTTTTAATATCAATTTAAAAATTGAATAAGTTAATACAGTGTTGTTTTTTATTTCACTGTAACTGGAATAAAGAAATGAGACCACGGGCTTTGAGAGCTAGAAGGTTATACTAGCAGCCTTTCTGATCTATGAGTTCCTGTCAGGCTGCTTGCAAGGAAGCAAGATGGCATTCATGACACTAGAAAATAACCAGCAAAGATTTCTGTCAGTAGCTCAGTTAAGACTGAGAATGGGAAGAGAATATTTAAGGCAAAATCTACTGATGAAATAAGAAGCACATTGTTCAGACAAGACCCCGAAATTAATAAGATCACTCCTGAGAGACTGATGCTAGGTAACTGAACACAGCATGGAAATTATTAACATTTAATATTTTCTTTGCCTGCCATGTGCAAATCATATTTTGAAAAAAAAAAAAACCACCAAAAATGAACAAACCCAAGTGAAAAAAAAATCCTGTAAAGACACAAACTAAAATATAAAATACATGTAAGCCTGCAGTTTATCTCTAAAAATACTATGAAAAATGGTCCCAAGATAACCTATATTTACCACCCAATTATAGAACAACATTCATGAAAGGGTATAAAAAGGTTTAAAATTTACTAGCTCTTTTATCCCTTCATTTGTCTGTGCATGAATTATACCTTAAAACAAGAGCTTTTAGTTTCTCCCTGACATGAAACTATACAACGGTGGTGGCATCCTAAAAATAAATGTCATGCTAAAAAACATTCCTTGCATCTTCCTTTGGTGTTAACCAGTTGCTAGAATTAAATTCAGTTGTCAAAATACAACCCTGGTGAAAACTGGATAAAAATGGTATAATGCTTGCACTGGATAAGTTTTCTCAGCTACTGGTGGCAACAGCTGGGAATTTCAATGGACCGGTTCCGTAAGACTTCTGAGATAATGACTGCACTGAGTCAATTTATAACTCAGTGCTGTCGAATCGCTTTTTGATCTCTCTCAATACCACACTTCCAAAGTGTGTTTTGCGTCAGAATGTTCATACACCAAACCTGTACTGCTCATGGCAAATGGAAAGAAGACCTCTTTAATCACACTGGTCTTTTCATTTGCCATCAGTAAGACTCTAGATAAAGGTACAAGTGAAAGGTGTCAAACTGAAAAATAAGTAGTACTTAACAGACTGAGCTCACACTTGCTGTTCCCACTGGCAGCTACTTATACATTAATACTTGCAGAAAATATAAAAATATATGCATTTGAAGATACACATTTGCGCCTGGAACATAACAGCCATCTATGTAAGAAACAGATTCAGCATCAATGGATACCTTCCACATGGCTTGGAACAAAATGGATTTTGTGAATACAGATCAAATTGTTCACCCTGCTGCTGGGACACAAAACATGAATATTACTCAACGAATGTTAGCTGCAGTGGTCACAGCAAAAGAACCACAACATGCATGTCAGCTGTTTTCGCACTTATTACTGACTGTCCCGCCCCACCCAGTGGGTTTGAAGGGATCGGATCTTTCATCACTTTGCGTGGTTCACAGGAGAAATCACAGGCCCTCCAGAGACTGAGAAATGAAACAAAAATTAATTTTATTGTAAGCTGCCCTAAAACTGTGTCAGAAGCAACAAAAGCCTTGGCAGGCTCTTATTCTTACAAAAGACATGAAGTAGAAGAAACAAAGGAGAAAGGAAACAGTGAAATACGATTACCACCCTGTGGGTCCAGCAACGTCTTGTCGGTCAGCGAGTGGAAGTCCTTTGCAGTCAGTGACCCTTCTGGGCTCCAGAGTGAAAGAATGCCCCACACTGCTGGAGGACGGTGCCTTTTTTTAGGGTCGTGCTTTCCCGGAACCCTCCTACAGGTCAGGCTCACCCTCAGGGATCTGGTGAGCTCCAAAACCAGCTCAGGTTGTGCGCTGGCAGGCGCCACAGTGTCTGTGCAGCGGTTACCGGGCAGTTTGTTGCCCAGGCAGTTGATATTCACGGCCTCAGGGCAGGCAACACGGGGAAGCATCCCCCTACCTTGGTAGAGCAGGATCGGTGCTCTGCCCCAGCGACAGCGAACTGTCAGGTCTGTCTGGTTTTTGAGATGTTTTGAGGCACACACAAAAAGGGTCTCTTGACCATTTCACTAACACATTGTGACCATAACTATTCATCAGAGCCCTAATAAAAAGGTAATTAACTGAGCCAGCCATTCCCGATTGAGTCTAATGTGATTAAAAGCACACATGCAATCTCGTAACAAGAAAAAAAAGTTTGAACACTTCAGGGGGCAATGCATTTCATATTAGTACATTATGTGTAGGAAAGAACCCCAAAACCACCACCAACAAAAACAGACAAAAACCAAACAAACCCACAACAGCAGCAACCAAAACAAACAAGAAAAAAAAAACAAAACCCACAAAAAACAGCAACAAAAAAAAACCAAATAAAAAAATCTGAAAAAAAACCCAAATAAAAAAAAAAACCACCCAACCAAAAAAAAAAAAAGAAACCCACCCAAATAATCAAGCAAGCCTCTAGCAGAGTTTGCATATCTCATTAAGTATTTCTTTACCTAGTTTCAAAGAATAATTTACTTTGGAAGGGATTTCTGGAAGTCACCTCATCCATCCTCCTGCTCAAAGACTAACTTGCAGGTAGGCTATCCAGAAGCTAGGTTGTCTTGCTGAGTCTGTGTCCACTTAAGGTTTTAAAGCTCCAAAGATGGATATGCCCTAACATCTCCAAACAGGCCCTTCTGGTGCTTAATGACCCTTGTTACAGGATTTTGTCACCTTTGGGTTTCCCTTGCAACTACTTGTGATTGTCCAGTCTAGAAAGGTTTTTAGAACATCTGCTCCAGTGCCTATTCCATACACCACACTAAGCAAAACAAAGGGTTTGAATACCCTGCGGAAAAAAACAAGAAAAAATAGGAAACATCAAAACACTATAAATCGATGTAACCTATGAAAAGAGTAGAAAATAACAAGATTAATTTTCTACATTCCTGTAATATGTTTTTCTCTGCTTTTTTAAGTCATGTTATAGAATCATAGAATGGTTAGGGTTGGAAAGGACCTTTAGATCATCTAGTTCTAGGGCAGGGACACCTCACACTAAACCATTTCACCAAAGGCTTCGTCCAACCTGGTCTTGAGCACTGACAGGGATGGAGCATTCATAACCTATTGCAGAGCCTCACCACCCTAACAGGAAAGAATTTCCTCCTTATATCCAATCTAAACTTCCCCTGTTTAACACATTACCCCTTGTCCTGTCACTACAGTCCCTAATGAAGAGTCCCTCCGCAGTACCGCTATAGGCCCCCTTCAGGTACTGGAAGGCTGCTATGAGGTCTCCATACAGCCTTCTCTTCTCGAGGCTGAACAGTCCTGACTTTCTCAGCCTGTCTTTATATGGGAGGTGCTCCAGTCCTCTGATCATCCTCGTGGCCCTTCCCTGGACTTGTTCCAACAATTCCAAATGTTGGCCAAATAGCACGCAGGAAAGACATCTCTGTACATTACAGAGAAAGAAAAATAAATCAACCCAAGGTAGTCTCTGGAGAGAGTCAATTTACACCTGATTTAAGTCTAACCTTCAAATCCTACCAGCAGTAGAACAAGAATTACCAGTTTGATTTGTCTTTTTTTTAAGCAGCAATAGAAACAGGAGTGCAATCTTTTCTGCCTCTTATATTCTGGTATGATTAGTTTCTATTCAGAGGCATATAGAAGTACATCAGTCACATTTTTTTGTTCTTAACTTGAATACCTCTTTTCTGGTCCCTGAAAACAGCCAGCAGGCTACCTGAAGTACGAGGCTAATAAGCATGTTTGGTGCAAATACCTGTCATGGAGAAGATTTTCAAAATTACTGCTGTGGTTTAGTATATATAATGAATCCTATACCCTACTGGTATAGGGTTCATTAATGAACCGGTGGTAGGGAAAAAATTATTTTTTAGAAAAGTTAGTCTATACAATCTTAACAGGTTTTAGAACTGTTTATTAACTGTTTTAGAACTGTTTATTTTACAGAGATTATAACTGGCACAAAGGGAAAAAACATATTCTACTATCAGAACAGTTTAATTCTTTAATAAGATTCCTTGCTGGAGATACTAAACCTATGCAGCAAAGGTGTTCAATGTCTTCATGAAATTGTAAAGAAAATTAAAACCATGGTTCTGTATCTAAAATACTAGAATATACACTGCTACCTTAAAGGCACTACTATAATCCTAAAAATATTTCTGATGGTGACTGACTGGAGTAAGATCAAACATATTAATGTCATAACTAAATAAAATGGAAACCTCTAATTTATTATACTTTTATAGAGTACTCCATCATAATTTAATGGGAGCAATCCATATTTTTCATGTACTCTGTAAAAATGTAATTGTTTTGATGAATGATTCTCAAGGTATTTATAAGTGTTATTGATTTTGCAGGAGGTTTGATGCAAAAATGATTTTTCTAGGTCACTCAAAGCAACTAAATTTATACAAGAGCATTTAAGTTTCATTTGTTTAAAAATATCAGAATAAAGAAGTGCAATAACTCAACAAGTCCGTGAATTTAAGTGAAAGTCTAAAAATGGAAAAACTGCCCCATCTGTAATCTCTAGATATATTTTTCCCCACAAATGCCAAAACCCGTCCTGAAGGCATTTCACATGAAGCAAAACAAAATAAATAAAAATCAAGCACCTCCTTCTGTACTGTGGAAAAGGTGTTTAGATAATTTTATGAAGGTGTGTTAAAGCATGGTCACTCAGAAAAATTAAAATTAATTATTTCAGTTACTGCAAGCAATGCAACCTTATAAACTGTATTACACCTTAAGTTCTGATATTTAATGAAATTGAGTTCAAGCTTGGAAGATACTTGTTTGCAAGTCCAACTACAAAAATATATATATTTGATGCAGAGGGTTGACCAATGTACAGGGGGGTTGTACAGGGGGGTTGGAGGAATTCGATTGCTTAAGCAAAGGTATTGTCTGTACCTATCATGCCTACTAAGCAGAACAAAAGCACTAGCTATTGATAAGGAAAAGCAGACACCTGGTTCTATTGACAAGGAAAAGCAGAGACTTGGTTCTATTGACAAGGAAAAGCAGACACCTGATTCTACGGATAAGCACCTATTGATAGGGAAAAGCAGACCCCTGAATCTACTGTTAAGGGGGAGAAGCAGATGGTTGATGGCTGGGACCAAACCCTAAGGCCATACGTGAAGACTAAAAGGTGAAAAGTTCAAGAAGAGGAAGACTCATTTACTTCATCTTGAAGACCCCTACCCACAGGAGGAAGACTCATTTACTTCATCTTGAGACCCCTGCCCATGACCAGAGGGGGCACTGCGCAGGTGCAAAGGACCTTCTAGCTCACTGTAATACGAAGCGGGGATAGGACATGAATATGTATAGGCGTATGGTGCAACCTTATAAATGTAGAGGGAAACAACACTGAGGCACACGTGACTTTGAGGAATTATCCCCGTGCGTTTCAGCGCTGAATAAAAAGCATACCTACTTTACAACTTCAACGAGTTGTGGAGTCAATCCGCCCATCATATTAAGAAATAGACATTGTCACAAATGAAACTTTTGGTCCTCAGAGGGAGATAATCCTGAACATATGCTCTGTTCTGTCTCTTCTCATATCATGGTTTAACAGAAAAAATGCCCAGGAAGATACAAGACACTGAGTTTTGATGCAACACAAAGGAGACAAAAATCAAGGAGAAATCTCTAGTCTTAAAACAGATGTGCATACAAATCCACATATATTTTACTTGCAAAGAAAAGCTAAAATTAAAAAACAATAGGTTTTAAACAGAACTGCAAAATGTTAATATTTTTCCCCAGAGAAATTTATGGATGCCATGTAGTCCCAGGACAAAACTATAAAGTCAACAATTCAACTGAAATCAATGAGTGAATTAATTCAGCTGAAGTTAATCACATCTATAAAAATTCTTTCTCAGAAATGAGGGTGAGAAGCAATAATATAGCCAAATTCTTTATTTTGTAACTATCTGCCTGAGAAAGTCACAAGGTTACTTATGACAATATCACTTGTTTGTGAACTAGAGCTCGAAGTCATTTCAGAGGATCATTATCAACCTTAGCAAGATTGCAGCACTGTGGGGGATTTGACAAGCGTGAATTAATTACCAACACAAATGGGAGATTATATTTATGAGTTGCCGTATTTTAAAAAAAGAGCTTAATATCTATTTATTTATTTATTTATGCTCTTTTTAATTTTTTTGCTCATTGGTTTCTTTTATTCATTTTGTAAGCAAAAAGTTACACATGGGTCATTTAAAATAGTTATTTGTTTATGTTCTTATTCCATTAAACAAATTGTAAATATTTATCATTCTTGCTTTTCACCAGGTAATGCTTTGGATACACAATAATGACTGTATTCTAGTTTGGGGACTTAAACATTATCTCCCTGCTGTCACCAACTATATTTAACTAACTCATTCTTTCAGAAAAATAATTGCAATTCCCAACTATTAACTTCAGCTTCCAAATCCATTAACATAAAAACACATTGTTAGTCCCAAAGTCAAACCTTTCTAATTTCCTTATGAAAGAGTTTGCATTTTACCCTGATACTGTGTTCTGCTGTACTATTTAAGAGGATTACAAAACTGGTTCACGCAATCTCTCTCACTTCCTCTGGCCCCATACAGATTTATTATTTTTTTCTTTTTTTGCATTAGCAGTTCCTCCAGTAAGTTGGATCTCTGTACCAAATTCTAAGCCTTCTCCAAAAGCATTTGTTTCTCCCCTTTTGTTTGTTTGTTTCTTTCAGTTTACACTAGGTTCCGTCTTGGCAGTGTAGCTTTGTAAGGTGAAAGTTTTCTGGTTTTCTATTTATAGATCAGTTTAGGTAGCAGCCTAAAATGATGAGAAGATGTTAGATATCATAACAAAAACCCCTTAAAGAATTTAAGTGCAAAACCAACAAAAGCAACCACACCAAAACCAAACAAGCAAGGAGACAAACAAACAATGCCACAAACCACCTAAATTATGTAAAAAAGGATATTTGCATGCAAGTATGAATGGCGATAAGTACTGGCTACTGTCAGTATGCCACATTGATTGTCAAGCAATTTACGGCCAAATTTATGGCGATGAAACTACTTTTAGTATGCCATTAGTCTTTTTCCTAATAATTGAAGTTCAGGAACTGTTATATTTAGATCTAATATTTCACATGATTTTTCATCTAATTCTTATTTCCCCAGGTTTCATTACAAGTATCCCCAAAATTGCATTTCCATTCTTCAAACTCAGAACCTGAAAATGGTTTGGTACATCTCTTCCAATTCTCCTATCTCCTTCCTATACACACAAGTAAACACAGTTTTGGTTTGTGTGTTTAATTTAGGACTTTTTATCTCCTCTATTCTTCACAAAAGTCTTCCCCCTCAAAAATAAAATGTTTTACCATATATGCACACCCTTGATCTTCATTTTCTCTTAAGGCACTTTTCTTACAAGAATAGTAATGATATGGTAAAAATTCAGTTAAAGTGTTCTTGGAAAATATTGCTCTGTTTGTGGAGGAGATAAAGTCAATTTTCTGCATCTTGCACTAGGAAATTAAACACATACTTTCAGAATAAAATAATATGGCAAAATAGTTGTGAGGTTGCCCTTATCTTTTAAACTACTAGCCGTATTATCATTACAGCTATCATTAGCCACCCAGAACTGCTCTTTAGTACTGGAATGAACTTCTATAATGGATCTGTCTTATTTCTCATATCTCTGAAAGATGTTGTCTAGATAATATTACTTGGATGCAAACATACAACAACTTCCCCAATGTTTAATATGAAAAGTATGTGAAATGTGAAATATAATAGTATATTAAACTCTAGAACTTTATTATTATAAAGTGGAATTACTGATGATCACTTTATATACTTATAATCAATATAATTTAAATTCCTAAGGAAATGGGATAAAATTTCCTTAATGGGGTCACTTAAATGTGTAAATATGCTATGATATAGAGTCTTTTTCCAATTCTACCTATCAAAATATATTTGAAGATCTTCTCTGTATATGTAACAATTCTTAAATATGAAGACTTCCTGGTTATGGATTGAGGGGCAGATAATATTTGCTTTTCAAACTTCTGTTAGCATTCAGAGGGCTTGCCACTGACCACATCAATATAATTCCAGGTTAACCTAATACCTGGAACTACACTAATCTAACTAGGAACCTAATCTAGCAAACATACCTCTGTAGGTGATTTGTTATATTATCCAATTAATTCAGTCACATGGAGAGGAAGTAGTTTCTAGTTATACCAGATGCTGAACACTCAAAAGATTAAACAAAATAGATATCCAAAATAGCACTAGTCTGTGACTAAACACATAAAAGTCGGAAGCTGTGCCATTCCCGAAACATTCTGTTCCTTTCTATTGCAAGTATCTGGAAGTAGCAATGTGTAGCAGGGGAAATTTTTTTGTCACCATTAAGTGATTTTTAATCAACGTAAAAAGGACATGGAACTGTTGGAACAAGTCCAGAGAAGGGCCACGAGGATGATCAGGGGACTGGAGCACCTCCCATATGAAGATAGGCTGAGAAAGTCGGGGCTGTTCAGCCTGGAGAAGAGAAGGCTGCTTGGAGACCTCATAGCAGACTTCCAGTATCTGAAGGGGGGCTATAGGGATGCTGAGGAGGGACTCTTCATTAGGGACTGTAATGACAGGACAAGGGGTAATGTGTTAAAACTTAAAGAGGGGAAGTTTAGACTGGATATAAGGAGGAAATTCTTTCCTGTTAGGGTGGTGAGGCACTGGAATAGGTTGTCCAGGGAGGTTGTGAATGTTCTATCCCTGTCAGTGTTCAAGGCCAGGTTGGACGAGGTCTTGGGTGATATGGTTTAGCGCAAGGTGTCCCTCCCCATGGCAGGGGGGTTGGAAGTTGATTAAGGTCCTTTCCAACCCTAGCTATTCTATGATTCTAAGATTTTTCTTTTTTGTTGTTGTTTATATATTCCTCATTGCTCTAAAGGAAAAGAAAAACCTTTGAACAATTAAAAAGAACAGTTCTGAACAATTACATACATTGATGAAAAGCCTTAATCTTAGACTAGAGCTTTCAGCAGTACTAGATTTCTATGTTTGCACTATTTAAGAGAAAAATCCATTAAAGAAAAATCAAAACTCCGATGTTTTACCTATTTTTTAACCTTTTAATACAAGATAGTGTTTACAGGACTGCATATGCTGCTTCCAGTGTATGGTCATTACTGTTTGCTACAAACAGTGTTTGATAAAACAAAATTATTTTGTTCCTAGATGAGGAGTTGAAAAATGATACATTTCTCACTTTTAGTTGAGAAAACAGAGAAACCATAACTTAATTTTCTTATTAAATAAGAAATGACATCTTATAGTCTTAAAATTTATCAGAAAAATGAACTTTCATTTCTGTAATAGATAATAATGATGTAAGGTATAAGAAATATTCTTTTATCAAACTAATAGACAATAACAATGATGCCAGTTAGATAAAATGTTAATCTGACATGAATAACCATCTATGAGTCTCCAAAATTTTTCTAAACATAGCAAAAATTTTATATGCTGTTAACTTTTTCATTTCTTTAAAAAAAAATTAGAAACTAGGCCCCTTTTTACAATAAAAGTAGTTAAAATCTGCATGTGAAAGATAGATAAAATGTTATTTTAACAGTTTCAAAATATTGCATTCTACAGGAAACCTTACATCAAATATAATATTTTTTTATTATTACTTTTTCTGAATAAGCTTAAATAATTTTAAGCCTAACCTTGAAGCCTCTATGATGTTTCATACATCCATGATGTTTCATACATCTTGCAAAAGTTTGCAAATTCAAAAATCAAAGGGTTCATCTGCCTAGCATGATCAATAATTAGAGAGAACCAACACTTAAAAATTAATTATTCTAAATCATAAGATGGTGCAATCTTTTTCATAAAGAGACAGAAATGGCTGAAAGGTATTATGAAGGTTTATTATTTTCTGCTGATTTTATTAGTGGTTTTGTAATCCTTTGAAATTTGTATTCCTGGAAATAGAATTTGATTCCTCATTTTGCCTTTTTTCTTTGAAGTTTCAGATATTGGCGTCTGTCAGGGACAGTAGACCAGACAAGATGAATCTCTAGTCTAATCTAATGTAAATACTATTTCTTGTTTGCAGTGCTGCTGCTAGACAGTGACTTTGTTAAAGCCTGGAGAAACATGCAGTGAAAAAAAAAGAAAGGTGATGGGGGAAGAGGATTAAAACTGGGTTACATGCCAAAAGCCAATAAACTAACAAAAGCAGCATATACCAAGATATGCAAGGGCAAGGTACTTGGTGAGTACATCCTGCAGTTAAGGAAAATCTTAAGTGGGAAGATCTGGCTGCAAGGAGTCACTTGAGTATTCCAAAATACAAGGCTAAATTATTAGTTGTGAAGCTAAATCAGAAGTGCACAAAGCACAATTTAGATTAAAACCAAGCAAATCAAAGCCTTCCACAAGGGTTAACTTTGACCAAGGCTTATTTATGTTATACCTGATGACTACAAACTGGGTAAAAATCACAGGAACCAAACTGCAGAGTACAGAATAACTTTTTGAGCCTTTAGCACTAGTAAGTTGCAATCTTAAAATACAAAAATGTGAAAGAAAGTAATGTTAGTACCTAATATTGTTCACACAGCATTACTTGTTAATGTATGGAGCTGGTATTTAGAGTGGAATCTGTTGCAAGATCGAATCATAAATGTAGTCATAGAGACTGAATGTCCCAAAGCATCTTGTTCACTTTTCTGATGCTGATACAATTGCAGAACTATTGGAAAGGCATGCAGGAGATCTATCTGGGTTTCTCAAAATGTATTTGATGCTATCACACAGCATATCCTATGGGGAAATTAAATCAAATTAGTTTGGAGAGAAATACAATTAAATGAATCAAAAGCTGCCTGTCTAACTCAGGAGAGGATAATTATAAATAGCACTTCCACCTAGATGAGAAAATAATGTCCAGCTCTTTTCCCCACAGACGCCCTTTGGGTCTTATTTTACCCAATATTTTTATGCTGAAAATTTACAAAAGCAGAGATAAATAGTTGCATTCACAGCTACCAAACACTTATCCCCTTGTTAGAGAAACCCCATACTATTATTTAATCCTTGACAACCCCATCTGTAACCACACTGCAGGTCCTTCGGCAATAATCCTGGAGTGTCTCTCTGAAGATGCAGTGTAAACATAACATGAATGTGTTACTTCATAGGCCTTGCTACAGTCCGAGCAAGTTCTTGCACATGTTGCACTATTAACTCTAGAAAAACAACCTTGAAAAAACCCAAGGCACTTTTCTCCCTCAACTGGAAAAACAAGAGGATCCGTAGCAGGATCCAGCAGACAACTAACATTATCATAGAATCATAGAATAATTTGGGTTGGAAGGGACCTTCAAAGGTCATCTAGTCCAGCCCCCTGCAATGAGCAGGCTCACCTTCTGTAAGATCAGCTTGCTCAGAACCAAGTCTAGCCAGGTCTTGCACATCTGCAGGGATGGGGTGTCTATAAACTCTCTGCGCAACCTGTTCCAGTGTTTTACCACTCTCATTGTAAAAATTTTTTTACTCACACCTACCCGGAATCTCCCCCTTTTTAATTTAAAACTGCCAGCCCTTTTCCGGTCACAACAGGCCCTGTTAAAAAGTCTTTCCTCATCTTTCTTATAAGCCCCTTTTAAGAACCAAAAGGCCTCAGTAAGGTCTCCCTGGAGTCTTCTCCAGGCTGAACAAGCTCAACTGTCTCAGCTTTTCCTCCTGGGAGAGGTGTTCCATCCCTCTGATCATTTCTGCTGCCCTCCTCTGGATCCTTTCTAACAGGTCCATATCTTTCCTGTACTAAGGACTCCAGAGCTGGAGGCAGTACTTCAGGTGGGGGTAGTCATTCTCAGTTGCTGGAAATTACATATAACAGGAGACATATCTTTTTGTTTCTTTTTCCTTGAATAGAAAACCCCTCTGTGAAACTAAAAAAACAAAACTTTGGATACTCCAGGAGTAAGAGTATGTTTTCCTCTTCCCTGCCTTGTTATTTTCACTTCAGACCATCCACTCCCTCCCCCCCAGTGCTACATAAAATCTTTAAGAACCAAACTGCAGTTTCTTCCAAAGGAAACTGCCAAATCCAGCTCCAAAACACTGAATCAAGGATACAAATGCAATCAACACAACAATATATACCAATGTAAAATTCTTTCAAGAGTGTCATAGAAAGCATAAACAGATTTGACTTATTTGCACATGGCTGATGCAACATCACCTGCAGTATTAAAAAATTTTTAAAGGATTCATCTCTCTCAAACATTTTTCTCTGACCCTTGAGTTTAAATTGTCCATGTTTTGACACAGCCACTTTAGGTCCGTTGTGGTGTATAGCAACTTGCAGGTACAGACAACATGAAAATACCAAATTTCTATGAAGACAATGGGTCTCCAAAGATAATAGAATCATAGAATAGTTAGGGTTGGAAAGGACCTTAAGATCATCTAGTTCCAAACCCCCTGCCATGGGTAGGGACACCTCACACTAAACCATGTCACCCAAGGCTCTGTCCAAACTGGCCTTGAACACCGCCAGGGATGGAGAATTCACAACTTCCTTGAGCAACCTATTCCAGTGCCTCACCAACCTTACAGTAAAGACCTTCTTCCTTATTTCCAATCTAAACTTCCCCTGGTTAAGTTTTAACCCATTACCCCTTTTCCTATCACTACAGTTCCTAATGAAGGGTCCCTCTCCAGCACTCTTGTAGGCACCCTTCAGATACTGCAAGGCTGTTATGAGGTCTCCACTCAGCCTTCTCTTCTGAAGGCTGAGCAGTCCTGACTTTCTCAGCCTGTCTTCATATGGGAGGTGCTCCAGTCCCCTGATCATCCTCGTGGCCCTCCTCTGGACTTGTTCCAACAGTTCCATGTCCTTTTTATGTTGAGGACACCAGAACTGTACACAATACTCCAAATGAGGTCTCACGAGAGCTGAATAGAGGGTCAGGATCACCTCCTTCAACCCAATAATAATTTACTTTATAATAATAATGTTTACTTTCAGGTTACTTTTTCCCCAAATAGAACACTATAAAATCCCAATTAGCACAAGTATCTAGACTTTCATTTGTGAAGATACGAAATGCAAGTGCTGTCATACCTCAAAGTGAGAAGTGGTTTTCTTCCTTTGCTAACCACAGATCTTATTTTCCTCAATTGTTAGGTGTGCTTCTTTGAACATTCTCTTCCAGTTAAATTTTTATACTCTTTGGTGTTGCTTATAATGTATTTTTGAGGAGAAGCAAACTTTTTCTCCATTGCAAATTTCTGCAAACTAACAAACTTAACTGAAAACAGGACCATTAATGACATCTGATTTGAATTAACTAGAAGTAATAAATTATTGATCACATGACTCAGTTAAAAAGCTTACTTCTACAAATATTATGCACCATAAACAATTGCTAGAACATAATATAAACCTTTATTTTAATATATTCTGTATTGTTAGCTTTGTGACAGCCATACCAATCCTTCATTCTGTCTTACGATCCACATGTATTTATCATAAGGAATTAATCTAAGTTCCTTTTTTATGAGTACAGTTTATTTGGTCTAGGGGTTTGTCCACGATTATACCTTCTAAAATATAAATCTAGTACCTTGGTCTTACAGCACAATCTCCCCATTATAGATCTATATAATATTTTATTTGCATTCTATCATTACTTCTCATTTTAATTATACATATTCAGCATTAGAGAATCTCAGTTTCTTTTTTCTTCTTTCCTTTAGGATATATTTAATTAGTTTAATTCAAACTTGTGCCCTTCTGGCATCATCATTAACACAGAGTTAGTATAATTAGCATTTTAATGCACAATAAATAATCCTGTACAGGCCTGGTTTTTACATTGCTTGTTACTTTTTAACCACAAACCTAGAAGCCTATTTTATATTTATATGTTACTTTTTTCCACTTCCCCACACACACACCCCTTAAGGATAACTGAATAGAGAGCAGAACACAGAAATATTAATTGAACGTTCTTCCACTTATTACCACATTTTGACCTTACTGCCTTTAATACTTCACAGTGGTTTATATTGTGTTTGATAGCAGCTATCAAGGTGGTTGAATGAAGCAACTATTTGTGCCTCTCTAGGTCTCCTAAAGGACGTTCAGATATTTGAGCTCTTGGATTCTAAATAAATAGCTTACTTTGGAAATTTTCCCAGATTCAACAGTATGGATAGCAAAAAGCTGGAAAAAAATACTCTGAACTTTTTTTTTTAAATTTAAAAATTTTTAAATCCCGATTTGCAGTCCACAGAAGTGCAGAAAAGAATCAAAAGGTAAGATTTTTTGAAAAACATGTTTACCTTTGCCTCTGTCCTTCCACCTCTAAATCCACATACTACAAATATTCAAACTGAAAGCAATACTGTAATCCTCAGCAGATTTATGCCCTAATCTGCAGGTCTCACCAAAAATCTATCTAACAAAATTAGAAATAAACCCTTTGAAATAAAATGAGTAATCAGTGCAAGTATAATTTCATCAAATCTTTTTAAGAATAACCTTTCCAATAAGAAAAAAGAAGACTGTGAATTCAAACAGTTTTGACCTTTTAAAAGTGGCCTCAATATCAACAGATTTCAGAAGAATGTAAATGTTTTACAGTTGCAAACAAGTTTTATACTGAAGTTCAACTCCTTTAAGCTAATATTAAATATAACAAATAAATTATCACAAAATGATGCCACTTATATAGGACAAACTAATTTTCATGTCAGAATGAGCTGTGACCTTTCAGAAATGAGTTAAGTGGGAAGTACAGTTCCCAGAAGATAAGCAATCAGAAAGAAACAAAAAAAAAAAGAATTCCACCAGAGCTACAGATACACTCTTCATATCTTCGAGAGAGCATATTAGAATATGGAGAGAGTGTGTGAGATATTGTGGCAATTTATATTTCAGAAAATCAAAGCATTATTATATGTTTCTACATGATTCTATGTTGCTTTTATTTCTTTATACGTGTATTCTTTCATGGAGTGATGTGCTGAAGGAGTTCCTCTCAGTCTAGCTCTGCTATACTTTTCTTCTTGTTCATCTTCTTTATGACGCTTTTGTGTTTTCTGAAAATTTCCTCACTGTCATGCATGATTCTGTGAATGCATGCCTAATTCAACAGCTTTTAAGTTTCTTGAACTGTAGAATACAGAGCTATACCATTATGCCCCAGTAATTCACTTTGCAAAACTTCTGGCACATAATTCAATCCTTTTCTGTTAATTCTATATATTGATAATTTCTGTTATGTTATCTCACCAGTAAGTCACTGATGTTTATAGCAGAGACTTTGCTACACATATTAACTCTGCAGAAAAATTAGCTTATACAATAACCATTTAAAAGTTGAAAATAATACCAATATATGAAAATCTTTATTTAAGCAGAAAATAAATTAGCATAGGTCCTTCATCTTTAAATTGGAGAACACTACATTTTAAAACTATTACTGCTTTTTTAGGTGCATCCATCTGTTCTGATATGCTTTTACACTTCCGCAATTAGATAAATGTGAAAGAGGAAACTTTAATAAATTTTTTTAGTAGACTGATAATTTGTGAAATTACCGGTAGTTCATTTCAAAATTTATATATTGATCTACAGAATCTGAGCTGTCTGCAGTTATGATAAAACTCTGCCTATTTTCCAGGTCAACCTTGGTTAAGCTCCATTTAGTATATCAGACTTATGAATATTTTACGTATATGATAAAGGTCCAGACCTCTACTAACCTGTACTACCCTACACATGTTCTATCACTTTAAAGAAGGAAAAAACAAAACCAGCTGTCTAAAGAAAAACATTTTAAAAATAGTGTATTGCTTCACTTTAGTCATCAGGATGAATTACGTGAAAATGAGGCCAGGCAGGAAGGACAGATACTGAAAGAAAAAAAGGTATGTTTTGTTCTATATTTTATATAAACAGAGATACCATCAATTTGTGAAGAAATACACTTATATTCTGAACACACTTTGATCACTGTGTTTGAAAATTATGTCTGATAACACCCAGAGCAAATGCAGTAGAAGTAAAATTCTAATAAAAAGCTTGCCATACATGCATATAGCTTGGAGGCACAATATAGACCCTAAGATGCTGGAAATACTTCAATGTGTAGGATTGGTAAAAAGGTTTCCACAGCAGTATCTTCACTGTATTTGATGTTTCTGTTGGACAAAAATTGAATGGTCATCAAAAAGAATATTTAGATGGTAAGATATGTGATGATAACATTGAATCTAGGGAAAAATACTTCAAATTAACTTTTGTTTGATTTGCCTAATATACACTGACAAAGTCTCTGATGCAGTAGAATTTCACACACACAAGAAAAATACATGCCAGCATATTTAAGCTTTGGATATTTCTTAGAATATATTCACCACTTTCCAGAGAAGACTTTTTAAAATAATTTCAGTGGATTGTGTCTACAAGAGAGTTTATTTTCTTTGGGACCATGCATTCCTACTGAAAGGAAAAAGAAAAAGTTGGGGGGGGTAGAAAAGAAAAATAGAAAAAGAAAAAAAAAAAGCTATGATTATTTGAGCTAAAAACATTATGTGTCTGCTCTCTATGTTAAAAAAGGTGTTGGGTGGAAATAAGCAAAAAGGGAATGAAATGCAGGGAATATAAAATAAGAGATACAGTTGTTCTCACCAGAGCACAATTTCAGAAATTCTTAACTGTTAACTGACTGGATGTTACAGGAGTGATTTTATTTTTATTTCATTTTTATTTTATACCACAGTCTCTGAACGTAAAAAAAAAAATAAAAAAAAAAAATGTTTTAGAAGTTTAGAGGTAAGAAATTTATTTAAGATCTTTACTGAGCCAGATTATAGAACATTTTATATCCTTACAGTCTTCTCTTTTCCTGTCTCCTCTGAGCAGTTGCCACTCAATGTTGAAACAAAAAGGTTGGACAAATAAAAACTTTCCCAATTTCTTGTTAGTAATCAACACTACACACACACACATTTATATACACACACTTGTATTTCTAACACTTCCCCCCCCCAGAAAAAAAACAAGTGAAAACTAAACACACAAAAAAATGAAGCAAAAAACCAAACCAAACAAAAAATAAACAAAACCCCTAAAACTAACAAAAAGAAAACCCAACAACAACAAAAAACCCTACTCAAAATAAAAAAAAAAACCAAACAACCAACCAAAAAAAACAACAAAGGAGCAGAAATTAACCCCTTGCCTTAAAGCATAGTTCTAGGAAAAGAAGTTGTACTAATTCCCTTTTCCTTTATATCACCTCCTCAATCCTATCTTATTTGACAAATCAATTGCTGAATACACATCAAGGATTTTTATTCCTCCCTCTCCACCACTCCTACCACCTAAGGAGATTATTGAAAACTACCTATCCAGTATGGATGCCCTGGCCAAAAGGTTATAAACTCTTATAACAAGGTATCATTACTCCTGCCCTAATTCACTTTGCCTTAAGGAGTTAATGGTTCATTGAACCAGAAAGGACAAAGAAGCTGCAAGAGAGATCATACCAATCACAGAAAGAAGGAGACCTTGATTTCAGTTTCAATTTCAAAGACCTTCATAAAACTTCAGTAAATAATAGCAAGTACAGAAATAGTGCTTAATGAAATGTCTGCAAGAGACTGGTGTAACTAACATTTTAAAATAGGAAGGGTTGATAATATTATCACCATTACTAGTTAAAATACTAATGTATGTGCTTTTCATCTTCTTCCTACTTACAATAACACAAACCCCAGAAAGAAACTTGTTTTTGTTATTCTTATCTAACCTTGAACAATATTACTAGGTTTTGTTAGCTGTTTTTTTGTGTAAGATTTGTAAGACATTTAAAGCTGTTGCTGTTCAGTATATAAAAGGCTCTAACAAAACCCCCACAAAAAAACCCCAAACATGCAATTGTAACTTGTTAATGATAGACAAGTTGAAATAGTCCCTAGTAAGAAGACATGTAAAAATTATTATTGTTTCTTGAATAAGATGAGCAAAAATGACAGGACTGCAACTTCAGCATTGCTGACTTCAGCAAACTAATTCTTTAAATTCAGATTTACAGAAATCCCAAGCAAAGAGAAAACTTATTTAAGGACACATATGTGTGCAAAATCTACAGGAAACTTACTCTTAACTTGAAGAATTACCTGTATATTTTTAAGTAGCCCTACTTATGAATTCAAACCTGCTTCCTTTTGCAGTCATGATAGTTTATTTCTAGAGCTTGGCACTAATATTTGACATCACTGGTGTTTGCACCAGTTCTTAGACTTCAATAATCAATAAAAGTTGTGGGCCTCCAACTTTAAAATTCTATGTAATGTCTGTAGTACAATTACTAGTGAAATTTACATCTACTTGAAGATGCAATATTACCGCATAAAAATCAAGCATGTTGCAGAAGACTTAAATTTCTGTAATTTTTTTATATAATAGATAGTAAAGTTAGTCTTTACATTTGCATGCCAAGATGCGTAAGATTTTTATATGGTTGGATTACAAAGTAACTTAAGCTGAAATTCTTATAACTGCTACACTGCTATATCATAACCATGTATATATATACACTTAGAAAGACAGTTACAGCTGATCTTTAAAACCCTTTTTAAAGGCCATTTCATTTATGTTCAAAGTCTAACTCCCTTGATGTTCCAATTTGTAGCGTCAGAACATTACATCTGCCCCTTTGGGGTCTTCCTAAGACATCTGATACAATAATAAAAAGAAGAAGCTGGAATCCCTAGGTTATTCTGATCATTATAAAAAGCAGAAGAATTTTTTGAGTAAGAAATCTTATGAATTGGATCGTGATAGTTTGTGCAGATCCCAGCTAATATTTGCAGGTAAACATCAGTGAAGAACAAAAATTTCCATTGCTTAAAAAAAAAATTAATTCTTCAAAACAAGACCAGACAACATTTCAGAAAAATAAAATAATTATTCAGATTCATAAGAAAGTTTACAGTGAATTTTGTAAAATTCTGTAAATACCTATATGCTTTCAAGTGTCTTGAATGTAGTGGAATCTAATACTATGTCCTACAAATATTTTTTTCATATTGTAGTGTGTTCTCAGCAACAGAGCTATTTTCAGTGTAGTGTCACCTAGTTCATTTAAAGCAAAACCAGTGAATATTTAAAAAATAAAACAAAACAACAACAGTTCTTCCTGTATTCTGCAGATTTTAATCTTAATTCACAAACATCTTTATATTTAATTTTTCCATCAGACACTCACTGCTGCATAGTCTATTGCTCTTCTAACTCAACCCATTTACACTCCAGTAGTAATAGATGAGGTTTTATTGCATGATATTCTAATTACTAATGGTATGGAGAACATAAAATTGAATGCTTTAAAGAAAGAAAAACTTTCTAATATTTTTTCAATTATAGTAGGAAAACTAACAGTGGTGCTCTACATTAATCAGCCCAGCCTATTTATTTGCAGGTAATCTAGCTATTAGTGTGTTCTTTCCAGTAAATTCTATAACTGCTGGCACTTCATTTCATGATAAATAGTTCAGCTAATGAAAAGACTAAATTAAGAGCTGTGGAAAATGAACTGGGAAAGGAACAATAAGAGATCTATTTTTTATTATCCTTGAATTCTTCCAGAACAATTCCACTGTATATAGTCAGGTTATTCACTGTTGTTACATATTGCCAAAAAATATACTGAAAAAATAGAAAATATTGAAAATATCATGACAAAAAACTGATATGAAAGTTTAACCATGTAAACTGAATACTGAGAAAGACAGAAAAAGACTTTGATTATTTCTAATATAGTATATACTATAATATATATACTTCATATTAGAAATATAACATATCTGTAATATACTGTAGCAATTTCAGACCACAGAAAGAGCTGGTTCTTGATCTCCTGAAGACAATCTTAGCAATAATTAATCTTTTCAAGAATCCATTTTTAAACATTGACTGCTTAGGAACTTATGCAAAGATCTAAGCAGTCCCTCACCTCCTCTTCCTTTTTTTTTTTTTTTTTTGGGTGGGGAAGACTTGTTTCTGTACAGACATTAACTCTAAGACAGCTTAAACCCTTTCTGTTGAAGATGGTGCTACTGTTATCTTCATTTAATCACAACTCTAAATTTACTTTTAACTGTTCCTCAGATTAAGAGGATATCAAACACCATTCATTATCTATTTAGGCGTGTAGAGGATATTCTGATAATGCATTTTTAAGGTTCAGTTAACTATTCCCTTATGTGAGAGTTCACAAAAAGTAAACATTTCTCAGTTAAGACCTGAATAGATTTGATCCAGATTAGAAAAAAATAAAATAGTTTAGGTCAAGTAAATTTAAGTAATGTCTTGACATAATTCTCGTTACCTTGCACAGAAAAATATTAGTTATAACCTTGCAAAGAATGATAATCAAATGTAGAATGGCATAGACTTACAGCTCACTTTCAAGGGCACATTTGATTCCACCTCAGATTCACATCTTAACTCTGTCCATTTTACATCTGTGATTAAATATTCAGACTAGCTGATTGTCACTAGAGTGACTATCTACCCCAAGGCTAGATTTTCACTCTGTTTTGGCTCAGAAAATATTTTTAATATTTCAGGTGTGCTAAGCAGATAGCGAGAATGAAACTCTTGAGTATTCTAATTCTTTAGCTCTTTTCCTGCATGAAGTAGCAACTAGAATCAACCCTGATGACATAATTAGTTCCTCCTTCTAAAACCTAGCTGTAAGACTTTTCTCTGTCAAAAGTAAATGGAGATCTTAGTCATCATCCTCTGACAGTGTTGTGTACAGCAAGGGGTAGAACCCCTCAGCTGTCTTGCTACCTGGACATGATCAGAGGCTGCCAGATCAAAGAAAAGAGGGAGGCATCCTTTTACACATGTTGCACTGAAGATAATTATCTACCCCTTCTCACTTTTGTCTTTATAGTACAGAGAATCCTATGAAAAGCAACATTCCCAACTATTACTTAATAATTCATCATGCATCAACTCTAGTTGGGTAACAGAAAGAATTAGCTTAAACAAGGGAAAAAAAGTGACAAGCTTTTCCCACAGTTATAGCCTTTGTCTCTTTTATACATTTTAAGTTATTACCAAATGCAAGTTAAGTGATAAATGAGTGTTTCATTTTTATTAAAAAAAGTAACGCGATGGGTTTCAGCTTGAAAATGCAGGAGGATACTTTAAATCCTCTGTGGAAAATGGTGCCTTATTCTTTCCTCCTAGAAGCGTCAGAGCAAAAGGAGTAGTTATATTCCAGCAGCTGAGAACTGTATTTACCACTCTCCATGTTGCCTTCATCATTTTAATAGAAGTTGCCACAGTGGAAAATACTTCCCCTATGAAGGGTTTCCTATGATGACAGGCTGCGAGCTCTGAGAATTGAGATGGTTCAACCTGGAGAAAAGAAGGCTCCAGGGAGACCTTATTGAAACCTTTTAATATTTAAGGGGGCTTATGAGAAAGATGGGGACAAACTTTTCAGTAGGGCCTGTAGCAATAGGAAAAGGGGTAATGCTTTTAAACTAAAACAGGGTAGATAAAGATAGGGAAGAAATTTTTTACTGTAAGTGTGGTGAAACACTGGAACAGGTTGCCCAGAGGGTTTGTAGGTGCCCCATCCCTGAAAATGTTCAAGGTCAAGTTGGATGGGGCTCTGAGCAACCTATGTAGTTGAAAATGTCTCTGCTTTCCAATCAGGTGATTGGACTAGGTGTCTTTTAAAGGTCCTTCCAATTCAAACCATTCTGTGATTCAAGGATTATCATAAAAGTGTTTGGAAAAGTGGTATTTTTCAAATGGAATGCAAAGTTAATTAATTATTCATAAATTCAAAGAGTTTTCAGGACATGTTTTAGTGAGCTAGTTCTAGTTTTCAAGGGAAGCTGAAACGTAACACTTAGCTTTCAGTGTTATGTTTCTTTTGAGGTATGCACCAATAGTCAGTGCTCCTGCCCCTCTTCATCACAGCTTATCCCTCAATACACAGCCTTACAGCTCTTCAGCAGGAATCACTGTTTACTAGGTCTCTGCTCCTTTTTCTGTAAGTCATTTACTCCAAGCATCATGCTCCAATTGGCAAGGTATTCCTTCCCAGTTACTGCAGTCAGGACATGAATGAAACCACACTCCTTGCTGAGACGGAGCTGCATGATTTTTATCTCCTTAGAATACCTTATAAAATCTGTTCCAGAACTGTAGGTTCTCACTTTTGCAACTTTCATCATCAGTAATTTGAAGACCTAAAGAACAAAAATATATCTTTGCTTGAATCTTGATAACAGATGACCCTCAATTTGATAGGGAGATCAAAAGATCTACAGAAAGCAATCATCAGCTCCACCTAATTTTAGCCTAAATCAAGGAAGTTCAATTATCAATACAGTAACTTAACTGAGTATGGGAGCAGAATTACAATTTATAATGCCAGCAAAGAAGATAGAGCTAGTTACTTTAAGAGAGTAAATGTAACGGTATCCAATAAATTAGCACACCATAGAAAAAGACAACTTATAAGTAACTTATAGAAGTTACAGCTACTTCAACAAAGTATTTGGAACAGTTTCCTACAGCCTTCTGCTAAATAAACTCACAAAGTGCAGACTGGATTGATTGATGGTAGGTGAGATGAGTAGGAAATTGGCTAACAAGTTGCATTCAGAGACTGAGTGCAATGATTTTACTCAGACTGACATCTTGTCATAGGTGGGGTCCCTCAGGGATCAATACTGGGCTCCACAATGTTCAGTGTCTTAAAAAATGACCAAGTTTGCTGATGACATTCAACTGAGTCATGAGGTGGACATTTAAGAAGGGAGAGATACCTTGCAGAGAGACCCAGGTGGGTTGGAAGAGTGAGCTAGTAAGAACAGTATGAGGTTTAAAAACAAGTTAAAAATCCTGCACTTCTTTTGACTTTCCATTGACTTTTTTTTTTTTTCTTCATAATAAACTACAAGTGTTGCCTTCACAACTTCTGGATACTGCCCAAAACTACTTGTCTGGATTTAAAATGTACTTGAGGAGGAGGTTTCAAACTTGTGAATCACCATTTCCTTTAAATATACCATATTCCCAGGTGCAGACTGTAATTTCAACCCTCAAGTCTTCATAGAAAAATATTTTTTTACTTCTATTTCCTAAAAAATGTACTCAAACTATTTAGAAATCCATACAATCTGGCATATATGAAAGGTTGAAGAAACCTGTCACATAAAAATAAAAAGCACTGTTTCTCATTCAATTTGTTTCAACTGAACACAACGAAATATGTCACAATAGTGAAGATTTCCTTTACAGAAAAAGCAGCACACATAGTAGTACAGGAAAATATCCTCCCACCAGTATGTACCTTTCCTTTTTTCCTTTGTACACTAACATTTATTTTTTTAAGGATGTTCTAAACAATGACATTTTAAAGTAACCTCAGGTAAAATTAATAAACAAGGTAGTATGGAAACAAGACATTTTAGGCCAACTTATATCAGAGAAATTGTAATAGTATAAATAATGACAATAACAATTTGGTCAGAAAATAGTGACTAAAACAAAAAGAAAGAAATGTAAATAATATTTTGAAATGAGCTTATGGGGTTTAGCATCATACAGCCTTTACAATATTAAAATATTAATTAACTAAGCTCCAATTCTGCAAAAAACTGATATCTATGTATATACCTTCTTAACATGTGAATAATCCAAATGGAGATCATTTTGATCTTAGAGAACTCATGTTTGATCATGGGCCCCGTCTTTCATAATACTTCTGTGAAACCTTCCAGCTAGTCGATGTCACAGATTTTCTGAGAATCTTCTTTAAAAAACTGTAATCACTTACCGACTTCACTTGTTCACATTTTCTTTCCATGCTTAGGAAAGCAACTGACTACATTTTCTACATCAGGATCCAAGTGCATTGTTATATTTATTTTAATTTTTTTTTGATAAATATATTTTTACCTTTTCTTGATAATTTGTGCCAGCTTTCAACCAAGTCTAGAATATAAATAAACATTAATCAGGGAGGGAATTTCTGTAAGCAAGCTCTTCTTTCTTCCAAAAAGCAAGGAAGCAAACAAACAACAAGTCCAACAAAAATGAACAGTTGAATTTTGAGCCTTGAAAGAAAATACAGATATTTAAGAAATGTGGTTTTTCTTCTCCAGGTATTAGCTTATGCAGCCAAGTTTTTTATGGTATAAGGCAGACCAAATGACAGTAGTTTGATAGTTGAGTTAGGGCTGGAGGAAGTTAACCTGGATCAGTTCTTCAGGGAAAAGCTGACTCCCTGAGTTATGGGTGATTTATTTTCAGCTATTTTATTTCACTTTGAAAGTGAATCAGACATAAATACGCAAAGTATTTCCAGATATTGGGGGAGTCTGAATTCACAGAATAGCAGCTAAAATAACAAATGCTTCATTAAAGAAAGACAGTGACCATAGCTGAAGCTAATAAAATATTGCAGTTCCAATTGCACTTCTACTTCAAACCATGTGATAAGCTGAATGAACATCTCTATAACGACAAATCTTTAGAGTTTATTGGAGTAGGTCTGTAATACCATATAAAGAGCTTCCATGTCTGATTGTTATAGCAAATAAAACCAGAAAATGAAGTGATTAGGCTTTCATTAGTTGGAAGACAACAACTAAATTTTAATTTAGCTAAATATTTGTTACATATTTTATTTTCCATGTCACACTTCTACCCTTGTATTTTTCTTTTTTGTTCTTCCCATTTTCTCCCAGAGCAAAACTCTCATCTACTCTTCCTCTTCCATTTTCCCCCTATGACTTTCAGATTAAGTTGATCTTTTTTAATATTACACTTCTTTTTCTTGTGAAAAGCTAAAATTTGCAGCAAGAGATAGTGAAATAATGAAAAAAATATCCTCAGAAAGTTAGCAAGGAACAGTAGCAGAGTATCTCATTCACTTCTACTAGAAGCTCTAGGTAGCTCTTTAGAACTCTTTAGAGCAGAGATAAATTGATGAAAATATAGCATGTCTCTGTGATACTCTTTAGCCATAAAGATGATTTTGAAATCATCAATACACAGGGCTCATGGAAATCCCATGTGCAAGGAAGGCATCTATCTGAATTTTGTCCAATTGAAATAGAAGCTCCTAACACTATTTTCCAGCACAAATGACAGTCTCACAACACCACCTTCATTTCAATCCTTCTACTGCAGGATATAAATTTTATGATAATTTAATTTAACATTTTTTAATAGGCCTACTGATAGCCTATCTGCTACAGCATATTTAGTGACATCTCAGTTCTGCACTTTGTCTTCAATGTTTCTCCACTGAAGCCAACACAAAAATGGATCTATCTAAACTACAAAGAAAAATTTTCTGAGTTTAACCTCAAAGTTTTTATTTATGTATTTATTTTAAGAAATTAATGAAAGGAATGTGATGTGTTTAAACTGCAAGGCAGTGGAGAAAAAAAAAATCTAAAAGTATGTTTCTTTGAGACCTAGCAGGAAATGAATCATTCTCATTATTGTAAACAATGTGGACTTAAACTCTCATGCATTTAAAGCATGAAGCATTCTAAGTAGAAAATGCATGAGAGCATATGTGTTGTCTGCAAATATGACATCAGTGTCATTTAAAATGACTGGCTTACTCACAGTATTATCTCAAATAAAGTTAGCAAGCTTCCTTGTTTCTCTTTCCAGGTGTTTTCCCGTTTGCCATACACAACGGGAAAGTGTCAGGAACCTGACTAAGTGTCAGGAACCTGAGTAGCATTCTTTTACACTTGTCAGAACTGTGGCCGCTGTTAGGAAAGCCATGATATTAATATTTTTTTGCTTTTTCTTGGGGGGGGGGTGTCTGGTTGGGGTTGTCCTGGGTTTAGCAGTAGCAGTCATTTTTTCTCTTTCTTGGTAGCTGGTGCAGTGCTGTGTTCTGACATTCGGGCTGGGAACAGAGCTGATAATAATGATGTTTTGGTTTGGCCAAGGACTTTGTGAGCCTCATGCTCTGCCAGGGAGGAGGGGAAGCTGGGAGGAAGCAGAGACAGGACACCTGACCCACACTGACCAAAGAGGTATTCCATACCACAGCACGTCATGCCCAGGGGGTAACTGGGAGTTACCAGGAAGGACAGGGGGTCTGCTGGGTCAGACTCGTTGTTCAGCGGGTGGTATTGTACTCTTTTCCCTTGTTATTAACTCTTACCATTGTTGGTGGTGGTAACGGTGGTGATTTGTGTTGTACATTGTTTGCTGGACTGTTCTTATCTCAACCCGTGGGAGTTGCATTATTTCTGTTCTCCTCCCCATCCCTCCGGGAGCGGGGAAGGGGGGAGCCCCCGGGGGGGGGGGACGTGGGCCTTGACTGCTTCCAGCCCAGCACCACTCACTGGGAGTGAGTGCACAAGCTGTCTGGCTGGGTTTAAAACAAGACAGGGGTTTTGTTGGTTTTTTGGCTTTGGGGGTTTTTTTGTTTGATTGGTTGGTTTTGTTTTTTTTTTATAACTAGTTTGTAAGTATCAAGTCTCAACATTTGTGGATACCTCAACCAGAGTAAGAAAAGGATAGTTGCTTTTGGGGGAGATTTTTGATTTTTTATTATTCACACCACTCACTGGTCATTTAAAGCAATATAAGAGTGACTTCACAGTTTCACACAGCCCTGCAGAATTGTAAGGTGATTTTTTAAATTGTGGTGATGGCTTTCGAGAACTAAGAGAAATGATCATACGATTACAGAACATATTTAACAAATTGAGATAAACGTCTAAAACACTGCAGATGCGCAAAACATTTCAGTTGAAAATTCATATACTTGTTAAAAAAGAGAAATCAGACAAAATAATTCAAAAGAAATATTATCATCAGAAGGATTGTTTCATAGTCAGTGTTTTAACATTTTGAAACAAATGGAACAATTATTTGAGGTAAACCCACTTCATTTCCAATCCTTAATCCTATTTGCTCCCTATCTATGTATGTTTCTGTAAAGAAGGAATATTTATGCTTTACACTGGAAAATACTTTGTAATTAACTCAGATCACTCTTCCACCTTTCTTCTGACACTCCCAATAAGGTGGGGATTTTTTCCCATTAAGTCGATGCTACCATTTGGAGCACTTCGTTCGGTGTACTGATTGTGAAAGTCTTGTGAGTTTTCATCACCAACATAGGCAGAGAGAAAGTTAAAAGTAGCAGAATTAAAAAAGCAAGTAGCAAGCACTGCTCCGAACCATTTATTTTAACCCAGTATATAATTAAAAAAAGGTTTGTATTTTCACATGTTTCTTTCAATATAGGATTTGAAGATTCTATTCTCTTTAAGCATAGAGGGTTTTTTTTAAATCAATAACTTGCACATTATATGTGCAAGTTAGGTTTAGTCCTGTTTGTGGATTTTTTGAAGTAACAGATAGTGTTATGACAGAAACATAAATTTCCCTTGTATTCTGCAATCTTTTATAATTCAAACAAAACAAAATTTCAAATTTGAACTAAACAAAGACTCTGAAGAATCTAATATAAGATATGGCAAAGGACTATAGTGCAAACTGCGGCCGTCTTTTACTCACCTGGCATGGAGTGGAATGGGGTTGTTTCGGTTTCAGTCTTCAACTGCATTCACTATCACCTTTCGTACTTTGGAGATAGGTCAAGAACCTCTAGGAGAAGGAGACAAATTGATTATATAGTACACTTGATATTTCAAATGTCAAGAGAAAGAAAGAATGTCAAGAGAAAGAAGGAAAGCTTAAATGTATTATTATGTCATGCTAGTGCACTTAAACTCTCTTCCAGACATTACAGCTTAAGAAAGTCAACAGTTTAACTGACTTTGTTAATGTTTCTCAAGCCTTGTAGCTAAAGATAAAGGTCAGAGGCACTAAGATCTCAATTTTCTTCTCCCACTAATTGAAATAGAGTTACTATTAATTAACAAAATTACAGTGAAACTGTAAATTATTTTCCACCTTCTATCTATGCCTTAGAAAGACCATTTCTTAAATTAAAGAGAGGGAAACCATTGGTTCTCATTTGTGTTTGTATCTCTTAGGTATCCAGAACAAAAAAAGCCCAAACATACAAAAGGTATCTTCTTCTAAAAGGTATCTTCTTCTAAAAGGTATCTTCTATCACTTCTAAAAAAAAATGTTCTCTGAGCACTCTTCCTGGGATTTTTCAATATAAGCTTGTTGCTTCTGATAAGATTTTTCAAACACAATATAAAGCCTTCTGAAATCATGTCCAGTTTTAGGACATGTTGGTTGTTTTTTTCCAGTTAGTTTGTAAATCATCACAGTATTCCAACAGAAAGTTTAATAAAGCAGTCCTATAGTTATTGGCTCTGAAGAATGCTGTTGTTTGTGAAACCTGTTAGAAAATGTAGTACCTGCCTCTATTAAACTGCTTCTTTTGGAAAAAAAGCAAAAAAACAAACAAACCAACAAAAAAAAAAAAAACCCACACAAACAAACAAAAAAACCCAAACAAACAAAAAACAACAAAAAGCAACCAAAACCAAACAGAACATACACCGCCTGCTAAATCATTTATGGTATGTGAATAAAAACTAAAATGTACCCCCCTCCCAAACTAAAAAAAAAATAAAAAAATTCTGACTGGATTGCCTGGGGCAACGACTGAAGTAGTCAAAGTTCTTTGAAGGAAAGACTTTTTTTTTCTATGGTTGTTATTCAATGGATTACTAAAAATATCCTTGAGTTGTTGTTTAAGGCCTGAAACTCCAAAATATATTCACTATATGTTCCCATCAAATTCAACAGGAAAAAAAGAAGAAAAACTCCCATAGATTTCCATTTATTTAGAATTGGCAGCAATAAACTTATGATTTAAATTGAAAAAAAATAATATAAATACATATAACTGCCATCAGTTGGGTAATTAACAACTCTAATTTTAACAAGCCATGAGGAAATGGGAGGGCCTCATTTCACACTTCTAACTGTCCCCAGAAAAGAGAAACCTGATTATCCACGTAGAGATTCTCTGGTTGTCTTACTAAAATTCTGAAGAATTTGAGACAAACCAGATCAAGCTGATTTTTCCAGGAAAGTCTGTGAAGTAATTCTAACCGACCAAGTCTTGACACAAAGATATTTCAAGGGACAATTAGTCTGTAGATCAAATAGTGTTTGGGGTCTGCTCTTTTTTTTTTGAATGGGTAAGGCTTGCAGAACATTTCAGTCAGTGTTTGTGAAACAATAATATAACCACAATTAATTCAGATCGTTAGGCCCCTGAATTATAAACAATACTTTGTAGGCACCTGAGTAATAAAGCTTTAAGAAAGCAGCTTGAAAGCTCTGACTGCAGGCTTTTGAGAGAAGTATTTGAACCCTGTGAAGGACTCAGCTTGATATTGGCACTCTATCAAGTTTTTTGAATGTATCTGTCTTCCCTACTAGGGAAAAACTTTGTGAACTGCTTCACTTTTAGCAATATTTCAATTACAAAGGCTTCAGAATGCTCCTTGAATAGGGATACATTCCTGAACTAGGGTTGTCAAGCTCAGCCATTAAGAGACTTTACCATTTTCTTCTTTCTTTCTCTTGTTGATTTTAACTGGGACTAAATTCCACTTAATGAATGTTGTCAATAAAAGAGAAAGCACTCTTAATCATGCATTGGTAAAAAATAAGATCCTCATTCATTCTTTTGGGTAAAGTATAAGTGTTTCTAAAACGAAGAGGTTGCAAGTTTTGAGAAGAGAGCAATGAGGTTGGAAGGATAGGAAAAAGCTTTTAGAATTATTTTGTACAATTCGTCCTCTTTTTTGAGTGTGAGTTATTATTTAAGAGAGGACAAGTAGTGAGTTTCACCAGACTAAAACCTTACCTAGTTGGAGAATTACCCATTACCAACAAATTGAATAATCCAACAATTAATTGAGAACAACTATAGGAAAATGAGTTTTAATAATCAACTTATTTACTTGTAAATTTGCAATAACCCTTTAAAGACTACTGTGTCTGCTTGAAGGACAGAATTATGTTATAACATCTAAGATAAAAAAACCATATTTTCAATTGATTTCTAAATACTATCTACACAAAGTTTTGGACCCTGACAATCCATTTGTACTTTATACTGTCCCATGTTTACATATGGTATTTTTAATCTTTTATTTTTTAAGAGTTAATTAAAATAATTAACATCAACTTTTAATTCCCCAATGAAAAAATGAACACTATAAAATTATATATATATTTTTTTAGGGCTGAACCCATTATCCGGATATAAATAAAAATATAGTTCTAATAGTAAAATGGCCTCTGAATAGGCCATTCCAGTAATTTGAAATTATCTTAAAAGAAATGGATAAGACGAACAAAAAATACGGCTCTTCTTTAAAAGAACTTTTAATAAATTCAAGGTTATACTTTTTTCATAAAAGAGACTATTGACTAAATCCCATGAAAATTCTTGCAACATTTTAGTACTCTAAAATACTCAGGTTCAATGAAAAACACACTAAAAAGTTAGTATCATTGCTTAAATATGATTATATGATTATCAGATTAAATGAGTCATTCATTGTGATCCACTGATTTTATGCAAATGAACAAAGAGAGAATGTCATAGTGTTAGCTATGTAATTTTAAATACTAATTAAAATGTCAGGGCTGTAAGATTTTCCTGCTTCCATCATTCTCCCAAATATTTTCATACATGAACAAACATATGTTTATATATATTTCTCTTTATATTTGACCAATTTTTTGTTATGTCCATGGAAAAAAAAATATAGTCATACATCATTGTTTTAAACAAACTTCAAGTATTTCAGAGAAGCAAAGAATTCCTTCACTTTGTCTTAAGCATTCAACTGTTTTCAGCACACTGGGAATTCCTTTCAGGTTAAAAAGTATTTCCAAAGAGCTGACTGCAGTCATCAGAATGTTAAAATAGAAAGAAGTCCCATTATGACAGCCAAAGAGAAGGAGCTATGAGCAGTTTATTTGATTTGGTAGGGGCTTTGTTTGTTTTGGTTTTTGCTGACGTTTTCTTTAAGTCAGACAGGTAGAGGCACGTCCTCCACTTTTACGAAATAAGAGCTTGTTTCACTTATCCACCACATTTTATCACCTCCTGTGCATGCTCTCACTATCTTATCCCGAATGCAATTGGGAAACACTGAATCAAACTGTGAAATAACTTGGCCTGTATTTCCATGATAAGAGTGAAATAGAGCCTTAGTAGCTGACACAATTAAAGAGAGAAGGTATTTGTTCAAACCCTTTTGGAAAGATTTCAGGATGGTGACTTAAGGCATTCATTTTTCTTCTTGAAAGCCAATTTTATTTTTCTCTGTAAGAAATGCTCCTAGTGGCAGTTCAAGCCTAACAATTATAAAGGTCAATGTTAGCTTTTGTGGCATTTAGTGTTATCTTATCTACATTATTTTTGTCATTGTATATAGTACAAGTACCATATCTAAAGCAACAAGTGCTTTCACATCAGTTTGACTATAGGAAAATAAAGTAACCACAAGGCTCCCCTATAAAAAAGTGACCCCTTGCTTTCATAAATCGTGAGTGTTCCTAAATGAATTTCATTCTTTTGATATTGTTCTTGTCTCAAACCCAGGCTTACAAGAGATCCTTGTACTGTGGTGAAATATACCCTTTGGATAACCTGTAGGTAGGAACTTTGTGAGAAATAGCCATTTCTAAATTACCCAAGAGTCTTGCCTCTTACCTTCACCAAAAGAGCAACACATACCCGTAACCATGGAGTGTCAGAATGGGATCATTCACTCCTGATCTTTTCTCACTGCTCCACAAGGGTAACTGAGGGTCTGGACTTTAAAACTGAAGAATCTGGGTTATAAGATGGGGCCAGTTATCTGAAACTTTTTAAAGATGTTTAACGTCTTGAAATAGCAATGGCAGTTTATAATTATTTATGCCCAATGATCACTAAGCACACAATGAAATCATACAATGAGGTTTCTTTGCTCACAAGGACAGCTATAAACTGTCAGAGAGGAAATATATTCCCCCAGATGGACATACCAGTGAGACCTAGAGAACTGCTCATAAATAAGATGTTTCCGATGTTTGAGATATTACTGAATAAATATAATTCATTACTTGTTAAATAAGACTTCTTTGACAGATGAGCTTTAGTCTGTTGCTTCTTGAAACAGAGAAGTTGAACTTGGGTGGCTTGCTTGGACATCTTTAAGGATATGCCTCCTTAAAAACAAATAACAAGAGAATATAAAACTGACAGAGTAAAAAAAATACTACTAGCTCAACACAAAAGAAGCTGACATTTTCTTTTTTGACCATAGAAAGTAGAAAGATTAGTACATAAATCTTATATTGGAAGAAAAAAATCAAATTCAGTACACTTTTTCTTCTGATCAGCAATTCTATCCTTATATATATGGTATAATTGACTTTTCTTTAAAATGCAGTTTGCTGAAAAGATCTGTTCTGAACAAAGTTTCTTGTTGAAGTCCATTTAGTTAGCTTATCCCATAATTTGCAGAAAGGAAAAACAAAGATATGGGAAAGAGGTTTTCTGAACATCATCATGACTATTTTTCTTCTTAATAATATTATGCATTGTAGTTTAGTAAACATCAGTAATGATCATACAAAATAGCATTCTTTGAATGTGGTTTGGTTTTGTTTGATGGTTTTGTGTTTTGTTTTTTTTTCTGGAATATGGAGCCAAACAGGTTTCATAGAAAAGTGAAATTATTGCATATTTTAATAACAATTCATTAGAAGCATTAGCCATCAGAGAGTGACCATTTAGTGAGTAAGCTAAAAAAACTACAGCATCTGCAGAATATGAACATTAAAAAAGGCAGAAGGATAGTTATTTTTTATTACCTGATAGTCATGTAGTCATCCTTCAGACTGAAAGGCTTTTTTCTTAGCACTAAGCCTAATTGTGATTCTTTAGAAGGCAAAGTGATTTAAGGAGGTAAGTATAACTGATAAGGCATGCGGCGGACAGCTGGGCAGTTCTGGGCAGCAGTGTCGGTGATCGTTCTGGACTGCAACAGCGGCAGCCAGAGCATACTGAGGAACCGTGCAGACATGGCTGTGCACCTTGAATCCTATGTTCAGTTCTGGGCCCCTCACTGCAAGAGAGACACTGAGGTGCTGGAGCAAGTCCAGAGAAGGGCAACAAAGCTGGTGAAGTGTGCAGATGAGGAACATCTGAGGGATCTGGGGTGTTTAGTCTGGAGAAGAGAAGGCTCAGGGTGGAACTTATTGATCTCTGCAGGTACATGACAGGAGGCTCTGGGAAAGTGCGGTCTGTCTCCTCTCCAGTAACAAGCAATAGGACAAGAGGTAATGGCCTAAAGCTGCACCAGGGGAGATCTAAATTGGATACTAGGAAAACTTTCTTCACGGAGAGGATGATCAGGCTTTGGAAACAGGATGCCCAGGGCAGTGGTAGAGTCACCATCCCTGGAACCGTTCACAAACCGTGTAGCTAAGGCCCTTTGTGATGCAGTTTAGGGGTGGACTTGGCAGTCGTGGGTTAATGGCTGGACTTGATGACCTTACAGGTCTTTTCCAACCCAGTCAGTTCTACAGTTCTATGATTCTATGTGACAGGTGGTGTGGTTTAAACCCAGCCGTCCGCCCTCATCCCCCCTTTTTTCCCTCCCAGGCAGGACAGAGAGGAGATTTCTTTTCCTCCATTTTAAGTCTGCCCAAGCATATTTTGTGAACTACACATACTCTTTTAGACTGCACTGTTACTGCTTCATTGAAGAGATCCACCACTGTTTAATGTATAAAACAAAAATATGCAAGTCAGAAAGAGAGTGAGAAGTACTTGTTCCAAAATATGCTTTTTACTGCTTGTTAAAAAAAAAAAGACCCAGACTATTTCCCACAGTCTGTCCCATGTTACTCTGTTCTTTTGTTTTCAAAGTTGTCTTGAGGACTCATTGCACTGTGACAACCCAAATCAAGTTGTGTTCCTTGTGCTCTGATAAGTTGTATTAGAGAAGATAGTGTGGTATGAATCTAACAGAATGAAATAAAACTCAGGAAAACACACAAATATTCTCTCCAAAATTAAAAAAGGACTCTGTATGAAATGTACTTTTTCCCAAAGCTTTACTAAGTTTAGGACTTCTTTTCTATTCGTTGTCAATTATATTAACACTGTAAAGAACAACATGTGACTGTACTGAAAGGAAATTAAATGCATGAAATCAAAATCTTCTTCTGTTACTCTAGCTCAACAGTGAAGTGTTCCAGGTCAAAATCTCACATACTGAAAGTGTTCTCATATATTAATATTTTACCATTGAGTTCCTAGGAAGTAATATAAAGGCTTTTCTGGTTGCATCTGCATTAACTGCATCTGTTAATGCAATTAACTGATATGGAACAAAAGGGAAGTCTTGTTCTAAATACTGAGGATTTCATGGATCTCAATGTAAAGAAGCACTACTGTAAATATTTCAATAGTTCTTTTGATGCCTGCATTCTTAGAAATATGCATAACTTAATCTGTATTATGTATTGTTCAGGAAAAGAGGTGTACAGTCTAATATTCAATTTATTTTCCATGTGGACCTATGGCACATAAAAGTTTCATTTAAATTAATATTAAAATTAAAATAAAACACAAAAAGCAATATAGAAGACATGGAAGATTTTTCCCTGAGAAGCTTTTCAGACAGGTAAGTGAAAATATGTTTGGAGAGTTTAGAAAGAAAAAAGCAACTTTTAATTTCATAGTTGGGTGCTGAAAAATTACACATAATTAATGACTTTTTTCCTTCAGTTTTTTTAACATTTCTTATAGTTTGCTTGAGAGACTGTAATAGTGACAGACACCACAACAAAACATAGGTAGGGTTGTCTACATGAATTATATTGTTATGGATTTATATTTATGCAGCTACTTTCCCCCATTGTTTCAGTGAAAAAGTCATGCTTGAGATGGTAGAAAATTAGCTTCAAATTGAACCTACAGTGAATATGTTAGCTGTTGGGGGGTTTAATAAAATTTGAAAGAAATAATCTGTGCTATTGCAAGGCTGAAGAGTAATTTGAGACTGGAGAATTTTTCCTAAGGGCTGTCAAGCGAGCACATCCATCCTGACATCAAGTCCATTGTACTGTTTCTATACATGACTAATATTAGCAAGATAAAAAACCATGTGATATTGTTTTAATACATTGATGAATACCAAACAATATCTATATGAATGAATTTTATACCTTAAGGCTAAAAACAAAACACATCTTAGACTTGTCAAATCACAATCATTAGGAAGACATTAGAGAAAAGTGGGCTTCAGAGTGAAGAGTCTTCTAGGAAATGCCTAAAGACGTCATTACAGTACACAGATTGAAAATTCCTTGGAAAAATAAAACAACATTCCACATCTTTGGCTTCAAAATGGTGTGAATCATGACTAAATTCCCCGAGGAAATGAGCAATCTTTGTAGCCCAAGTGTCATAAAATAAATTTGCTCCACTAGCATTTTCTGTAAAGACACTGCAGCCCAAGTTTTGTCTGTGTGACACCCAGATCCAAACATACTGAAAAAGAAACTAAAATGCATATCTCAAACCAGAATTTGTTTATATGGGAATATTTCATGCATTCGATTTGAATACAATAGTAAGAATTCAGTCTATATCATGCAGAAAATCTGATATTTTTATAAGATTTTTTTCAATGAAAGTACTTTATCTTTTAACCGTAACTTTTGAATGAGTACCACAGACAGTAGAAATACCACCTACATCAGTAAAGATAAGCACATAACTTAGTTTGCAGTCATCTCTATAATATCATTTCACTGGAATAGAGCAGGTTATATAAAGTATACTTATCTACGAATCACTTTATAAAAAGTCAACAAAATAGGTTAAAATTGTTTTTAAACAAAATGACCAGAAATTGAAATCTGAACCTAAAAACATACTTCAACTGATTTTGACATATACTTTATAAAATTTAAAAGGTATTTCACAACAAAATACTTTTTCCACAGATGAGCATCATAGATATAATTGTTCCAAACTGAGCTCATGTCTAGCTCACTTACTTACTCTCCCTTTTTGTATATATATGTGTTGTCTTTGGTGGTAACTGTTCAGCAGTTACAGCCCATTGTAAATGGCTTTTTCGCAACAGATTCTCAAGTATCTAGTACCAAAGTAATTCCAGTTTGGCTTTTGCAATAGGATTTCATATCTAAATTCATTCTTCTATACAGTTAATCATGTGATTAAAAAGCTTCAATACTTTTCATAACACTTGTTCAGATGGAGAAAAATAAGTTTATTGGAGAATAAGTCTTATAAAGGGCAAAGCACGAGTTATTTGTATTTTTCATTACAAATTCCCCAATGATTCAAAAATTATTTGGAGATTGTCAATGTGTTTCTATGTACTTAAAAATCTGAAACAGACATTACAGATTACAGCGTGAATGCCATGTACTTAACAAAGTTGTGCATTCTAGTTGGTAATTTCTTGTACTTCACACACATAGTTCCTTCTTTGATGCTAGAATTTCTCATTTTCATCTTCTGTTTTGAAAATGGAATACTTTTATGTTGTGTGAAATGAAAATAAAACACAAGCAAATGTAAAGATCAGAGAAAATAAAGCACTGATAAACTTCTGTTTTGACTGACATTTCATTTAGTGACTTCAGAGAAGTCTAAGGCTATCAACAAAAGGTCATCAAACCAGAACTGCAAATACATTAAACAAGGTGTATTTTTTCAAAAGGCTACTGTCTTGTGGTTATTTCGATTCAATAGCCATTTCATATTTGAAGTATCTTTTGTTAAAAAAAACAAGAAATTTAAGAGTTTAATATAATAGTTTTCCATTACATTCCAAGTGGCATCTGGTAAACTGTTGAACTTAATCTTTCTTTGTTACAATCAGTTAGAGTAAAACCCCATCATTTTTAGCTATATCTAGTCCCTTACTTCTTGACCTCCTGTTTTGTTGTGGTTTTTTTTAATAAGCCTTTATATGTCACAGTTTATTCTGTAAAAACAACTTTTGGCATAATGATAATAACAACTCTCTCAGAAAACCAATTGCAATAGCATGTGAATTGCTGGGCTTTTCAATTGCTGAGCAATTCAACATGTAAAGCAACCTCTAATATATATATGTATTTATTTATTCCAAACTGAGTCTAAATTATACATTTTTATATGCATTCAGTAATATTACATACTAATCTATATCTTTCAGTCTTTTTTCAAGCTTTTATCTGTTTGTAGCTAAAATTCTTTTGTCATTGTAAATAAAACTAACATACTGATGTTCAATATTGTGTCAATACAAAGATATTCCCTTGTTATTTTTAGTAAGTATAATTTCCCTTTATTAGCCTATTAATTAACCTACAGCTTCTACCAAGGGAAATATTCTATTCACTTCTCTTGATAGAGAGATAAAATTTCATCCATGATTTTCCACTAAGACCTTGAGAAATTTAGAGTAAAGATGAGTGGCAGCTAAAAGGTATGTAAGATAATGTAAAATTTCACATATCATTAACTGATACATTAACAGATATTATTAATTTCATATATACTTAATTAGCTTAATGTTCGCTATCGTTTTCTCTTTTAAAAATTAATAACATTATTGAAAAATGCATTTGCATCTCTTCTTTTACCCTATTCAAGAAACCATTACCTCTGAGAACAAATATTTTCTAGGCCAGTACTTTGGATGTTACCTTTTTAGACTCTTAGGAGATGTAAGAAGTGAAAGCTGAAGCACACAGATCAAGGAAAATAAGAAACTGCACAATGACAACTGGTCTCTTTCCCCATTCCATCCATGTAAAATGTACAAATTAAAGTTATAAGCGTTCATGAATGACATAATTAGAATACAATGTCAAATTCTCTTGCAATGTAATTTTGGGGTGTGCCAAGTCTCCATCTATCAGAAATGAGTTCATCTGTTTTTCACCCACTAACTGGCAATATCATCTGACAAAAAAATATTTGTGCATGGTTACTTAGTTATGGAAATTACATAAAGCTACAATAATCGAGCTATCATCTGGTGTGATGGTAAGGGAATAGTTAATATAGTCACCTTTTCTGTATGCTCTCTAAGAAAGCTTGTGCTGGCCTTTCTCCATATTCAGAAAGAACAGATGCAAAGAAAGGTCAGTGTAAGAAAAAGAAAGTCTTTTGGTCTCATCTAAAATAGTTGCTACATAGAGAAATTTGGATGTTGTACAGAGTCTGAAGTGGGAACAGAGCATACAGAGAAAACAAGTTTATTTTTGCTATGTGGTCCTAACACAGTGATATTTCCAAACTTTCAATAGTGAGATGTCCTACTAATACAACATATACAGCAAAAGCACATAATCTGAATAGAAGCCCAAGTCCATCTATAAAATAAACTAATAGGTTTTAGTTAGTTGTCAGATACATTGTCTATCACAAATTATCACAGACACAACTCATGCATTGAATCTTTATTTAGGAATGTAAGTTTTAGTACATACAAGTGTAAGAGAATCCAACTTTAAAGCTACATATTGAAAAAAAAACAAACCACCAAAAACCTGGCTCTGAAATTACATTAAGTTCTGTTTATTTAACTGCTTTCATATAGATATTTTTATGAAGATCAAATTTCCTTAATGTGTTATGTTTCAGCCACTGGTATTATACAAACAATTGAATAAGTATAAATTATCTTTTTTATTTCAATGGACTAATTTTTCTAAACCTTAGGGGGCATTATTTCATTCTTCATTGGAAGTTAAACTATATAATTTCTGACTGTGCAGGTAAAAACACACAGGCATTATCACATTATTCAAATAAAGGATAACTTCAGTGGTGTCTGAATGCTCTTAGACTTTTCACTACATAAAAAACAATTTCTGCCAAACAGGATGTGTTTTTTGAACAGTACTAATTCACTAGGCCCATGTAAAATGCATCTGTTAACTTTCAGTTTGCAGACAGTATTGGTTTCTTTTCAAAATAGGAGGAATCTTTCCAGGTGAATTTTATTTTCAGTAACTTCCTGTTCACTGGGACTTGAACGTAGCAGTGTTAAAAAGCTTCCTAGCTGTACCACTGGCTATGCAGTCATTAACACCTGAATCCACAAATACTGGAAAAATACTTGCTAACTGACATACTGTAATTACCCAAGTGCCACACCTAGATAAAAGGAATTGGAGTAAACACACAGGTGACTGGAGGGCAAGGAAGAAGAAGTATTTACAACAGGGCTTTCCCACAAAATCAGTATTTTTCTTTCCCTCACCCTCCAGTCTCTCAAGATGCTCTGTTGCCACCTTTTTTTTTTTTTTTTGACAGTGAATTTAATACATTAACCCTATTAAAAAAAAAAAAAAGAGAAAAATCGCTTTAACCAACTGCATTTAATATTTCATTGTAAAGATTAGAAGTTTTAGACACTTTCCTTATTTATATATTTATGCATGCACTTAGACATGTGCGATATTAGACACCTGACATGCATTTGGAGAAAAGATGAAATGCAACTCTCAGAGATATGATTTTTTTTTTTTCAGATGTTGCCTCCCTTCCATCCTGTTGTCTATTAAGCTGTTTTCTATATGTTTGGCAAGGGTGGTTCATTAGACCGCTTTTCTCCTGCAGCATTGTGCTTCTGGTGGGACTATTTTGGAAAATAACCTATAGTGCACGCTGACTCACTCTTGGACTAAATGCAACACCTCCTACATTTTCTGTACCAAGGCAAGCACTGAACTTACAATTCATGCAAGGAGAACAATATGATTTTATCTTTTTGAAAGGGCACACTTGTTTGTATTTTTTTTCTTGATTCTTCTGATTTTAAAGTAATCCTTTTTCTTTAATGCTCAAACACATTTTTAGTTTTCTTAAAATAATGTGTGCATGATATTTATAGTTTTATTTAGTAATAATACGAACAAAAGCCTAAGTGAATATTGTAGTTACTTTCCTCTTATACCCACAAGGAGGTAACCTTTGTTTACTCTAATTTCACTGAACTATTCCCAATTTCAAGCTTTCAGAAGACCAGCTCCTAAGCTTTAAGAAGAAATTCCTTAAAATGGTCGCCTTAGTTTCAGCTCTAGTCCTCATTTCAGCCAGCCAGCTGTGATATCACTGGGTGAGCTTTTTCCCTGGGCACAATAAAGTCTATCTCTCCTAGAACTTTACAGCATTCTGACTCTCCCTTGTGTGGTTTTGGGGCTTTTTTGGGTGTTCTTTGTTTGTTTGCTCATTGTTGGGTTTTGTTGTTTTGGTTTGGCTTTGTATTTACATTCTTTATATCGTTTCTCTTTTCTTTTGCATGCATTTATATATTCTTTGCCAGCCGTACCTGTTTCTCCTGTTTGTTCTTGCTCATTATTAGATGTTTCTCTTGTAGCATTTTCTGCAGCAAGACTCTCACAGTGCTCTTTATATTCGCAAAGCTAGTTCTGATTTTATTTAGATAGTTTTCCTGCTTGTCCCTGATCTCATGACTGGTTTTGATTACCAAATTAAGACAACATTATTTGTCAAGTTCTTCATGTAAAGAATTCCATTTTGCACCTATTACTACATTTTATGTTTGAATCTGTGATACTATTTGATTTTTATGACACAATCTAAGTTCTAATATTCTTCAGTTTTTACCTCAGTGAATTATTTCAATTCCTGTATTTGTCTGTCACTTTAAGTCCATCCTGTAAGTTCCAGGAAAGTTTATCATATGTTAATCTCCAAGAATTATAAAAATAAAAAAATACTTCCTGTCTCTAAAATATATTTGTTTTGTTATAGCATTTTTAAGGTATCTATCTTTGATTATGATTTAATCAGGTTTCATAAAATATAAACAAAAAAGAAACAAACAAAACCCACCTCCATTTTCTTCAAAGTGTTTTACATTTTTATGTTGAAAATCATGATCGTTATGAAACAAATTTGTAAGTAAAAAAAGCTTATTTTGACAAAATTTGACAGTTTTAGAGGATAATAAACATTTTAACTGAAAAACTTAAACAGTTCTATTATCTGCCTTAGCAGGAAGGTTCAAGAATCTTCATATTATGTTTATATACATCATCTGTAGAAGAATTTTCAGGTATTTTGAAAAGAATTTTCAGAAGTGTTTTAAGCTGACTTTTATTCTTAGTGGAAAAAAAAAATAACAAGACAGTCAATTTAGATCCTTTATACCCGTCAGACCTTCATTATCATAGGAAGTGCCCAACAGTAATCCTGCCATATACAAACCAAAAGATAGTACATAATTTCCAATCTCATTCCTTATTGTTTTACTGAAAATAGTCTAGCTGTTTGAGCAAATTGGAAATAATTTATAAATATATGTTACTTTTTTAAAAAATCTATATTTTCTATATAAATATTTCCATTTATAGTTGTCAATGCATTTTATCAATACAATAAAATAAAGGGTTTATTCAAGATTAATACAGTATCTGGTTCATCCTCCTTAATTATTTTTATATAGAAAAAAAACTCAGTTATATAGATTGATCTCTGAAAGCCTAGGCCTGGTATAATCAAGCAGTAGCAACCACAGAAGCATGAATTTCATTGAGATGATAGGAACTCTGAAGCTTTATTACCAGCAGTCATCAACAGTAGGTGATAAAATGCAACTCTGGTAAGTCAAGCAGATCTTAAATTTCATGTTGTCAGGGTAAGTGATATCATCTTGGCTGCAGTAGGAAAAGGAGGATTAATCAGTTACAATCTAGCCTCAGCTCTTCATGTAGACTTAGCTTCTTTTTGGATTCTGATTCTTGATATATTTCTGCTTGCCATAGCATGAAGTTAAAAGAAATTAATGCATTAAAAGGTATATAGCTTTAACATTATACAAGGTAATACACTGACTGTCTTGCAGACTGAAAACTCTTCTTTTGAAGTGAAGAGGAAAGACACTATACTGTTTGCAAGGTCAATATTATCTCCCTCTCTTTGTCTCAACAATGAGAAGGAAGGCTGTGCTGGTGAGGGGGATAACCTAATTGCCACACATACTAACTGCCTTGTGTGCTGAAAGCACCGAAGAGGAGAGAAAAGGCAAAATTTTACATAGTGACATGTTTTGTTTCTCTAGGATCAAGACAATCCCTGTATTATTACATTTACTACTAAAGTAATCAACTTTTATTGACTTCATATGACTGAATTTCAAGCAAGTCTTGGGCTAGAAACAAACAAACAAAAATATAATAAAAATCAGTTGAGACTGGTTGTTGATGGTTTTGGCTGCCAGTATTGAACTGAGCGTTTACTACTGTATATTGCCTTGCCAGACAAATAGTTGTAAGTAACCTTGAAAAAAAACCCCAATGATAGGTCTTGCTTCTGCACTTTTTCCTCCATAGCTTTAGGGTTTTGGTTCAACAGCAGAATAGAAGACTATATTGAGTCAGGCATCAACTCTGGCACAGAGCTTGCCCTCTGCCTGAACAAATACTGACACCAGTGAATACCACGTAGGTTTCAATAGCTCACATTGAGTGTTGTTATCAATGTTTAGCCAGAAGTTTAATTTATAACATTAGATTAATTTTTGCCATTTGGTTGTTTTTTAAGGATCCATTTGATAACAGATGTGTACACTTGATTAAATTTATTATGGAATCATGACTCTTTTTAATGTTTTTACAACATTTAAAGATATATTTTTCTTTTATCTTCTTTTACTGAGGCTTCTTTCCTTTTTTGCTTTGCTCTGTTCCTCTCTTGATATTTGATGATAAACAGAAAGACCACAGAAAATTAAAGGGCGTAACCTCTTCTATGAACAGTTAAGTACTGAAAATTGAACTAAATATTAGTACAGAGGTAAGCCTGTAAAAACAATTATTTGAGATAAATATGGCATTAATAAAATCATAACATCTCAGGTCGTTAATCAGATACATTATGGGACATGAAATCAGTTAAAAGCTTTGTAAAGGCAAGGTAAATTGTTGCAGTAATGAAAATTTCTTCATTACTCCTGAATTTTTCACATTTAGCTACACAAAACTAGGGGCTAAATCCAACATAAAAGTGGCAATATTCGAAGACAGTTATATTTTTTGTCTACTTACATGTTTGGAGTAAAAGCTATATATATGTGTGTGTGTATAAATATATATGTGCATAATACAAATGACACCTGTTCAGGAAATCTATGATTTATCTGAGGTGTGACTAAAACTCATTTCTGAATTTGGTAATGATATAATCACTTTCTGAAATTAGATATACAATATAGGCCTTTGCCTAAATATTTTCAATAATTTGATTTCATTAAAATTTAAAGAAAATAAAGAAGTTTATCCTCATAAAAAACACCACTGATGTCTAGGAACATATAGTATTATTAAAAATAAAAGTTTTTATATAAACACATGCTCAATAAGGTGGGTTTTAAGGTCCTCAGTTACAATAAATTATCATGACTATACTGGTTTCAGCTCAGCTATTTTTGTGCTAAATAAAAATGCATCTTCTAATACATGGTAAAAATTTGAGAGTCAGTAAAACAGCACTATTAAGTACGTACATGCACAGGTCAATTAAAAACTGTCACAAAGAAAATATTTAAGAGTATGCTGTCCTTGCAGTCATGAAAAACACTTTAAAAATATAGGAACTACTACTAGTAGTTCTCACAAAGTTCTGCGTAACTCCCATGACATGTGGCAGAATAGACTGGCTTTCATCCTCTATATACTTCATAAGTAGACTCTTAAGTTGCAATTTTCTACCTGTGGCTCTGTCCACCTCATCACTATCAATATTAACAAATAAGAACAAAAAGCCCTCTTAAAGCAAAAGCCTAAATAGGCTGGACGGTCTATAATACAGAAACACCTGTTTCTGTTTCATTGGCTGAACTAAGACATTCAGAAGCAGAGCTTTAAAGTTAATGAAATTAATTAACAGATTAATGAAACTGGCTCAGATTTTCTTTGAACCTCATTCAAAGAAGTGAACTGAATTATGGTTTTATATTCTTTGTAACTGCTGCAGCTGCTGAGCCTCGCATACAGAGGTGGGCCTGTCTGAGTCAGGATCCTCATGGATGTGCCCTGAAGAAGCCAGGAGGCTTATACTGTAAGAAATTCAGATGGCAACTGATTTTAGGTCACAGCAGGATGACAGTTAAGCTTAGATTCTGAGGATCTAAATGTAATACTTTTGTGTTTAAATTGGGAATTTGATCCCAAATGCCAGCATCAAGAATTTATCGGATTATCATGGACAAAGAGTCTCAACAAAGGGAATTAAAAATATTTCCTTCACGACAGATTAAAACAAGCTTTTAATTACTGATGTAGCTACTAAGAAAACAAACAAACAAAAAAGGCAACAAATAATTAAACAAACTTTTAAGGAAACACCTTGCTTTCCCCTTTCTGAGTCTCAACTCCAGTACCTCTCCCTCCTCCCTTTTAAGCTCAGCTTCCCTAGTTGCCAAGGGTAATACACAGTCCCTCCCAATCCCTTTAGTTAGTCATATGGTAGTGCAGGAATTTGACGTTTGTAATGGTTTATTTTTGCCACTCCCTGCTTCATACTTGTTTTCCTTCACTGTTTTGTGTTTCTTATTTGTTTCCTTTGTACCAGCAGGGGCTCTTCCAAGGGCCGTGGTAGCTCAGAGGTAAGCATGAGCCATCATGGGCTCCTTTATGGACCACCATCCCTTTGCGGGGGATCCCCACCCCAGTATGGTTGCATCTATGGGCCACAATGCTTTTGGGACATCCTGGCATGGACTCCTCTATGGTCCATAGTCCATTCAGGGTCATTCACAGTTTTGGTGTGGTCTCCTCTATGGGACATGATCCCTCAGAGGTGCCTTCTTGGTAATGAAGCCTCTCCATCCAGGAGTGCATCTCCAGCCATGACCCTACTAGAATACATTTACACGTGCCTTCTCCATTTCTCCTCCCTTTTCCTCACACACATCTGCTTGAATGACTCCTCATGTGTCTCCTTTTATATCTCCTTCTGTTCTCTCATGCATCCCCTTGCTGCTCTCATGCCAGTCATTGCTGCTGTCCTTTCTTAAACATGTTTGTGCAGCAGTGACAGAGGCTACCCTGCCTGTTCAAGTGCTGAGACCCAGTGGTCTGTTTCCACTGGTTCCTTGGTTGGCCCAGGGCAGCTCATGGACTCCCTCCATAGATCCCTGCCACCCAAACATTGCCATATATGCCCAATACATGGTCCTAGTGTAAAACCTCAGACACAAGCATATGCATTAGATTTCATTTAAATAAGCTTTTTTGCAGGAAAATAAGGGTAGACACTTGGCATTTTTTGTAGGGTTTGGTTGGGTTTTTTTTGAGGTAATGGTATATTCTTTGGTTTAGTTTTTCTAAATTCAATTCCTTTCCTGTTCTACAAAGAAAATAAAGTCTTCCTGGTTTAGCTTGTGCTGCACAGTAAATTGGAGTGGTCTAATTTTCCAGAAATGTGTATATATAAAGTAGCATTTACATCATTATTACTGAACTTTGATTACCTGCAACTTTGACTTATGGATTTAATAATCTGTAGCTTAAAAACAGTTTCTTGCCTTTTTTTCAGGCTTATGTCTGAAACAAGTTTGGAAGGCTTTCTGAATGTTCTGTGGCATGCACTGAAATTTTATTTCCCAGTAAGTCTGTCTTTTGGTAATTTTTTAGAAGCAGAATTAGTGCATAGCAAATAAAGACAATCTTACATGAACTGACTGAAAGAGCTTGGCTTGTTTAGCCTAGCAAAACATAAGATAAAAGGGTAGGTGATTGTTCTCTATAAATACATCTGGGAACAAGCACAAGGGAGAGGGAAAGGCTATTAAAGCTAAAAGACAATATCAGCACTAGAACAAAGGTATATAATTTGGCCTGAAAATTGCACTGTAAATTAGAAGATGATTTCTAACCATAAGAAAATGAAGCTGTGAAGCAGTGTCTAAAAGGAAGAATAAAAAAAAACCAAAACAATTCTGCAGACACAGACTACCCCTATTAAAGGGAGATGTGCATTTATGAACAAGATTACGTCCTGATTAGCTTACAGTAGCACCTCATTGGACTTGATGGTTAAGAAAAGCCCTTCCTGGGTTTTTTTTTCTTTGTTTTTTTTTTTTTTTTCCCTGTTATTTTTTTGTAAATTGTTTTGGTTTTTTGGTTTTTTTTTTTTTTAAATATTTTAAGACCAGATAAGTTTGTTGAGGGCAAATTGGCCAGTTGTAATTGGGTCTCTTTGTTACTTTTTTCCAAGGTAAATGCACGCTTCCTGCACTTCACTGTACAATGAAGGAACTCTTCAAAATGGAACATTTGCAACAAAAGAGAATAAACCTTCACCTCAGCTGCTGACAATGGAGTTCATCTGGGACATGGAAGACCATTATATGCCACACATTGTTGAATTTCACATCTTACTCTAAATATGTAGAAGAGGTAGACATTTATTCCAGATTTGTTCTTGATCTCTTTTAGCTATTGAATTAATATTTTTGATGTTGAAAAGTGTCTTGATCTCCTGTAAGCAGAGAAACCTAATTACTTATGCCAGTATAAGGCACTTTATTCATTCTTTGGCACTTCTTTTGTCTGTAATAATGCACAAGCATGATGGACACAGGCACATCTGGCAATGTAATATGATGTGCAATCAGTCTTAAAACTGAGCCAGTTATGTACCCCTCATGTATTAGATCAGTAATGATACTCAGTAATGAGTACTGAGTATCAACTTGGTTTTGGAGATCTTCTGTAAGACAATATTCTGGCCTGTGAGCATCTTAAAATTGCAGTTCATACACTCTTTGTGATTTTGCTAAGGACATTTGTTTCTTCTGTTCAAGATTTCAATTTTCAGGAGATGTTAGAAAACCCCAAGGGATTATAGGATAAGCTGTCAATAAACTTACAGTCTTCAAGACAACAAAAGAACTTCAACACTAAATCTATCAGTCTGAAAATCAGACATATGTTGTTTCCCATGAGCTCTCTCTCTTTTCTTCCACTTCAACATATACTGAAAAACTGCTCATTTGACGGGGCTCTTACGGCAGTAGCTCCTATTGCACAACAGCTGCTCTGAAAGCTAAATGCCCAGCTATACCTAAGGCCTATCTTCAGAGATTCAAAAATCTAAGCATATGAGGATAAGATAGTGAAAAGACCAGAGGAAAAAATGGTGTCAAGTCAGAGTACGTACATATCTTTTCTGCAGCACAAGGGGGAAAAGATATAATTAAAAAAAATTCTTATTAAAAAACAAACAAACAAAAAAAAAAACCACCAAAAAACCAAAACCAAACAAACTTTCACACACTATTAATGTTCTTTCAGCCATATCTATGATGTGGGTAAGGATAAACAAAAGCAAATTAAGTTTAACACATCTGTATTTAACAACATGTAATTTCCCCCCTTCAAAATGATAGGTTATCCTACTTATTTATCTATCACCATACTACTGAATTGGGCTAAAATAAAAATCCAAGATCCAGCCAGAAATTTATATTGGTTGTAGTTGTGTTTAAAAGTAGTGTACATAACCATCTGAAAATATGGATTTATCCATGTCTCACACTGTTAGAATTCACACTGTGGAAAGGGATTAGCTAAAATCTGTCTCAACTATAGAACAGGTCAAATACTGATACAGAGGAACTAGTAAAATAATAAAACTGCTAGAAAGAAAACAGTTTTTGCAACTCCTACAGGTTACTTTGTTTTGATAGACAGGGGGTCTTTCTGCCAACACAATCTTCCTCTGCACATCTGCTAGAAGTGATCAGCTTATTTGTTCATTGATGACAATAAAAAAACAAAGCCCAATGCCATTTCAGGACCATGAAATCACACCTAGTGGGATTTACTATTGGGATCTGAAAATGTTTTTTCTAGCTTGCAAATTCCTCCTCTCCTTTGTGGGCCCATATATGGCTCAAATAAAATACTGAAATGAGTACTTGCTTATCCTGATTTAAAGTTCATCTAAGTCTATGGGGATTGTTCCACTGACATTAATAGGTTTTGTATTGGGCCCTTTTAGCACACTGGCAAGAACCTAAGTCTCCAGGCAATACTCCAAGATCCTTAAAAGAGCATGACAAACAGTCTCACTAAGTAAATGGTACATTCACTATTCCCCTCTGATGTGCAACTACCTTTCTAAAATACCTATTTTTACCAAAGGCTCTTCCATCTGTTTATGGCAGATAAAGGAACAACCAAGATATATGATCAGCTGCTCCCTCAGAGATCCTCCATTTTTCCAAAACAGATAAGTTAGGATTTGTTTCAGTAGTTACCCAGTGACTTGGGTTCACATTACTTTTCTAAACTGTCAGGCAATCTGAAGAAAAATAAAACAAAGCAATTCAAAACAAACAAACAAACAAACAAACAAATCAAAACAAAAATTCAATAAAAGAAGAAATTTACTGCACGTACCAGGGATCACGCAAGGCAACATCATCATAATGTGGAGTATTTCTTCCTACCATATGAAAGAGATGATCAAATAATTTCTAATTTAAGGACACAATTCAAGATTGGTCTTCTGGTCATTGACACTTTGCTTTGCTTTTTAATCAAATAAAGGCATAATGAAGGTTATGTTTCATTTAATTTCTGTGTCTGTATGTTTAAATACAAAAATAGATTAGATAAAGAAAATATCTACAGCAGCCTTTTAATTTTAAAACATTACTTTAAGAGTCATGTAGTAACCTTGCAATTGGTGGAGGGACCTTGCCTGATCAAGGTGAGCCTATGACAAGCTTTCTTGCTCCATCTACAGGAGGCATTACACTAATAGGCTCTCATTCTGATGGGGGATTTCAACAACCCTGATATCTGCAGCACAGGAAGCTGTAGGCAATCCAGGACACTCCTGGAATGCATTGAGGATAACTTAAGCCAAGTAATGAACAGCAGTAATGCACAGGAGAAGATGAGATACTGGACCTGATGGTCACCAGTGCAAGTGGGTTAATTGTGATATCAAGATTGGAGGCAGCCTGGGCTGAAGCGATCATGTGCTAGGAGTTCAAAGCTCTGAAGGTCAGGCAGAAAGTAAGCTCAGGATCCTGAATTTTAGGAAGCAAAACTCCAACTGTTCAAGGAGTTAGTCAATATGACCCTTTGGAAACTCCTGTCAGGGACAAGTGAGCAGAATAGAGCTGTCATATCTTTAAGCACACTTTCCATAGAGTGTAAAAGCTATCAATCCCAGGTATAAGAAATCAGGAAAGGAAGGCAAGAAACCGTCATGGGTGAATTGAGACCTGCTGGTCAAACTAAAGGACACAGAAAGACATGGATCTCTTGCATCAGGTCCAGAGAATAGCCACAAAAAAATATCAGAAGGATGGAAAGCCTGTGCTATGAAGACAGGTTGAAAATGCTGAGATTGTTCAACCCAGAGAAGGAAAGGCTCCAGGGAGACATTATTGTGGCTTTTCAATAATTAAAGGTAGCTTATATGACAGATGGGGACAGACTTTTTCATGGGGCCTGATGTGACAGGACAAGGGATAATGGTTTTAAACTGAAAGAAAGTATATTTAGACCATATATAGGAAGATATTTTTTACAGTGAGGGTGGTAAAACAGTAGAACAGGCTGCCTCCCTGGAAACATTCAAGGTCAGGTTGGATAGGGCTCTGAGCAACCAAAAATAAAAATAAATAAGGAGTGCAACAGGTAACACAATAAAACTGACTTTTTAGAGAGCCACAAAATCACTGAAGATCTTAATTAATCCATGTGTCTGCAAGACACAAAACCCTGGTGGTGTTCAAGGCCAGGTTGGACAAAGCCTTGGGTGACATGGTTTAGTGCGAGGTGTCCCTGCCCATGGCAGGGGGTTGGAACTTGATGATCTTAAGGTCCTTTCCAACCCTAACTATTTTATGATTCTATGATTCTATGAAAACAAAAACAGAAGGCTCACTATTGCCTGTGAAATTGTATTGTCCAACTACACTGTAGCACACAGTTAAGAAACATGAAAAAATTAGTAATGTTTGCCTGCAAGTCAAAAAAAAGAAAAACTACAAATCCAAAGACCACAGGAAAGGCACATAAAGCCACATTCTGTTTGCAATGGAACAGGTTAATTTGCGTGATGGGTAACAGAGACAGCATTTCTAGGGATGGAAAGTATTACCTATGTCATTAATAAAATTATAATAAAATCACAAATGACCTCCAAACCCTTGACATTTTTAAGACCAGTCCTTCTGTCTGGTCTTGAAAATGCTACACTGAAGTCAAAAAGAAAGATTAAGGAAAACTCCAGCCAAGCAAAATGCTACTTAAAAAAGAAGAAAAATAAAAAAAAAAAAAAAACAACAAAAAAACCCAACAAACCAAACTCACACAAAAAAAAACCAAACCACACACACACACAAAAGAAAACAAAATAGCAACCAAACAAACCATAACTGAAAACTGGTTTTCAACCTGGTTTACTGATCTAGTTACAAAACTCAAACCAATAGACTAATAACTTCCCACAACTTTTCTCCTGTGCAAGAAAGTGTAAAGGCAACAGACCACATAGCTTCTGTTATGCTTCTGTTAGGAAGTCTACTGTTGAATTCCCTGGGTTTCACAGCTTTCCACATCAAGTTCTTTCAGAACTGTTAAACACTTCACTTACTTACAGTGATGCTTAAGGAAAGTGCCTGCTGGAACATGGAGAAGGAAGAATACCTACCAAGGCTCTTATCTTATTAAAAAAAAAAAAAAAAAAAAAAGAGCATCTGAATATTTTATCATAAGATTTAATACTAAGGGCATTAAATTCAGCTATAAACTCTCACTCAAATTTCAATCACAAAGAACATTGGTCAAATAATAACTAAGATAAAGAATAAGATGACATTGCTAAAAAAACCCCATGCTTAAAGCAAGCATCCTACTTTTAAAAATAAAGTGTGGGAAAGAAACAGTGAATATTATAATGAGGAATTTTAACCTACTTAATAATTATATTTTAGGAAATGATGAAAGTCTCTGAATTAGCTAAAGAAACTAATGATTAGATATTTTCCCTCATGTAAAGAACTACAAAATGGTTGCTCTGGGCAGTGAATGTGATTGTACATTAGAGAAATTCCAAGTAATGCCTTGCTCTAATTTTTTTTTATTAAAATCACTGAATAAAGTGTCTGAAACCTTTTATAAAGAATTTGTAAATAGTTTAGTTGATTGTAGTTACTATTTGAAAAACAGAAAATGCTAAGGAGAAAAATGGAAAATATTATTTTGATAGAGTTTTGTAAAATATTCAGAAATCACAATTTTAAATCCTATTAATTTCATGTTCAGTTATATTTCTTTTTTAGAAATACAGGAATGAAAGTGTATATAATTGACTAAAAATGCAACTGCTAAATATTATTCAAATTCATGGAAGTCAGTAAAACTCAAATGAATTTCACAGTTAAAGGATTTCCTCCTTCAATAGAACAAAGAGGAATATTCTGCAGTAAATTAGAAAATAAATGAAGTCAAAATGATGCTAATTTACTGTAGAAAAAGTTGGCACAGTAACAGAGGGGCAAGCAAAAATTTACCAGCAGCTTCTGAGGGAAGAGAGGAGACTATACACAGCATACTTCTTGTCACATAAAAAAAGTGAAAATGTTACCCTTCACTCAATAATTTTAGAATTACTCCACTTAAATCCAGAGGCTTAAGATAAACATGAAAGATATCTGATGGATAGAATCTGGCTTTTCTTATTGCCTCAGCCTCAAAATCCTGACTGCAAACATCCATCTCAGAGGAAATGTCTGCATCGGCTTCTATAGGAAAACAAATCCAGCATCAGTTGTCACTGTCGCATACACATAATTGTTTTTCCAACCTAAAGAAGTGCATAATTCCCACAGGAGTAAACATCAATGCTTATGAGACCAGGTCTTTATAAAGAACAGAGCAATCAAAGGGTTAATGTCACTTTGGGAAGCAGGAGATTATGATGTCTTATCTTTATTCTTGGAAACTTTATCAATTAATTCCCTAGTCCTTACAAACAATTTCAGTTTAGAAAAAAAAATAAAAAAAAAAATCTCTTAATTGTTTTGATTTGTTGTTTTCATTGGAGAGAAACTTTCTCCAGTCAATGTAGACCCTGAGGAAAATTCTCTTGAGATTTTTTATCTGGAAAGAAAACAAAAAAAATCCTTATGAACACATCATGCAAAGAACTGCTTGAGATATTGTTCCTTCCCTATACCTGACCTACACTCCTTCTTGGAATTCTAATGCTCTTACAAGCACCTAACAAGTTTGGGATCCTTTTTGAAAGAAGATAATTTCATGTTCAACTTAATGGTTTTATTCAAGATTGACTTTCTATTAGAAAATCTGGTTGAGAGAGCTTACTTAGTTTCTACCCAATAGATCATGTACAAATTCTATTTAGACAGCCATATTTTATTTTTTAGGAATCCTTTTATCACTGATACATGATGTTAATTGCTCTTTGATATCCAGTCATATTTTGCCTACAAGCAACTGATGTTACATCTTTTCTAGATTGTCATTAAAAGCTCTCTGTACTTGTTATTACTGTGAAAAACTTTAGCAAAAAGAAAAAAAAAAAAAATTGATCTGCAACACATGTAGATATCTATGCCCATGTCTATTTCAGGCTTAGAAAACAGTACTTCAAATAATAAAGCCAAATTCACATCAGTCATCAAAAAAATATTTCTGAATAGGTTTCCAAAAGAAGTAATAGGTCTACCGAGCCTCACACCTGAGCAACAGCTCATCTAAAAAAAGGCAACATCAGAATTTCATTTTGTCTTTTGTCTAAAATATTCTGTATATATTCCTCATTGTACTTGATATGGAAATGAAATGACAAATCTTTCTATATGAGTTTTTAAAATTCTTTTATGCCCTAATCTTTTACACTATATTAAACTAAAAAAATTTACAAGCAGATCTAACCAGCTGTCCTGGGTTTAGCAGTAGCAGTCATTTTTCTCCTTCTTGGTAGCTGGTGCAGTGCTGTGTTTTGACTTTCGGCCTGAACAGAGCTGATAACAATGGTGTTTCGGGTTTGGCCAAGGACTTTGTGAGCCTCACGCTCTGCCAGGGAGGAGGGAAGCTGGGAGGAAGCAGACACAGGACACCTGACTCAAACTGACCAAAGAAGTATTCCATACCACAGCACGTCATGCCCAGGGGGTAACTGGGAGTTACCCAGAAGGACATGTGGTCTTCTGGGTCAGACTCATTTTTTGGCAGGTGGTATTGTATTCTCTTCCCTTGTTATTTTCTCTTATCACTGTTGTCGTTGGTGGTAGCGGTGGTCATTTGTGTTGTACATTGGTTGCTGGACAGTTCTTGTCTCAGCCCGTGGGAGTTGCATTCTTTCGGTTCTCCTAAGCATCCCTCTGGGAGCAGGGAAGGGGGGAGCCCCCGGGGGGGGAACGCGGGCCTTGACTGCTTCCAGCCCGGCACCACTCACTGGGAGTGAGTGCACGAGCTGTCTGGCTGGGTTTAAACCATGACACCAGCCAGTATCAAAGCTTGTTTTCCTGTTAAAATGACATCTAAGTATAAAAATGAGAAAAAAATTGCTTACTCAATAATGTTCCTTCCAAAGTTTCATATTTTTTAATGTGACATACCCCTAATGCCTAAGAACATTTTCTATAATGATGTGATTTAAAATACATACTTTTAATGATATAGGTCTACTTTCAGCTAAGAAAGATGAACAAGATTAGATCTTTCTATAGGAAGGCCATTAGAAAAGAGGGAACAACAATTTTTTTACAGGTAACTCCTTCCTCCAAAAGCAAACATTCCACACATATATACTAAAACTGTCTTTGCTTTTATACAATTAATCTGCAATAATGACTGATTAAATTGAGAAATGGTTGTTTTGGGATGTCTAATAGCACTGAACCATAATTTCATGGTGTAACATGAGACTCACCTATCTGAAGGGTAGGTTATCTTACATTTGAAACTAAAAAGGAGAAAAAAAGAAAGGGGGTGAGCATGGGAATTGAGAAGTATAAGAAGAAAGGGAACATTGAATAGCGCTTTCTACTACAGCTGCATTCTTCTATCTGTGATAAAAATACATAATGGGATGGCAATGCTAACACAAAACAATACTTAGGGATTAGACCATCTATTGTTTGTCCCATTTATGTAAAAACCATTACACAGCATGATTGTGCAGAAGAGTGCTGAGCTGGTGTTCTGTGAAATGTGAGTGAATAATTCACTCGAGAGAAATGAAATCTTCCCCAAAAGGAAATTTAATACCTCCAGTTTTCATAATCTTCTGTTTTGTATACGAAAAAGGCATGCTCATTTCAGACTTCTTTTGTAAGCTGTTGGACCTATCATCAGTTTTACCCTAACTGACTCAACCTGCATTTACCTCAATGCAGGCTTCTTTTTGAATTTGCCTATTAGGAAGGGAGGATGCTTGAGCCATGCAAAGGAATTACAGTAGCAGCTGTGAACATTCATGTCATGCATGACACTTGTCATTAAAGTATTTCTAAGCTTGTTTGAAATACATCCATGCTCATTTGTGATTTTTCATATAATTGCCAAATCTGAGTCTGGAGTAGTATCTCAAGTGCTTGCAGTAATCCAGTAATGTGAGCTACACTCTCATGTGTGTGTTGCAAAGGAAAATCTCTTTGCCACAGAGAAACATCTCAAGGAGGATCACCTCCTGAGAAGTCTGAGAACATGTTTGGATAGCTATTTGTATTTATTCATTACAGTTATATCAATTAGGAAAAAGAAATTCCAAGTCCTTGCAATAAAGAAAAACAAAGCATACAGTTTAAGGAGCATAGCATGCCTTGCCAATCTGATGGTTTCCTATATAATGAGATGAATGAATTAATATAAGAAGACATAGAACAGTGACTGTTGTTTACAGAAGCCAGACCTTACACCTGGATCCTATAGTACCATTGTAATCCAAATAAACAGATATGAACTGGGTGTGTGGGCAATATAGCAATTTACCTGGACTTCCAGGCTCAAAGATTTGCAATGAGCAGTAAAAAGGTCCAACTGGCAGATAATCACTATAGATGCCCAGAGCACATTCTGTAGCTGACAGTACCAAACTGGGGTGTATAAGGGCAGCACTGTTGCACTCTGGGACTGTGAAAAAATGAAGAAATTGGTTGACAAGAACCCCATGAAGTTAAATGAAGTAAGACAATATTAAATCCTGCATCTGTAATGGAATAACCTTCTGCAGGCTGGGTGTCAGCTGGATAGAAGAAAGCTTTGCGTAAGGTGTGGGGTCTTAGTGGACAAGCTGAACATAATTCAGCAGCATGCTTTCTTGGGAAGGAAGGACAAGGGGATACTGAACTAGTGTTGCTAAAACTATCACAAGTGTAGCCATCAGGCCCAGAGGAATGATACTTTCAGGACCCTATTCAGTCCTCATGAAGCCATGCCTGCAGTCCTGTGTCCACGTCTGGGGTCTCCAATACATGATAAACATACACACTGTAACAAGTCCAGTGGTCAGCAACTAGATCACAGGATGCATAGGGAGAATTTGTTTTTTTCAGCCTTAAGACATGATGGCTTCAGAGAAACCTTACTGCTATTTACAGAAGTTGTTGAGTTTCCATCCTTGACAACATCCAAAACTGTCCTAGACACAGCCCTGAGCAACTTGCACTTATTAACCTGCTCTCAGTAGGAGGCTCAACAGGAGACCTTTGTAAAGGATATCTCTTCCAATTTTCATGACACTGATTATATGTTAAAAGAGCAAATCAACGCCTTCAGGAAGCAAACTGAATGGTGCAGTTTCAGGATGTCAGTGAAGTTAAACCAAACAGCTTTACCTGGGAATCTGCAGCTAAAAAGACAAAAGCATAGCCAAAAAGACACACAGAAACTTTGTGAGCCAGCAACTGCTGGATCTATTGTATGTTTTATTGACTGGTGCTTCACTTTCAATTTGATAAGAAACAAAATGTAAATTTGTTGGTAAGCAGTAGAAAATGCTTAGGCCTACTGGGATGGCACCAGTCATTACTCTTTAGTGAAAGCAATCTCAGAAATAATAGACACTTATGGGTATTCATGTTGGGATATGCAAAGCAAATTTCAGAAAACAGTAAGAAACGAAAAAGACAAAAAGGAAGAGGTTTACAATAAGTACTTGTGGTAATTGTCCTATTTACCCTAGGGGAAAAAATGTTAGAATAACAAATAAAAAAAAAGACATACAATCTTATTCATAGACTCCTGTAACTTGTTTCTAACGATTTTAAGAAGCACTATGCAATTAAAAATATGGAATAAAGGTGTTTTTTTTGTTGTTTGATTTATTTGATTTTTGTGTTTTGTTTTTTTTTCTATGTAATAGTAATAAGATAGGGAAATATATACAAGCATTTAAATGTGCCTATAAAATGGTAATTCATCCCTCAGCCATATTCGTAACACAAGTAAAATCTGACAGCACTTTTGGAGCATCTTTTGGATAGTACAGGTTTACAGTAACATTTTAAATAGATCCAGTTGTGAAAAGATATGTAATTTTAAATGAGAATATTGCTAGTTATCTTCCAGCGTCTTTCTTCCAGTTCTTTTGCACCCTTTCCTGCAATAAGAAGTATCTTCCTTCCTTCTGCACTACTTAAGTTCTAATCTCAACATAACATTCACAATTTCAGCAAGACCAGCCTTCTAGCTAAAAAACTTGGAGCTTAATGTGTCAATAGCTCAATTACTACCAAAAAAGAAAAAATTAAAAAAATGTTGAAACAGTCATATTCATGTCACCTGACAACTTTGTCTTCAACTGGGATGTTCAGCTGTCATACAAGCTTAGAATGATCTTACACTTGGGAATGTTTTCTAGTAAATCAAAGTCCAATTGCAGGAACATATCAGAGGCTTCATAATGTTCAAAAATCGTATTATGTGAAAATATTCTTCATCCCTACATAGAACATGGATATTTTGGTACTTTCTAAAATCTTTTTTTTTTCTCTTTTTAAAGAATAGACCATAAAAGCACTGTTTCTCACTGTCATAGAGTACAAGATAGGACTTTTACAACATATAGGTCTGAACTAAAGTGAGCCCAGAATTCATGTTTCAGAACATTTTGGGCAGACAGTAAACACTTTCAGCTCCCACTCACTTACTATTGTTAGGAGATTATATATTAAAAAGTAATTCCTGAAAATAGAAATTAATAGAAGTTGCTATTTTTTAAAAAGTAACATCCCATTTTTGTCCTAGTACCTTCATAAGAATTAATCTTTATACACTTGCTTTGAAAATTTAGACATAAGCTGAGAAAAGAATTAATAACATAAATGGAATAATTTCTTTCTGAATTTAACAAACATATACTTTTAAGGCTATTAACAGGCCAGCTGTCACCAAAAAAAAAAAAGTCTTGAATTAGAAAGGTAGTAAGACTTCAGAAAGAGTTGCCTGTGTTTTCCTATTCATTTTATACTTCTTAACACCTTACTATACTTTAACTGAATTAATATTGTTTTTAGTTCTTGTTGTTTGTTTGTTTGTTCTTTAATGAAGAAACCAAATTAAACAGTTCCTTCACTTCTAGTCTTGACTGTCCACTTGCTTCAAGTACAGGACCATGTCATTCTCCTGTCCTTTTAGAAGAAGCCATTTGTCTGACACTCCAAAAAAAAGAACAAATACTACTCTGCATGAAGACAAGAATTAGACTGCAACTGAGATGAGAAGAATCACTGAGACCCCATTTGCCCTAAAGCTCAAATATATCGCCTCTCATAAAACAGGTTTCTCAACCTAAGGATCAAAGATCCATAGCCTTGATCTCCCACATTGCCACTGAAATGGCTAATAGCTACATTTTAATGCAAATTCATTTCCTTACAAACCCAATTTAAGTGTTATTCAGTTTTCTTATCTGTGGCCATATGCTTAAAAGGTAATTACTCTGCTGGCATTTTTAATTAAAATGATGTTATCTATAGTTCTAGATGCCTTAAGTACATGACTGATCTCAGATGTCAAATGAAATTTCTATAGATGAGTCATGCCATGCATTTTCCTGTTTCAAAAGTTGCATTGTAACTGGTAAAAACTATAAAACACAGATGGAATAGGTATCCATGAAATTCTCTCATCTCTAACTATCAGATTTGGAATAATGTTTTCCTTGTTTTGTTTTTTGGGGGGGGTTTGTTTGATTTTTTTTTTTCTAATAAGTATCATCTGTATTAGTCTTAACAAGATCAGTTGGTTCTAAGTTGATGTCTGAGGTTAAATTCTTCCCCTGGCTACAAGTTTCAGTCCTCTCGGCAGCTATATGCCCCTGCAGTCCATGTGTACATGGCATAGAAAGTCTGTAATAAGAAGTGAAGATTTGAGGAAAATTTAGATTTTTATATACTTCAAACATTATTTCAGCCAGCATTTCAGCCTGAATTTGTTGAGTCTGTCCCTTAGTTATATCAAATGTGCAGCTGTCCTGGATTCCTGGTTAATAATTAATAAATTACAAGCAACAACTTTTTTTTTTTTTTGGATGCAAGGTATTGATCTCATAAGGCTGTTAAAATTAGCATTCATACTTTTTCTACTAACATTTTTAATTCTTCTTTTTTTTTGCCACAAGCTCTTTAGAACTAGTGCTTAGATGTGCAGCTATAAGGAGATTAATACTGAATATTGCAGATTTCTAGAAACTGGTGTGTAACATGACTTAGGATTAGTGATGGGAAGCATCATTTTGCAACTGGCAAATAATCATCTGCAAAAAGATGCAGCTACAATGTGCATTCAGTGTCACAAGAAGTAGAAAATAATGTCATAATATTAATTTATGGATTTTTCCCCAAAACCAATGAAGAGCAATCAGTGATTTCATACTGATTATAACTGTTGTTGATGCTGTTACTCAAAGCACTATCAAACACCATCCCCAAAATCTTAAAAATCTTTTCTTATGACTAGGACAATAAAAAGAAAATCAATATATTTTCATTAATTTAAGTAACAGTGATGAAACCTTATTACCCAAAAAATGTAGATATGGAGCTCACATTATGTTTTTTCTTTATTCAAGAAGCTTCATAAATTAAAAAAAAACCAAGAAAGTTTGATTACTGCTGTCATTTCAAATTATGCCTTCAGCTGTCTTCAGACAGGTACTGTAGTCAAACTTGAAGCTTACGTCAGTTAAAACACCTGCCAGCATGTATTACACTAACTGACAACACACTTGAGTTTTCTAATCTTTATACTCTTACACGTTTGTCTTTGTTACTAATAATACATGTATTTCATCAAATTTTATGTTGAATTGTACTTTTGTCAAATATTCCCCAAATGGGTCAATATCTTAAATAGAGTCTTTAGTGAATAAAGCAAATTTATTTTGGCTCTGTGACCATGGAGTGCAGCATTCTGCTGTGACAATTTTCTTCCTTCCATATGAACCAAGACAGCATCCTTAGAGTAGAAGTCCATTCTGAAACTCCACTGAAATGAATTATACTCTTCTGGCTTGTTCTTCCATGTTTTGAATGAAGTCATCACCTATAGTAGGAGTATGGACAGTCACAAGTTCATGTTTTGTCATTTTGCATTTTCTGTTTTGTCATTGTTTCAGTTTATTGCTCCAGCCTGAGGAGATAAATAGCTCCTCTATGTGTGAACAGTGATTCTGTCCTTAGCCATGATACCTGGTTTATATGGACTCCTAGCACAACAGTTATGAATGGACAGTAAATGTAAACACAATTAAAACAAATAAATGAACTGTGGTGTATTGGTACAGGCTAAAGCCTGTTTTTTATTTGGTTGGTTTCTTGGTTTTGGTTCATTATATTAACATGTGGTCATACGCAGAACTTACATTGCTGCAATGTCATATGAAGTTCAAAACAGAAAATTTAATATCAATGTTTGTGCTATATTTGAGGCAGCTAAATGTCTTTGGGAAAAACCTTTAAATCAGGACCAGATTTGATGCATAATATTCCAGAAGTTTTCCATCTATTTACTGTGCTTGATGTACATTCATTTAATTTCCAAATTCACATAGCTGCATTTAAAAATTATCTGTTAAAGTATCTCTAATTATATAGATTCTTATATTTAGCCAGTTGTTTCATTTAGTTGCATTTTATTAATTTGGATTAATACCGCAGACAGAATTGGAATTCTGCATCTTAATATAACATCTCATAATTGAAATTCTTGAGACCCACCAAGAAAAAAAAAGCTATATTATTTTTATAATAGTAACACAGGTGTGTTGAAAGACAAGATGCCCCACAAAAGATCCTTCAAAGTAGCAGTGAAAAGAAATTTTCAGCACAGTTATGAATGAGCAATTGCTTAATTGCAGGTATAATATACATGTCGTCAGAAGACTGCCTTCAATACATTATTTTGGGTACAAGTAGCATTTTATTATAAAAAAATTAAAAAAAATCTTAAGCAGTGAATAGTGACTTACTAATATTTATACACATAATCTGGTATATGTTCTCTTTCATCTTTTTATTGAGACAGTAAAATGCTATATTTTATTCTGACAAATAAAAGCAAATATTTTCAACAGTTTATAAGTTAACAAAAATCCTGTATAAAGATGTATCAAGGATAAACAGCCACTGTTCCCTAAATCAATAAATTTAGTGTTTCTTTGTTAGAAGATAAGTACTTGCTTTGCTAAGTTTTTCAGAGCTCAGCGTTAATGTACTGGGAGAAGAGAGTACAACAAAAAGCAAAATAGCCATTTACTACAGAGAATATTTTTCCTTTAAAAACTCCCAGTAAGATTTTTTTAATTCCTACTCACCAGTGAGCAGCTTCAAAGAAGTATCACAGTATCACAGTATCACAGTATGTTAGAGATTAGAAGGGACCTCAAAAGATTATCTAGTCCAATCCCCCTGCCGGAGCAGGAACACCTAGATAAGGTTGCACAGGAATGTGTCCAGGCGGGTTTTGAATGTCTCCAGAGAAGGAGACTCCACAACCTCCCTGGGCAGCCTGTTCCAGTGTTCTGTCACCCTCACTGAGAAGAAGTTTCTTCTCAAGTTTAAGTGGAACCTCTTGTCTTACAGTTCGGACCCATTACCCCGATTGCATTCCTAAAATCAGGCATTCAAGTAAAATTTTCTTTTGCCTTCTTAATACCTTTATCTTAGAATCATATTAAAGCAAATTTAAAATATTCAGAATTATTTCTTTTAAGCATATAATTTCTGGTATCATGCTTTTTAAAACAGATCTCAAGGGGAATATGAGGGAAGGGAGCAGGAGAATTCCTTTGCCTGACAGTTTTATGCTTCTCATTCTGGTTAATATTTTAGTAGCCTACGTTTACCTCAGATAGATTTTTATTCTCTCTGTTCTCCAATGTACCAAAAACATTCCAAAATACACTCCTGATTTCCTGTGGTTTATCACATCTGAAATTCAAACTGAATGAATGTAACTAGAACCAGTTCAGTTGAGTTCACTGAAATCACTTAAATTCTTTATTGTAGCACTTTTCAATAAGTTACTATGTGTTTTTCACAACATTCTTTTCCTTAAAAAGAAATTACAAGTGCAAATTGGCAGTAGGACGTACCTGATGTTTTGAAGAACGGCAACTGATTTTTTTTAATCAGCCTTTCTTTCTTAAATGTTTTGAGGGCATATGAGTGAAAACTGACAGAATGGCACTATGACTCCATATGCAAAAGCTTAGACTTCATCTGCAGTGTAGTGTTAAGACACAGCACACATAAAGCAATAAGAATATTTTTTTTTTAATTCTCCTTACTTCTCAGCTCCAGCCTTGTTCCACTGTAATGACTATGACTATCCGCCATTCCAGTTTATGACAACCAGCCTTTTAGGTTTCAGGAAAGGCAGACAGCCAAATTGCTGAAACATATAATGGAAGTTAAACAGGTCTGTGAGGGGCAGGTTATGTTTTTTAGAACCCAGAATTTCTTGTTTGGATAAAAAATAACGTGAAATGAAGACTGGTATTTTTCCAGTTATTTGACATAGATACAACATTTAGGTGACTTTCACAGGGAAATGTCCTAGTCTCACCTTGGATAGAGTTAATTTTTTTCCTAGTAGTTTGTACAGATTTGCCTTTAGTCTGAGAATAATGCTGATAACACACAGATGTTTTAGTTTTTGCTAAGTACTACTTACCCTAATCAATGTCTTTGCAGTTTCCCATGTTCTACCATGGGAATCATGAAGCAGGAGGGCACAGAGACAGGGCAGGAAATAAATGCATGTAAGAGTTCCATATGTGGCTTTTGGATTCTACTACTATAAAAGAATACATAGGAATTAGGATTATATGGTCATGGGTATTGTGGAGCCCTCCATTCAGGTCTCAGTTTGCCAGCATAGTTTACTGCCGTGCATCTGTTCTGTTCATGTCATGTTTCTTTTCTGTTTTGATCTATTTCATGGTCTGCACATTTACCTTTCTGTCTAATGCCTCACATAGTACTTGATAAGCATCAATCTTGCATTTACATTTAGGATTTTTTCTTTAATATTGAGACTAAGTTATTAAATTGTACTATTCTGCATTAAAATTATAAATAGTGCATTAAAATTAAAATAATTAAATTAATCTCATTGTACTTAAGCATAACAGCTCATATTTGCCTCTTGTTCATACATGTTCTGAGAAGTGCTAAGGAGTTAAAATGCTTCTGAACAGAACCTGTGTCCACATGCAGAGGTGCTGATTTTTTTCCTTAGGGGTAAGACAACAGAGACAAACAGAAAGCATTAAATGGACAAGACATCCAGAACTTTTATCAATGTGCCAGAGAGCAAAGAGGAGGAGGCTGGGCAGACCCCAGAATGCAGGTGATTTTCCTGTGATTTCCCTATATTTTTGCATTGGTCCAATGCTATAAGACAGCAAATGAGGGAATGTGCTGTCAATCTCTTATTCTTTCTCATGCACTCGCAGCCCAGAAGGCCAGTTGCATTTTGAGCTTCATCCAAAGGAGCGTGGCCAGCAGATCAATAGAGGTGCTCTGCTAAGACCCCACCTGGAGTATTGTGTCAAGCTCTGGAATCTTCAGTACAGGAAACATACGGACCTGTTGGAGAGGGTCCAGAGGGCCACAGAAATGATCAGAGGGATGGAGCACCTCTCCTGTGAGGAAAGGCTGAGAATTGGGGTTGTTCAGCCTGGAGAAGACTCCAAGGAGGTCTTTCAGTTCTTTTTAAAGGGGCTATTTATCTAAGGTTAGTATCCTTTCTTGCCTTAATATTGAAAGAGAAATAATCTGTCTATTGTGAATATAGTTCAGTAAGAAAAAAAAATTCTACTGCTTCCTTTGTTTACTGAGTGTGAGCTAGAAAAGCAAGGCAAAGCTGTAGCAAGCAGCAAAGAAACTCTGGCTATTCCTCTTCAAAAATGGTATGATCCTAGTTTTAAATTGTTTATTTTGAACAAAGAAACACTGGGTTTTTTTGTCCTTAAAACCCTAACAGGGATCTTGAATAGCTACACAGTTCATTTTAAAAGTCAGATATTTGCTTCTCTGACCTGTGAATTTTAATCTCAGAAATCTTTCTTTCTACTGAGTTTGAAACCATCAGACCAAGCCCCTGGGATTATCATGAGAAGATTTTACATAAGCAAATCTCCCTTTTGAGGACTGCACAAAGGATGTTATATTTGCAGCCATGTTTACATGTGAAGCTAAACAATAAATAACACTTATGAGAAACAAGAACTATGCTACACAGTTGATTTCATGGAGAAGCATAATAAATTTATACAGTGCGATGATACAAGAGATATCTCTCAGATTTATATAAATCTGAGAGTGGAAATTTATTATCTCTCTAATCAGCTGAAATGTCAGTACTCAAAAGTCTTGAACCTAGATTTATACTACTTCCTAAAGTGTGGTACAGCCAAACCACAAAACAGAAGTGGAACAACTGTACTCTGAGATCCACAGTAAATTTTAATGGAAAATAAAACAAAATCACAACTGAAAAAAACCCTGAAGCCCTAGATTTAAGCCTTTTCAGACCATGTTATAAGAAGGAAGAGGAGGAGGGAAGGTGAAGGAAAAAAAAGCTCTCTGGGTCATATTTTATATTTCAAAAACATTTCAAAAGCATTTCTCTCACATGAGGACTTCATGGTTGTTGCTGCAAAGTAAAATTTGTATGTGATCCCACTCTCCATGTCCATAACCCACCTACTGAGAGTGGGACACGTATAGCAGGACTCATAATTTATTTTTTCTTCTCACATTCAAGATAGTTGCTACATCCAGATCCAAAATAAATTGCTTAACTGTTTCTAATTTTATCCTAGAAATATACTTCTGCATAAAGAGTATATAAACTGCAAAACAAGAAATACATCTTTATGAATTCATAGCATTTTTAAACTGTCAGTGCTTCTGTTTCTCTACTAAGTAAATACAGTATGGAATAGTTAAATGCTGGATTTTATAAAGTAACTAATATTTCTAAATTTATTAAAAGGTTCTATTTTACAAACCTGTCAAACTCACAAATTCCATTCTCAGAGTACAGAGTAAATCAATATAACTGTAACTATTTTCGATCACACATGAGTTTAACATAATTATTTCGTCTGAAATTTGGGAGCACTTAGTATTAATGCAACTGATGAAAAGTGGCAGTCTCTCTCTTACAGTGAAAATGTAATTTAAGAAAGAAGTATTGATCTAGTTAAGTCTGAATGGTGAGAATTAATGTCTGTCTATAATCTTGCCATTTCTTTCATCTCACATTATTAATGCTGCAAGCTAAAGCTGTTGTTACTTTGCTTTGCTCAGAGGTGGTTTAAATCGAAAGGCTTGGATCTGGATTTCAAGAAGCTTGGATTCAGACCTAGGTTTTCACATATTCACAGCTTTATGGAATTTCTATTTCTTGATGTGTTTCACACTTAGAAGGAATCCAGTTTTATTTTGAAAGCCTCTTAAAATCTAGTTTTGTCCAACATGGTGGGAATGAAAAAAAAACCTCTCTGACAGCAGAATTTTTCCTTCCTTAAGAAATAAGCTTTCACCAAAGCTACTGAAATATTATAATTCAAGTCCTTCATCAGATTCTGTATCAATGGAGAGCCTAGATTTTATAATATTTACTATTCTAATACTCATAATTTATCTCTAATCAATCTAGAATCAGCTTAGATATAACTGAGAATTTTTCATAATTCCAGTCTAATTGAATCAGATCACACAAGTTCAACGAAGTTCAAACAAAGTCCTAGAGAAAACACTCAGGCTTCCCAATTAAAATTCAGTCATCAAACCGCTGGGCTGATTTTCCGGGAGCTATTTTTATTCAGCTGTTCTCTGGCTACTGCTCAATCATCCTGTCACAAATAATCCATCCTCAAGACTCATAACAGGCTTTTATTGGCATCCATTTGGGAAAAGCTGGCACTTCTGATTTGTAGGCTTGTCATATGAGTAATGAAGGAATTCTAAACTCATGCCCATAAAGTAATTAGACCACAATATCATATGTTGTGCATACACACAGTAAGTGGTTGGTTAGACGTTATCTGCATAATCAATTTATGGACAAATAATTGAAATTCAGGCAAGATAACCTTTATTTTGTATTATCTGTATTAGGCTATGTGTCTTCATATAAAGTCAGGTTCCTAGAAACATGAATTCAATAATGAAAGATAAGTCTAGCCTAAAAGACCTCTATAACCAAAGATTAATTTCCATATACGTAATTTACTCTGAAGTTTGTATCCTGCAGTCCCGGTATTTCAAGTGTGAAAAGCAAATTCTGTCCAGGGAAAACCAGATATGCTTTTGTTATGTGTGAGATTCATTACCAGGAGCACTACACAACAGTATACTACAGAGGGGGTAGGTATATAGGCATCTAAAAGAGATAGAACCTTAAAAAAAAGTGAGAAGGAGGTCTCTGGAGTTTACTGATAATAATTTCCTAACACAAGTCATCAAGGAGCCAGTAAAAGCAAGGACATTGTTGGACTTGATTCTTATCAACAAGGAGAAACTTGCTGAGCAAGCTGGGAGTAGCCTTGGCTCCTTGGCTGCAGTGATGGTGTAATACAGCGTCCTGAGAGAAGTAAATGAGGCAAAATAAAGAAGAAACTTTTTTTCCTGAGACTGTGGTTGGACACTGGGACGGATTGTGCCCACTGAGGTTGTGGAGTTTCCATCCTTAGAGATATCCAAATCCTCACCTGACACAGCCCTAAGCAACCTGCCTCACCTGACCATGTCACCATCCTACCTTTTTAATACACACATGACCATTTCTTCTTACACAGGTTGCATCTGAAAAGGGGCTGATATTTTTGTAATATCATACAGTGATGACTGGAGATAACAGAAAAACTACCAGAACAAAGAGGTGAAAAAAAAATCAGTGTTCTGTAGTTCTTAGAGGTAGTAGAAGGGTACTGTGTGATCATTGCTATAAACTGTCATTATTTTGTGCAATGGTATGATGGTGGATACCATCCCACAGACAACTTCCTAGAGCAGCAAGTTAAATTTGAAGCCTATGCCTTGACCTAAAATCTTATTATTCTTATTTTAAAAGCATGCCCTTTGCTTCCTGAAAAACAAGGACAAATGTTAACTAGAAGATTCAAAACTTTATTTTTCTTAATGCTGCTATGACTACTGCATGCATAAAAAACTTTTTTTTCTTAAGAAGACTGTTTGCAAAAGAGAAGGTCGAAAAATATCTAGCAGTCAGGATCACTGTTCTTTGTGAGATTTCTGTAAAGTGCCTGCAGATTAGTTTACTAACTAATGACTTGCATGACTTGGTAATTTGTCAGAATTCTAGAGATATTAAGTTCATATTTCATGGTAAACACAATATATTTAAGCCAATCTGTCTTTTTTTTTTTTTTTTTTTTACTCCTCAATAGTCTCAGAATTTATGAAGAAATGTGATAAATCAGAAAAATATAATATTTTCCAGAGACAAAGGTTCTTTGATTTCAACTGAATTTCTGTAATTTCCCAGTTTGCTACTTGACTGATGCATGAGCAGTTCTTGATATACAATCAGTGTTAGCAGGACCAAAGTCAAATGACAAGGATTTTCTCTAGCTCTTGTTTGGAAAGAAGAGGGAATAAAGGCTATTAACTACAAGTGATGTCAACCCAAACAATTATTCCTAAAGGCTGATACTACCACCTTGTGTCTGTAGGTCTAAAAGGATTTAACTATATGTTGGTTAAATGTACACATTGCTCAAGTACTTTAGGTGTTAAAAATACTTTTATATACTCAAATATTTTTTTCTGAGAAGATAGTTTATGTCTTGTAACATTTTCGTACACTATAGTTTTGAAAGGGAGAAATATGTGCATGCCTAAAAGTGAAAAAATCCCCAAAACCTAAACACATCTCGTCTTTACCATTGACTCTGAGGATCTTATAGAGATTACAAACTATGAGCAACTCTGCTGCTCTAAGTCAAAAGAAATCCAGATTTTTGGCCAAAGAGAGGAAAAGGAAAATTATCAATTACTGAGAATCTACTGTCATGTATAAGATGCTTCTAAATACTCGCCTGCATAAGAAGCAGGATTGTCTAGTAAATTATTACTTATGTGGGTCCTCAACTCTCAGAGGAATATTGTGGGGTTAATCCTGCTTCCATGGGAATAATGAGGACAGTCTTTGTCCTGAGCTTAAGTCTTTCTCCTTTCTTCTTGCTACTTTAACACTATCTGAAGACTATGGAGATAATATATCAAAATTCCTAACAATTTATGAGCATTTATTCATATAATATTATGTAATACAAACAGTAATACTGGTTGTTGAAGTCAGCTACTCTAGCATAAAATAGCATGTTATACATTTAAATTTTAATTTCACAGGTTTGGGATTCACTGATTAAGAGTTTTCTCTTAATATAAAGAAAAAAAAGATACTGATGGGACTGAACTAAATTTGGTTACTGAGTATTGCTGCATATGAACCACAAACATCAGAAAAAAAAAAACCAAAAAAACAAGAAAAGAATAAACCTCAAATACTAAATCTGATTAAGCAAGCTGTATTCACTGAAATACAGGTTTCTTTCAGATACTGGTTTCATATTACACCCTGCTTATAACGAGACAGGACCATTGTCCCCACATAACAAATTGTTAGTTAGTGCACTAACTTTAAAACAACCTTACTGGCACTTAACTAATTTAAAGAACATAATGTTAGACTGTTTTTCTTATTAAGCTATTTTATTTCTACAAAAGTAAATTACGTGGAATCTGAAATAGTTCAGCACATTAATTTCTGCTAAATGAGCAAATATAATCTTTTGCAGACACAAAACATAAAAAGTAAAACTATATATTCTTAGTATAATAATATCAAGGACTGCAACGCAAGCATTGTCCTTGCTCCAGCCTCGAAATGCCACTTCTGTTACAGTAGCAGAATACAGTGAATGACCTACACTTGCATACAGAAAACCATTGAAAAATCGTTTGCTAATAGTTCCTTGGGAGGAACTATTCCTCCTTTCCTCTCTTCTGTCAGAAATCTCTCTTTTTCTGAGCAAGAAAAAAAAATAAAAATATTTCTATGTTTTATAAATCATGTCCTATTGCAACAGTCCGGGTGGGGTTTCAGCATTTCCCCAAGTATATTCTCACATCAGTCTCATTCCAGAGTTGTATGCATGGGTCAGACATAGGTAGGTGAAAGAAAGCAAGAACAGAGCTTGGCGTAACTTATGTGAGACTGAGAAACTCAGTTGCAGGTCTGCTCTTTCTGTCTTAGAGTAGGGCCACAGAGAATTCAGGCAGACTGTTTTATCTTGAGGACTGCACTGATGTTCAAATGAACAAAGAATAAGACTATATAAACACTTTAACTTCCTTTGACAATGCTGTCCTGCACAAAGCCATGTTACATATCTTCCTGGAACACCGAATATTAACCCACCTAATCAATTTGAACATTGCCTTTTTTAGGCATGAGAAAAAACAGCCTCTGAATACCGGAACTGACCCAGAAATAGCTGACTTGATTATGGACTTCTTGCAAATAGTTCTTCTGCAACACCTGTAATTTGGAGTCTGAATTTTTGTTCCCAAGTATGAACTTACACACCAGAGAAAATATGATCCACTGTGGTTAGAAACTAAGTTTTAATATAGTATAAGATACCACAAATACACTCATTTTATAAAATCTGTTCACACTAATACAATTTTCAGCTATTTCACAACCTCACAAAATAGGTAAAATTCAGTTTGACTAAGTAAGCAAAGATATTTCTGAGCTAATTTCAAGTCTGTCTGTAAACTGAGAGTTGGCTAGCAAGAAATGATGCTCAGCCAGGAGTCAGACATGTCAGTATAAATTATTATTTGAGTATGGCATTCTGTGAAGTTCTTAAAAGAATTTCAAGATATTTAATAGTTTTGTCTTTAATTTCAAATCTTGATTAAACACTGGACATTGTACAAATAATTACTCTCAATTAACTGTGCTTTTAAAATCTTTTTTACTAGTTCCCTGACTATGTAGTTTTTTGCAAACTCCTGTTTTCTTTTTGTCCTGGGCTCAGCAGTAGCAGTCATTTTTCTCCTTAGCAGCTGGTGCAGTGCTGTGTTTTGACTTTCGGATTGGGAACAGCGCTGATAACACTGATGTTTTTAATTGCTGCTCGGTAATGTTTACTCTGACCAAGGACTTCCTGAGTCTCATGCTCTGCCAGGGAGGAGGAGAAGCTGGGAGGAAGCAGAGACAGGACACGTGACCCAAACTAGCCAAAGAGGTGTTCCATACCACAGCACACCATGCCCAGTATATAAATGGGGACAGTTACCCGGAAGGGTTAGATCACTACTAGGTCGTGCTGGGTATCTGTCAGCGGGTGGTGAGCAATTGTATTCTCTTCCCTTGTTATTTCCCTTATCATTATTATTACTGGTGGTAGCAGCAGTGGTTTGTGTTATACCTTAGCTACTGGACTGTTCTTAACTCAACCCGTGAGAGTTACGTTCTTTCGATTCTCCTCCCCATCCCTGTGGGAGCCGGGGGGAGGAAGGGGGAGAGTGAGAGAGAGACTGCATAGTTCTGAGTTACCGTCTGGGCTTAAACCACGACAGTTCTTTTTTGGTGCCCAACGTGCGGCACGAAGGGTTGAGATAACAACAGATCTGACTGGAGTGTGTCTAATTGTAGTTGTGATAAGCATTCATTGTTTTGTATTAATTGTCACTCGTCACAATGCTGATTTACTGGGTCTCAAAGTTGTTGCTCTTGATCTCGGAGTTTCAGCATGTCGTACCTTACTTACAGCCGGTATTTGCTTAGTGTTTATCGACTGGGGGCCTTGGGCCTTGTTTCATTGTACTTTATTGTAATGACTTGTAATACAATAGAATCACTGATCATGAAACTGATCTGACTTGCGTTCCGAGTGTGGTCACCACCTCTATACTTTGGGAGGTGTATAATAAAAATGTATAGTAATTACACATCTTTTTTCCCCTCCTTGGGTGTTCAGGCTATGAGGGAGACATTCCCATACACCCTAGTGACAAGTACAGCAGCTACTCAAACTCTGACTACAGCAGATAATGCAGCTACTCCAACTCCAAGCACAGCAGCTACACCAACCCCAGTGAGAAGTACAGCAGCTACTCAAACTCTGACCGCAACAGATAACGCAGCTACTCCAACTCCAAGCACAGCAGCTACACCAACCCCAGTGACAAGAACAGCAGCATCATTTGAGAGTTCTGAAGGTTTTGAATGGCCTTTGTCTACCCTTGAGACCTGCCTGCTGATTGTGGTGGGGATCACGATGTTGGCACACATACAGAGTGTGTTTTATCCATGACCATTTCATTTGATCTCGAAAGTTAAGTGGAGTCATGTTTGGGTCTTACCTAGGATTAGACAATGATATAGGAGGACCACCAAGAGATTTTCCCCGAGGCTGGACACTCATGAGTGGCAGGGCATGTGGGACAGTATGGGCAAGTATCTAGTCCACTGGGCCCCTCTAGTGCTTTGGAAGCATCGAAATAGAAGGCAGCTGTATGGACTCCACAGTGACAAGCTGCAGAAACTGCTGAAGGGGAGGGTAAATTATTTTGAGCCTGGTGGTCCCATGATACTTCAAGACATCAGGGCAGAGATGCAGCATACAGATGGACTCATAATGAAGGGGTGGACTTAGCAATGGACAGTATTGCCCAGGTTATTCATGAGTGTGAAACGTGCTGCAATTAAGCAAACCAAGCAGTTAAATCCTCTTTGGTATGGAGGATGATGGCTGAAATACAAATATGGGTGTCGTGGTTTAACCCCACCCAGACAGCTTGTTACCCACTCCCCCCCCTTTCTTGACCTCCCCTCTACTTCTGGAGGGACGGAGAGGAGAATCAGAAAGAATGCAACTCCCACGGGTTGAGATAAGAACAGTTTAGTAACTAAGGTATAACACAAATCACTGCTGCTGCCACCAATAATAGTAATGATAAAGGAAATAACAAGGGAAGAGAATGCAACACCTCATCACCAGGCGACCGATAACTTGCCCCCCCAGCCCGACCAAGCACCGACGGATACCTCCTCCAACTCTGCAGTTCACCTAGCCCTTCCTGGTAACTCCCAGTCACCTCCTGGGCATGACGTGCTGTGGTATGGAATACCTCTTTGGCCAGTTTGGGTCACGTGTCCTGTCTCTGTTTCCTCCTGGCTTCCCCTCCTCCCTGACAGGACACGTGACCCAAACTAGCCAAAGAGGTGTTCCATACCACAGCACACCATGCCCAGTATATAAACTGGGGACAGTTACCTGGAAGAGTTAGATCACTGCTCAGTCGTGCTGGGTATCTGTCAGCAGGTAGTGAGCAGTTATATTCTCTTCCCTTATTTCCCTTATCATTATTATTATTGGTAGCAGCAGCAGTGTTTTGTGTTATATCTTAGTTACTGGACTGTTCTTATCTCAGCCTGTGGGAGCTACATTCTTTCGATACTCCTCCACATCCCTGTGGGAGCCGGGGGTTAGGAAGGGGGGAAGTGAGAAAGAGGCTCCATGATTCAGAGTTACCTGCTGGGCTTATACCACAACTCTTTTAATACTCCAGGTTTGAAAAATATCTCCAACTTAAAACTTTTCTGGTAGATTTATTCCCAAAGTGAATTAATCTGATTGAAAACATAAATTAGGTAACTTTTCACAGGGGGAGTACTGCTGAAATATCTGAGGCTTGGAATATTTTGTGCTAATGTTTTGCCATATTTTTTATCAACTTCTGCCCCAGAAGCAGTACTAATTATTTTACCTATTATTTCTCAAGGCCATTTATTTATTATTTTTATTTTCTTCTCTTTGTTACTGCATCCTTAGAAATGTCCTTTTCCTGACTGCAAAGACACAGAGAAAATAAAATAAGGCCTCTATTAGGTGGGACAGTTAGAGGATGCAAGACTTGGGAAAGTAAGGAAGAACTTCAAATTTTACACTTTGATATGTAAAATGTTTAGATGATTTTTGAGCAAGGTTCATAATTTTATGCACTCTTTCAAGGTTATCTTTAATTATAGCAACAATTATAATAATTATAATAATAGGGGTATTAATAAGAAGGAAAATAAAAATGCAGTGGTTCACCTGGGGAAAGTAACTTTAACGTCTGGGTTCTGGCTGCACACTTGTTACATAAACTACTCGTTGCATAAACTAAATCTTCCCACTTAGGCATAAACAATTTTTTAAAGCATTTCAATAATGCATGTTTTAGCTTTTATTTTAGCATTCTAAAAATACATATTTTTATTCTTTGTCTTCCATTAACAGTTATGAATTAGGAGAAGCCATTGGATTCCATTAACAATTTCTTACTCAGATATATAGGAGAACAACATTGAACCAGGCCGAGTATTTTCTCAGGAACTGAAAGTTCTTTAACAAATTCTGTAAGGGTTATGGCAGTATAAAGAAAAGGAACAGTTATAACATAGTTATTTTTAAAAATCTGTATAACCTCTTAGAAATATCATAAGGATTATACATAGAATAAAAGAAATGCTGGCATTCAGAAGAAAAATAAGGCCATCAAGGCAGACAGAACTTCTTCACTAAAGGAGACAATTTTTTTGAAGAAAAATATTTAGTGGATGAGGTAGCAAAACCTAGCACATCAGTAAAGAAGAAGGACTAGCAGCAGCAAAAACCATCGAAGAATTATGTTTTTTATGCCGTGCTGGATAGTAAAGTATGAAGACTCCATAAACTTTTCAAAACATTTACCAAGTAGTTTACATTTATACTCTAAAGGCAAACTATGGCTTTAACCTATAAGTACTCACGGTTCCTGTCATTGTAGCCAATGCAGAGGTTAGTGGCACATGTCAGTTATAAATGTACTTATTAGGATATAATTAATATATCAACTTGCCTTGAACCTGGCAGTAAGCAAGCTAAAGTGGTGTGCCTATGACCAGTACGTTAGCATTTTACAATACTGTGATAACATAGCCAGACAAAATTTTACATTAGTATGTAAGCAATGCAAGTACATCCTGCTGAAAGTGCCAGAATGATGTTTAGCAAGATGGAAAAAAACCAGGATAAGTATGCAGAGCAGAGGAAATAGCCCTTTTTGGGAGAGGAGCAGGATAATAACATAAAAACATCCATCATCAACGCAGGAAACTGAAAGACAAGCCCATTTTGACTGACTTCTCTCACTGAGGAGCTCTCAAGCCTGATCATCTTGACTGTGGTGACTATAAACAAGGACCACAGCCATCAGTGATGACTCTACAACATCATCCCCATTATACCCATAGCATTAGAAAATGATAGCAGTTTTGTATAGGTAGTGATGATGACATGTAAGTTTTAAATCCTTTCAAGAATAATGTTTTTAATAATTTAGAAAAGATGAGTTTTATAGTTTAAAACTGTCCTTTCTTTGTCAGTCTTTTAAAAATTACCATCACAGTAATCTCTGGTAGGTAGGTAGGTAGGTAGGTAGGTAGGTAGGTAGGTAGGTAGGTAGATAGATAGATAGATAGATAGATAGATAGATAGATAGACAGACAGAAAGATGGATTCAGTTGCAACACCATGATTCCTCCAAAACTTTTTTTTCTTATAATCTGTTAATCCCTAGAAGAAAATCCATTGAAATACTACAAACTGAAGGAAATTTCAGGTTGGAAAACAAGAGATGATCCTTACTTACTGCAGTAATTAATATTAAATATAAAATTTAGCTCACTCCTTCCTAATTCACGCATAAAAAATTAGTTGTACAGCTGTAAAAGTCCTACAAAATTTACAGTTTCAGATAAAACCTCCAGGGAAGCTAGTAATACTATCGGCAAAGCATAAGCAGTAATTTCACAGACTTGCTGTGAAAATTTATCAAATTTCCCAACATTTGGTAATCTTGTGCTAGAAACTTGAAAAAGAATTCAACCTCAGCAGAATTCAATAATGGTACAGACATGCCCTGTGATATTGCGTCTGAACTTTGTGATTTCTATAGACAATTGTGAATAAAAAACAAGGTATTTCTAGAAGCTCCATTCTTACTGCTAAACTATATCTGTGTCCTCATAGTCCTTTCCTGTTAAAGACAATGAAGGATCAAATTGCAATCTTATGTTCTGTATATATCAGAAGAACAGATATTTTAAAGCTAGTTTTGAAAATGGTTTCCTCTAACAACTATTTAAATGGGAACTGTTGTGAGGGATGACTCCCTTCAAACTTTTCTTTTTGGGTTAATCATGCTAAACTGATCATGAAGTGTAAAACTGCTCATTAACATTATGCGTAAATTATACATAACCAAAGGATTGAAATTTTGTGAGATTCCCAGCTTTCTAGCATGGTGCTGCAACTCTGATTTTTGGTTGTAACTGGTAGAAACAGAAAATAATATTTAAAATTTGGAGCCATTTCCCGAAACAGCTTAAATTCAGGTCTGTGGAAAATCAAAAACGCCTCTTGGCAACTTGTACTAATCCATATTATTGCACTGAGGTTCTTTTCTTAAAACATAGTGATACAAGGATGTTGCAATTATTTTCATAGCCTAAGTTTTCATCAAAACTTTCAAAGAACAGCTTGTAAAGAACAGCTAGTATTTAAATCAGATGCTTTTTCCTTTCATCTCTTTTTATGATCTCTTTTTTCCCACATTTAATTATTTTTGTCACAGGCAGTAAGTCATGAGGTAGACACAAACTGCAAGAAGTTTAGTGATGATACACTGATTAAAGAGAGGAGACATGTCCATCAAAAAAATCAGCTAGAAGTGGAGTGACACTGGTATGCTATGTTTTAACTTTTGTAATTCCCACATACTGTTAAATTTCCTCTGCAATATTTCATCTTAACTATTCATCATGTTCAAGGTGGAACTGGAAAACAAATACCATACTTTCATAACAATTATGCTTACAACAATAGTTGCCTGAAAGCTTGCAATTTTTTTATTTTCAATTTAATATATCAACCAGGTTCTAGGCCATCAAGACACTTGCTGAAAATTTACCATAGGGACAGAAAATACATAGGAAATGGAGAATTAAATTAGACTGCCACCTGCCTTCCAAAAATTGTTTCTACAAATAGGCAGTACTTGACTCACAATTCAAGTGTAATCACACATAGGCATTTCTGTATAGACAGCGCTTGAACTTACATCTTTACCTTACAGTTCAATTTACAGAAGCTGTCTGCAGATTAGATAACTTTCTAATACTAGTATTAATTCTGTATCTCACTAATGTTTCCTGGATTGTGCTGCATATAACCAGTCAATGCTATCTCTGCTTGTAGCAAGGATCTTCATGATTACTATATGCTGCTGCTTTCCTATCCTTTTACTTGTGACTACTTCTTGATTAATTTTTCATAAACTGTACCTTGTTGCTATGTAATAAACATATTGTTTTTGTGTGGCAGTAGTCACTAGTGATACACAGATATCAGTGAGCGCATCAAACGAGTACACTGGGGGTTGTTCATGTCCAGCTTCTATGGGGATTGTAAGTGTATTTACCCATCACCTCAGTGACAAAAGGCAGTAAGCTGCTATTTATCATCTCAAGTCTTCCATATCTACCTATGGGGAAAAAAAAAAAATGTTTTGTGTGTATGACAGAGCTACTGCATTTTAACTTCTGTCCATGAGCTGGTAAAGAAGAAATTGTTGCAAAGTAAAGAATGGTCAGAAATAGACATGAACCAGGGAAGATGTAAAGGCAGGGTCTGTAATTAGGCTGAGATAGCTTATCTTCCAAGATGGCTTTTATTTGAATGGCATAATTAGGAGACAGTGCTCCTCAGCATTTGATTACTGGCTATATAATTTTGTCCAGATTATCGTGGCAGCACAATATATAATATTTTCAGGAAAATCAAGGATCTTTTTCATTAGAACCCTGAATTAAAGCACTAATCAGAATTATAAAAAAGGAAGGGATCTAAGTGTTATCATTAATCATACCTACTTTTACAAGGGGTGGCTTTCTACATTTATAGTTATTTTTGCTAGCTTAGTGCTATCCATATGCATCACTATGGCAATCTAGTACAATCTTTTGTGTATGATATAATGAGCCTTCCAGAAGCAATGTCATGGGTCTCTGTTATAGCCATATCTGTGAAGACAATTGTAGACATATTAGAGCTTCCTCTTTGCAAACTCCATGGGGAATCACTCAGCTACTTCAGCACAGTTTTCAGCTCTGGCTGGTAAGTCCCCTTGGAAATCCATCCAGTTGAAAATATTTGAAATATTTTTGTGCTTCCTATTTACAATATTTATTTCCATGTTTGAATTGGCTTTCTTCCAGGCTATGTGTATGACTTTATCAATATCTTCCTTGACAGGAATAAGATCCAAATAATGTAATAAAAGAGGCTAAGACTGGATTTTAAATCTAAGCTTGCAGCGTTGTTAATACAAACTTAGAAACTTGATAGCATACAATTTTTAAGAATGATGGGTCATAGTACTGTTTCTGAAAACTGTATTATAATTTCTGATCATAACACTGCAAGCAAAGTTTTCTATTTGAGACTCTTCTGTCTCACTGTAAGGCCAATTTGTTTCTAGAGAAACAGTGATTCCAACAGTCTTCTCTGTATGCTGTGTGGCTACAGAAGCATGCTTTTGTTTTCTTTTTTTTACTCACTATAAACTTGTGCATTTGGATTTTTTTGTTCTGCTTTAATTTTTATTTTTTATTTTTTGGTTTGGTTTTTGTTAAGCTTTCTACTTCTTGGGTATATTAAAAAAAAAAAAAAAAGAAAAACTTTTATCATCAGTTCTTTGCTAGAGTCTTTTGAATTAGTGGTTCAGTTCTTTTTGAGTTCTGACAGGCAAATTTAGAAACTGATCTTTAAAATGGTCCTTACTTATTTATGTTAGGATTTGCTCCTTCTTCCAAAGCTTCACATATAAGCCTAAGAAAGTAATCACTGTATACCTATATTTATCTCTTCCATAAGCAGCACAAAGGCATTCAACAGTAGCATGATACAGGGCACATTTTTTTCTTTGAGCAAAATAAATTACACAGAAGCTCTCCAATAACTTTGAGAATACATTATCAAACCTATATCTACAAACAGAATGTAAGTAATACCCCTTAGTTCCTATTTTTGTTGATTCCGAGTTTGATACGAGAGTTCTGGTTGCGTTTGTAAAGGAGATATCCAAGAAGCTTTCAGGGGGAATGGGACTAAAGGTAAATGCAGAATGGTGAGATACCTTGTAAGTACAAATACCTTGTGTGATTACAGCATGAGCAGAGAATATAGCTTGGAAACATTTTTAAATTTTTAGTTGTTTTTAAAGTTTGTGAATAACATTATTAGCACTTTTAGATTTTTTTGACGGTAGTTACCATCCCATTACTACGAAAGTATGTGAATTTTTGATGTTTCTCAAACTTCTATATTTTCATCTTCTGCTAATATGAAAACAAATCTGTATCACAACTGGGATAAACACTGTTCCTCTCTTTTGACAGTTTTTTTTTTCATCAGAATTTTAATAAATATCTTTATCTTCTATTTGACAGGAAAAAAAAAATCTATAAAAAGCCCATCTGCCCATTGTCCAGGACCCAGCTGTCCATATCATCTCCCCAAAGCTCTTGCTTTGGCAATGCTGCATCAGGGATGGTCTACAGTTCCCTGCAGCTATGCCCAGTCAGGCCATGGGCCCTGCAAAGCCTGTGGGCACACCCACAGGCCAACATCCCAGTCTGGTCTTACCCCATCCCCACTCCCAGGGAGGTGTCCAATGCCGGGCTGCCCCAGTGCTCCCCCCGCCACCCTTACTGCCCTACTCCTGGCTGGGGCACTGGAATAAGCCCTGGCTGCCAGGCCTGACCCTGGTCCACCATGGGACCCCCCACCAGTGCACCAGACCTCAGGGAGCTGCTGACCTTCACAGTGACCTAATATATGTTTGAGTAACTGTAGAAATCAGAACAATCTTTCCTTTCTTGGCTAATCCTACCCCTAATATCTACTGAACTGGATTATTTAAGAACATAGTGTTTGTTTGAATTTGTAAAAGTGAATCTGTAAATTTTAGAAGTATGGCCATCTGGAACATCATAATGCTAGAAACTGAAACCTTTGTACAATATGACCCGGTGTTTATTTCACACCACTTCCTAGAATTTCCCTCACATTTCAAACGGATGGCACATTCCTTCTTAATAGATACCAGAGCATAGTAAACATGGCTTCATGAGTGATAGTTATACTAACGCTGAAAGTCAATGTGAGAAATACTTGTCAGCAAGGGAAAGTCACACATTTGACCAGCTACATTGCCACTGGAACATAGCTGGTCCAGTAGCTGGACTCCTGGAAAGGTATGGAGCAAAATGGTTTGCACCATTTGATATCTTAGCAGAGTAAATACTGCAACTGCCACCAAACACATCACCATCCCTAAAATTCATGTGGATGTGTGTCTTTACCACACACAGTATTTCATTCAACCAGTAAAATTTCGCTAGAACTGGAAATCCAGCTCCAAATCCTGTTTTCTGTCTGACCCTGCTGACACAACATTGGGTCTTTGAGCTAAGGGACCAGTAGGGCGTTGAACCTCACTTTGTGCACAGGTCAAGATAGGGCTTGCACCTTTCACACATACTAAAAACACATCTCCTGTGTCGTGGTTTAAGCCCAGGCTGTAAATAAGAACCATGCATTCTACTCCCCCAGCCCTTTCTTCCCCTTGCTTCTGGTGAGATGGGGATGAGAATTGAAAGAATGTAACTCCCATGGATTGAGATAAGAACAGTCAAGTAAGGTATAACACAAACCACTACTGCTGACACCAATAATAATAATGATAAGGGAAATAGCAAGTTGTCCTGGGTTTAGCAGTAGCAGTCAATTTTTCTCCTAGGACAAAGTGGTTGCTCATAGTTACATCTGTGAATATTTCTCTAAGTGTTAAAGAGCTGAATACTTTTTCTAATTTACATAGAAACTTAATATTGAATATAATTGGCAAAAAGTAGAAAGATTATTTCATTAAGAAAAAAACCACATTAATTAAACATGCAGTGAAGGTCTTTTTGGTTTCCTTCTTTTTATAAAATAAATTAATATTTTGTAAATTTTTATTGGTTTTACAATTATATAAAATACTGAAGAAGGCATCTCTTTTAAAGAACCAACTAAAAATGTCATTTATCACCTGGTTTGCAATACATCTCTCCTTTACTGCAACAGCTATTGTTGTTATAATTTTAGTATAATTGAAATTTGAGATAGATAAGACATAACATTTTCTAAAAATTATGTCAGCTTGTAGGCAGAATAAAACACAATCAGAACAAATTCATTAAATATTACTAACCAGGAAGTCCAAAACAGAAAAATAAAATCTTACGCTCTCACATAACTTCTATGTTATGTAATTACATTAATTTTAATACATTTATTGTTGACTCACTTGGTATTAGTATCTTACAGATTCTACTAGCATAATGCTATTATTTATGTGGAGCCTCATGAGCAAAATTTGTTATGAATGAGCTATTAGAATCTGCACACTATTTTAGAAAAGATATTTTATAAAATAAACATAGCAAAGCAAACTAATATGTAAAAAACCCTTAGGAAGACATTACACCATGAAAAGCATTAAAAGAAAGAATTAGAATACTGTGGGGAACTTTTATATCCTGCTGAGAATCAAATCCTTTGTTTTAAATATTTGTAATGTTTGAAGATTTTCTTCTTCTTCCAATTTTTTATTCTCTATTTAAGTGAATGGTTTAAAAAAAAGGGTGAGCACATGTTACATGAAATGTAAATTTTCAAATACCTCTTTTAAATCTGATTTTAGATATTCGGGGGTTTTTTCCTTTATTTTTAAAACTTTAGCAAAAATTGAAATTCTACTCATTGTGCACAAGTACACCCCCAGAAAGAAGCAGCATAAAAGCTCTAGAATTAAAAAAAGCCCATACTTATGCAAGCTATAATACAAGAAGTATAAAATAGCAATATATCATAGAATCATAGAACCATAGAAAGGTTAGGGTTGGAAGGGACTTTAAAGACTATCTAGTTCCAACCTCCCTGCCATGGGCAAAGACATTCTCCACTAGATGAGGTTGCTCGAAGCCCCATCCAACCTGGCCTTGAACTCTGCCAGGGATGGGGCAGACACAAATTATCTGGGCAACTTGTTCAAGTGCCTCAGCGCCCTCATTGTAAAGAATTTCAATGTAATGCCTAATCTAAATCTACCCACTTTCAGTTTAAAACTTCATCCCATCACTACGTGCTCTTGTAAATAGTCCCTTTCCAGATTTCTTGTAGGCCCTCTTTGTAAAGTCTCCCCAGAGCCTTTTCTTCTCCAGGCTGTCTTGGCACAAGAGGTGCCTCAGACCTCTAATCATCTTTGTGGCCCTCCTCTGAAATCACTCCAAAATATTCTCTTGTTGGGAGCCCAAGAGCTGAATGCAGTACCCCAGGTGGGGTCTCGCAAGAGTGGAAAGGGAGAATTACCACCCTTGACCTGCTGGCCACACTCCTATATATCATGCTATTTAGTGACATTTAAATGGCTATTTTTGAAAATTATTAATTAGACTCCCATGACTTAATTTAAATATTCTGGTTTTTATGTAAACCAAAGCAGTGATAAAGAGAATTCTATCAGCAGGTGTTCAAATAAATTCATTTTCTTGTATAAAATATAAATCTTGAACATCTATGAAGTTGTTCATAATTTCTATGATTAGTCCTACATAAATTCAATTAGATTTTATTTCAGGGTTATAAAATTTCAGTAATAATGCTTTAAATGAATATGATTCATCAAATTTTGACTAGAAATATGTTCATAAGCCTTTTAAAATGTTGAACATAGGAGAGCAGGTTACACTGATATGAAATACTTTCAAAGAAACACCAAATGTTACAATAAGTGATATGGTTATGAAAAATTTTGACTTTTTTTCCATTGGGCTAGTGCTCGTGAAAATCAGCATGATGCTGATAGCATTACTTTTGCAGATATGCTCTTTCAGGTGAGACCTAAAATTTAGGTCCCACTGCTCATGATTTTTTTTTTTCAAAGAAATAAATAAGGTATCTTTCAAATCCAAATCCATTCTGCTTTCATATTATTCATTAAGAGTCTCTAGATAATAAAACGAGATAATAACTTCCTGACTGAAAGACCCTGATATTTTTATATGCACTGTTAATATTTCTGTTTGTCATCTCAGAGGTGTTCTATCATGGTGGCAGACAATTCTCACTATTTGTACTTGTATGCATTTCCTCTTCTATTACTTTTTTAAATCTTTGGTACATCAAAAACTTTGCCATAGCTGAAGAAGTTACATCCTTTTCATAGTATAGTGCTTCATAGAGCTTTTACCATGATATAGTACAATAACAGCCATATGCTGGTGTCTTTGCATGGATAAATCCATCACTTATCCACTCAACCACCTTTAAGGAAGCAAGAAATAAATCAATAGCTCAGATTCCTCCTTGACTTTTATTAACTCAGATAGATGAACACAAGACCTTTGAGAACAAAAGTTTATAACTCAGCTGTAGGATGTACGTTATGCTTTTAATTGGCTTTCTCCATTAGAAAAACACACAAATAAGCTATGCTCATTACTAAAATCTGTTACATCACTGCACATTAAAAAAAAGTACTCTTATGTGCTAAACATTACAGTTGACCCACAGTTACTTCAGGTGTTTTCCATATTGGAAAACTGATGATTATTACATTTATTCAGGTATATGATTTATAAAAAGGAAAAGAAGAAAAATATTTATGTCTAGGACAAATATACAAATTTGTATTTTGTACTCCTGTGAACAAAATGATGTTTAAAACATAGAATTAATGTTATCTAAATTACCTATTTGAAATGTCAGCTGTAAGTCATTAACAATACTAAAAAATACCAAAGAAAGATGCATTAGATTAGCAATATTCTTTGTATCTGCACATTAAATGTTGATAAATATCATGTCCCTCGGGGTACTAACTGGTTTGACTGTGCCTGCACAGGCCCCAGAGCCTCATCGCACCCTGTCTTTGGCCCACGACCATTTGGCCCAGGACCATTTCAGTCTCACCAGGGACAACAGTTTACCTGCAGCGTGCCTTGATCCCTAGCTGAAAGCAGTGCAACACCCCTGGTGTGGGGGAAGGTGTTTCTCTCCCTTTGTTCTCATAATAAATTTCATAAAGAACAGATGCCATTGTCTTAAATTTCATAAAGAACTGATGTCATTTTCTTAAACTGAAAATGTATGAAATTATGATATATATCACGCTTTTTCCCCTTTAACTTTAAAAGTTATGGTTCCTGATAGTTACATGGATTCATTCATATGTTTTGTTTTCTCTGTAAGTCATAGCAATGATGTCATGCCCATAAATAAAAAGAGATGTTGAAAGCTGTAAAAGAGTAAAGCAAGTATTTTTCAGGGGACGTTGATGATGCATGAATGACACATTTTACCTTTAAAATTCAGGTTGTGTGTGTATGCAAATATAGAAGTTCAAAATTTTAAATCATTATAGGATCCAGAATCATGAAGAAATTACTTATAACTTTAACACTGAATTACTACCAGTATAACTTCAGTTGTGATACAGCTTAGAGATGCATCAATCTAGGTTTTCAGAAGCATTTTCATAGCTATCTACAAGACACATATGATCCACAGCTATTTAGTGTTACAGAGGCATTTGGGCAGGGGAAGAAATTCTCAGTTTAGACTGCTGGAAACTAAAACTTTTCAGAATCAAACTTCAATTTAAGGAATTCTAGAGAATTTCTGCATGTGCTACAATATGTTCCTAGATTAAGATGCAAAGAAAATAAAAAGAAAGCTTGAGAGAAAAGGCAGTTGAATAAGTAGCATACACATGATTGAGACATGGGAGAAAAATGAAAATTCCTGAAACAATAGCTAAAACAGGGTTTTGAATTTGTTTCAGATGCCTTTAAAAAAAGTGCAGTTAAAAGATGTAACTGTTTTGAATTAATATATCCTTTGAGAACATTAAAAACATGGAAGACTTTACAGTAAATATTGGTTAACTTATTAAACATAAACTGAAATTTCAGTACAGAAAATATTAACCTGCCCCATATTTCAGGCAAGTATCACAATATCTAGGCTTAATTAATTTTTCAGTATGCCCTTTTCCTGAATGAATATTTAAATGTGCTATTCAATATGCATTTAGTATATTCTTCCACATTTAGGAAAGACATTTAAAAAACTCTTCCAAAGAATTTCCTGCACCTGAATTGTTGGACTATTTTCTAATGATATGGATCCCAGGCTCCACTCTATTTAAAATTCAAATGACTATACACAAAGCACTGATGAAATAACATTGACATATAAAACTAATGACAAAGCTGCTACAAAATGCTGTATTCATTTGAAGCTATCCACCCCAACGGGACCTACAGCTTTCAGTCATTCTATGGTGTTAGATGAAATCCAGCAGATGTTAAATGTGTCAAAATTTGTGACTAAACAGTCGCCTAAGCCTTCTTTTTATGAGGTGTGTCTTACTTTGTCCCCAAAGTTCACTGACTCTAGCAAGAAACAAATTAAAGACATAAAATTATCTTAGGAAAAATTAAACGGTACTGAGGCATCTCCCATGCTTTGAACAAGTTTCACTGTAACTCAATTGATATCTGTTAATGTTTAAAGATTTTAGGAGGATGTAGAAAACTGCTCATAAAATCACAGTCATTATAGTCTAGGGAAAAGTTGTATGTTTTTCAAGCAGAGCACTACGTTTCTGTCTTTGAGTGTTGGGCTTGGTTTTTTATCTTATGCTATTTATAGGAAGCCTATTACTTTACTGAGGACGAGATGGAAAATAAAGTGTACAGCCAAGGGACCTACAAGTGCCACTTTACTAGGCATACACCATTCAACCAGGAGCACTAAAGGGATTAAGAAGGCAGCTTTGTATTGTCTCAGAGGTACAGTAACATAAGCACCACACTGGATTGTATGACAGTTACTATGGTAACTATTCCTTCTTTTCCCACCACTAAACCACACACTTGCTGGCAGAACAAACCAAGTAATTCAAATGGATGTGAAACAAAGGTTATCACAGAGCCCTTCCAGTCTGACAGTGTTTTCAATTTTCTGAATCTAAAGATTGTCTATTTTGCTTAAGCCTCTAAGCTGGGCTATTTTAAGCCCTTGTACGCAAAAGAATTGTATCAGACTCTTTTGGGAGACCTCATGCAAGAAACAGTAGAGGCATAATATATATGGGGGGGGGGGGAAGAAAAAGAATAAAAAAGTTTAAAGAAACCCAGAAGGAACACTGAAAGCTGATGTTATAGATCTTCTGCCAATGTTCTTTCTTTACCCGGTGGATTTCCTTTTTTCTGCTTGAAGAATATTAGTAATTAACCTCCTTTCATTTCTGAAAGTAAGTCTATAGCATCAAAAAAAACCCCAAACAAATAAATAGATAAATAGCAACTAACCCCTGCCCCCCCCTTTTTTTCCCCAGGAAAAGTCTGAAGGATCTTCAAGACACAGGAAAGCAAGCATTTACTCAAAGTATTAATCAGGATGAGCCTTTGCAAAGGGGTAAAGCAGTTTTCAACAGCAGTTTCAAAATTTGAATCTAATTAAAGTTACTGATAGTAATTCAATTTAGCTTTTTATTTCTTTCTTTTCCTCAGAACTGTGAGTTTACTTGCATTTATATGGAGAAATACATACTTCAATTAAGCTTCTAATCAGGAGATTTTTTTTCTAAATATAAGATGCAATATTTCATACAAAATAAACTTTGATCCAACATAATTTGATACAAAAGACTCTGCCTAATTTGGAATAGGAAAATGAGGTTCTTTTCAGCCAGGAAAAGTGATCTAACTACAGAACTACCATACCAGCATGTATAATTTTGAAAAGGAGAAAGCAAGGTGTTCAATACCAGAGTTCAAAACACTTTTTCAGCTCTGCTACATATTCTGACTACCTGGCTGGCCACTCTGGGGTGGGAATGCCTCAGAATGTTTCTCAGTATTTCATTCCCACACTTTATTTTTGTGACTATTATATTAGCTGCTCTGTGGCTATATGATTCTATGAAATAAATGGTTTTGTTTATTTTCATTCTTATTATCTCCAAGTTCTCGCTTGCTATTCAAAACTGAGTTAGTTCAAGGTGTTGTGGTTTTATGATTTCTTACCAAGTTTTTAACATTTGAATCTCACCTCTTCCTACCTATCAGTCAGGACAATGGGGTTACATCTCTGTCTTATCTGAATGTAGGCTAAAAACATTGCTGATTATCTTAATGAGAAATAGACTAAACTCACACTTTAGTACATTCTCAATTCAATTATACTGGTTGTGCTTTACTGATTGCATTAATGGACGATCTATATACACTAAAATTATATACCAAAAGCAAGAGTTAATAGTATTTAAAGGTATCTAAACAGGGAGATACTAGATGTTCTGCTGGATTTTCAGATATGTCTTCACAACTAGCTTATTAAATCAACAATGATTCTGAGCTTTTGATAGAGAATGGTGGTTATTAAGGTACCCTGGCTAAGCCTTGCAATTTTCATTTAAGAAAGTGCTGAGGCTGTGTTCTACCAAAGAATTACATTTCTCACAGCAACAGGAGATGTGAAGGACAAGAGGAAGATGCTTATTTTATTAGTCACCTCTTGAACCATTTCTTCACCCAATTTTAAAAAGTTGTCTTCTATTCTTAAAAATGTACTGACAACAGGGCAGATCTTAAAAGAAACAAACAAACAAAAAAAAATACTTTTCCCAAAATATTACTTTAATCGTGAAGTGTTAATAATGACAGACTACAGACAAAAACAGTTTTAAAACTGCAAGACTTTCACCAAATTTCATAGAGGTTGAAAAATGTAGTTTCTGAGTGCTAAAAAGCTTGTGGAGGGCTTTGAACATGAGTCTAACCTTTGAAAGGCAGATAATGAAAATGATTACTCTTTATTGTCACTTTTGCTCTCAGAATGGCCAAATTTCAAAAGAGCAGGAATTTTTTTCTTCCTTTCCTTTGACTTCAAAATAGTCAACATTTCGAAAAATCCAAAAGTCTGTCCTGTCAGATCACCCTAACTGTGGGAAATGTAATATTTTGTTTCAAATTTACAAACATCCAAAGCTGAGTTTCAACTGGGCCTTCCAACAAAGACTACTACCTAATGAACAAGGAAGAATAATAGATGCCATAAACATTTCCAGTGTTATCTAGACATTAGTGTTCCACTGATGTTTTGACAGACTGCTATTTAATTATAGTATTCCAAGATATTAGTCAGTTTGTAATGGATCATCTTAAATCTTCAGAAGTTTTGAATTTGAAGGTATAATAACTAGTGGGCCTATTTTAGTCATACACACATGAACAGTTGGGCAATGAAATATTTCTGGTTGATGATCTTATGCAATCAGTATCTGCTGCAATTACTATGAAAAAACATAGATGACCACAGACCTCTTTCTTTAGCCTTGTGACAGAAACTAAAATTACAAATATTAAATAAGTTATAAACATTTATTTTTGTCCTTTTTTTGGATTTTGTGCGTGGGCTGTTTGATTGCTTAAATCCAAATCCAAGGATACTAATTTTGAAACTCACATTTAAGTGAATGAAGTAACAAAAAGGTTAGAACATGTGTAATATTTATGTAATATATAAATACATATATTAATAACATACTATTGCATAAATCATATTATGTAATTGTATATTATATAATTAATACATACGATATATTAACTAACTCATAGATACAAGACTTTATTTTGAAAGAAAAAATAAACTTTTTTTTTTTCAGTCAGAAAAGTGCTTAAAGAGACAAAATCCATTTTAAAAGTTAAGAACAAGAAGCACAACTATAAAATTACAAAAACCTGTCTGATTGAATTTCTTTGTTTGAATTTGGGAAGGTAGATGGATTTACATATTGTCTCATGGATTTTTTTTTTTATTTAAAAGTTCCATTTATCATAAAATGATTTATTTCTAACCTGGTTCTCTATTTTCAAGTCCAAATTCTGTTTATTTCAGATTGGTTTACTTGTTTCTAAGAAAGTTTTAATTTGTTTCTTTCAGAATCCTAAGTATCCTTTAAAAAGCATTCTATTCTATGATTCTATGACTCATAGAATCATAAAATGGTTACAGTTAGAAAGTAAGTTAAGGTCATCTAGTTCCAACGACCTTGCCATGGGCAGAGGCGACTCACACCATCTCACCCAGCTCTCTTTCCAACCTGGCTTTGAACACTGCCAAGAATGGAGCATTTACTACTTCTTTGGGCAATCTGTTCCAATTCCTCACTACTCACAGTAAGGAACCTCTTCCTTGTATCTAACCTGATCTCCCTCTATTTAAGTTTAAACCCATTTCCCCCTTGTTCTATTGCTAGTCTCTGATGAAGAGTCCCTCTCCAGCATCCTTATAGGCCTCATTCAGATACTAGAAGGTTGCTATGAGGTCTCCATGCAGCCTTCTCCTCTCCAGGCTGAACAGCTGCAACTTTCTTAGCCTGTCTTCATACAGGAGGTGCTCCAGCCCCTTATCATCCTCATGGCCCTCCTCTGGACTTGCTCTAATAGCTCCATGTCCTTCTTACTTGAATGTGTACATATGTTTTGTTGCGATTGAAATCAGAGTTTTCCACATATTAAAAACATACTTTGTACAGTAAATAGGTTTAAAGATCTTATTTGTAATTTAGATGGTAGCTTTAACATTGCTGGACCTATGTTGGATAATCAATTTTGCAAAAGAGAGCTCTGGGAAAAAACCTAAAAGAGGCTTGAAAAATTAATTTTCCCTTCTGCAATTTTCTAGAATCTCAAATATTCTTGTTCATCAGGGTGAAATAGGTTGGATTAGACATGGAAAGATCCTCTGGTCTGTTCTTTCATGATAAATGGAGCCTAAATGAGATTATCTAGCACCCTGTCCAATTGTATCTTGAAAACCTCCAGTGATGGGACTCTACCACATCCCTGGAGAGGTTGTTGTAACAACTGTTTTCACTGTAAAGGATTTATTTCCTATATCAAGATAAAACTTCTCCCAGTACCATTCGTATCCATTGCCCCATGTCTCTTCCATGTGGCTCTTTATAAAAAGAAAGCTTCCATCCTTTTTGTAGGCACCCTTGAAGTACTGGAATACTATGATGAGATCCCTCCTGAGCCTCCTCTTCTGCAGGTAGAAGTCTTAATGACTTCAGTCTTTTCTCATATGGCAGGTTCTCCAGTCCTTTGATCATCTATATCGTCTGCCTTTGGATCATCTCCAGTCTGTCCTTGTCCTTTTGAATTGTGGGAACCAGACCTGGACATAGCGTTCCAGGCATAGCTTGATGAGTGCTGAGTAGAGGGAGTTGGTTATGTCTCTATCTCTGCTAAGTAATGCTGCTGTGAATTCTGCCCAAGATCCAATTTGCCTTTTTTGCCGTGGTAGTACACTGCTGATTCATCTTCAGCTTCTTGTCCACCAGGATCCCTGGGTTCCTTCCAGCAAGGCTGCTCCCCAGCCACACAGATTCTAGCCTCTACTGGACAATTTGGTTATGTCATCCCTTTGTTGATGTCATTCTTTTATTTTGTGTCAGCCCCATTTTCTTCAATCAATACTGTGTTTTTAAATTTTAAAAGTAGCAGATATATTTCAGAAGAAGAAACATATGTATCTGGTTGACTAAAAAAATCTCTGATATTTTCACAGTTTTGTTCTGGTGTCTGCCTTTTGCTTATACTGAAGGTTAACTGTGTTTAAAAATCATTCGGTCAAAAGTGGGTTGAGGTGAGGAGAAAATAATGAGGAAGGAAGAAGACGGGCTTCCTCCGTAATAAATGCATATGAGAGAATAGGCATAAACATCTGATGTGAATGAAAAAAAAGAAGAAATAAATACATAAAACTTGGTTTTACAAACTTATTCTAACTTTAAAGAAAAATGAAAACTTTGAAAAAAAATAGAAAAGAAATGAATATAACAAAAAATAGGAATTAAAGAAGCTCAAATCAATGCAGACATTTTCCCCTCACAAAAAAAGTGAAAACACATATTTTAAAATGTTAACAAAAAAAAACACCACCTTGAAACCTTCAGTAACATCCTAGGATTTTTACCTTTTTTATTAAGATTATAAATTAGAGTAATATTTTGCTCTGATTGTCTCAAACTTCTTTGACATTAAAACTTCACTGACAGCAACATAAATACCAACAAAGAGTTCCATGTAAGTAATTGAAAAATCTCCCAGGATGACAGAATACTTAGTAGATTTCATTCTATTAGAGTCCTAGGAGCTGCACCTATTAAAAGAATTACTGTTGCTGATACGGTACAAGCGCTTTGACAGTTTGGGATTTGTTAAACAGGGTTAATGAAGGACTCATTGCTTGAGAAGTGCTATACAGGGAATAGGCTATAGTGAAGATTAGAAAAATCCCACAACAATGATTATGAAGATATTTTGGAATAGAACCCTTAAGAATCAATTTGGGTTACATATTTAATTTTGTACAATAACAAAACCCAAAGCTGTAAATTAAAGCTCACCAGTCCCCAAACACATTTCCTCTATCTAGCCAAAGTCACCCTGAAAGATGATATAGAGCAAACTAGCTTATTTATAGTGAAAGACATTTCAGTAGTTTCAGAATATAATCTTACTTGGTTTGCTCTCCTACTACATCCAGATTGCACTTCCTTACAGCATCAGCTTTATTTTTGTAAATTAAGTTGTCCAGTCAACTCTAAAATTATTTTTTAGTAGTAACATCTGGTTCTCGGTTTGTCACTTCCTCAGCTCTGATACTGTCCTTTACTGAAGTTATTACTAACTTAAGCAGTTACATACAAAGCAATGCATAGTCAAGTTTTTGCTAAAAAAAAACTCCAACACCTTAGTAGGTTTTGCCTTTCATACATCAATGTACACATATTTAGCAGCCAAGGTGACAAAGATAGAGATATACACCATAAATATATACGGAGCTACACATTTTAGATCTTCTGCCAGACATCAAACCTAAAGAATGAAAAAAAAACCCAAACCCCCATATTCTACCTATAGCAAATGAGTAATGAAAGTCTGATACTATGTTTGCAAAAAAATATGTTGCATCTACGATCCAAACATTTCTTCGTCTTCTGTGCTTAGCAGTGAATAACGGAGTATCTTTGTGCTACACCAGTGCCTAGTTGGCATGGCAGCCCACAGGGACTAGAGACAGCTGGGCAAAGGATTAATTTCTGCCAGCTTCTTCCAGCCAAAGCCCTGGCTCAGAATACTTCCTTCCTTGTGTTGTCTACTGTGATGTTTCTCCTTAGTGTATAGTGATAAGGATCTTTCAGCTAAAGTTATTAAAAAAGAAAAAAAATCTGGCAGGTACAAATACTGTTCTTTGTTAAGTGATTAGCAGCATGTATAAAAAACATTGTGTATACAAACGGATGTACTGGAGAGGCTAACTACTGTATAAACAGCTCTTGAGAGAAGCAAAAAGTTACTTGTATCTGGCATGCATCACTGCTGCTGCTTTATGCTAGAATTCACCAGTGGAGATTTGAGTAGCTCCAGATAGCTTGCAATGTGTGATTTGGTAGAAAACCATAGAAAAGTCCCTCAAGACATAACACTGTATTTCAAATATAGCAGAACTTAAATCTCAAACCACAAGTGCTCAATTGCACAAGCTTAAATTTAGTCTCATCATCTTTGAAAAGGTATTTGAATGGAATGAACTAAATGCATCAGGTTTTGCAGGCTAATTGTCAGGGCTTTGAGGATACCATTAACCCTGACTGCACCTGCCCATCCGCCTGGGACTTCCCCCACCTGCCCAAGGCTGAAGACCTTGTTTCCAGCCCCCCAGACTTCTGGGGCTGTTAACCTCTGCTCCAGTAGTGCTGCAGCTAGGTCATTTTCCAGTGCCCCACCTCTCTGCCCAGCCAATCCCCAAAGATGCACTTGATACCTGGGGACTAGGGCTGCCCCAGTGCCTCCTGGCCACTTCTGGATGGAATGGTGGACAGGCCCCGATTGCCAGAGCCTATCTTGCCACTCCCAGTGGGGAGTCCCCTCAGGATCCTGGGTCCTGCATTCCTAAAGCAGCACCTGGCCATTGTTTCTCCCTGACATGTATGGTGTGTGTACTTCATCTTTCCTTCTCTCTACTGGCATTTCTTAAATCCTCTGCACTCAATGAACTGAAACATGGATGCTGGTGTGTTCCTCTCTTTTTGAACTTGTGAGAATTTGTATTTACTTTCTTTTACTCTACTGAATTAATTACAAGTTTTTCTAGACAACTGGCCAGCATGACCAAGTGCAGCATACATATGGGTACTTCATAGCTCCCTGGTCATTCAAGTGAAATCCAAGTGCAAGCGAAACAAATTCTATGCTCAATGCAACTACTTTTGCAGATCAATATTATGAGGTCATAAAAAATAATTAATTAGAACACCAGCTAAAACAATTATGAGCTGGAACATCTGTCCAAATGAAGTATCTACCAGTAGATATCTGGTAGTTATCCATAGGTATGTAAATTATTTAATTGTAAACGTAGGCTTATAAAAGGAGACTCCCATTAAAGTCTATATGCATTCACTGGACTTACACAGACTGAGAAATTTTGTTATCTATTTTCTGACAGAAAAAGTAGTTTGTGAAAAAGCAATTCTTGTTCACCCTGTTTTTCAGAAAAAAATTCTGGCATACTCCTCACACTTCTGGATTCAACTCCTCAGGCAGACACTCTGATTGAAAGCTTAGGGTGCTTTCCAGCTTTTTCTTCAAGGCCAGGTTTGAGACCAGTGACTAATATATACTCATGAATATATAAATACTTCACTGATTTTACTACATGTTATAAGGAAATGTTAAAAGTTCCTGATGGAGACAATGAATTCTGTTGAAAACAAAATAACATTTGCTTTCAGGCAGGTGGGATTTTGAAGCTCCAATGCTTTTTCTATGACTGTATGTATGTTCATTAATTTAAAAATGAACTGTGCTGTGCTACTGTCAGAATGAGCTATGCTTTGGCATCTGAAAACCTCATCTACACATGTATTTATTTTCTAGCATTAAGACCAAATAAACTGTGCAGAACATATGCTATAAATTCCAGTACTATTGTTTTACAAATAATTTACTGTCATGGTTTAAGCCTGGCCGATAACTCAAAACCACTCAGCCGCTCGTTAACTCCCCCCCGACCCCTTCTTCCTTACACCGCTTCTGGAGGGATGGGGAGGAGAATTGCAAGAATGTAACTCCCACAGGTTGAGATAAGAGCAGTCCAGTAACTAAGATATAACACAAAACCACTGCTGCTACCACCAACACTAATAATAGTAAGGGAAATAACAAGGGAAGAGAATACAACCACTCACCACCTGCCGACTGGTATCCAGCCTGACCCTAGCAGCAATCTAGCCCTTCCAGTTAACTGCCATCAGTTTATATACTGGGAAAGAACTGTCATGGTTTAAGCCCAGCCGGTAAATCAGAACCATGCAGCCGCTCGCTCACTGCCTACATCACCTGGGATTTCCGGGCGGTCTCCCATCCAAGTACTAACTGAGCCTGACTCTGCTCTACACCACATATAGGGCTAATAAAGGGTGAGCGGGTCCTACTGATCACTCCTTGGCTATCCAGTCTGCGGATCAGCCTATGCATGGGAAACAGGGAGTCTTGGTTGGTGTGATATTGCCGACGGTGCATTGTTGTGGTTGCGACTGGCACTCATTTTTCTTCGACCTTCAGCAAACCAGACATGCCATGTTGTGGTATGGAATACCTTTTTGCTTAGTTTGGGTCACGTGTCCTGTCTCTGCTTCCTCCTGGCTTCCCCTCCTTCTTGAGAGAGCATGAGACTCAGAAAGTCCTTGGTCAGAGTAACATGACTGAGCAGCAACTGAAAACATTGGTGTTATCAGCACTGTTCCCAGGCTGAAAGTCAAAACCACAGCACTGCACCAACTACTAAGAAGGAAAAAAAATGACTGCTACTGCTGACCCAGGACACTTACAGAGAATGTCTCCATATTTTGAATACAAGAGGTATAAACTGTATTGAAAAAAAAAAAAAAAAAAAAAACCAAACCAACAAAAACCCACCCGACCAAAAAAAATCCACACACCTCTTATTTGAAAATTACAGAACAGTTATATGAGTGTGACTTAAATTATGATTCTGTGGGAGTTTGTGGGGGTGGGGCATGTTTGGCTTTTCTTGGTTGTCTCTTAAACCATTTATTCTTAGTTTCTAGTGTCTCACTCAAAGCTGTATAACAGGTCAATGATAACAGATATGTATTGGTACACTATTTAATACATAAACCAGATGCAGGATATTATTGAAATGGTAGCATACACAACAGATGAAACTTTAGCACTTGAACGGTGTGTAAGAAGCAAATAGGGGAATCTTTGTTTAGGGATTTTTGTTTGGTTTTTTGAGTAAACTTAATTTTACAAAATTAAGCTTACTTTAAAAGAATATTATTTAAACAGAAATACGCAAAGCTACAGACTCCTCTATTATTACTGGAAGTGGTCAAGGCAAAATTAGATGGGGCTTTAAGAAACCTTGTCTAGTAGAATGTGTCCCAGCCCATAGCAAGGTGTTTGAAAGTGGATGATCTTTAAGGTCCCTTCCAACCCAAACCCTTCTATGATTCTATGATTCTGTGTTTATCACACATATGGATCCATATGAAAGTAGCATGAAATTATTTTTATTTTGTTGGATTTGAAATCTGTTGGGCAGAATTTGACCTCTGAGGTAATGAGAGCTTTTTAACATACTTATTTCACATACCCAAAAATGAACCAGTACTTTAGGAGAATTATGTAGGAAATCAAGGAAATCTAATAAATAAATAAATACATACATAAATAAATTCTTCAGCCTTGTGAAGGGAGAATAAAAAATAGAGTCATGCCAGGAAAATGTTATGCTATTGGACAAAACAAAGATCATGTCCAAACGAAATACAGGTGTGAACACAGGTTGAGGCATGGGATTTCAGTACCTTGGACAACTGCTCAGGTCTGACTGAAAGTGACAACATATACAGGGGGGAGGAAATTAATTTAAAGGTACTAACAATCATATATATGCTTTTTAAGGAAAGATGATAAAACAAAACAAAACAACAAAAACTCATTAAGAAAGGGTTGTGGGGGTTTTGGGTTTTGTTTGTTTTTGTTTTTTTGCTGCTGCTTCAAAATATGACCTCAAGATTACTAGAAATACAGGAAGGAACCAAAATTCATTTTCTTTACCCTCTCCTTTTTCACACTTTGCTAGTCCCTTCACAGGGATTCCCTAGATTCACAGCATCGTAAGTGCTTAACAATATTGTTGTTAGAGGTTGAATTGTGAATCTTACACTGCTTTCTGGAGTCACACAGAGAAGTTGAATGTTAGGCTGTAAATGTCACTGTCCTGGGTTCAGCAGTAGCAGTCATTATTCTCTTTCCTGGTAGCTGGTGCAGTGCTGTGTTTTGACTTTCAGGCTGGGAACAGAGCTGATAATAATGATGTTTTGATTTGGCCAAGGACTTGGTGAGCCTCATGCTCTGCCAGGGAGGAAGGGAAGCTGGGAGGAAACAGAGACAGGACACCTGACCCAAGCTGACCAAAGAAGTATTATATACCACAGCACGTCATGCCCAGGATGTAACTGCGAGTTACCTGGAAGGGCTAGGTGAACTGCAGGGTTGGAGGAGGTATCAGTCGGTGCTTGGTCAGGCTGGGGGGATGAGTTATCGGTCGCCTGGTGATGAGGTGTTGCATTCTCTTCCCTTGTTATTTCCTTTATCATTACTATTATTGGTGGTAGCAGTAGTGATTTGTGTTCTACCTTAGTTACTAAACTGTTCTTATCTCAACCCGTGGGAGTTGCATTCTTTTTGATTCTCCTCTCCATCCCCCCAGGAGTAATGGGAGGGCAAGAAGGGGGGAGTGAGTGAAAAGCTGTCTGGCTGGGTTTAAACCATGACAGTCACCTAAGATTTATATAGATAACTTGTGACGATCAAAACCTTGTTAAGGGTAAATATGAACACAAAAGGGTACCAAGAATTTATTCATGGTCTAAATAATTTTTTCTGACATTGCATTCAAATGTTCTAATATTAAAGCATTTTCACTGGTGTTATACTCACCTGCCTCCCCCTACCTCCCCACCACATCCCTGACCCTCTGGATCCTACAGTTGACAGTTCCAGTTTTCCCCAGGAACAGAGGGGTAGGGGAATATTTTATTCAACCATCAGTGTCCTTCAGTTTTTTCAACAGGTGGGTTCCCTTCCTCTTCTGGCTTGGATCAGTTTTTACGTATAGTCCCATCTGCATCTTCTCTTTCCTCCTACTCAAAGGAAAGGGGTGAAATCTTCTCACAGTCCCCATGACCCCACTGGACTGTTTGTCCTACAGGGATGACCTTGGGCTTTGAGTCCCTTCCCTCTTACAGCACACGCAGAACTGAAGATCAAATGGGTTGCCATGCATATTCATGTTTCCATAGGCAGAGACATCAAAGAATCAAAGAATAGTTAGGGTTGGAAAGGACCTTAAGATCATCTAGTTTCAACCCCCCTGCCATGGGCAGGGACACTTCACATTAAAAGATGTCACCCAAGGCTCTGTCTAACCTGGCCTTGAACACCACCAGGGATGGAGCATTGGCAACTTCCCTGGCCAACCCGTTCCAGTGCCTCATCACCCTTACAGTAAAGAACTTTCTCCTTATATACAATCTAAACTTACCCTGTTTAAGATTTAACCTGTTACCCCTTGCCCTAGCTCTACAGTCCCTAATGAAGAGTGCCTCCCTAGTATCCTTATAGGCCCCCTTCAGATACTGGAAGGGTGCTATGAGTCATCATGTAGTTGTATTAAAGTGAGGCACACATCTATGTCCATGTGCTCCTGACTCTGAATTTTGGGGGTGGGAAGCGTGAATCTGGTGTTATAAGAGAGAACCATAAGAGAACAGGGTGATAGCAAAATCCCCAAAGAATACAAATGAAAATTATAAAAGGCCAATTCCAGCTGAGTAAAAAAAAAACAAAACCAGCCACCCTGAAGACTAAGTAGAAACAGACTACAGGCACAGTGAAGAGAATAAAGTATTTATTATATGCAACATAAGTAAAATAAACCATACAGGGGAAAGGAGATAAGAAGTTATTTATGTGTGTCCTGGGTTCAGCTATGTACATGACAATATATATCTCAGCTATGGATGTCATTCCTGATCAATTCTTTTACTAACCAAAACCAGTAGCAACTCTGTGGAATCGTTTCTTTTTCTACTCATCCCTTTTGATTATTGCAGACTTGACAATATGTAAAGTACATTTTTTATTTTATAACGGTTCTAAATAGATTAGAAATTTAAGAAGAAATGGATGTGTTTGTTTACCTTCTGTTCCAAACTTACCACAGAAAAAGGTGATTGATATTGCATCATAAAATGTACAATATATACTGTATAAAATGAGGTATATGTAATACCTTCTGTATGTAAAGACATAATATTTTAGAGGGGATTGATTTAGGAATGAGGACTTGTGGCCTGTAAAAGGGAGTATGTTATAAAAGAAATATGGGAACAAGTAGAGGTTAATGAAACTGACAGATATATTACTAGCATAAGTTTAAGCCTGGAAAGAAAACATGTAAGACAGAACAAAATCCTTAAGCAGCCTGAAGACTTAAGTGAAAAGATATTTTGAACACTGTTGACATGAAATAGGCCTTAAAATAAGGCAAGACTATATGAAAATATGATCCCAGCTGCTTATTGTCTGTTTTTATAAGAAGTGGTTAAAAGTAAACTAATGCTGTATGCAGTTGATCATGAACTTTTACCATGTCACTCTATAGTGACTTTACGGCTCCAACTTCACTGGAAAACACGGATTGCTGAACAAAGTAATTCTGAGGTTTTTAGTTTTGTTTTGTTTCAAGAGAAAACTAAGTGAACTGAAGGACATACAAATGCAATGACATCACTCAGTGGTTTAATATAAAGGCATTAGACATATTATACCATGAAATATGACAACTACCTAAATCAGCAACCCCACCAATATGCTCTGTGGAAAAAACACACTGTGACTTCAGTTCCTGAGGATAAAATAGCAAGATCGTATCTAACAAAATGGCATCATAATATCTGAATTTAAGGCTTCTCACAGAGGAAAAGCTTTCAGAAGACAGAAGCTTTTTTTCACTGCTGTTATGTTAGCCTAGATATGACTAATTTCTTTCAACTTCTTGAATCAGATAAAAGAAAAAACCCAGTAGAGCAGGAGGTTTTGTTATGTGGGGCCATTTGGAGGCAAGTTCTTCAAGGTACTTTTTAATTGTGAAATTAAATGACATTTACATTATGACATTTACAGATGACAGTTACAGGGAAAGACTCACTGACAGGTGCTTCATTCAGAGGTAAATATTTTTTTTAATAACTTAAATTTTAAATTTTCTGGTGCTCTTGTAGTTGTCAGTTTACATACTGGTCTGATACTTTCATTCATATCAGTGAGGTGAATACAAGTTTAGGAGGTAACTAGAATTGCATCTTTTTAATAATTCTCACTATGATAAAGTACTTGCAAAGGAATTTTAGCCTGTAGTTACAAATGTGAAAAAGGAGAAAGAGAACTACTTCGTCTTTCCCACGATTGGGCTGTTATTTTAACACTCTTGCAGCTAATACTTAAAGCTACTAATTTAGTCTTCCATCTTACTCTACACATTTTGGAAAGTATTGTTAATGGAAATTACTTCCTGGATCCCTTTTCAATGAAGAGGTTGCTCAACCAGCCAGATACAAAATGGGAAGAGATGATAAGATGGCCATGTGATGGAGGTGTTCAGCTCAAATTTAGAAAACAGCAGCTCAACAAATTCTGATTGGGAAAACAAGCTAATTACAACCTAATTTTGAACTAAGATGCGAGTTACTACTTTTCAGTACAAAATACTTCTTAGAGCTTGGTTTCAAACTAATGCTGGAAAGAAGCCTTATGCAAGGATTCTTTTGATATTAAGACACTGCATTCCAGAATACACACAATATTAATGTTTGTTTAAGAGATGTGTTAAAACCCAAGCATATTCCATCTTTACCTCTTTCCTTCTGGGTTTCATAAGTATACCAGATAACAAGAAATAAAAAGGGGGGGAGGGGGGAAGTAATGAAAAAATATGATGAAAACAAGACAGATAATCCTTTTACTAAAGAATAGCAGTGCATTATATTACTCAGATAAATCACCATAGATAAAAAAAGAGCAAGATCACTGAACAAAGTCAGCTACGTCAGAAATTCTGTTAAACATTCAGAAAGATGGAGCTTCACAGAATCACAGAATCCCAAGGGTTGGAAGGGACCTCAAGAGATCATCTAGTCCAACCCCCCTGCAAGAGCAGGGTAACCTTGAGTAAATCACACAGGAACTTGTCCAGGCGGGCCTTGAATATCTCCAATGTAGGAGGCTCCACAACCCCCGTGGGCAACCTGTTCCAGTGTTCTGTCACTCTCACAGTAAAAAAGTTTTTCCTGATGTTCACTTGGAACCTCCTATGCTCCAGTTTACACCCATTGCCCCTTGTCCTAGCACTGGATATCACTGAAAAAAGCCTAGCTCCATCATCCTGACACCCACTCGTTACATATTTGTAAACACTGATGAGGTCACCCCTCAGTCTCCTCCAAACTATAGAGACCCAGCTCCCTCAGCATCTTCTCCTAAGGAAGATATTCCACTCCCTTAATCATCTTTGTGGCTCTGCGCTGGACTCTTTCAAGCAATTCCCTGTCCATCTTGAACTGAGGGGCCCAGAACTGGACACAATATTCCAGATGCAGCCTCACCAAGGCAGAGTAGAGGGGGAGGAGAACCTCTCTTGACCTACTAACCACACCCCTTCTAATACACCCTAGGATGCCATTGACGTTCTTGGCCACAAAGGCACATTGCTGGCTCATGGTCATCCTCCTATCCACCAGGACCCCCAGGTCCTTTTTCCCTTCACTACTTTCCAGCAGGTCAGTCCCCAGCCTGTACTGGTACATAGGGTTGTTCTTCCCCTGATGCAAGACTCTACACTTGCCCTTGTTGAATTCCATCAAATTTCTCACCGCCCAACTCTCCAGCGTATCCAGGTCTCGCTGAATGGCAGCACAGCCTTCTGGTGTGTCAGCCACTCCTCCCAGTTTAGTGTCATCAACGAACTTGCTGAGGGTACACTCGGTTCCCTCATCCAGGTCATTGATGAAAATATTAAACAGCAGTGGTCCCAGCACCGACCCCTGAGGCACTCCACTAGTCACAGACCTCCAGCTAGATTCTGCACCATTGACCACAACTCTCTGCCTTCTTCCCTTTAACCAGCTCTTGATCCACCTCACTACCTGACCATCAAGCCCACACTTCCTTAGCTTATCTATGAGGATGCTGTGGGAGACAGTTCTTTTAGTGGTTTTATAAGCACCTAAATGTTGATTTAGGACAGTAAATAGCTAAAATGAACATCTGTTTAAATCTAAAGTTATTTATAATCTAGTAGTGTACATAATCCATCTGAGGATGTTGATGCAAATGTTTATGAGACAAAACCAGTCTCACATCAAGTTTAGTGTGAACCTTACAACATCCTAAAACTTTGATATTGTAAAGCCAAGAGACGAATGAGGGAACTCAGAAATTTATAACATTAAGAGGTTTCAAACAAGGTTACAGTGTTTACAAATTACAACAGAAAACTACTGTATCTAATCAACTCTTTTTAAACCTCAGAAGGATTATTCTTCATTAAATCTTGCAATGCAAAAAAGCTTTGGAAGCTGCAGCAAAGTAGACCTCTTTCAGCAACTCAAGTTTATTCAATCAATTCTGTGATCGGGAACTTCAGTGCTTGTATTTTAATATCATTAGAGAATTTTTTTTTTTTTGTAATTTTAAGAAGAATTAAAATGCAGACCTAGTAAGAGTAAAGAACATTGATTTATTTTGTTTGTTTTTTTGACAAAAATATCACACACTCCTGACTTGTTCTCAGTTCATTTTTTTTCCCTACCTACAATGTCTTGAAATGCTGCCCTTAGTAAGAAGTAGCATCTTTATGTGATACTATGTTTCTGTGCCTTTGGCAAGGGAAATCTTTATGAGACTAATCTACTTTTGTCTGTCTAGATTTAGTTTTCTAGAGCTGTCTGTATGTGTGCAGATTTGCTTGAATTACTTTTTTATTGCTATTTTCTGATGTGTTACTTGTTTACTATATACAGGTATGTCGTACCAATGAGTTCTCTGGTGATCATGTAATAACAGGAAAGAAATACAACATTATTATTAGTTTCACATAATAGGAATAATAGTTCCGACAAAAGAACAATGCATTTCTTCTCATCACCAGTATTGTAATGAAAGCTAAACTGATATGCAGAATATGAAGAATTAGCAAAAAAAAAGAAGAAAAATATTAATGGGTAAAGAATAAAAGACATGAGCATGCAAGTACGTGTGTAATAATATATGTATGAAAATATTAAACTGAACTCTGACTAATGTATAACATTCACATGTAGTTAATTGTTCTTGTAATGGAGCTTAACCAATGAGATTTTGAATAGACTTAGCAAAAGAAAATGTAGAATATCATAATATTAAATTATTATATTTCTCTTGTTCTAAATGTATGTTTTTTATTATACTTATGACATCATCTCTCTTCCTCAGATAAGTAAAAATTCAGTGTTGCCACATACTTCTTGGTTAATATTAGTATATTTAATCGATAGTGGACTGTCTCATATGCATAAGCACGTGCTCGGTAAAAGCTTCAGCCACTATGTATAAAAGCTGTGCTCCAGTATGCACATCAGAAGAGACGTATATCAGTGTTCATATTTCAAACTAACTTTGAGTAGTGCTTACTTGTGAGATTAAGCAAGCTGGAAACATATGATATGGGAGAACAGAGTCATTAAAATATCTGTAAAAGCAGCTTCAGTTACCATAAGGAAAATGTAAACCACAGATCATTTTGCATTACCAAGAAATAGACAAGAGCTTAATCCTTACTTTGACAATAATTAATTCTGAAGTTCCTCATAGAATCATAGAATAGTTAGGGTTGTAAAGGACCTTAAGATCATCAAGTTCCAACCCCCTGCCATGGGCAGGGACACTTCGCTCTAAACCATATCACCCAAGGCCTCATCCAATCTGGCCTTGAACACTGCCAGGGATGAAGCATTCACAACCTCCTTGGGCAACCTATTCCAGTGCCTCACCACCCTAACAGGAAAGAATTTCCTCCTTATATCCAATCTAAACTTCCCCTGTTTAAGTTTTAACCCATTACCCCTTATCCTATCACTACATCAAATCTGTTTCAACACATAGCTTGAGAGAGGACACCTGCAACACCGGAGCGGAGCAGGGAGAGATCAGCATCCAGGAGCCTCACGTCAGAGTGACAAGAGCAACTGAGAAGGAAGCCTTAAGTCCTCCATAGGACTAGCCCAGGAGCCGGCAGCTCAGCTCCCGCGAGGAGCTGACTCACCGGGGGCGGAGCCAGGAGGCTCGGTGGCACCAGCTGTGAGTGGTTAAAAAACCTACCCAGGGAGCACGGTGACCAGGAGCATGTTGAACAGAGCAGGCAAACAGAGCAGGTCGAGGCAGTTTGCATGGCAGTTCGCGCGAGCAGGTGAGCGGGCAGGTGAGCGGGCAGGTGAGCAGGCTAACCACCTCATCAAGAGGGCTCGCCTGGAGCGCAGGAGGAGGAAAGAGTGCTGTTTGTGTGGAGAGACATAGACGGATTGATTGATCAGATAGATCATGGTTGTAACACGATTAAAAGCTGTAGTGAGTAATAATGTGGGTATCCAGACTGAGCCTTTCTGCAGACGTGCGGCCGCGCAGGTCTCTGGCTGCAGCGAATGCCTTGGCCTGGCGCTTGTATTGGAGGGAGCCAGTGGCACTGCTTGTGTTCACTGTGAGCAAATAAGTGATCTGCTCAGGCAGGTGGTTGAACTGAGGGAGGAGGTAGACAGGTTGAGAGCCATCAGAGAATGCGAAAGGGAAATAGATTGGTGGAGCCACACCCTGAGGCAAGGGCAGAGGGAAGTGGTTGAACAAGTCATGGATCCCCTTCCCTCCTACCATCAGACAGAAGGAGAGAACCTAAGGGACAAGGATGTATGGAGGGTGGTTCCTCCTCGGAGAGGTAAGCGAAAACCCTCACAATCCCTTCCTCCCTCCCAGTTGCCCTTGAATAACAGGTATGAGGTCTTGGAACTACAGGCCCAGGTAAATGGAGATGGAGAGGTAAATCTATCTAGTGAGTCACCTAGGGCTTGCCACTCACCCCCATGCCTTAGAACTTCACCAACCAAGAAGAAAAGAAGAGTAATTGTGGTGGGTGACTCCCTTATGAGGGGAACAGAAGGGCCTATTTGTCAACCGGATCCATCCCATAGGGAAGTCTGCTGCCTACCTGGGGCTCAGATTAGAGATGTTAAAAAGAAACTCTCTGATCTGGTGCAGCCCTCTGACTACTATCCGCTGCTGGTTTTTCAGCTCGGTGGTGATGAAATTATTACAAGAAGGGCAAGGGCAATGAAGAGAGACTTCAGAGCCCTGGGACGGCTGGTTAAAGGGTCTGGTGCACAAGTGGTGTTTGCCTCTATACCTGTTATAAGCAAGTGTGAAGAGATAAATAGGAAGAGTCTTCAGATGAATGTATGGCTACGTGACTGGTGCCAAAGGCAGGGGTTTGGGTTTTTCAACCACGGGCTGCTGTATGCGACACCTGATTTGCTGGTGGCAAGTGGGATACACCAGTCCCAAAGAGGGAAAAGAGTTTGGGGGCAGGAGTTAGCAGGGCTTATTGACAGGGCTTTAAACTAGATATGAAGGGGGGAGGGGATTTATCTGGGCCTGTTAGGGACAAGCCCATGAGAAACATGCTAGGGCTTAACGGATGGCGGACTAGGGAGGACTATTGTTCTAGTATTAATGAAGACCAGAAGGCTTCCTGCCTCCCGAGGGAGCCATCAACATGCTCTGCTCACTCCCTGAAATGCCTGTACACCAATGCACGCAGCATGGGGAATAAACAGGAGGAGTTAGAAGTCTGTGTGCAGTCTAAAGGCTATGATCTAGTGGCAATTACAGAGACATGGTGGGACAGCTCACATGACTGGAATGTGGTCATGGATGGCTATGTCCTTTTTAGGAAAGATAGGTCAGCAAAGCGAGGTGGTGGAGTTGCTCTTTGTGTGAGAGAGCAACTGGATTGTATTGAGTTCTGTCCGGGGCCAGATGAGGAGCAAGTGGAATGTCTGTGGGTACGAATTAAAGGACAGACTGGTACGGGTGATACAGTTGTGGGGGTCTATTATAGATCTTCTGATCAGGATGAAGGAGTTGATGAGGCTTTCTACAGGCAACTGGAAGTAGCCTTGCGACTACATGCCTTAGTCCTCACGGGGGATTTTAACTATCCCGATATTTGCTGGAAGACTCACACAGCCAATCATTCACAGTCTAGGAGGTTCCTCCAGTGCATTGATGATAACTTCTTAGTGCAAATGGTGGACAAACCAACTAGGAGAGGAGCACTGCTAGATTTAGTACTCACCAGCAAGGAGGGTTTGGTTGAAGGGGTGGTGATCAATGGCAGCCTTGGCTGCAGTGACCATGAGATGGTGGAGTTTAGGATCCTGTGTGGGAGGAATAGAATACCTAGCAAGACCACAGTTCTAGATTTCCGAAGGGCCAACTTTGGCCTGTTCAATCAACTGCTAAGAGAAGTCTCATGGGAAAGAGTACTAGGCGGTAAAGGGGCTCAAGATAGTTGGTCAGCATTCAAGGACCGCTTCTTCCAAGCTCAGGATCTGAGCGTCCCAATGGTCAGGAAATCAAGTAAGGGAGCTAGGAGACCAGCGTGGTTAAACAAGGAGCTGCTGGGCAAACTCAAGTGGAAAAGGAGAATCTATAGATTATGGAAAGAGGGGCTGGCCACTTGGGAGGAATATAGAACAGTTGTTAGAGGATGTAGGGAGGCAGTTAGGACAGCTAAGGCCTCCTTGGAACTTAATCTTGCTAGTCGGGTTAAGGACAATAGAAAGGGCTTCTTCAAATACATAGCGGATAAAACTAACACAACAGGCAATATAGGCCTACTCCTGAACGAGGTGGGTGCCCTGGAGACAGAGGATATAAAGAAGGCAAAGGTGCTGAATGCCTTCTTTGCCTCTGTCTTTACTCCTGCAGGCTCTCCCCGGGGGCCCCAGATTCCTATTGCCCCAGAAGGAGTCAGGACAAAGGAGGAGTTTGCTTTGGTAGATGAGGATTAGGTTAGGGATCAGCTATGCAATCTGGACATCTATAAATCGATGGGTCCAGATGGAATGCACCCACGGGTGCTGAGGGAGCTGGTGGAGGTCATTGCTAGGCCACTCTCCATCATCTTTGGTAAGTCGTGGGAAACGGGAGAGGTGCCTGAGGATTGGAGGATGGCAAATGTCACACGAGTCTATAAGAAGGGCAAGAAGGAGGACCCGGGTAATTATAGACCGGTCAGCCTTTACCTCCGTCCCTGGAAAGGTGATGGAACAACTTATTCTTGACTCCATTTCTAGGCATATCAAGGATGAGGGGGTTATTAAGAACAGCCAACATGGTTTTATGAGGGGGAAGTCATGTTTGACCAACCTTATAGCCTTCTATGAGGAAGTGACTAGGTGGAGGGATGATGGTAGAGCAGTAGATGTGGTTTTTCTTGATTTCAGTAAGGCATTTGATACTGTCTCCCACAGCATTCTCATAGATAAGCTAAGGAAGTGTGGGCTTGAGGATCAGGTAGTGAGGTGGATCAAGAACTGGTTGGAAGGAAGAAGGCAGAGAGTTGTGGTCAATGGTGCAGAATCTAGCTGGAGGTCTGTGACTAGTGGAGTGCCTCAGGGGTCGGTGCTGGGACCACTGCAGTTTAATATTTTTATCAATGATCTGGATGAGGGAACCGAGTGTACTCTCAGCAAGTTTGCTGATGACACTAAACTGGGAGGAGTGGCTGACACACCAGAAGGCTGTGCTGCCATTCAGCGAGACCTGGATACGCTGGAGAGTTGGGCGGTGAGAAATTTGATGGAATTCAACAAGGGCAAGTGTAGAGTCTTGCATCTGGGGAAGAACAACCCCATGTACCAGTACAGGCTGACCTGCTGGAAAGTAGCGAAGGGGAAAGGGACCTGGGGGTCCTGGTGGATAGGAGGATGAACATGAGCCAGCAATGTGCCCTTGTGGCCAAGAGGGCAAATGGCATCCTAGGGTGCATTAGAAAGGGTGTGGTTAGTAGGTCAAGAGAGGTTCTTCTCCCCCTCTATTCTGCCTTGGTTGGGCCACATCTGGAATATTGCGTCCAGTTCTGGGCCCCTCAGTTCAAGAAGGACAGGGAATTGCTTGAAAGAGTCCAGCGCAGAGCCACAAAGATGATTAAGGGAGTGGAATATCTTCCTTAGGAGAAGATGCTGAGGGAGCTGGGTCTCTATAGTTTGGAGAAGATGAGACTGAGGGGTGACCTCATCAGTGTTTACAAATATGTAACGAGTGGGTGTCAGGATGATGGAGCTAGGCTTTTTTCAGTGATATCCAGTGTTAGGACAAGGGGCAATGGGTGTAAACTGGAGCATAGGAGGTTCCACGTTAACATCAGGAAGAACTTCTTTACTGTGAGAGTGACAGAACACTGGAACAGGTTGCCCACGGGGGTTGTGGAGCCTCCTACATTGGAGATATTCAAGGCCCGCCTGGACAAGTTCCTGTGTGATTTACTCTAGGTTACCCTGCTCTTGCAGGGGGGTTGGACTAGATGATCTCTTGAGGTCCCTTCCAACCCTTGGGATTCTGTGATTCTGTGATTTCAGTTACTTAAACTAAAGGAATAGTAAGAGTATAGATATGTTGAATATCACTGCAAACCATGTAAATACAAACCATAGAAACTGTATGCTTTTAAACAAGAGGAAGGAAGCAAAAGCTATGGAACTGATGAGGAAAATTCAAATAGAAAAAGAGGGTTATAAAAGTTGGAAACAAGGACAGGTGGCCTGGGAAAAATACAGTGATGTTGTCTGGGAAGCTAGGGACCAGGTTAGGAAAGCTAAAGCCCAGTTAGAATTAAACATGGCTAGGGATGTGAAAGATAAGAGGAAGGGATTCTGTAGGTGTGTAGTGAATAAAAAACATACTAGGGACAATGAAGGCCTCCCCTGGAAGCTCTCAGGAGTACTAGCTACACAGGATTTGGACAAGGCTAAGGTTCTGAATGACTTCTTTGCCTCCGTCTTCACTGGCAATGGCTCTGACCACACCATCCAAGTCTTGAAAGGCAGACACAGGCACTGTGAGAATGAAGACCTTGGGCCCACTGTAGGAGAGGAATTGGTTCGAGATGATCTTAAGAACCTGAACATGCACAAGTCCATGGGACCTGATGAAATCCATCCACGGGTCCTGAAGGAGATGGTAAATGAAGTTGCTAAGCCGCTGGCCATCATATTTGAAAAATCATGGCAGTCAGGTGAAGTTCCCGACGACTGGAAAAAGGGAAATATAACCCCATTTTCAAGAAGGAGGAAATGGATGACCCTGGGAATTACAGACCAGTCAGTCTCACCTCTGTGCCTGGCAAAATCTTGGAGCAGATTCTCCTGGAAGGCATTTTAAGGCACATGAAAAACAACAAGGTGCTTGGTGACAGCCAGCATGGCTTCACTAGGGGGAAATCCTACCTGACCAATTTGGTGGACTTCTATGATGGAGCTATAGAACTGATGGACAGGGATAGAGAGTTGATGTCATCTACCTGGACTTGTTCAATGCATTCGACACTGTCCCAAATGGCACCCTTTTCTCTAAATTGGAGAGACATCAGTTTGATAGGTGGACCACTCAGTCGACAAAGAACTGGCTGGATGGCCACACACAAAGAGTTGTAGTCAATGGCTCAATATCTGGCTGGAAAACAGTAACGAGTGGTGTCCCTCAGGGATCGGTGTTGGGACCAGTCTTTGTCACTGACATGGACAGTGGGATTGAGTGCACCCTCAGCAAGTTTGCCGGTGACACCAAGCTGTGCGGTTCAGTTGATACACTGGAGGGAAGGAATGCCATCCAGAGGGACCTTGACACTCTTGTATGATGAGGTGATGCCAACCTTATGAAGTTTAACCATGACAAGTGCAAGGTCCTACACCTGGGTCGGAGCAATCCCGGGCACAGCTACACGTTGGGCAGAGAAGAGATTCAGAGCAATCCTGCGGAGAAGGACTTGGGGGTGTTGGTTGATGAGAAAATGAATATGAGCCAGAAGGGTGCACTCACAGCCCAGAAAGCCGACCATATCCTGGGCTGCATTGAAAGGAGCATGACCAGCAGGTCGAAGGAGGTGATCCTGCCCCTCTGCTCTGCTCTCATGAGACCTCACCTGGAGTATTGTGTGCAGTTCTGGTGTCCTCAACATAAAAAGGACATGGAACTGTTGGAACAAGTCCAGAGGAGGGCAACGAGGATGATCAGGGGACTGGAGCACCTCTCATATGAAGATAGGATGAGAAAGTTGTGTCTGTTCAGCCTGAAGAAGAGAAGGCTGCGTGGAGACCTCAGAGCAGCCTTCCAGTATCTGAAGGGGGCCTATAGGGATGCTGGGGAGGGACTCTTCTTTAGGGACCATACTGGTAGCACAAGGGGTAATGGCTTAAAGCTTAAACAGGAGAAGTTTAGATTGGATATAAGGAAGAAATTCTTTCCTGTTAGGGTGGTGAGGCACTGGAATGGGTTGCCCAGGGAGGTTGTGAATGCTCCATCCCTGGAATTGTTCAAAGCCAGGTTGGATGAAGCCTTGGATGAGATGGTTTAGTGTGAGGTGTCCCTGCCCATGGCAGGGGGTTTGGAACTTGATGATCTTAAGGTCCTTTCCAACCCTAACTATTCTACGATTCTATGATTGAATTAAGGCTGAAAAATGTGTCATACAAGCTCTGGAGTGATAGCAATATCTGATTTAAGAAGTAATCACACCTTATTTTATTGAGGGGAGGAGGCGAGGAAGTTAATTTTGCTCAGTATACTGTTTTCAACAGTGAGTACCAGAGGATGCCTATGGAAGAGTACGGGAACACAGAAACCGTATGGTAATAATCACACAGAGTGTTCTCTCAACATTCAACAGCTTGAGGTTTTCTGAGTCAGAAATGGCATTTTTATAATAAGCCTCAGTGGATTTTTTTCATCAGCTTGTTTCCTTCCAAATCCAAGTAAGATTTAATGTTCACAACACCTTAGGGAGCTCCACATCTATTAAATTATACGAGAAAAACTACTGGCTTTGGTAGAGGATTTTTAGTTGTTTTTTTGAGGGTTTTGCATTTTCCAATCGGTAGATCAATCTTCTGCTAGAAGAGAATTTGATTAACTGATCCTTGTTTTCTTTCTATTTGACAGTTATAATTTTTGAGATCTCTAGGTAATCTTAGTTCAGTTATTTATTTTCCAAGCTTAGTTTAGTAGCCTATTTCATCATGACTCCTACTGAAGCCTTTCTACATTTTGATCGTCCTTGTCACTCATGAGGGATTTCCAAGCTTAGCATTATAAGATGGCAGAACCAAATCTACACTCAGCATTCAAGGCAGAGATACAGCTTGAGTTTATATACTTTTGTTGTACATTTTATTCTCTTTTCGTTTTGTAAAATTCAATACATAATGAAGATAACATTTGAAAATACTGAACAATAGTAGAAGAACGTTGTTAGAAGGTTCTGGATACTGTGTAAGCAAGTAAAGATGTACAATACAGTTAAACCCCATAATTTTCACATAGTCATAATCTGATCTAGCAGCCAGTATCAGCAGCCAAAAATAAAACGAGTCAAACAGACAGGTTTCAAGTATTTTCATACTAAAATCACTAATAGTAAAGACTCCTTTACTTAAAAGGGAAGAAAAAATTAAGTTGTTTGAAGACAGCTCTGAGGAAAGTACAATCTTCTGAAATAGTCCCAAAAGTTACTAGTGGAAAATGAATGTCATTTATGCATAACAACTCAATTTTTGTTACATGATACATCCAAGATGGTAATGGACCACAACTGCGTAGTAAAATAATTGTAAAATAATTTATGTACAATTCAGAAACACAGTCTGAGATTCACCTTGATGAATGTAATAGGTTAGATAGTAGGTATTTTCAGCTAAGCAAGGCACCATACAGTTCATCTATACTTTTTTCATTAATTACACCTGGGATAGAACACTGGATGCTGAGGTTATTTGTGCAAAATTATCCTGAGGAGCAGACTAGCCTTCCCAGCAGCCACTGCTTCATATCTTAACAGTCTTTTGCTGCATCCAAGAGATAACCTTGTAAGCATGAGACGCAAATACTATTTAGAATGTTGTTTTCAGTTGAATGAGACAAAAACATGAGGAAATTTCACAGCCCACCAAAAAATAAGTTTATGACCTCATACCATGAGGCTGCATAAAGCTGTGTGCATTTGAGAACCAGTGGACCTCCCTTGAGAGTGTTGAAGAATTATGTTGGATAGAGTCATCTATGCTTGATATACATAAACAGTGTCTATCTGAAGCCAGACAACAAATGTCCAGCTCTCTTCCTAAGGGAATTATTTGACTGCCTACAGAAGTAAACCTGGGAGTAAATTATCTTGGCCCACACTGGAGACAGAAATGGGGAATAAGACAGATTTATAAAATAAGGCATTGTCAATGGAAAGTATAAACATTTTCATAAGTTCCTAATATTAGATAGCACCCTAACATATTCCCTGAAGTGTCAAATGTATTGCTCAGTACAAGTGGCAATTTGCTTCCTTAACTCAGGTTTGTGTCTAGGGTGAGTAGCTCAAACATAGTGTCTAACATTAAACAAACCAAACCCCTACTGCCTATCCCATTTACTGCCTATCCCATTTACTGCCTATTACTTACAATATCCTAAGAAATAAATTGGTGATAGAAAAATTATTATGCCTGAAAACAGGACACTGATATCAGTATTTGTTCCATATGTACTGCTTTTAAATGGAAGACCAGTCCCAATAACTTCTACCTTGTTGTCTTTGAACATATTGTTATACAATATTATAGATGTAATTGCACGGGTTTTGGTCAGACCAGTTATTGTAGATTTTCTAAGAAACATCAGAAAATTCTCATTGCAATCCTGAATAACAGACATTAAGTAAACAGGAAATAACACTGTCTCTTAATGGGAAATAATGATCATATTCAATTCTGCCACCACAAATGGCTAATTTGGAATCACATAATTTTTTCATTTCAAATAAATATGTATCTTGAAGGGATTCATGTCATTTCCATTAAACACTGAGGAAGTGTGTTAAGAAAGGCACTGGTATAGCCTTTTTTGCCAGCAAAGCTCAGACATGCAAAAATCACAGCAAGCTAAGTCTGAGTGCAAGCAGTTGTTGCTGTCAGAACTGGTGGGATTAATCTTTGTTACATCCAAATTGGTTTCTTAAACATTATTTGTGTTACACTTGACTGAAGAAGCTACACTTTTATCATCATTTTGTAAGAGCAACCTGAAACAGGCTGTTATTTTGCATAGTGATGTATGATATGAGCAATGACAAAATAAGTGAGGTAGATCCTTGTTCACTTACATGCTCTGATTACTGAAAAATTGAATTATGACAGTGAAAACAATAAGTTGAACATACAGAAGGAAAAGAGCTTTTAACTCTTTAGATCAAATTGTATCACTTGCAACATTCATTGAGAAAGGTCTCACTGAAAAAACACATTCAGGGACACAATTTTGCTCACAAAATCTTAATAAGTAATCAAGACAAAATCAGTTTTCTCTCTCACCTCTCCCACTTTCTTCTTTGCCCCATCAAAGACCATTCATGATGATTCTTCAGCTTTTGAGATAAATTTAGGAAAGGTCTCCCTGTGCAAAACTGTGACAACCATGCAGTTCCTCAATATTCATCGATCTGTTACAGCACTTAATTTGTGCATTGATCTCTATGCTTAATTAATCTCCCTTGATACACCATGTGGCTAATGAGATTTTGTTACCGACTTTTTTCTTTGGATTTTTTTTTTCCAATACTTCTCTGTACCTCATTAAATAGATGTTTAACAGAACCTCAGGAATGGATGTAAGAACTCAGTTAAAAATAATCATAGGCTATAGTTTTGTCAACTTAGGCACACCAGAATGAAGAAGATAACAGTAAAAGAGAAGGAGAGAATGAGAGAAAGAGAGACAAAACATGACAAAACCAACCAACCAACCAAAAACCAACCAACCAACCAAGCAAACAAACAAACACACCAGTCGGATCAAAAATTAATGGCTCAAAAGAGATGCTACAAATACACCTGAGATCTGATCCCCAGCAGTCAGGGATTACTGCTGAAATCTTTAACTGTGTAGGTTTACAGTGGCCCAGTCTATCCAAATCTTTTCAAGTCCAGTTAGAAAGCTACATTCTCATAAAAAATTAAAAGTCACTTTTGTTGAAATTTTACCATTTTGACCTCTTGTTGAACAGTTGTTATGTTCTCAGAATTCCTAACTAGACGTTGTTTCTCCTAAATATCTAATTGAGGTTGTCATGGTATATTAACTGTTGTTTTCAAGTTTATTAGATCTTTCACAATTAAGTGTTTTAGTTTGGTTTAACTGAGTTTAAAACATTAAATTTCTTTTTATTACCAGGCCATTTGTACTTCCTATCTCACCAAGATCTGTTGTGTCTGCTACTTATGTATGTGGGATTGTGGCACACGCTTCCTCTACTGAAAGACATTTTCAGGATGTCTGGAAAGGATAGGATTCTTCCTAGCTAAATGCATGGGCTAGTCTGAGATTGCATTACGTGGGTGTGCAAGAGTTAGGGGTGTTCTTGCCTCTAGCCAAGGAATACCTCAAGTAAATGGCACAGCCCTTAATAAGGAGTCTTAATAGTTAATATTATAACTTTAACAGTCTGGACTTTCAGAGGCTTTTGCTTCCAGCATTTTTTTTTATGCTTTTGTCTGAAACATTAAAGGGCTCTGTAGTGTCAGATATTTTTCTACTGCTGCAGGCAGTTATAGACCATGATCAAGCATTGTTTAATTTTGCAGGAACTAAACCAACTCAAACCTTGAAGTCTCCCTAGCTGAAGAGTTTCCTAGCTCTTACGTCATTTTGTTGTCTGAATATTCCAGGGGTTTTTCTTCGCTGTTTAAAAAAGTGGAATAAATGCATATCATAGCCACATAGCTCATGCCACTTCCTACTATGTAGTTAATACATACTTGTAAATAAACCTATAGAGAGTCTATTCAGTGCTACTGTTTTGATACTGTATACTGGATGGGAGAGAAACTCAGTATCTGTTGTGAAGTTAACAACCAAATATGTAATACAATTTCTCTCAAACCTTTATGTACAGACTTTTTTTTTCCTTAAAAGTAAGTTCTTAAGAAATTAAATATTTGACTATACCAAATTTCCCCAAAGCAGCAGCTTATTTTGCATAATGAAACATGATAATCAATATTGCTTATCTAATCCTTTATCTTAAAATTTATTCCTCAACATGAAAGTGATGGTCTTACCTCTTTAAAAGTAACAAAGTACTTCAGTTTTCTTCTAATCTGCTTATCACACCTCACACCTTCAAACTAACTGTATTAGAAATAAACAAAGGATCCCACTTGAAAAAATATCATTAACCAATTAATCTGTACATGTCATATTTTGAAACATATCTGTTATTATATTCTACATATACAGTACACTCATAGCAAGTATTCTAAATATATTGTAAATTACTTAAAAATAGTACATACTTTGTTTTATAAAAAAATCTTATATATTTTTTAATCTTTTTTATCTATGTTGCACTCTAGGAACTGTATAATTGTATCTGTGTAGTTGTAACAAATACTTCAGTGTCTCTTTCAGCACCTCTTTAAAATCTTTTTGGTGTTTTTCTGTTTTATCTTAACCCAAATCTATCTGCATTGTTAACAGCAAGTTTGCTTTGTTTTAGTATGTATTTTACTGAATGTCTTAACATTGCCAGTACACTGACTTCCCAGTTGCTTAGCAGGCTGGCCTATTCCATCCAGTTAACAGTAAGGCTGTTGATGCAATAGCCCATGGTTGAATGCAATTGAATGGTCTGGTGTGCCCTACCTGACCTCTTCAGCTAAAATCCCATTACTAAAAGTGCAAGGGCTAAACGTCTCTGACACCTAAGTATCAACTTAAACTGTTCCAAAGGAAAACAGCTTTAAAAACACATTTAAGAGTTTCATTCCAATGGCTGGTTTCAGTTTCTAAATGAAGCTATAGGCGAGGCAGAGTATGAAGAGGGCATCCTGATCAAATGAACACAGAAGAGAGGTATTAAGTATACTACTGAAATGTCACTGCATCACTGCTGAATTTGTACTGTTTGCAAAACAGTCTTGCAATTAAACTGTTAGATGCCTTAGCAGGACTTAATGTTTTGTACTATGTGTTTCCTCCATATGCAAAGAAAAATCAAAATTAATAATAAAGTAGTACACACTTTGTTTTTAACATCTGAAAAACTTTTAAAAGTTATGATGATGAAGAAATTCAGTACTGAGAGAAGGAAAATGTAATTCTTGATTAGATAATAGTTCTCCAAGCTTATAGAATATTTACCTACAGTATCATTCAGAAACTCTACAAAAAAGTAGTCACCTTCCAAAGTTAAAGAAAAATTAGAAGGCCTTTTATTTTATTTTTTATTTTTTTGCTCTTGTTGCTTAAAACCACTCCTTCAAACCACTCTGACTTTGCATGATTAAGGTACCAAAAAATAACAATGATGATAAAGAAGTGGCAAATTTTTCAACTATCCAGAGATAAGCATACATATTTTAGATTCTGTCATGCCTCCATGATTTTCCATGTCATGGTGCAGACTTCTTGTGTTCTTATCTTGAGATCCTTAATTTTCCCTGAGAACACTCATTTCATTGAGTTCAGAATTCCAATCCAAGGCACTTAAAAACTAGTAATGCAGCCTCAAATATACATGAATTCTGTCTGTATATGATGTAGGATGGATGAAGGCCTGATTGAGATAACCATACTGGTGCAGCACTGTGTCTAGGCTAATAAGCACTGCTGAGAGACTGAGTAAAGTTATATTAAAATGATGTCCATAACAAAACCCATTTTAAAAGAAATCAGCATTGTCAAAAGCGTTAGGAAATCTCGTCATCATTTTTCATGAATATGAACAACCATTGTAACCACATTTTTCTCTACAACCTTGTTAACACATGAATGAATTGTAAAAATAGATGTAGCTCTGTTATGTAGATGTAATTTCAAAGCTAACAGCTGAAGCATTACACTGATGCCCAACCAGGTTTAATGTGGAAAAAAGACATACAAAAGCATGAAAAGCAACAATAACTATACAGTCTGGTCCTAGAGCTTCTTTCCTCTTACATTTCTTTAAGAATATGGTAAGCAGTATTTAAAGAAAAAGTCAGGAGGAAAACCTCAATGCTGACTCTTGTTAACACTCATGCACAGGAAGTCCAGACATTGTACAAAAAGAATTTCTAGAACTCAGAACTGGTTACAGACTTAAAAGCCATTGGCTGAAAGCTAAACTTTAGATTATAGACATACATTAGAATGGGAAAAAGAAAATTAAGGGGAGTAGAAAGAGCTGGGAAAGCATTAGGAATTGTTTTTTGACCATCTTACATTTCAGTTTGTACTTAGGTAAACACACAAGGTTTTCCAAAAAGTTAATCAAAGATTGTATGCATTGTGGCTCTCAAATTTAATATTCTTTTTTTTGATCAGTAAACAGGCATTTAGGGCAAGTTTTTTCTCATTCAAATAGACAAAAAACAGTGTTTACTTGCAGTTACTATGGTGTGAGTGAAAGGCAGTTTTAACACTGAATTTGAAGCTGTGTCTCTGCAAACTTCAAATTTTACCATATGTTACTTACCGTGTACACCTGTGTGTAGGCATGCATATTGATAGAAACCTGTTTTGAATAAGAAGACATTCAAAAAACACAAGAGGGAACAAACCTCATTTGTTGCAATCAATTAAAATGTATTCTTAATTTCTGTTTAGTAAGGCCCCTAAATGCACTGACACTTCTGAAAGGGAATTTCACAACCAACAACAAGTTGGAAGAGAAGCATCTGCAGGTTTTCTACCATACAGTGAATTTCTCGATTTTTATGGACATAGAATTCAACAAGATCCTGTACTTTAGCTGAACTCCCGGCACTGATTCAAGATTTATAAGACTAGAGACTCTAATGCTAATGGAGTCCACATACTGTCTGTAAAGGAAGACTCCAGGAGCATAATCCAAGTGTTAACAGAAACTTCTCATTTCTATATAAGAATGGTATCATAATTATCATAATAAATCACCATAATTTACCTTATTGGTAAATTGAATTAATTCTAATCTAATATCCTAAAATTAATCCTGGATTAATTAAAAAGGAAAAATATTTGTTTACTACTCCTTTTATTTTTAACTTTTAAGTTAAATGTTATCTTAAGTTTCACCAAGCAGACAAGCCTGTTCTGTGTTTCAAATTTATCTTAGTTTAAAGGAAATCTATGTTAAATATTGAAAGTAATTCTGGTGTTTGGGTGCTTAGTAAAAAAACAGTGCAGACACATTCATGTCAAATCTTCTGGCCTGTTGCAGTCCTGTCACACATTTCAAGACAGTTCACGTTTTATCTTTGACCTTCTCATAAAGTGCTTTCCTTTTCTCTGCCTTTTTCCTGAACTGATACACTCTACACCCTGCTCTGATGATTAGAAATGTTCTATACAGTTTTACAGGGCTTAAAAGTCATAGAGACATAGAATCATTTCGGCTTGGAATGACCTTTAAGATTCAGTCCAACCGTTAATCTAGCACTAACTAACCCACCACTAAACCATGTCCCTAGGTGCCCCCTTTATAGGTCTTTTAAATACCTTCAAGAATGATAAACCTATCAGTTCCCTGGCAGCCTGGTCCAATGCTTGACTACCCTTTTCACAGTATCACAGTATGTTAGAGATTGGAAGGGACCTCAAAAGATCATCTAGTCCAATCCCCCTGCCAGAGCAGGAACACCTAGATAAGGTTACACAGGAACGTGTCCAGGCGGGTTTTGAATGTCTCCAGAGAAGGAGACTCCACAACCTCCCTGGGCAGCCTGTTCCAGTGTTCCGTCACCCTCACTGAGAAGAAGTTTCTTCTCAAGTTTAAGTGGAACCTCTTATGTTCCAGTTTGTACCTATTGCCCCTTGTCCTATCATTGTTTGCCACTGAGAAGAGCCTGGCTCCATCCTCGTGACACTCCCCCTTTATATATTTATATACACTAATAAGGTCACCCCTCAATCTCCTCTTCTCCAAACTATAGAGACCCAGCTCCCTCAGTCTTTCCTCATAAGGGAGATGCTTCACTCCCTTAATCAACTTAGTTGCCCTGCTCTGGACTCTCTCCAGCAGGTCCCTGTCCTTCTTGAACTGAGGGGCCCAGAACTGGACACAGTATTCCAGATGAGGTCTCACCAGGGCTGAGTAGAGGGGAAGGAGGACCTCTCTCGACCTACTAACCACCCCCCTTCTAATACAACCCAGGATGCCATTGGCCTTCTTGGCCACAAGGGCACAGTGTCGGCTCATGGTCATCCTGTCGTCCACTAGGACCCCCAGGTCCCTCTCCCCTACACTGCTCTCTAACAGGTCGTTCCCCAATCTATACTGGAACCTGGGGTTGTTCCTGCCCAGATGCAGGACTCTACACTTTCCCTTGTTATATTTCATCAAGTTATTCCCCGCCCAACTCTCCAGCCTGTCCAGGTCTCGCTGGATGGCAGCACAGCCTTCTGGCGTGTCGGCCACTCCTCCCAGCTTAGTGTCATCAGCAAACTTGCTGATAGTACACTCAATTCCCTCATCTAAATCATTGATGAATATATTAAATAATACTGGTCCCAGTACCGACCCTTGAGGCACTCCACTAGATACAGGCCTCCAACTAGACTCCGCCCCATAGACTACAACTCTCTGTCTTCTCTCCTTCAGCCAGTTCACAGTCCACCTCACTACCCGATCATCCAGACCACACTTCCTCAATTTAGCTGCAAGGATGCTGTGGGAGACTGTGTCAAACGCTTTGCTGAAGTCAAGGTAGACCACATCCACCACTCTGCCATCATCCATCCACCGTGTTATTTCCTCATAAAAGGCTACGAGATTGGTCAAGCATGACTTCCCCTTGGTGAAGCCATGTTGACTGCTCCTCATAACCCTCTTATCCTTGATATGCCTTAAGATGGCACCAAGGATAAGGTGTTCCATCACTTTCCCAGGAATGGAGGTGAGGCTGACCGGTCTATAGTTACCCGGGTCCTCCTGCTTGCCCTTTTTGAAGACAGGAGTGACATTTGCTTTCCTCCAGTCCTCAGGCACCTCTCCCGTTTCCCAAGACTTGGTAAAGATGATGGAGAGTGGTCTAGCAATGACCTCCGCCAGTTCCCTCAGCACCTGCGGGTGCATCCCATCTGGACCCATGGATTTATGGATGTCCAGATTGCTCAACTGATCTTTAACCCATTCCTCATCAACAAAGGCAGACCGCTCCGTTGACCTATCTTCATCTGAGGTCTCAGCAGTACAGGGCTCTTCAGGACTGCCTCCGGCAGAGTAGACAGAGACAAAGAAAGCATTAAGTAACTCTGCCATCTCTGTATCTTCTGTCACCAGGGCACCCGTCCCGTTCATCAGCGGGCCTACATTGCCTCTGGTGTTAGTTTTATCTGCCATGTATTTGAAAAAGCTCTTTCTGCTGTCCTTGACCCCTCTCGCCAGCTTTAATTCCAAGGAGGCCTTAGTCATCCTAGCAGCTTTCCTACATCCTCTAGTGGCCAGCCCTTCCTTCCATGACCTGTAAACTCTTCTCTTCCACTTCAGCATACCCAGCAATTCCCTATTTAGCCATGCAGGTCTCCTGACCCTCTTCCTTGACATCCTACATGTCGGGATGCTCTGATCTTGAGCTCGGAAAAAGCAGTCCTTGAACGTCAACCAACTATCTTGGGCCCCTTTACCTTCGAGCAGCCTAGCCCATGGGATTTCCCCTAGCAATTGCTTGAAGAGGCCAAAGTTTGCCCTGCTTTTGGTAAAGAAATATTTCCTACTCTCCAATCTAAACCTTCCCTGGCACAGCTTGAGGTCATTTCCTTTTGTCCTATCACTTGTTACTTGCGAGAAGAGATCAACATCTACATCACTACAATCTCGTTTCAGAGAACTGTAGACAGTAATGAGGTCTTCATGAGGCGCCTTTTCTCCAGGCTAAATGTCCTGGTTTCGGCTTTAACAGTTATTTTTTTCTTCTTCCCTGTAGCTGGTCCAGTGCTGTGTTTTGGCTTTAGTCTGAGAACAATACTGGTAACAATCAACTGTGAGTTGTTGCTAACTAGCAGTTACCCTGATCAAGGACTTTTCAGTCTCTCATGCTCTGCCAGTGAGGAGGGACACAGGAAGCTGGGAGGAAGCAGGACACCTGACCCATACTAGCCAAAGGGGTATTCCATACCACAGCACATCATGCCTGGTATATAAACTGAGGAGAGTCACCCAGAAGGGCAGATCACTAGTAGAGTCGGGCTGGGTATCAGTCAGTGGGTGATGAGCAATTGCATTGTGCATCTCTTGTGTTTCGTGTGGGGTTGTTTCCTTTCCCCTTTTAGTTTTATTTTGTTATTTCCTTTATCATTATTATTAATAGTAGCAGCAGTAGTAGTAATAGTATTATAGCTTTATACCATACTCTAATTGTTGGACTGTTCTTATCTTGACCCATGGGATTTAGATTCTTTTGATTCTCCTCCCCATACAGCCCAGAAGAAGTGGGGAGGGGAGGGATGAGTGAAAAGCTGTGCGGTGCTTAAACAATTACACTAAACAACCTTAGTTCCCTCAGTTTCTCCTCATAAGACTTGTGCTCTAGAGCCTTCACTATCTTCCTTTCCCTCCTTAGGACATGCTCCAGTACCTCAGTGTCTTCCTTTTAGTGAGGAGACCAAAACTGAACACAGGATTCACTGTAGCCTCACTAGTGCTGACTATAGGGGGATGATCACTTCCCTAGTCCTGCTTGCAAGTTTACTGAGGGTGCACTTGATCCTCTTGTTAGCAGAAGAACTGACACATAACCACCGGAATGGTTATATGAGGTACTTTATTGCAGCGCTGGGAAACCAGGGGCACGCGCCCAAATCTGGCTTCGACCCTGTCACATCGCATTCGCAATTTATACACTGAAAGTTACATAACTAATACATATTCAATACAGATTACATCATTAACTAATACATATGCATTAAGGATTGCTACATCAGTCTATTACGACATCAGCCTCTTCTGCGCTTGCGCAGCCCCCTCTGGTGGTCGTCCTGATGAAGTAAGGAGTCTTCCTTGGATGAAGTAAGAAGTCTTCCTCGGCTTGTTCTTTTCACCTTTTTGTCCTCTGGACATATCCTAACCATTATGTGGATGCCATCATTGTTCTATTTTCCCTTGACTACCTCTGGTAATTTCTAGGTTCTGCTTGGATAGAATTTTACAATATACTTCTCTAAATTCATCCATACACCCTTCACCATATATGGTTATATAAGCTCTTGCTACCAAGACTACCACTGTATCACTGGTTACAGGTTAACCACGATACGAGACTGCAGACGGAACTGCAAAGTTAGAACTCTTTCTAATATACAAAATCTCACTATTGATTTATAAACTTCTCAAACATAATCGTTCCTACAATTTTATATGATTATTTTATCTTAAAAACTTCAGTCTTTTCGAACACCCTTGTCCAGATCACTGATAAAGATGTTACATAGAACTGGAAAGTCATGTCTATCGGCATACTTCTTCCATAAATATGTAAGATACTGGAAGACTTGCTCTCGTCAGGTTACCTTTTTAACTAGTAATTTTTATTTTATTTTTTTCTTTGGTTTTAAATCATGTAAAGATGAATTTGTCTATTTAAAGAGGATCATTTAAGAAGTGATTACCCCTTGTGCACATAAGATATGTATGACACTGAAGCAAAAGCATCTCATAATTTATTCTCATAGCTTTGTCTTAAATATAGCTAACAAACATCTTCTGCCTGAATGTATTGTACATTGCCTACAACAAGAAAGAAGGGTGATTAGATGTATAAAGATTTAAGAGCTATAGATGCCACTATGATTCAAGTAATCTGTAAAGTCGCTAATGAATTAGCATGTGATTAAAATCTCTGCTTTTATGAGAAGTGATTAAATGGATTCTCTTTCCATTTGTTTGTTATAACCTATTTCAATTGTCATTATCATCAAGAACATATCAGACTCAGATTTGCGTAACCTACAACCTACATACTAATAGAATGACAAACTAGAATCATAGACCTTCAGTCAGAACTGTTTACTGTGCTTCATTAGAGCAACATTGTCCAAATGAAAAGAAGTGAGGATACTTGTCAAAAGGTGGGGTTTTATTCTGTGTCCTACAATCCTGCTTAGTGTAATCCACTAAACAATTGACTATCACTGTCGTAACTGTGCTTGCTCAGTACTTGTCTGTAAACCTATTCTGTTCAAGGAGTAGATGAAAGTTTGTTTTTTTTTTACCTTAGGCAATGCATAACATATCGAGGCCTAAGAACTTTATACTTCCCTTATACATTACGTGGTTTTATTAAATATTCTCTGATCCTTCAGGGCAAGGTTTTTATTTGTCACTGCAGAGACTACTGTGTTTGTAAAGCTGGACATTACAAGGATTGTATATAAATGAGTTTTGAATTCTTTAAATTCAACTCAGTTTAAAAACACTGAAGTTTTAAGTGCTTAACAGACAGGTAAAACTTTTTTTTGGTTTAAAACCTTGAATACTTGTATCCTCAAATACATCTGGATCAAAATTAAGACTGTAACCTGTGCCAGAGGTAGCCCTTCCTCCTGCTTTGAGAGCATGAGAAAAAGGTATGTCTAATGACTGGAAAAAAATTCTTTGAACCTACTCTCCACACACCTATGTAACACTTATGAGAAAGTTTTGGGCAGGCTACCTGAGGTCTTAAATCCAGAATGATTTGGCCCAACAGAGAAATATGGCAAGGGACAGATCTCTAGAATTTTATAAGCACTACTGACACTGAAGCTTGTAAGTCTACAGGCATTTCTGTCACTGACATTGCTAACTTAAGGAGGTCTTGTTTTCCTGGTTGCTTATTTATGCCTTTGTGTCTTCCTGTCACTGGTAATGACAAATCACTTTTCAGCCTAGCAAAGTGATCCATCTTATGTACTCTTCTGTTCTGTTTGGGTTGTTTTTTTTTTTGTTGTTTTTTTTTTTTTTAAGACATCTTGAGCAAATTAAGGCTTAGAGGAATTTCATTCCTATTACAGCAGTAAGCAGGTTTTGTCTGTCCAATATTCTTCAATAACAAATGAAGTTGCTGCTTACTTTTCTTCTTAATTAGATCAATAATGTTATGATAGTGACCTCCTCCTGCAATCATCCTGTTTGGCTAAAAAGTACTTAGGGAGATGGAAGAGAAACTCTGTCTTGAGGAATTAGGATGGGATTTGTGAATGTGGGATCTGAAGATATTAATATGCCTTTATCAACTACATTGAAACTGTTTTTTTCCTGGGATGTTTTTTACATTGATACCTTCTGTAGCTCATCACATGTCTCACTTTGCAATGTGCATCAAGGAGGAGCAATGGGACTTTCAGACAGTCTCATTTCTAGAAACACCTATGTCCAGACAATAAAGGTGCTGGCATCTGTGATATGTCACCTGTATATCCATGCTCATAGATTTCTTAGTGACCAGCTTCTGAGATAGCCACTCAATTTTGAAATTCTTGGTTTCTTTATGATGTCAAATATCAATTTGAATGCAAATCCTGCATTGTATTTTGACCCATTATCTTGGTTTTGATTGGGATGGAGTTAATTTTCTTCCTAGTAGCCGGCACAGTGCTACACCAACCACAACACCCATCTCAGAATTATACCTCAGATACAGCATGATTCATTTGACGTTATCTTTCTGCACTTGGTTTCTTGGGCACATGGACAACATACTAATATTTCTGAGTCTGGAAGATTTGGGATGAAGAAACACTTTAGAAATTGCAGTCCTTTCATGCAATGCAGAACTCCACTCATCTACAGAAATTTTCAGCATGAATGCGAAAGTGATTGAGATTAGCTGTGAAAGCCCTAGGAAACAGTTTGCATCCTGTATGCATCCTGTGCTGGTGCAGGTGGGGAGATGAGGACTGTACCAATTATGTGGAACTATTTAGATGCACAAAGTGTTCTATTTCACAAACCTAAAATCAGGACAGCAGCTATATCTGAAAGTAGCCCTACCACAGAGAAATTGCTAGCTGGCTATCATGAAACATCACAAACCCAGTTTAGGTTTATAGGTTACCTTAAGCATGCAAAACTGATGTCAAGACAGTAGATGGAAAACCAGTATGTACCCTAAATCTACTCTTTTTATCATTAATTTTGTGCAGCAGAACGCACTTTAAGGTCTTGAACAGTTTCTGAATTTTGTTGCAGTATACAAGGTTCTGCATTTTGATCTTTAAAATAATTATATAGGATACAAATAGTTTTAATTAATTGTCATAGAAAGCATACACTTCTGGACATTTGACATCTTTCATGTAGTAATCACTGCAGAAAATTGCTGTTTCAGTGCTTCATGGTTATTTTGTCTACATCCTTATTTTGACAGCACAGTGAATACTTGCTTAAGTGAGCGAGTTAAGACTTCTTTTTTTACTTCTTTAGGTGGATGCAGTTTAGAGAACAACTCAATAACATAAGATTTTAAAATAAAATACAGCCTAAACCATAATCAATCCCTGATGAAAACAAAAAATGAATGGCTGAAAAAGCTAAAGTTACTGAAGCACCAATGAATTTACAAAGCTCTACATAAGGAGCATAAGGTTTTCCCAACATTACTAAAATTTTATCTTTTAAGTCACTTTTGCAAGATTTCTTTTTTCACATGTCTTTCTTCAATCCACATCTGAAGATGGAAGTTTGAAATTCCATATTTATAAAATAGACTTGTCTGTTTTCAATGGGACAGAAGAATCAGTACGCAAGATTCCAGATGCACATCTAAGAAAATCTCAAGTGCTACCTGCCGTTATAACTTAAAGCTCTTTAAACAGAAAAACATTTCTCTGTGGGAAAAGATGGCAGTGGGATAACCTGTCAGCTGAGGTCACCAAGGCTGCTCAGAAGACTAAAATGATTTCAATGCCTTGACAAATCGAGTCCATAGCTTTTTTAATTTAAATTATAATTATAATTTCAATTATAGCAAAGAAATTTTCATCAGGTACAACTATGCAGTGGTATCACTTAGACAATCTGTTACATTGTGACATTCTCTTGGCTGCCAAGGAGCAAAGAATGAGTATAAAAGTAAAGCTTCAGGAAAAAAAAAAAAAAAGTGAACTTTTTTTTTAATTTATAATAAGCTGGAAGTGCTAAAATAAGTACTGAAAGAAGCATACTACCATACATGTTCAGTTAACTTCACCTTAAATTTCATTCAACACAAAGCAGACGAATATTTATATTTATTAGTTTTGTGAAATAATGTATAGATGTTTAAGAAAGGCATGTAATAAACATGTGTTATACAAGAAAATAAAAATGATTATTTCTTTTGCCTTGAATATGTTGTCAATCAAACATTAATCCCTCTTATCTTCTTTCTAAGTTGTTTTTTTTCCTTCAAAAACCAGTATTTTACAATATACTTGGTTGTTCGTACTTTCTTTCTGCTCTCCCAAGTTGTGTTCTTTTCACTGTTAAAGAAAAAATCTCCTGCAACAAAAATAATTCTGGTCCTCATTTTGAAACTTAAAAAATAAGTAAAATTCTTTAGACCTTGTCTTCAGTGTTTACTCAAGGAGTTAATTTAGTTCTCTTTTTAAAAAAATACCAATTTCAGTGAAAATAACAGAGTTCAAGTATATCTGTACAGTTTCCAATTACAATAATATATTATTCAGAAGTAACAACTATTGCAAGTGCTCTTGTTGAATCTACTTATTTGGAGTAGCAAAAATATTACATCAATTATATAATGGTATGATTTGAATAACCAGGTTTAAGCCTGTTGGAACAAAGAAAAAGGAATCAAGATTCAGACAGGAAAGGTGGGATATAACTGCTATGTTATAACCCAGGTAACAATTTGATTTGAAGTGGTAAGATACCACACAGCAGAGGGTTATTCACTTTGTGTTCATTTGCTGTGAATTTATTATATATATATATATATCACAGAAATGCAGACGTCAAAACAATAGCAAGGTCCTACTAGGTGCTTCACAGTTACAACAGAATAGACTAAATTCTCCCATGAACAGCCTGCACCTTAAACTGACAAACCAAAGCAAGGAAATAGGATACCTCAGACAAACATAGTTGAGATGAACAAAAGCTCACTTTCAGTTAACCTTACTGCACCAGATTCTGCTACATTTTCAGCTGTCAAAATGTACATATGAATTTACATCACAGAATCCAGAATCATAGAATGGTTTAGGTTGGAAAGGACCTGGAAGATCATCTAGACCCAACTCCCTGACAGGACACCTTCCACTAAGCCAGGCTGCTTGAAGACCTGTCCAACCTGTCCTTGAACACTTCCAGGGATGGGGCATTTATATATAAATTTACCACAGTCCTTACTATTATCTCCTGGTTTAGGTCAATTAGGTTTATATAGAGTAACTATGGGTCTGGCCTCAAAAAGCTTGTTCAGCTGTCAACTCTATTATCATCCTGGCAGGCTGAAAGAAAGAGAAGGGACTTTACCCGTCTTTACTGGCACGCATCAAGAGTTCCAAAAAGGAACCTGCATTGTGTCTAACCTGCATTACATCTATTCTAAAGTCATCTCACTCTACATAGGTATTCAGAACTTCTCTGCACAAAGGAACTCTAGAAAGGATAAATAAGTGATTAGATTGAGAGCAATAGCAGGGCAGCATATCTGCAGGATCAAGTCAACACACATAGATAAGAGATACCAGCCACACCTGTGGCCAAAGGCAAGGAATTAGAGGAGGCACATTACATGCTAAGGAGACACACTAGGAAAACTGAGAAAAAAATACATCAGAGTCAAATTAGAACATGCTTCCACTAAAAGTTGAATTGGATAATTTTAAAACATGAAATAGAAATATCTACACTTGAAGGCTGAGAGGGTGGAAGGCGACTTTCAGCCAGAAGGTGCTGAAGAATACCTGAGAACAATCTCTCCTACTAGCTCAGCTGCACTAGGAAAAAAAACATGAATGCAGTTTAATAAAAGATGAAATCTGATGAACTGATATTTCCTGATTCCTAAGATTAGAGTATTAAATAAAGCCAAACTACTTTATTTTGTACAATATATTAAAGCATGTTAATATATATCTAGGTTCTAATAATGCTGCCATCTTTCTGAACAATTAATAATTTTAAAGCATTTTGTTCCTTAGGAATTTATTCCCCAGTTCAGTGCTAGGTAAATTAGATGCCATGGTCGATGTTCATTCTTTCTACTGCTTTCTCTTCTGTTTCTTCTGATAATGCTTCTAGTTAAAACACACTTTTGCAGTCACAGTGAGATGAGAAGCTGTTCTTCCTTATTAACATTGAAACATTCATTTTAAATTTCTTTTCCACTATTACAAGCTATTAAAGCACCTACTGTATTTTATGCCAAAGTAAAATGAAGTTGCAGAGTCAAACATTTAAATATTTGGTTTTGTGCAATTAGAGATGTGCTGAGCATTTCAAAACAAAAACAAGTCAGAGTCATCCATATTCTGAGCCAAAACCATTTGAAAACAAACTGCCTTTATAAAAAGCAGGTTGGAAAACCACTATTTCCAAGAATAAAAGGCAATTACTTTTAAGAAGTGAGTGAGATTTGGGGTACGAAGTTTGATACTGAAATCTCTAGTAGTCAATGAGTCACATTGCTGTGCTTCAGTAACCTTCCCTGACTGACACAAAACAACATGACACATGCCATTGAACAAGGTAAGCCAGAAAATCTGAACATATGTATTTTACGGAAAATTGAGCTTGAAGTGGAAAAGTTCTTTAAATATCTGTACTGAAAAACAAATAAATTGTATTCAGGAATTTAGGGGCCTCATTAGCACTGTAAAGTGAAGGAGTGGATATTCTTCACCGTGGTATTAGAGCTATATGGTTTTGGTTGTTTTGTTGGTGGTGGTTTTGTTTGGGTTCTTTTCCTAAAATCATGCAGTTGCAGTAAAAACCTTCTCTGCAGGCAGTAGGAACGTCACCTCCTAAACCATATAGATGCATATTGTTGACAGCTGAAAACATCTTTAACTGCCTGTTGTTTCTTTTTTAATTTCACCCAACAGAAGGAAGATAAAAAAGATATAGACACTAGTAATAAGCAGCATACTAACTGTAGTTAACCCCTCTTCCTCCTTTCCTCAGCTTTTATTGCTAAACATAACATATGGTCTGGAATATCCCTTTGGTCAGTGGGGGTCAGCTGTCCCAGCTGTGTCCCCTCCCAGTTCCTTGGGCACCCCTAGGCTACTTACTAGTGGGTTGGAGTAATGTGCAGAAACAGCCTTGGCTCTGTGTAAGCACTGCTCAGCAATAACTAAAACATCCCTGTTTTATCAACACTTGTTTTCAGGACAAATCCAAAACATAGCCCCATAACAGCTACTATGCTTGTAGCTGCTACTATGAAAAAAATAATTCCATCCCACCCAAATCCAGAACAACACTGAAGGTTTCACAAAGCTCCATCTTTTCCTAAGTTACAGGAAAAGAAATGAACAACAAATGATATCTCATTGACAAATAAATACTCTTATTTAAGGTTTTCTTATTTTCTGTTAATGAAAAAGAAAACTCAGAACAGCTTTATTACGCAGTCTGCCCATCAGTTAAATTTTTTTTTCTATTAATTCAATGTCTCTTTTAAAGAAAATAGCACCATGAACCATCCATAAAATACACCTCTCTTTTCCTGTAACTAAAGAAACGGTCTAACAAGTACTTGATATGTGATACAGCATATAATTCTCTATAAAACAGTGCAGTTTTGTTAATTTGGTATATAAAAGGCTCCATTGTTGCATCATAGTCCAAAACACCTTGAGATGTTTTAATTATTTCATATACAAATATCAATATTTGGAAGTAAAAAAAAAAAAAAATCAGAGAAGGAAAGAAGCCATAATTAAGTAATAGTTCACAATAAATCAATCATGTAATGAAGACATCTGTTAGACAAAATCCTCCACATAAATATGATTCTGTTCTTCTAAAAAGAAAACTGCATCTTCAAAATAGTCGTCTTGCCCATTCAATCTTTTTCCATGCTTGTGTCAGAGGCACCATTATCTAAGAGAAAATGACCTGTCTCAAGTAAATACAGAAAAACAGTTCTTTGCAGTCAAGTACATGAATGTATTTATCCTACGATTTTTTCATATAACGTATTTAACATATATAAGTTTCTTTCAGACCAGTGTAGGGGAAAATACAACTATATCACAACATATGTGTCAATACATTATAGCATGTGATTATATCTCATGCACCACAGGTTGCTCAAAAACTTAGAAAACTTTAGGTAACCAGAGGTTTTAAATTCAATTTGTATCTTAAACCAGGAAATTGTGCTCAATTCTGATATAATTCCATTACAGATAGTACTTGTAGCATATGGTATTAAGCGATATTAATAGGTGTGAGTAGCAAAATCAAAAAAAAATAAAAAAGAGTAAAGAAATAAAGGCCATACTCAGAAATATCTAAAAGTACACTGAATGAACAAAGTTTAGGTTATGCTATTGAAAAATATTATTAAGCATCAGCTACGGGCTGCAGTTGTTCCAAACTATGTTTTACAAAGATGCATTCAAGCATAAGAAAAAAAAGCACAGTGTTGTTCTGGTTTTTTTTAAAAGGCCTATCTGCCACTGTGTTTCTGCCTTACAGAGTTGTGAGAGTTTTTTGAGGTGTTAACTTCTAGCATATTTCATCTGTATAAGAGTGCTGATTTAAGAAAATATCTATGAAATGAAGAGAAAACATAAAGGGCACAGGAAACTTTTAATCACAATTAAAACCGAAGAACAAAAAATGTAAATTCTGAATGGTACAAAACTGCTTTTGTACAAACTTGAATATGAGTCTTGTTCCTTTGAAAATTAACAAAATGGACAAAAAGGAAGCTGAAGATGTGTTGTACTGCTGCTATCACCAGCTGCACAGTTTATTGTCTGTCATGGAAGTTAGGACTTTAACAGTGAAGTGGCAGTGATTGTATCTTGCTATCCTGAAGTATCAAGGGTTTTTTTTATAGCAAGGGATCAGTCCTCAGCCCAATTTGTGTGAGCATCAGGAGAATATAAATAGCTTATCCAAGGACAGCTCATCTTGAAATTGTGATTCAAAAGCTGACAGAGGATATCTTGAGTTTCTTCAATAGGACTGAAAGTAACAATTGTGTACTTACGTGTATATAGGTCCCAAATTTCAAGAGATATTCTAATGCAAAAATTAGTCTCCTGCACCCTGTTTAAACATTTTGATACAGCCTTAGGGGGTACCTTTGTCTCCAGGCTATAGAAATCATTAGCCTTTTGTATTTGAGTATTATGAAGTAAGGATGGTATGGTGATTGTCACTATTTACTTGCTTTGCTTGAGGATGAAAAAACATTCTATTTGAATGCTTGACTCTCTGCTTGAACTTGAAATTGTTGGCAATTAATAGAAACAACTCAAATAACTGAAACCAGAGCTGAATGTTTAATATGAAACAATTAGGGTTTGTTTATTTTTCACCTAATTTTACTTTTAAACAAAAAGTTAAAATTATTAACAATTTAAAAATATATTGCACTTTTATTGCTGAAAGTAGAATTCGCCATGAATGTCCAAATACTTTGGGCCCATCCAAAACAGCTCGATTAAGCAAATATATTATAAATACAGGAAATGCATCTTTTCATCTCTAGAGATATCTAGCATAACTCTCCAAATCTAGATGCTTTGGAATCAGGGTCCAGAAAAGATGCTGAAGTATTCTGCATACTACCTTCCAAGGAAAGACACATCCAACACTCCAGTCAGCAACTTTGTTTATGATATGTAGCTTTGTTTCTTTTGACCTCTGCAGTGCAGTATTTCCCTCTGTCTCAGCCACCTGAAATAGATACCCACTCTTAGCCTTCAGCTGTATGAGAAGAATCCTATGAAGCTTGGGTATTTGTTAATGTAATTTGTAAATCCTGCTGTGTATTTCAATAAGGAATTCTTTGTTATTCTCCAGGCACCTTACAATCACACTTGAGCTGGACCAAAGATATATGGGTGCTGGGATTTCAGTTTTGGTCTGTGCCTTGGACTTCCAGATGCCAATTAATGCATGTTTATTCATATGCTTCATAAAGCATCCTATACAAATTAAAAAGGGGATGTTACATCTAATTACCACAACTTTCACAGTTAAACATATTCAATTCCCATTTCTTAAACACTTTGATAACAATGTTATAGATGAAAAGCTGACTATTGTGTTGCAGAATAACTACAGGTGTGAATCGCCATTTTCACAATGGATGATCCTTTGTTTCCAATTTGCTTGTACCTCTTTCTAAAACCAAATAATTTTTTAGGTATGTACAAACACATGTTCTTGTTATCTTTTATACAAAGACCAGAAATCCATTAAGATGTTTTTTGTAAAACATCATAGTTCCAGAGAAATAATATTGTCTGCATACTATGAATCATTTACTTTTAACCAAATCACTAATTTGTAAGGGATTATTTAGCTAAACCCAGCATTTTTTATATATTGTTATTACCTTTCTAGAATATTTACTTGATGCCGCCTAGTCTAAAATATCTATAGGAAGGGGAAGAGTCAAATTCTGGTCATTTGATATCAAGAAACTCTATTCCAGACCCATGTTTTTTCCCTCACACAATACTTGCTAAAAGAGTAGAGAGGCAAACACAGTCTTTTTCTTTTAGCAATTACTACTTTCAAGGCTTTTATCTGTAAGTCTACAGAGGCACTAGTTGCTGCAAATTGCTCAGAAGGAAAAGCAGAAGCTATTTCTATGATGAGAAACGGGACAAGCACATTACTCAACCAAATGTTCCGACATTAGAAAAAAAGGAAATATATTTAAAAAAAAAAACAAACAAAACCCACAAAAATACCCCCATGATATAACTTCCTAGAGTAGCATGCAGTAAGATGAAACAATGGTTACTGCCAGTGATGAACAAGTCTGATTCTGCTCAGACTTTTATTGGGGTTTTTTTACCTTTTCAGGTTTTGGGGTGCTTTTGGGGGAGTGGGGTGGTGTGGAGATGGGGGGTGTTTTCGTTTTGTTTTCCTACCAAATGACCTGAATGGCATATCCTGAAAGATTTTGAGACCGGACATGGTTTTGGCAGTTCTATTGACATCCCATACTTTCTTGTGCTCAGGATACAAATATTGAAGTTTCAGAATTGCTAGCATTAGATCAAAGTTATTTAACCTAAAGGCTTCTCTTTTATCTGTGTTATTCAGCAGCCCCTCAGAACTTGGTTCAAGGCTGAAGTGAAACCAGTGCTGCTCACATTTAGGCAAATCTCTCTGACCTTCCTTAGACCCAGCAGTCAGGCCAAAAATAGCCAGTCCCTCCAAGATGCAGTTCCAAAGCCCTTCTTTGATCATTATTTACCTTCCAGCATCACAGATAGGGGAAGATTTGCGTTATTTCTGGGGTCATTGGACAGGTCTCTGCTCCATTTTGTCCTCGTCTACAAACTCTCACATGCAGTGGCTCAAAAGTAAAAGGCAGGGGGAAGGGGTAGAAGCTTTGTAGTTAAATCAGGTAACGTTGAATTTTTTAAAAGAAAGAAAATAACAAAATAACAAAAGGTGGTAGTAAATTTTTAAATAAATAGCCACTGATAAGATATAAAATAGTTTTATGAACCCTAGTCATGCTTGACTTTATTAATATATTACATTCTTATTCAACTATATCTTGGAATTAAAGAAAAAAAAATTGAATCAGTTTGTAAAATTTCATTATCTACTACCTAAATACAAATCCCATTACAACCTGAGCATTAGAATTTGATTTTTTAATTGATTTTATTAGAATTTCTGTTAACAAAATGCTACATTTTCATAAATAGATGATGTCTGTAAAAACATTAAGCAGTCTCTTAAATTTCTGGTTTCCAGGAAATCTTTGTAATCTGGTGAAGACTACTTTCTCAATAACACTTCAATTTTACTAAAAGAGAAGAATGGAAAAATGTTTAGCCGCTGTTGTGAAAATCTTCTATCACAGCTAAGAAACAGCCAGGACACCATTCTCTAAACAATATGCCACTGTTCTGGCATTTCAAAGGGGTTTTTGTAAACACCACTGAAAATTTTGTCTTGAGGAAAGAAATACAACACATGAATAATAATGAAATATATATATTTGAGATGTGCATTTAGGCTATAATTTATTATGAAGACCATTCCTTAATGCTGACATCATTGGTAGATAGTTTATTTTACACATTACAATGATTCTTTAGTATGCTTGAGCTATTTACTTATTCCTAAATTCTGTTTGCATACAACGTCTACGTGCAAATCTGTAATAGCATTTTTACATTGAAAATGACCTTAATGTAATGATTCAATATGACAAAAATATTCATTATTTGGACTTAATGTATTCTTATGTTTTCTATAACCTTGGAAAACTAACATTACATTGAAGCATTATTTTAAATGCACATGGATTCACTTCAGTATTCAAGAAGGTATTCAAAACAGTGAAAACAATCTGGTCTGATTATAGCATTTTTTATAAGATTCATGTTATTATTTGTGGCTTGGCAGCTTTATTCAGGCATTCAGATTCACCTAGTTAAAAGAAAGATCACAGATTATAAAAATACAATATTCAAAAGCTGAGTGGAACATGTATTCCAGTGAAAAAGACAGCTCTTGATTCTGAAAAAGCAGGGCCTGAACAATTTTCTGACAGGGTCCTAGGGATACAATATATTCTGAACAGTGAAATAAGTGAAAATCAGTTATTTCACTTTCACTGTCTTTTAAATATACTCATTATGCTAGCTTCCTGTTTTACTGACAGAACAAAGTTGGCTCTAGATTGTATTGCATCTCAATTGGTTTGTTCACAAATTTTTAATTAGGTGAACATATGAGATCTGACCAAAGCAACAGGATCATACAAGTCAGAGTAGATAATTTGAAGGCAAACTTATCATGTGGGTATAAAAGGGGCCAGAAGTTGTCCTGCTGAATCTTACTAATCTTGGCAGTGATTTATTCAAGGAAAATCTTGGTTTGATTTTCAGACCTTAAGGTTGAATTTGCAGGGTAAGTAGAAGAAGAACATGTTCCAAATCAACTAGCTGTCAGTCTAAACCATTATATTTAATGTTGATCTAACCTAAACAAGTTGGTATAACCTTTTCCTTAGGAGGTGTAACATATTTCAAGAAATCGGAGTGGAATTTGACTGCTATCCAGATTCATTAACCAGGATGCAGAATACATTTCCAATTGCTAGATTACCAGTTTCAAAACATTAGCTTCAACCAGTTTCAAATGCCTAGTCCATATTTGTTGCCTCTTCTATATGGAGTCTGTCTCTGTCTGTCCACTGTTGAGTTTTCCACCTTACTTAAGGTAACGAAAGATACATAGATAACATTAACTATGGAGTTGGCTTTCTAAGCAGTTATGAAACCATCTAATAAAAGTTTCTCTTTACATCCTCCTTATTAGAGCTTGTCATGAGGCAAAATCATAAAGCTGTAATGTTCTTTCCTGTTCACATATGTGTTCACAGTCATAGAAGGAAATTATGTTGATTTGATGTAACTTGTTCCTGAAAAATCCAAAGCATATTTTTTTCATCATCTTGTCCCCTACATGCTCACAGAAAGTTTGGTCATTTCTATGTCTGAAAGAATTACCTTTTCTCTTCTCACATTTTTTTTTAAGTTATGATCTAAATATGCTTTTTTGTTATATTCTGCAACCCCATTATCTTTCATATGGTTTTAAAGGGCTGTGTCAATATTAATAAATAGATAATGTCCTGCCTTATCAATACTAGGCAATGCAGTGAAATAGGATTGAATCTGTAGAAACAGCAATTGAATCTGATAAACTCACAATATACATGTTACAAGTCTTGGCAGAATTTAGACTATCTTCTTGGCTTGTAATCTGAATGTCCAGGAGGACATCAGGTGCAGTTTTATAGTGCACATTTCAGTTTATATCTGTTTGAAAGGAACTCACTTCACCTACTGTAAGTCATTAAGCTGTCTCAGCCAAAGTGCAGTTAGTAGGTGATAGAAACGTTCAGTTCAAAAGCTCATTCTTCATATGAATTACAGTACTATTGTAGATGTAATTGCAGTCTACATATGCTCTTTACCCCAAGCTATTTATTATTTGAAGTTGTCTGCTTTTTTTTGACGTAAAACATATTTTGAAGTTAAATTGTGTTGAAAATTTCTATAAACAAAAGTTTTGTATATTCAGTAAGGACTCGCAGCAGAAGGCAGAAGTGCTATATAAGGAAGCAGGTAAGTATTGTACAACTCAGACACATATTTAGTTACTAGGAAACAAAAAGGAAAAACTACTTGTTAACTGACATTTATGCCTACCTAAATATGCCAAATACCTCCCAGCATTTTGATTGCTGATTGTACTTCTGTGATTATATTCTTTTCTTACTGAGAACATCCCAGAACTTAACCCTACCACATGCACAGCTGCTGAGCTTCTTTGGCATCACTGATGTGATGTGTATCTCTCCCAAAGATAAGTAACTCATGAAGTTCATATTGTTCCTACTTTCCATTTTCATTTTCTCCCCCGTTAGTCACTGATCCCAAAACAGCTTCAGAAATCACTAGATTTACTGACAAAGTGATGCAACTCAAAACTACTTTCTTAAGTGGAAGAGTTTGATTGTCATAATGACACTTAACAATGTCTATTTCTCTGTGTTTTGTTTACAGAACCAGAACAAATAATGCCAATCAAACCCTCTTTCTTAAAAAATACCCACAACTAAAAAGGGCAGTACTGAACAGAATATGTTCTACTTTTACAATCAAGTATGTATTATGAGTGAATCCCGAAGCAATATGAACAGTTGAAGGATTAATCACTCCTTATTAAACAATGTTATTTTTAACATCTGAGAGCAGCACATTAAGTGGATTTTATTTGGCAGTTTTTCCTTGCTGAACAAAAGAAGGGACTCAGCGTAAACAACAGCTTCTTATCAAAATGTCCCTACAGAACAGTTTACACTCCTATTATATTTGTAGTTTCCTTTCATTGCAAGTGCAATGTGATCTAGCGTTAAAATGGATTTGGTGAAAATACAACTCTGAACAAGATCCAAATCTCTTATCACGGGCTATGAAAAATCTCTAGGTTTGGTGTTTTTTTAAGTCAAGAGCCTTTTAACTGACTGTCTATGCATCTTTGAGTCCTCTTTGTTGTGATAAGGAGCAATTTCTAAACACACTGAACATTTAGATATTTGAAAAAAGATCGTGCATCGTGAGACTCCTATCCTTGAAGAAACGGAATAGAAGCTGAATCAAGAATACACTAAATCCCAATAAAACAGAAAAAAATACATATTGCTTCTGCTATCATTCATTTTCTATCAAACTATAAGAACATGCTATGTATGTGGTATGCATGCCTATGAGATCAGGTGCATTTGCAGTCATTTTAAAACTCATGTCTCAAAAAAAATAATTTGTTTGAAGATATCCTAAGTTTCCTGGTAATATTAGAACAGCCAGTTAAGGTTGCATTTTGACTCTGGGAGCACCCTAAATCCAGGTAGTACACTTTCAAATTCCTGAGGGAAAATAAAGAGGAACTGTTTGGCACCTCCTACTTTCTGTACTAGGTGCTTCTTGAGAAGATGGAGAATGATTTTCAAGACTACCTGTAGACTAACCATAAGCATACAACTTTCATGTTATGTATTAGAAATGCATTTTGGAGATTCCAGATATGTAAATTTTTTAAGGTGTAATCAGGAGAGTTTCCTTAAGGAACAGGCAGTTGATTTGCTTGAAGTTTCTTACCCAAACAGAGACAGTGAGGTATTTCCAAATACGGTAAAAACCCTTCATCACTGCAGGTGCTCAATATCCTAAATTTGGGGGAATATTATTTGGCAGTTAATGCAATTTTTACAGTGAATAAAACATTATGTTCCATATTTTCAAAACTCCTACCACAGCACAAAAAGTGGTATAGTTAGAAATTATGTAAAGGTTTGCCTATAGTTAATGTTTTCAGTAAGTTTTCCATCATGCTTTCTTTTTCTTTTTCTTTTTTTTAAGATATATTTGAAACAAAAATGGAAGGATTACTGGTCTTCACTGATATAAATTTTTAGTAATCTTTTAAGTTCTATAGTATTAGTAATGGATCTAATTTGAGAATGGATAAAACCATACAAAACGTATCTGCTATCATAAAGTATGTCTCAGGCTGCTATAGTCAATGACATAATCTAGTAGCAACCATGAAAAGTCTAGACTTCCAGCTACATATCAGCTAGCAGGTTATAAAGAATTTAGGTCTGTGAATACTGCACACCAGAAACAAGTTTGATAAAGAAATGAATGCATATAAATTCAGAAAAAAAAGACTAGTGTGAAATAAAATTTTAACTTGTCAAGCCCGTTTTAAGATTAAGGAAGATTCTCCTTGGAATCCTAATTCATTTCAACAGAAGCTCAGTTCACAGATTTGATTGACTTACTGAGACGTTAAGAAAAACAGACAGAAGCTATTTCAAATCAGAGCAAAGTTAGATCATTAATAATTTACCACCTTCCATCTTTTCCCATATTTTCTCTAGAGATGGCTTGCTGAATATAAGAAACACCTGACACTGGTGAGTGACAAAGATAACCAGCTTCTGATGAATTACCCAATTAATAATTTGTCCCTATTAGACACAAGTGTTCAAGGTTTACAGTGATTATGTGTCAAAAAAGAACAAGGTAAGATGTCTGAGTGGCTACCTTCATACACACACAGACCTATAAAATGTAAACTGAATTTATTTTGTGATATTCAGAGTGTGCCAGCACAATGAAGGAAGAAATCTCTTTAAATCCATCTGGCTTACTTCAACCCTTGCATTTGTGTGCTCAGAGCTTACTAAACCTAATTGCTTGTTTATTTTCTCCCTATTGCAAGTGGGAAATAATCTCTTGACTTGAAGACCATGTTTTCCAATTTTACTGTAATTATTGCTATGTCACAGAGAAATATCTCAGTAAATTATTGAGAATAGATGTAACTTCACATAATACTGGCACCCTTTGTCTTTATTTGAAAGTTGTGTGATGCATAGTATGACAACGTATTAAGTATTGTATCTGGCATTTTGAACAGAACTTACGAGAATGGAGGTGACAAGAGAAACTGTCACTAATCAGAGAATTGCAAAAGCTGTATTTAGTCCACTTGAAAAGGTATGTGAGCATGTATATATCTATATTAATCCACAAGATAGTCACTTTAATAATAGTGCATGATGTATGTTCCATGTATTTGATTAAAATCAGACCATATAACAGTGTGTTCTTCATTGTCTAATCCCTCAGGATGCAATTACAGGGACCCTGCTTGATGCAGAAGTATGAACATCTAATGACTGTCAATATATGGATCCCTTTTCTTTCTTGAGCTGATAGAAGATATTTCTATCCAACTTACTCTGTTTAATGAATGTTGTATTTGCCATGATTACAAACTATTTTTATGGCTACTTTCTTTCAGAATTATTAAAGTGACAGCACAGCAATCAAAGCAATATCCATTTAGGGCTACTGGTGACTACAGGTAAGATATCATCTATTGCAGCCTAACCTGAAATGCCATGATAGCTTCTGTGCTTTTAGATAATCTTCTAAATGAGTATTCATAAATGTCTAATAAACAGAAAATGGGATAAAATGCAATAGAGACATAGAGCTATGTTTGATAAACCAGTTAACTGAAAATCAGGAATAGAGAACATTGATTTTTATCAACAAAGGAAAAAAAAAGGAACTTGTTACTGAAATCTGATGAAGGATCCAAGCTAGGAGCATCAACACAAAAGGGGATTAGAATGTCGTTCTAGAAGAACCTGAAGACTTCAAGAATGGGAATAAAATAGCTTTGATTAAATTTAGTACTAAAAGTACTATATTATAAAGTTTAATAGAATTTCTGAATTCATGCTAAAAACCTTCCTAACAGAAATTACTGGAAGAGGAGCAAGGCTTGTGTACTGCACACAGTTTGACATTGCATTGTCAGTATGGTACAATCATGAGCTACTTATAAATGCAGAACTGGCATTTTTCTATCTAGTAAGATGTTCCTAAGACAGTGAGGGATGCTCATAGTTAAACAAGACCTCTATAAAATCATAGAATATATGTATTTCTGACCACCCACATTCAGGATAAATTGCCCAGAAATAAACTTTTGCAGCTAACTGCAAAAAATCTCATAACAAGAAGAAAAGGGTTATCTAAACAGACAGTAGAGGAATTGGCCTTGTACGCAGATATACAATGCCAGTGAAGGATTGTAAATACAGTTCTGGAAGTGAGGAGATCAACACTAGGGAAGGATAAACTCGTTAAACCCATGGGCAAAAAAAGAATGGCTATAAACTGTCTTGAATTCATTTGAAAATAAATAGAAAATCCCAATTATCAAGGAAGAAAGCTCTGGTAAAACCTTTAAAACTAGCAATGGGACAGACATTAACAAACTGGTCTCCCAACAGAATAAATGATGTTCACAGACTATATGAAGTATATTCTCTGACTTGATAGATTTTGATAATATGGGATAGGGAAAATGAACTCGACTCCTTTTGACTATTGAAATACATAATGTGCATTTTCTTCCTGTTTATATTTTTATGTTTTTCTATTGTAATCATGTTTTGTCAAATGTTTATTTTAGAAATGAAAGAGTAAATACTTAAAATTGTGCATGTTAAAATTATTTATCAAGCAGTTTTTTTAATCAGCTGTCCATCAGCTGAAGATCTCCTTATGAATAGTAATAGAAGTAAAGAGACTTTTTGAGGATGCTGTTTCATATTTAAGAGACTCCTTTTGTCACATCAAATAGGACAAGCTGAAAATAGTCTTTCAGCTCTAAAAACAGTGTGATGTTTCTCAGTTCGGTTACCAAAAGATACCAGTACACTACTGTTACATATTTTATGGCTTTTTTAGGAGCTTATTCTTAGCAATCTGTCATATAATGAAAGAGCAGCGCTACAGTTTTCCTTGTAGACGGATGCATACCAACATTGTTGCAAAAACCTGAAGAATTATGTAACAGATCGATAATTGAGACATTTTCATGGTCCTCTATTCTACGTATATAAAAAGATCTTTGTAGCTACCTGTTTAAAGAGACTAATAAAGGATCTTGCAGAGAATATTGTGATTTGGCAGATTTACATACTTCAGGTAGCAAACTGATCTCCAATGGTCATAGGTTTAGCCTGTTTATAAATAATGGATTTTAATCTGTATATTTCAGCCAATTTTTCCAAATGCAAAGAGAATTTTAAGGTTATGCAGCTTCCACTGAATGTTTATTATTATATTACAAGCTTGTCCAGATATTTTTTTCTGAAAATACCTGCGAATAAAATGGAATTTCAGTATTTTCTTTTATAAACTTTCAAACTGCTATTCCCAGAAGCTTAAAAAGAATTTATAAATGGCAACACCTTAAAGGTAGAAAGTAATTTCCCATAAGAACCAGCTAATTTATAGCTTTCTACACAGCAATGACCCTTACAATTCAGCAGTTGTTTCATTATTTCCTTTATACCTGTTCCATCTAACTTGAGAAAAATAATAAATAAAAGGTCAATTCACTCACACTACATTCACTCCTGAAGGTATTGGGGGAGGGGGGGGGGGGAGAAGAAAAAAGCTGTCTTACTGCTTTCTGCCATAAATTGTAACTAATTCTGTAAATGCAAGTGAAACAAAATTGGAAGTAGCATGGTAGATGGATTGATATTACCAGTGGGCCACTGGCATAGAGAGAAAAATCTGAATTCTTCTCTGATGTAATGCTACTGAAATTGATTTACACCAGGGATGCATTTGGCATGAAGACTTTGAAAGCACATATTCGAAAAGGAAGTTCTATTTGCACTGTGGGGTTTCCATTCTCATTTTATATATTCCTCTAAGTCACTTCAAGTAGCACAGAGAATCCATTTCAAAAAATAAAGAAGTACAAATATATTTTCAGTTTCTTCCTCACCAAGCCAAAGAAAAACTACATTTCACAAAAAAGAATAAAGTGACTTGAAAAAAGTTTGGGTTTAATGAAATATACACATTCGAACCTGTTTTCCTTATTAATCAAGGTGTTGTGGATACTTTATTGAAATATTTGATAATTGCAACTCAGAATTAGTTGTGATTCCTGGCAGCAAAAGACTAGTAGGAACTTTAAAAAAGAAGGGGGGGGGGCGACACAGAAAGAAGTCTCATTTTGGGTATTCAAAGGATTTGAATCCTCAAGGAAATACACGAGTCAAATGCATTTCAAAACATTTAGAAATATTACTGAGTCTATATCAACAAGATAGGACTTTAAATTTTGGCTGCATATCTGCACTACAGGTTAAGAATCAGATAATGGTAAGTCTAAAGCAAGAGTATGGGAAAGATTTATTATTCTATTAGCTTTTCTTGATCCAGCAAATGGCAAAAATCCACCTAAAAAATTATCTAGATTATTTCCTAAACCAGAGTAGAATTTTAAATGAATTGATGATGCGTCATTAATAATAATAAACTCATTCAAAAAAGTAAGTAAATCTCATTAGTTTGATCCCGATGCTTTTATAAAACACTGTTAGATACATTTTCCTTTCTCTACCATAGCTAAACACTGTTCAGAAGTTCCTGCAGGACTTTGGCAGGTTTTACTCAGAGACCAACCACAATGATATGAGAGTAGGACAGTTAAGGCTGCCTGCTTATCTACATAACAGCTCTTCTGTGAGGGTCTCTTTCTCTGCTCCCAGCACTAGCTCCCACACCAGAATATATGCAGCCTTGGAGGAGGACAGATATTTTTTGAAGAGCTTCTTAATAACTATAAAGTACGGATGATGTCTGCTAGTCAAATCTGCTTGCAAGAAATATTTTTCTCTCCTATGGTATGTCACAACTACTGCCGCCTCCTTTTCAGCAGCCACAGCTGGCATCTGGCATAAGGAGCACAAGCTTACTGACCATGCAAACTCCCTCTGCCAGTTGATCTATGATAAGAGAATTTGGCACAAACCCTAGTATGAATCAAAACCATTATTTGAAATACTGCTGTATAGCTCTAATTGTCTCTATTGAAATACAGTAAAATAAAGCCTGTTCATAAATTATCCCAAGTCCAACTTTGCTGAGGTTGTTTGTTTTTCCAGCAGAAATCAGTCTTTTTTAACAAAATTTCCAACAATTTTCTGTATAAGTCTGCTTATACTACCTTTAGGGAAAGACAGAAGAGAGCAATTAGCCTTGCAAGCTAAATTTCTGAGGTTTCTCAGTAACATTAAAGCAAAATTAAGTGTATAATATGCTCTTGCTTAGTCTCAAATGCTGACTAAATATCTAGCTTTGAAGAGCATGTTTATAGTCAAGCTAAGCACAAAGAAGATAAATTTGTTTCTTTAAACAAGTCTGCTGAACTAAAAAGAAAACAGAAACATTTCTGCTAGAAAGGGTTTGGTTTGTTTGACTTGTTTAAATATTTCCTTTAAATTGTTTACAAATAATAATGAATTGCAGTTTAATCAAGGGGGGAAAAGGAGTCATAGGAAAGACAGACCCCAGTTCACACTTTACATGGGTTATATTGTTTGCTTCAGCTTCAGGGGCCTAAATGTGTAAGCAATTTTTTATTTTGTTTCCAACTACCCACCAGACCTCCTCTAAAAGGAGAGAGAATGTATGTAATGACTAGTTCAAAGAAGAAGCATTACTTACATACACCTGCTAATGGTACTTACTTTTCCAGCTGACTGTAGGCTGCAGAGAGCAGCTACTGGGGTTGGGTAAACTGGTTAGAAGAGATGGAAAACACTTGCTTATTAAAGACTTGGCTTGGAATTGACTCTATTTTAAAGTTTCAGTTTTAAAAGGCATAGTGGGAATTGTGACAGGACCACTTCAGATTTTCATTAGGTAACTTCTTAACTACAGAAAAGACATGTTCAGTAGTTCAGAGAATGTACAGTCAAGAACCTTTTTTTTTACAGAATCATGATTTAAAGAAAAAGATTTCAAACAACTGTGTGAACAATAATGATGGATCTGAAAATTAATTAATAAATTCATAGATAAAGAATATCAATAGAATAACCTCTGACAGAACAAGAAAGGTTTCCAAAACATCTGATCGTTTTGTCATGAAAACGTCTTGATGGACTTTGTCAGAAACCCCTAATTCTGAATGTTTTAAAACATTCAGAAAGGCTGTAAGATGTACACCATTGTGATTTTCATAAAAGTCCTCTTTTCCTGTCCATTAAGGCCATGAAATTTGATACCAAAGGCATGCAATAAAAGGAAGAGAGCCTGTCAAAGTAAGATGGTTAGCTTCAGGAAAAAAAAAAAATCTGTTTCAGATAAGAACTAGAAACCCCTGAACTGGGCTTAAATAGCCCTCCTTGTCCATGAATGGTTGCAGAAGCCCCAGCTGAGGCTTCTTAGGGTCATTAAGGCTTATGAGTGCACTTGGAGACCTCAATTATTTTCTTCCTTACCACTTAATTTCTTAATTTTACTGCCCTTAACCAATTATTTGTATATTCTTGGGCATAACTTGTGTTGTGTAAATACTTGTATAGATTCAACATATGACTTGGTTTAACTTCAATGAGAACACTCTAAAGAACCAGCATGTTTCAACTTATGAAGTTTTAAAAGAGTAGTTCATAATGAGATACATGTAGCATATGGCTTTCTAAAGTAAGAGATAAATCCAAATAACTTTTATGTCACACAGTGTTTTAACCCATGAGACCATAAAATGGAAATTGAAATCAACTCTTATGTTATTGGTTGACTTTCTACTGACGCCATTCTCTTCTGTGAATTCTATAGGTTCCCCAAAAGACTGTAACTGTCTTGACACTGGATTGGTTTTAAAGCACTGTTAAGTTTTGAAAGTCTTAATTTTTCATTATGTTTTCTCTTGATACAATGCAAAATTACATCGAACCAATCAGGTCCTTTTAGTCATATCAGACCTAACCTAATTTCCTTTAATTACACTTGTGTAATCATTACTAAATTTAGCCTGAGAATTTAAGTGAAAGTGAACTGTAATATCTTATCAATCTTACAAAATCAGTCGTTACATAGATGAATGTCTAGTCACAATAAATGGATAAAAATATGCTCAGGGTGGGTCACTAGAAAAGACTAAAACTATGCTCAAGGTAGAGGGATTTTATTTCAATTCCTCTTGAACTTCACTGCAACAAAACAAACAGAATTCTTGTCCTGGGAATACATCTCTGTCATCTTCTCCTATTCTGTGATCTATTTTTAAATTATATAAACTGAAACTAATAGATCTTTATTGCATTTTGTTTATGAATGTGTATCTACACACACTCATATACACTGAATCAATCATTTTTAAAACAAAATTCTCTTTACAAGTTATTTCTTCCTGACCATCTCGCCTGTCCACCATCAAAGTTCTCAACTGTAGGGGAGATCCTTCATGCCTACTTTATTTTTGTGGATATTTTTTTATGCAGTCAATGCAACGACTTTTATGAGCATGGTGAAGATGATATTTTTATGCTTCTGTAAACCTCTGATATGCAAAGAATAAGCTGCATTATATCTCTGATGTTCAACCATAAATTCCCATAGATTGTTTAAGAAATTGTGGCTACAAGAATGATGTGATGGATGGAACCCATAGTAAATTGTGGTGCTATCTCTCTTTCACTGTAAGTAAAGAATTGATTTTTTTTACCCGTCTTAAATGCTTTTACTAGAAAGTTTGCTTCCACATAATGTCTGAGATATATATTCCTTTTCCCTAAGAGCCTCGTATTTTTCAAACATTTTGGTATAAAATGTTTTAATATAAAAGACTTACTAAAAATGTAATACAATTCAAAACACATGGAATAACTCACAATTTATATATTCGTAAATGCTTATCTATTGAAATTGTTAGCTAAATTCCACAGAAAATTCATCCTATGGCTTAATCAGATCTAGCAATTGTCAGGAGAAGTATTTCTTACCTCTAAGAGCACTGAAATTACTCTAATGTGGGACTGTAATATTCTGTACACAGAATGACTGACATGGAGAACTAAAATTCTCATAACTTTCCAGAGTAAGCAGCAATGAAGAACTTTTCAGTTTCTAGTGCCTTTTATAATTTAAGATGAAGACCATGTTCTACTGTAGGGAAGAGAATACAAGAGAAGAAATTCAGAGCAGCCCTGCGGAGAAGGACTTGGGGGTGCTGGTCGATGAGAAAATGAATATGAGCCAGCAGTGTGCACTTGCAGCCCAGAAAGCCAACCATATCCTGGGCTCCATCAAAAGGAGCGTGACCAGCAGGTCGAAGGAGGTGATCCTGCCCCTTTATTCTGCTCTTGTGAGACTTCACTTGGAGTACTGTGTGCAATTCTGGTGTCCTCAACATAAAAAGGACATGGAACTATTGGAACAAGTCCAGAGGAGGGCCACGAGAATGATCAGGGGACTGGAGCACCTCCCATATGAAGATAGGTTGAGAAGGTTGTGTCTGTTCAGCCTGGAGAAGAGAAGGCTGCGTGGAGACCTCATAGCAGCCTTCCAGTATCTGAAGGGGGCCTATAGGGGTGCTGGAGAGGGACTCTTCATTAGGAACTGTAGTGATAGGACAAGGGTTAAAACTTAAACAGGAGAAGTTTAGATTGGATATAAAGATGAAATTCTTTCCTGTTAAGGTGGTGAGGCACTGGAATAGGTTGCCCAAGGAGGCTGTGAATGCTCCATCCCTGGCAGTGTTCAAGGCCAGTTTAGATGAGGCCTTGGGTGCTATGGTTAGAGCAAGGTGTCCCTGCCCATGGCAGGGGGGTTGGAACTTGATAATCTTAAGGTCCTTTCCAACCCTAACTATTCTATGATATCACTTGCGGAAACGAGTCCGACCCAGAAGACCCTGTGTCCTTCTGTGTAACTCCCAGTTTCCTCCCAGGCATGACATGCTGTGGTATGGATTACCTCTTTGGCTACCTTGGGTCAGGTGTCCTGTCTCTGCTTCCTCCTGGCTTCCCCTCTTCCCTGGCAGAGCATGAGACTCATGAAGTCCGTGGTCAGGGTAAACATTACTTAGCAATAACTAAAAACATCGGTGCTATCAGCACTGTTCCCAGGCTGAAAGTCAAAACACAACACTGCATCAGCTACCAAGAAGGAGAAAAATTAACTTTTACTGCTAAACCCAGGACAGGAAGTTATTAATCAGGAGTTAAATAGGGAGAGTATTATAAATTTGTCTAGAACCTATTTCCTTAATATGCAGTATGAAACACCAATACACTGATATTCATGTAATTGTTATGAGATCTGTTAAGACATATAACCTTTGCATAGAAGATTTTGGGCAAAAAGACAAAATTACCAGAAGATTTTCAGGTCTGTATGGACTTAGTGAGCACCTAACAATCACCTAAATAATAAGCATGATAGTATTGCAGTAACAGTTATCTCTCTGCTTTCTGAAAATTAAGAACAAATGGATTAATGAGTTAAATCTCATCTACTGTATAATTAAAATAATTTGCTGGTTATGACTATATAATCACTTGAGTCTTGGTTAGATTTTTGTATAGAGATACTGTATGAATCAGAATTAGTCTCTGAAAAAGAACTAGAGATTGTTGGTGTTAGAAATTAAATATTCCTCATAATTCAATATGCAGTAGGATCATCACTGTAAAGTTCTCAAAAATAGGGGATTACAAGATTAACTATTTTAAGAGTTTAAGAAGAGATTTAAGAGAGAGAATAAAAAAATGAAGGCTTTGTTTAATTGAAGGAGAGAAAGTAGTCTTGGTGGGTATGTGACTTTGTACAGCAAGCCTTTCCCAGCAGGACAGCCATTTCCTTCAAAACTTAACATTTCTCTTATCAGCCTAATTGTTTATTTCACGAAATACAATATATATCAATTACAAGTGAGAGTGCCACAATACAAAGAAAAATAACTTGTGTATAAGGAAAGTATCCCCTGTCCAGGCTCAAGGTACAAATTTTTTGCTATTGTTCCATGCCTATTCTATTGCAGGAAGATCTTTCTTTGTAGCTTTCATAATAGTAACTGTACTTGGAGACTGATATTTTCTGATTAGAAAAAAAAATGTGATGTGAAAGTTTCTTGCAAGGACATACTCAGGCTTTTATTCTTACTCATAAACTATAGCTTCTGAGCAAGTGAATCTTTCCTTTTGACAGGTTTATTTAAGTTTTTGCATAGCTACTAAAATGATCAGATATGAGATGGTTTTTGTGGTTCTTTAAAATGGAAAATGGAATAGATAAACACCTAGTAACCTTTGCAAAATAATGAAAGATTGTGATTATTGCTGTTTATTTTCTTGTTGTTTCACAAAAGGTACTGAAAAGTGATTTTAGATCCTGAATCTATTGTTCTTCCATTAAAACCAGAAAAGTTTGCATATGTATTGGGGAAAAAAAAAAGTAAAAAAAAAATTAAATTTTCCTAGGAGAGGAGCCAGTTTCCAGCTATTTTAGATATAAAATAAAAATCCTGCCATTAAAAGTGATCTTGATAAAGACATTGAAATTAAACAGTTTTAGGAAAACAGATTCAGAGAAAGGCCTGTACTAATAAGTGGTACTAGAACTACTGATAGACAGTCTCAAAAGAGTAAGTGCTAACACCAACCTTGACAATCTGTTCATTTACCCTTAGTGGTGCATAGCCACTTCTGCATGACCAAGTTCATTGCATGACATCTTCAAGATACCACTAATGTCTCTGCATCTTTGAAAAAGATCTTTGGTACTGTGGAAGCTTTTTATGGTCTACCAAAAGAGCAATTTAGAAATTCAGACTTGTAAGATAGAAGGGAGACTTCCATGTGAAATTTAAAAAGAAAAAGGAGATAAAGGATAGAGAAGAGACCAAGTTGAAAATAAATAAAAACTTCAGTTATACTGAAAATTCAAGAGCTTAAGCTTTGATGAGGAACTAAAACAGTGTACTAAAAACTGACAGCAAATCCACTGATACTAGAATATAAACAAAAAATGTTTCAATTTCTTGTATGCATGTACAAAAATTGAAAATTAGATATTAATTATAGATTAGATTATATAAATAGCTATCAGCAAATAATACATGATATATGATAAAATGTAAAAATAGGATAAAGAACTGTGTGTTCTGACATTTACAGTGGAAAACATGGCAATAGAAGTGAGCCCAATACTCACTTACTAGTACCAACTTACTTAGCTAATGAGCAGGCAGAGAAAGATGTACTGTAAATCTCTGTTGAATGGATGACAATCAGTCACAGGATTATTTAGCCAGAAAAACTTGTCACTGTTTTCTACAGCTATTCTAGCCTTCCATCATATTTTCATCATAAATACTTATAATATTGTTTCATAACTAAAAGAAAAGTGGAAACCAGTAGGTATGTATATATACATATATGTATGTGTGTATATATATATGTATATGATCAACACAGACTACAATTTAGCTGCAGAAATTCTCAGAGTATATAAGAGAATAAGGGTATCTTCGCTACTGGAGTAGGAATAAACTCACATAATCTCATAAATATTGATTGAATCCATAATATATCTTGTCTTCATTAAATAAGCAAAGTCCAGGAGAGATAAAACTGCTGGAATGATATGCAGATTTCTGAGAGAACCATCCAGCGCCTTCCCCTAGGTTTCTGTAAAGCCTCATGTCTTGAGTAGTATAAATATTGACAGTTTCTGGTTGCTAATGTCCATCCTATGCAATATTTTTATTGATTTGACATATCAGAGTATTTTTCAGAAACTGCCACACAGTCAATTATGACTTATGTCATCAAGCTTATATTTTACCATCATCACCCTGTCAGTTTTGTTCATTTCTATTTTTGCATACTTTTACAGCACTACATGGAAAACTCTATACAGTTGGAATAGGTTAGTTAGCATGAACTAAATATGCTGACCTTATTCATATTTACTATGACCTATTTTTTTATATTTACTATTTAGAAGTGCAAATGTCAGTATGTAGATTATGTTTTGAGGAAACAGATTTAACTGATGTCAAATACTTTTTATAATTTCCAGCTTTGTGGGAGCAAAGGGTATACAGAGTCTCTTCAAAGTTAATCCTTAACAACATAAAGTATGTTGCTGTGTTTTGCAAAAATAATGGAAGTCTATAGTCTTTACAAAACTAACAGAAAATAAGGCGTTTTATACTAATTGTCAAAGCTGTCATTTAGAATTTATTTACTGTAAAACAGATTTTGTAGTCTTAAACTCTGAAGAAACAGATGATTCCAAACAGTTTTGAAAAATCCTATAGTAGATTTTGGCTTATTTATAAAACATAAAAATCTCAAATTTATCAGCTTCCAGGCTTTGCTCATCCTAGGTTTTTTAAATTTACTGCTGCATTGTTCTGAAGTTGTGTTTTATAACAAGAAACATGCTTTGCCTGGACTTCATTAAAGTTACAAATGTGTGTTGTGCACAACATTTGTAACAGGAATGGAAATAATCTGATTATTCTGGTAATACTGACAATAAAGTTGTTTTATTAGTAGCTGTAATTTTTAACAACAATAAACAAACAAAAGTAAATTATGATTTAAAATCTTCTTTGCCCCTTAGGAATATTAAGGACGTTATCTAGTACGAGAAGGATTCAAAAGTATTGATCACGTACCCTGACATAAAGAACAATAGCACAGAGACTAGCTTGCAGACATATGAAGACAAGAAAAAACAAAGTCAGAAAAAATATCCTGTTAGCTTACCTTTAATACCCTTACTATCACTATTCAAACTGAATCAGATTGAAGCTAATTAAAAGATTCCCATTATGGACTGAGAATGTAAATAAAAGATAGAAAAGTAAGTTGAGCCCCACTTAAACTAAATTAGCATACTATAAAGAAAAACCATCCAAAGAGAAAAGTCTTGAAAACAAACATTTGTAAAACCCTTAAGCTATTATATAAAATCTAACAAAATAGCTAAATTGTTGTTAATCATAGGCAACAAAAAATACAAAGTCCTAAAGAAAAACAATGAAAAATTATCAAAATGCAGTTAAATTACAGGAAGAAACTGGTGCTGCTATAGGTATTTTCGCTGGATATTGTTGGATGCCTGCCTATTGAGACAAGAAAATGTATTTTGTTTGAAAGAGGAAATCAAATAGGAAAAATACAGTACAGCTTCTGAGAAGTTAGGATAAATAAGAAATTTTAAATTTGGTGAAAATAGCCTGGCCAGGATCAAACTTACTTCATCTATTCATTTATTTGTTGTGATTATAAGTGTTTTAACACAAGTACACACTCTCTGTTACAGAGAGTAGGCAACAGAAACTATCCATGCAACTGGGTAGAGCATATGACTCGTCTGAACCAAACATAGACCTCATAAACGGCTGCAGCCACTAGTTGAGAGAAGGACCATGAATATCTGGATAAGGGGAAGAACTATGGGAGTGACAGTACATAAAGAGACATTCCCAGGAGGAAGATATTTCAGTAAGACATTTGCAAGGAAAGGGAAGTATCTGTAAAGCTTGACAGAGGCAGAAACATTGGGGATTCTTTTGATAGTGGGCTGAAACAGCTCAGTCAGCTTCTGTCATCATTTTCTTTCCTGCCAGATGCTGAACTATGAACAGAAATTAAAGGAAAACCTTATTTGCTCTTCCCCAAACTGTGTGGTGGTTATCACCGCATTTCCTGCAATACTGATATATCAGTCAGGATGACAGGAGTGATGATCATAATTTAAAAGGAATGTGACCTGTCATGAGAAATTTTATTTTTAAAACACTTTTTTTTATTGTTTCCAAATGTTCTTAGTTTTCAAATACTTACTGAAATGTGCCATTAAGTTCTCAGCTAAATGGCTAGCTGACATGATTTGTCTCTTTTCTTGTCACTTCATTCCAAGTTAGAGTCACATTGTATGTTTATTTATTTTTCTCCATAAACTATGCCTCTCCAGCCTCCTATTGCTGCTTTTAAAAATTCATTTAGTCTGTCCGGTTTTTACATCTCATTAATAATCATAGACACATGGGCCCTGGGTTTTATCATGGTCATTTAAAAAGACCACTCTTCCACTTTAGTGTGTAGTTTATTTAAAAATACAAATCACAGAACATCTGATCACTTCTGCAGCCTCTCTTTTACCCCCATTTGCTATACTGTTTTGCAGATGTTATATGGTGTTAACTGCAAGTCATTTTTACTCCTATAAGGGTTGTGTTTTCATGAAACACTGGCAAGACAATTCAAAATGAACAAAGCAAAGTAATAATACTGCTGTTTAATTATATATTTAAGTGAGAAATTAATTTGTAGTTTTTAAATTCGCTTTGCAAGTCTTAAAAAAGCCACAAACAAAATAATAAAGCTCTCTGACCTTGACAAAGTCTTTCAGTTTTCTTGGTTTACACAAAGAAGGAGTAGTATATATTTGGAAAGAGGAACTATACATGGAAACAGAAAGTCACAACTGCCTCATCAATGTTTAAAGTAGGTTTTCTCTTCCTTTTCTTCTTTTGCTCAGGAACATCTTAGGGAATCAGCCTTACACAGCAGAAGATAATGCCATTCTGAATAAGACTGGATAACAATGGTCACATCGAAATCCTTTTGTTTTGTTGTGCTGGGAAAACCTACAGCAGGGTAGTTGGGATATCTTTAAATATCCCTTCCCACCCAAACCACTCTACAATTTTTTTAGCAGAAAAACTAAAGGTAGAGAAAGGGAGGGATCAAGATAAATCAGGAAATTAAATTTTTGTCTGATGTCTGAAATGCACCACAAGTAGGTACACAGATAGGTAGCCTCCTTGTTAAACACCCATGTGAGAGACCTGCATTTTGGCTCTTACAAGAGTTTAATTCTGCTACTAACAATGAATATGAAATGTAAAGTGTCAGTTATTGTGGGGTTTCATGTGCACATTATCTGATACAAACTTACATACCATATCAAGTTGTGACTTCATCTATTATTAACTGTACTGTCAGAGCTCTCTAACATAAGCATAGTTAATGCTTTGAATTTGCAATTCTATGGAAAATCTAAAGTCTCATGTGTGCAAATATAAATAGAAAAAACAGTAATATAGCAATTTAAATTTTTATATGTATTATTGGTTTAATAGAATCACATTAAAACACATTACCATGATTTTAAAACTAAGAAAAAAAGAAAAATCTTTGTCCACAGCAATACACTAAATGTCTTCTACAAAGGCAGAAGACAAATGGACATAAGGATTTTAGTTTTTAGTAATCCAAGACAAAGATTTCCCGCTGCAGGCATAGCAGTCCATTGGTAATTTCACACCATGCAGTGTTTACACATCAGTTTCTAGCTTTGCCTCCTTTGATTGTTTTATGAGAATTCTCCCATGTTCTATCTCACAAAACGTCAAACCAATACACTGAAAAGAGCCAGACTATACAAACTGATTCTGGTATTACCTTTTATTACTATGAGGAATAGACACAAGTTTTGCAAACCCATAGAGACTCCTGAAGCTTCCACCATCAGCCAGATGGCTGCATTGCTATTACTCACTCATCTCTCCTAAAGCACATGCTATCTCAGAGTCTCAAAGATTCAGTCATTATTCAGCAAGTTGTGAATGTCTTGTGGATGCTTCAGGTTTCTCTGTAGTCTCTCAAAAATAGCTAGCTTTAAACATAAACCAGGCACATGGCAAATCTAAGTAGCAATTTAAATTGTGAAGTAGTAATAGGAAAAATATTTCAGCCATCCTCAATGAATAGAGTACCAAAAGTATTTCTTCCACTGAGCTATATTACATTCTTGTCATGTTAGATGCTGGACATCCATCTCTGTCAAGAGCATTATTTTGCCCATCTCCATTCAAAATTATTAATGTGTTTTGAAGATAGATGCAGTGTTACTTGCTATAAGAATGAGTTCTAAGGGAAAAGAAAGACAGTGAAAATCATCAGTGATAAAACCATACTTCATACGCTTAATAGGAGGCTGTATCCTGGACTGCTAAATTGGTCTGGACTACATTTATTTTATCGTGAGTTTCTTTGTCTCTGAGCCTGTTTCTGATGTAACTGTCAACATCTGCCTCTGCACTCAGATCCCCTCATTATCCCCAAATAAATGGTAGCCGGCAGATTCACACACCAAGATAACAGGCATGCAGCAGCTTTAATACAGAGCTCTGACAACGCTGTCAGAATCCAAATTAAATCAACAGTGCCACCACGTGGTTATACAGCACCAGGCTTTAAAGCTCACCCTTAAAAATGATTGAATGCCTAAAACCACGTTTGTATTTTGAAACGGATGTCTTACTAACAGAGCAATCGACATTACTGTGCGCGAGTTGTTAATTTTAGCGGAAAAGTAATGCCGATGCCTCCACAGCAATATGTCGCCTGTTATAAATTTTCTGTAATTACTCACCTATCTTGAAGACTTAGCGGTCCTGAACTTCCAATAAACGATATATCTTCTTAAGCTTTCAGTACATTCCAAGGAAGGGTTCATAAAGTACCCTGAATTTTCAGGAATAATTTTATGCTTCACCAACCTCTTAGCTCTATGCCATGTTTTTTATTTTAAGTATATGGAAAATTATTAAGGGCAATACTTGTTTTAGAACAATGGCTTATAATCCAGTCATTTTATTAAGAGTCTTTGGTCTAGTCGCATAATATTTTCTGGTGCTCCTTTAAATGCCTTTTTTAGCATACTAAAAAGACAATCACAAGCAAATATTAATGATATATCTATGGAAACAGAGGATTTTTACAAATAATATCAAGATCTACTACATTTCACACAGGCCAAGGTCCACACAGGAAAATGCTAAGAGTTCTGTTCTATGTTTTCATATCTAAGATGTAAGGCAGCAATAATATTTGTCAAGAGAAGACAGAAGTGTAGCCATAGATTTAGTGAAGTAGCAATAAGATAGCTAGAATAAAGGCCATTGACAGTTTAAAACAAACAAATGTGACTCTGCAGTCCATCCTGCGCTAACATTTGCTGACATTCATCCTGTGCAGAATGTTTGAGGAAGGAGCTAACATCTGTGCCAGTGTACTTACTCCACACTGAATCTGACAGCACACTGGAAAATGACACCCATGTGACCACATCCCAGTGGCAAATCATGACTTTTATTCAAAGATGTATTTTCCACACACCAGCTGCATCTAAATCATGAAGTTAAGTTTTATATTGTGCAATCCACAGCTGCACCACACAAAAAGCCATCAACCCAGCTTGGGGCACAGCTGCATGGTAGAAGATGCTGAGATAGATACTCTTCCCTTAAGTTTCACAGACTTCAGTCCCTTCTCCTAACACACTGAAACAACAGCTACCTTCTTGGTTTGCTGTTTCCTGTCCAAGGTAGCATTCGCCTCTAACATGCTACTGCTGTGTAGTTAAGCCCCATAGTTTGCCAGGGAGCAGCAGAAGCAGGCTTCTCTGCAAGGAAAGGGTAGTGATATGGACTGAGGACAAGAGCATCAGCCTAACAGGGCCAGAGGAAGGAAGCGCTTCCTTTGCCCAGTCTTTTTCCAGCTCTTTCTTTCAAGGTCACCAGCTGTGCTATCTCCAAGTTGGCCTTATCCCAGGCAGCCAAACCTCCAGGAGCTGGGATGTGCTCAGAGCCCTGGTACAGTTATCCACAACATGAGACTTATTATAATATTGGCATTGAATTGGATCTGCTCAGAACTGTGACACAGCCACCTTGTGCAGTAAAAGTATTTAAGCACAAGATTTCAAAGTGTTAAAAGATCCAATAGTTCTATTTGTTTCCTTCCTTAAATGTGTTAAACAAGATAATAAGCCAGTTAATAAACTATGACATCGGCTGTAGCTCTGTAATTTGAGATTTTCATGGTATATCATGAGTAGTCAGTAAGAAAGGTCCACATCAGATGGAAAGCATACTAAGTGAAATCTATTGTTAATGTGACACTGCCAATTACAGTTCAGAAAATGCAGTGTTTTAGTAAGCGAGAGGTGCATACTGCCCAGTGTTCTGGGGCCTTGGTTTGAAAGAAAGGTGGAGAATGCATAAATACGTTGTCATCATCATCATCATCATTATTGTGGCTTGACTTCGCGAACAAAGATTTGGAAAGGGCTTTACCCGCCCTTACTACAAGTGCGCTGATGGCTAAAAAGGCAATGTGAGATAGGCAAATCCTGCTGCAAAAAGCACAGCAAAAGGTCTCCTTGGGTGGTATAGGTGGGGCATGATTCTTTCTACGTTTTCCTTTTTCCTCAAGACTAGTCCTGCATGAGTTCTCAAAGGAGTCCACAGCATATGTATGGTGTGCCTCCAAGTCTCCCAGTTGGAGGCCAAGGTAGACCACCAATGGTAGCCAATATGGCCAAGGCTAAGGTATTGTTTCAGGGAGTCCTTATATCTCTTCTTTGGGGCACCTCTCTTGCGGCTACTGGTGTTAAGTTCACCGTAAAACACAACCGTAGGGAGGCAGTGATCCTTCATCCTGGAGATGTTCCCTGTCCAGTGCAGATGCAGTTTCAGCAATATGGCCTCGATACTGGTGACCCCTGCCTGCTTGAGGACAGTAACATTTGACACATAGTCAGTCCAATGGATAAATAGATAAATACATACAGTACAACCAAACTACTGCCCAGTTAAAAGAGATGGTAGAACCACATGCATTACTTTCATGAACATTCCTAAAACAGAAATATCTTCAAAGCAAAGCATGGAGCTAAATAAATTGCTGCACATAAGCAAACAAAAAAGTGTCAAAATAAAATTCTGAAAGTGACTTGTATTAAGGTCCCAAGAAAAAAAAAGACTTTACAATGAGGTTAACAGCTAAACAGCCTTAACTTGATCCATTAAGATACACTGTTACACAATCCATTAAAATGTGAAACAGGACAGTGTGATACATGACTGGATTTTTCCTAAATGTCCTTGTCCGGTCACGCTGGGTGGGGCCGGGGGTACCGGATCTTTTACCACTCGCCGAGGTTCACAAGAGAAACACAGAGGCCCTCCAGAAGCTGGAAATTTACTTTATTGTAAATTGCTACAATTAACTTTGTTGTGAACTGCTCTAAAACTGTGTAGGAGAACAAAAGTCTTTGCAGGTTCTTATAAAAGGCACAAAGTAGAAAGAGAAAACAAGGAAAGAAGGAAAACAAATAAACAATAGAGAAATAACATCACCACCCACCCCATGGATCCAGCGTCATCTTCTCGATCAGCGAGTGGAAGACCTTCCTGCTGTAGTCCCTGGGGTCCTTGGGGTCTTTGGGGTCCTCGTAGTCAGGAACCCCACTCAAGTCCAGGGTGGAGGAACAAACCATGCGGCTGCAGGACAGTGCCTTTTTATAGGGCCAGGCTCTCCCAGAACCCTGCCACAGGTCAGACTCACTCGCAGGGAGCTGGTGAGCAACCAGACACAGCTCATGTTGTGCTCCAGAAGGAGACGCATGGTCTGTGCTGCTACCTCCGGGCAGTTTACTGCTGGGCAGTTGATCTTCAAGGCCTCAGGGCAGGCAACACAGGGCAGCATCCCCCCACCCTGGTGGAGCAGGATCCCTGCTCTGCCCTGTGGCCGCTGCTTAGTGACAACGAGTTGTCAGGTCCTTTGTCTTTTGAGTTGTTTGTTGTCTCTTTCACGGACACCCCCTTGTCGTGGGGAAAGAGCTTGCGTGCCCTTGTGAAGTTGGGAGTTATGCTGGTGGTGGCTTATGCTTCCGCTAGGGTCTCCCATGCCAGTCAGCTCTCAAATGAAGGATCAGACAAAGTGTGTCCATGGGCAGGATGGGCTCACTAGCCTTCAGGCAACCATCCTAGGAGAAGGACAACTCCAACTTCAAACCCGGGCAGATGGAGCTCGTGTAGCCCTGTAAGGCCATCCATCTAAGAGAAGGATACTCTAATTAAACCTACGACCTGAGGACTTTGCTGTCACCGTCCAAGCTCGCTAGGCCCTGGCAGATAAACCTCAGGTGTAAAGGGTGAGGCCAGTTCTGCGCACGCTGTGCCTCACCTAAAATAAATCCACTGCGTAGGCCCGAAGGGTTAACCCACACTTGCAAAGCCCTGCAGCGACAGGCGAGGGACGAAACGGCAGGTGATAAGGTGCACTGGAAGTCGCAGACCCAACCCTGCATGCAGGCGGTTCAGGACATTGGTCGCTCAAGTCTGACCCAGGAGATGACAGTCTTGTTCGGCAGCATCCTGAATGACCAAGCAGCCTTTTTCAAGGACAGCACTGCTTGCTCCATATGGAGAGAGGCCTAGAAAAGGTGGCCTAACCAAAGCTCATCTCCCCCTCCACCTGGTTGGCTAGCCGCGGCCAACGGGCATCTTCTATTGTGGTCAATTAAAGACAAAGAGACAAAGGCTTACACCTGCCTCCAAAGGTGTGTCCAGATTGACACTCGCATGTTGGAACATCAGAACCATGCTTGATACAGTGAACAGTGGGCGTCCTGAGCGCCGTTCTGCGCTAATTGCTCATGAATTGTCACGTCTTAACATCGATATCGCTGCACTCAGTGAAGTTCGCCTTCATGAGGAAGGTAGCCTCAAAGAACATAGTGCTGGCTATACACTCTACTGGTCAGGCAAACCCAAAACTGAAAGTCATCTTTCTGGAGTCGCCTTCATGATTAAAAACTCCATAGCCTCTAAACTTGAAAATTTGCCGATAGGTCATTCCGATCGTATTATCTCCTTACGTCTTCCACTACACAATAAGCAACACGTTGTTCTTTTCAGCATATATGCTCCAACTCTGCAAGCTGACCCTGCAGAAAAAGAAAAATTCTACTCCGACCTGCGTCACCTCACTCAGAAAGTTCCTATAGAAGATAAGATCATAATCCTTGGTGACTTCAACGCCTGAGTAGGAAAGAACTTTGAAGCCTGGAAAGGAGTACTAGGCAAGCACGGTGTTGGCAACTGCAATGATAACGGTCGTCTCTTACTAGAGTTCTGTGCAGAGCAACAGCTTACCATCACCAACACTATCTTCCAGCAGAAAGACAGCTGGAAGACAACCTGGATGCATCCTTGATCTAAACATTGGCACCTTATTGATTATGTTTTAGTACGCCAGAGAAATATTCGTGATGTCTGCCAGACCAGAGTGATGCCTAGTGCAGAATGCCAAACAGACCACCGCCTTGTGCGTTGCAAACTTAATTTCCACTTCAAGCCCAAACCTAAGAGGGGCGGCATTCCGAGGAGGAGGCTCAATGTTGATAATCTTCAAATAGCTGCAGTGAGGGACAGCTTTCAGGCTAACCTTCAAACTAGGCTTGAAGACCAACTTATAGATTCTTCTCCTGAAGCGCTTTGGCAACATGTCAAAAACAGCATCCTGCAGTCCTCCGTAGAATCCATTGGGTTCTCCTCAAAGAAAAACAAAGACTGGTTTGACGATAGCAACCAGGAGGTCCAGGAATTGCTGACAAAAAAGAGATCTGCTCATCAAGCACACCTCGCTCAGCCACTCTGCCATGTAAGAAAAGCAGCCTTTCGTCTTGCATGTAGCAAACTCCAACAGAAACTTAGAGACATCCAGAACAAGTGGTGGGTCAACCTAGAAGAAAAGACTCAACTATGTGCAGATTTGGGTGACCACAGAGGATTCTATGAGGCTCTGAAGGCAGTGTATGGACCCACATTCCAGGTTCAAAGACCCTTACTTGGTGCAGATGGCCAAACGCTTCTTACAGATAAAATCTCCATCCTGAATCGTTGGTCTGAACATTTTCAAACCCTCTTTAGTGCTAATCGTGTAGTCCAAGGTGAAGGAGTCCAGCACATTCTGCAACATCCAGTGAAAAACGAATTGGATTTAGCCCCTACCATGGGAGAGACTCTTAAGGCCATACAGCAGGTGAAAACTGGCAAGGCAGCTGGGGTTGACACAGTCCCACCTGAAATATGGAAGCATGGAGGCCAAGCACTTCACGCTAAATTTCATGAGCTAGTTGTGTGCTGTTGAGAACAAGGCAAAATACCGTCAGACTTTCGTGACGCAATCATCGTCACTCTGTATAAGAAAAAAGGTGTCAAGTCAGACTGCTCAAACTATCGTGGTATAACTCTGCTCTCCATTGCTGGTAAAATTCTTGCAAGAATACTATTGAACAGACTAGTACCTGCTATCGCAGAAGAACTTCTACCTGAAAGTCAGTGTGGTTTCAGGGCTAATAGAAGTACCACAGACATGGTATTTGTTCTCAGACAATTGCAAGAAAAGTGTAGAGAACAGAATAAGGGGTTATACGTAACTTTCGTTGACCTCACCAAACCTTTTGACACTGTGAGCAGGAAAGGCCTGTGGCTGATCTTGGAACGATTAGGTTGTCCCCCCAAGTTCCTGAAAATGATTATTCTGTTACATGAGGATCAGCAAGGCCAAGTCAGGTATGGTGATGCACTCTCTGAGCCTTTCCCAATAACCAATGGTGTGAAACAAGGTTGCGTTCTCGCACCGACCTTATTCACAATCTTCTTCAGCATGATGCTCCAAAGGGCTACAGCAGACCTCGACGAACAAGACGGCATTTATATTCGATACCGTACCGATGGTAGCCTATTCAATCTAAGGCGACTGAAGGCCCACACTAAGACCCTAAACCATCTTGTCCGTGAACTGCTCTTTGCTGATGATGCCGCCCTTGTTGCCCACACAGAAGCAGCTCTGCAGCGTTTAACATCTTGCTTTGCGGAGGCGGCTGAGGTTTTGGGGCTGGAAGTCAGCTTGAAGAAGACAGTAGTCCTCTACCAACCTGCACCCCAAGAAGATTATCGCCATCCCCGTATTACCATCGGCGAGTCAGAGCTTAAGACAGTTCAGCAGTTCAGCTATCTGGGAAGCATCATTTCCTCGGATGCCACGATCGACAAAGAGATAGACAACAGAATAGCAAAGGCATATAGAGCCTTTGGAAAACACCATAAAAGAGTCTGGTGTAATAAACACCTGAAGAAAAGTACAAAGGTCAGCGTCTACAGAGCCATTGTATTGTCTACTCTTTTATATGGGTCTGAATCATGGGTCATCTACTGTCATCACCTGCGACTCCTGGAACGCTTTCATCAGCGCTGCCTCCGTACAATTCTAAACATCCATTGGACTGACTATGTGTCTAATGTCACTGTCCTCGAACAGGCAGGGGTCACCAGCATCGAGGCCACATTGCTGAAATTGCAGCTGCGCTGGGCAGGGCACGTCTCTAGAATGAAGGATCACCGCCTCCCCAAGATCGTGTTTTACGGTGAACTTGCCACCGGTAGCCGCAAGAGAGGTGCCCCAAAGAAGAGATACAAGGACTCCCTGAAACAATACCTTAGCCTTGGCCATATTGACTACCATCAGTTGTCCACCTTGGCCTCCAATCGGGAGACTTGGAGGCACACCATACATAATGCCGCTGACTCCTTTGAGAGTTCACGAAGAACTAGTCTCGAGGAGAAAAGACAACGCAGGAAGAATTGCGCCCCACCTGTTCCACCCAAGGAGACCTTCTGCTGTGCTTTTTGTAGCCGGATTTGCCTATCCCACGTTGGCCTTCTTAGTCATCAGCGCGCTTGTAGTAAGCGTGGGTAAATGCCCTTCCCAAATCTTCGTTCGCGAAGTCAAGCCATGATGAGTGAGTGTTTGGAGACACAAACAAAAAGGGTCTCTTGACCTATTTGTAAACAATTATATGAACAGCCCTGAGTCTTTCTCTGCAGATTGTGGCTGCAAAAGCCAAAGAGGCATAGAATAAAACAAAAAGAGATTAAATTTATTTGATCAAATAAATTAAAATTTACTGTTAAAATTAAAAATCAATGTTGTAATGCTGGAATTCAAATACCATTTCTTAATACAGAAAGTATAATTTTCCTTACATAATTTATTCTTTACTTACCATGAATCTGGAATGATTCAAAATCAAGGGATTTCTTTTTTTGTTTTTTTTTTCTGGTCATGGAGCTGGTTATGGGAAATTTATCTATTTTTCCATAGTAAAATTGGTTGTACTATTAAATATTGATCTTAATTATAAAAAAAAAACAACAAAAAACAAACAAACGAAATCCAAACCAAAACAAAAAAACAACAAACCCTACGATGTTATATTAAAATAACAGAAAAAACTCCAGAAGGTAGCAGTTATATTGAAAATGTGGGGGAAAATATGAGTTCTTAGGAAAAAAGTGCCAAACTATAGTCTCTATACACAGTTAAAGAGAAGGGATAGAACACTGTCCTGACAATGGATGTAGTAGCAAAGAGCCGAAACAACCAGGCTCTGGAAAAAGAGAAAGATGTTCACCATCTTTGAATGCTTCTTCAACCCAGAAAATCATTGCATTGTTAACAGTGGAAGGCTGGGGGAAAATAGCAGTGGTGGTGTGGTTTAATCCAGCAGGCAGAAAATGTAAGAGTTTTTTGCTTACTCTCTCCCCACTCACCCCCACTCCTGCCACTAGGGGGAGAGAATTGAAAAAAAGGGTAAAACTCCTGGGCTGAGATAAAGGCAGTTTAATAGGACAGAAAAGGAAGGGAGAATAGCTATGGGATATCCTTTTGGTCAGCTGGGGTCAGCTGTCCTGGCTGTGTCCCCTCCCAGATCCTTGCACACCCACAGCCTCCTCACTTGTATGAGAAGCTGAAAAATCCTTGACTTAGCATAAGCACTGCTCAGCAATAACTGAAACATTGGTGTGTTATCAACACTATTCCCATCCTAAATCCAAAACACAGCACTAGCTGTGTACTAGCTACTAGGAGGAAAATTAACTCCACCACAGCTGAAACTGGGAAAACTTTTTTTTTAATAAGTCTATTGCTTTAGTTTCTGCTCAGATAAAGATAGGTTTCAAGATTCAAAATGTTTTAAAGCATAGTCTTTAAGAAAAAAATGTTGACTGATCTACATTTGGCAGCCAGATTCAACTTGGGGTCCTGTCACAACTTAACCTGAAATAAACAGATCTATGACTTTTTAAGTATTGTGTACAAATAGCACGTACTCAAAATACATTGAGCTTGTGACTTCTCAGTGACAAAAAGAAGTGAATTGTTGAAGATCCAGAAAATAGTGTATTACCTACAAAACCAGAAGAGCTGAAGGAAGAAATGGGAATAAACAGGTTGTACAGATCACAGTTTCATGTTTTAATCTGTTTCATATTTCAAAAGTAAAGCACCATTGACATTAAAAAAAAAAAAAAAAAATAGAATAAATCTGTGTCCTCAGCTTGAGAGTCTGCGCTATTACAAGTTCAACTCTAAATTGATCAGTTCCTTATCAGATGCTTGGTAACATGGCAAAGCACCAATCATCCAATTTAGAAACCCAGATGCGACCATTATGCAAAAATGCTTGGGAAATTGTACGGTTAAGGGTCAAGCTAATGTATTAAAGGTATCCATATGGGCTTCAGCTCAAGCAGACAATGAGGAATGATACTTAGAGGTCCACATACAAATAACTGACGAGACCCATGTATCAATTCAAAGTTTATTCACAACCTAAACGTGAAATTGACTTTAGCTTTAGATATCAGTAAAAAGTGAATTTCCACTTCTAGTAAAGTCTGTCAGCTATACGAGACATAAATGTATAATATAAAGTTTCATTTTTCTCAAAGTTTTAGTATGGGTCTAATGTCAAACTCTATGCATTGATGTAAAGTTTTGGGGATTTTACAAAGTTCTAGTAGAAAATGGTCAATGGTGTTGAACTATAATGTCTGTGACAAGAATACACTCCAAAAAACAGCATGCTATAGAACTGTTTAATTGTCTCCATATATGCAAACCTCTTTCCTTTTGAAACTTGAGATTAGTTCTCAACTAATCCTCAACTTCTGTAAAATAGCATGGATACATATTAAAAAAAAAAAAAAAATTAAAACAAAAAACCTCTTCCTTGGCCCTATGTACTCCAGGAATTAAACAGTGAACATGAAACTCAAAGGGATTGAAACCAATGAGCAACTAGGAAAAAGTCAGTAGATGAGTAAATACAAAGAAAGAATTAAAGTGTTTTGTGCCAAAACTGACTATTAATATAGCAGAAAGTACAAGTTAAATCAGCCAAAGTGTAAAGCAGCACCACAGAAAATGCATACAGAGAATATGGAGGGTGTAAGCAAATACACAGCTTCTGAGAAAACCTGTAAATTACATCATAGTGAGGTACTACAGTATGCCACTAAGATTACTCTAGACTGCAGAGGATTAAATGAAATACTAGACATTTTTAGAAACAGGGTTGTCAAAATATCAATAGAAGTAAAGTACTGGAAAAATACTACCATACCTGGAGTTTAAAGCTGTCACAGGGTAATTCAGAGAGTCTCAAGAACAGAACTACACAGAACTACACCACTCAGACACATAACATTTAAAAGTTAATTAAGCAAGGTATGTACAGCAGGGATGTTGCAGTTTCTATTGCTAGGTTTTTAATCTATGACACACTCTCACATGATGTGCAGAATGCAAGCAGACCCCACAGTCCAGTTGTGAGCCTATTGGAGGCCACTGTTGCTCATTAGAGGCTCCCCTCTTTCTAAAAAATCTAAAAGTCTAAACCAAACCCTAAAATCTAAAAGTCTAAACCCTTTTAAGTATGAATCCACTTCTGCAGATATTCTGGAGTGGCATATAAGCTATGTTAATTACAGTCCATTGTTTCTATGGCATTTAGCCTTTGCCTCCCACATCCAGATCACCTTCCTCCAAAACAGGTGAGAGACAGGAAACATAATAAGTAGGATCATTTCACTTCTCATTTTCCAGGTCATCATCTCAAACATCTTTGTCTTCCATTTGTTTCCTTTGCAGTGCTGACTTTATCTCCTCACCTTCGTTCTCCAGTTGTTGCCTTCTTTCTGCCATTTCTCTCATGGTTTTCAGTTTGCTTGGGTGGCAGAATTTTGCTTCTTTGCCACTTGCCTTAGTTGGTCTTTCAGGTCAGCATCTTCAGCTTGTACCTTTGCTGCCCAGCACATTTGCCCATGGAAGCAAGAATTTTCTTCTGCTGGCCTGGTGTTTTTCAGCCACCACCTCCATAAGCATCCCCTACAGCTCCTTACACCTTTGTCTGAGGCTACTCACACAATATGAACCTTCTTTGCCTACAGCAATTTGGGCCTGAAACTCCAGAGCCACCCTCTGTGAGTCTTCATTTATCTTGTCCTGTGCCAGCAAAGCACTGGCATGTTCTCTGCTTTCTCCAGCCCTATGAATGACTTACCAATCAGTTTAAAAATCTGAACTTTCAGTTTGACTTAATATTTTTATTTGTACAGCGTGCTTTTTTTTTTTGGACTGTATTAGTCCTCTTAAGAATGTTACGTAAAACAGAACAAATAGTAGGGAACCAACATATGCTATGAATTTTTTGATCCTCACATCAAAATACAAAATGGCAGTATAAATCTAACAAAAATATGTGAAGTATTAGTAAGTCTTACATAATTAATTACCTAGTGGTGGTTCTGGCAGTCATTGTTGATGGTGGAAAATTGATGATGTTACTGAATTGCATAGGCTGGAGATCTGGTTAACATAGTGAGAGTATTTCAGGAGAAATATTGTTTGCACTCATCATGCTTCTGTTGAGTAAACTGCAGAACACTTCTGGATGCATCCTTTGTTCTGAGGATAAGGCAGAGAGAACAGCTGACATTACAATGAAAAAGGTATGTGGAAATGAAGCATAAAAGAATAAAAAGTTCTCAAAAGCAGAAGGTAGAATATGGTGGATTAAAGATTTACTATTGAAGTCAGTCAATACAGTTTTAATAATACCTGGAGCAGATTACCAATTAAATTAGCCATCAGAGGGTTTATTGCATTTTGCGTGGTATTTTGAGAAGGGGAAAAAACATTGTGCAAAAGCAGCCGAAAGAAGGGACTGAAAGATGTGAGAGAAGCAATCCTACAGACACAAATGTTGGTGAAGAAGTGGAGGAAGAAAGTACTCCAGGCACCGGAGCAGATTACCCACTGCAGCCCCTGGAAAAGACCATGGCTGTCCTCCTGTAGCGCGTGGAGAGGCTACGTGACAGCAAACACCTGGCAGGATCTACATCCCGTGGAGAGGAGCTCATGTGGAAGCAGGTTTTGTCTCAGAATCTGTGACCCTATGAGGGACCCAGACCCGGGCAGTCTTTTCTTGAACGACTGTAACGTCCAGAAAGACCCTATACCATTTGTAAGAACTGTGCCCTGTGGGAAGGGCCCACATTGAAGAGGGTCATGAAATCTGTTTCCCGTGGGTGGGACTGACCAGAACCTCCATTCCCTGTCCCCCTGTGCAGCTCAGGGGAGCAGGTAGAAGAGTCAGGAGCAAAACTGAGCCTAGGAAGAAGGGAGGGGTGTGGGGGAGGTGTTTTTAGATTTGTTCTTATTTCTCATCATCCTACTCTGTTATTAATTGGCAGTAAGTTAAATTAATTTCCCCAAATTGAGTCTGGTTTAGTGTTGATAGGTGAGCTTGTAAGTGTTAATTCATGAGTCAGCTCTGAGTCCTTACTGTTATCCACGAGCCTTTTGTCATATTTTCTCCTCCTGTCCTGTTGAGCAGGGGGAGTAATAGAGTGCTTTGGTTGGCACTTAACATCCAGTCAAGGTTAACCACCAGAATTAGATTGGAAAGTTTATTGGTCATTCAGTTCAGTCCCTGTAAACTAACAATATTTTACAGATGGCTTTTTAATCTTACCTCCAAAGATACTGCAATAATTATTTCACAAGAGAAGTCTTTCAATATTCTGATTGTTCTTTTTACCAGGAAGTTCTTTTAATAACCGAGGTAAATTTATCCTTCTAACTCAGCCCATTACTCCCTGTTTTAGGACTAACATTCAGTGTGACTACCTCTTACTTTCTCTCTGTTTTTGCCATTTAACTATTTATGCAGTTATCGTGTTCCTCCGTGTCACCTCTTTAAGCTAAATAAATGTAATTCCTTTAATCTTTCCTTATAAGTTTTGGTTTATGTAGAAATAAACAATGACAGAGTTATGTGAGATTTGTGTCTTTTTCTAAAGACTAACATAATTAAAATAATTTACTATTCTCTGAAGTTCTACAGCTGACTTAAGAGAAGCATTTTTCTTCCCCCAGAGCAGAAGGATATCAGTAGGAAAAAAATCCTAACAGCTCAATTTTGTATCTGCTTGAGTTGTGATGGCTTTTGGGAAAAACAGACGAGCTTAAAACAGTAGCTGTAAAACATGATCTCTGGACTTTACATTTTGTTTTGCATTATGCCTTTCAACAGGTGTTAACAGTTTTGTATTTCAGATAATTATTTTTTTCTAGGATTTGCACCAATAGAGCAATAATACTGCTTTACTACATTTGGGAAGGGAAAATTGAAAGGAAAATATGTACAGAAGTAACTATTTCTCAATTACATTTTTTGACTGCAGAAATAAAAGGTCATATTCATCAGACTATGAATTCCTCACACTGTGATACCAAAGAATTTTCATGTTCCAAAAAGACCCCAGTCTCTTGAAAACCCTTGATTTTTAGATTCTTTTGCATTTGTAATGGTAAATACCAATCTGAAGGAAATGGTATGTATACATTAGCTAGTATTCGGCCTGTCTGTTTTCTCAAAAACCAGAAAAACTGGTGTTGAGTTTAGGAATTTTGACTTCAGGCAAATTCTGTAACATGAATATCTATAAGCAGCTAGACTGCACATAGTAAGCTCCTGAAGTTCACTTATTCACAGTTTTTTATCCAAAGAGAATCATATTGGCACACTATGAGGCTGGTCTGCAATGTAAGCCAAAGTTCTGTAGGTATTGAAGGTCAAGAAACATTTTCTAAAGGCACCTGGCTACTCCAAATTAAGAACAAATATATGTAAGTTGCATCCAGACTGCAGGTCAGGTGCAACTGAGTCCAACTCTACACTGTCATCTACAGGTAGGAAGTGCCTCTGACAAGGCAGTCTGGGGACCATCTCTGTCAATAGGACTAGGATCTTGGCCTAAGAGGGAGCTAAATGAGCCAGCAGCCTGCTCTGGTAACAAACAGCTGCATCCCAGGCTATAACAAGAGCATAGTCAATAGACTGAAGAAAAGGTTTATCCATTGCTGTTGATGATCATTAGATCACTTCTAGATAATGCGAACAGCTCAGGTACCCCAATATGAGAAAGATATCGATCAACTGGATTGAGATCAGGGGACAGAGGTGGTTGAAGATGAGGCGCCTGAGGCTTGTTCAGTGTGAAGAACAGATAGCTTTGTAGGGAGACTTCCTGTCTCCACCAACAAAATGGGTCATTGAGAAGACAGGGACAGCCTCAGAGTTCCAGGGAGAATGAGAGACAATGAAAAGAAATGGAAACAAGAGAGAGTGGTTACAAGGAAAAGTTTACAGAGATGCAATCTCCACACTTGTACGTTTTCTAGACCTGATTGGATAAAGCCCTGAATAAGCTCATATGACCTTATTGATGACCCTGCTTTAGGTAGGATATTGGAGACAAGATGATCTCCTGAGGTTCATTCCAACCTCATTGTGTGATCCAACAAAACTGAAAAAACAGACAAGAAAAAAAAGAAAAAAAAATTATAGGCAGGTCTTGTGAGAAACAGGAAACAAATATGCCTCTGGTGATGTTATTTTTCAAGAGGAGGTCTGTAGTGGTGAATTGAACAGGAGTACATGGATGGAAGCAGCAGAAAAGGAAGTTTAGTCTGGAGTACATCTTATGTCTCTGGGCTCAGGTAGTGAAGCAAAACCTGTGCCTGTGTTCTCACCTTTTCACTCTCCTTATAAAATGAGAAGCTATGGTCTCCTTCACTCTTGCAGAGTCCCACAGCTTATCTTAATTCTTCCCTTGCACTCTACGAAAGCCCACAAAATCAGGGCTGTGGTGGTAGCCTCCACGTAATTTTCTAGGCTAGCTTAAGGTGGGCTTGCTAATAAAAGTTTTTATCATTTTTGCTTTAGAAAAATCATTGTGAAAAACACCTGAAATGGTCTCAATTTCCCACATGCTGGCAAAAAAAAACCCTAGATTGTCTGGAGAGCAGCAAGAGGGACCATGCTTACTTCTTCAAATGTTGCAATCTTTTCTATGGTATTCTGAGATGAGCCACTGAACAAAGAAACCTGGCTGTATGTTTATCAATCTGCATAGTTTTAAACTTTGAGTTCTGGAAGGTTAGAAATAGAGTTAAAAATATATTTCTTGGCAGTACATTCTTTTATTCCCTACCCTTCATCAGCTCATAAGAACAAATAGGAGGTTTTTCCATCTGTTTCAATCCTGTTAATGTTTTAAATCTCCTTTTCTCATAATCTTTTCTAAATATGTTTAAGATGTGGAGCTCCTGTTACACTAAAACAATAAACTAGATTAGATTAAACAGGGTGACATTTTTCTCTGGGTTTGATCCACTTAATATAAGAATCTCACATTTATTGTCATTAGTTATGTAGCTTGAATGTTGATACTATTGTTTAAACTGGGTTATTTTATTCAGAAATAAGTTAACATATGCAGAGTTCAGTTCTCAGTTGGTTTAAATCTGGTTGGTCTCAGCTAGGATAATTTCACAGAGACTTTTACTCAAGTCACATCATTGAATAAGTCTACAGTATTATTGCATTTGCATAAAGAAGTGCTCAGAACATAGCTCTTTATTTTTTTTTTTTAATTTTTCCCTGAAGTGATTTTATACTGCACTTCACACATTATCTTATATTCTTTAACTGGCTAAGAAAAAGGGAACGTTAATGCTATCTATACATAATCTAGAGCTTGCCATGTGGAAATGCTATTTAACATTTGCCCAAGATGCTTAAAGTTAGATTTCAACAACTTGTGTTTGTCTTTGAAGAATTACATTTAGGAAACTGGGGGGAAAAAAAAAAACGTTTAAAGGGATGTGTGTGTGTATACATGTTTTAACAAATTCAATAAAGAAGCATAACATCATATTTGTTCCTTTTATTTGTTTATTTGCATCAGAAAGGACATCAGAGCTGGTAGATCTTCATATGTATTTCTTGATCAATTGCAACAGTTCATGGTAGTAGATGATTTTTGTCTTCTTTCTTTATAAACTCTTGGATAAGACAATACTAATTGATGCTGGTGAGTTTGATACTCATCTACGATACTTATTATGTGGAAATCCGAGGTTTAGATCCAGATAACTGAGGAACGTGCTTAACTGGGGGAGGTAGTCTGACTGTATCTTGAAGTCAAAAGCTAGCCTAGAGAGGCAAAGAATCAGAGATTAATGCAGACTTGAAACACCTCCAACCCTGCCAGGTGCTTACTCTCTACAGTATGTCCTCAATACTCAGTATTAAGGCCTGCTGCTGCCTAACCACAGACCTAACCCTGTTAGTTTCAAACTTCATGCCAAGAAAGGTTCTTTCTGGTGTACATTCATTTCTTTGACTGCTCCATTCTGAGTGGCAATCTTACATTTATTGCATTTGGTGACACCAGCCTTCTTCTTGACATGAATGTTTTCATTAGTTTGAGGCCCAGCAACATTATGCTGACAACACTGGAGAATCTTTTAATTCCTAAAAGGAGTAGTAAAGTTTTCTGAAGCAGGGAAGTACAGAAAGCAGTGAGGGAGGAGACAATGACATACTTCGCATAGGGGAAAAAAACAAAACAACCCCCCCCCAAAAAAAAACCACAAACAACCAGATTAATAGAAAGAAAAAAGGAAGAGCAGAAAACAATCAAAGTATTTCTAAATCTTATGTGTGGATATTCCTTGGGTATACATTTTTATTTACTGCAGTGACCTAAAGTTCTTTTGATACCTGAAAAAATTATAGAATAATTTGTGTACAAAAGAACCTTTAAATGCCATCAAGGCCAACAGCTCTGCAATAAGCAGAAACACCTTCCACTAGGCCAGGTTGTTCAGAGTTCCATCCAACCTGGTCTTGAACACTTCCAGGGATGGGGCAGCTACCACCTCTCTGGGCAATTTGTTCCACTGTTTCACCACCCTCATAGTAAAAAATTTCTTCCTTATATCCAGCCTGGATCTCCCTCTTTAGTTTAAAACCACAACCCCCTGTCCTATCAAAATACACCCTGCTAAATAGTCTGTCCCCATCTTTCTTATAAGCCCCCTTTAAGTACTGTAATCACTGGACTGCTCTTCATTTGGCTCAAAATTATTCTGTCTTTCAAGAGTCGAAGTCCATGACTATGATGGCTTCTTTTTAGACTACTGCCTGCCACTGAAATAAACATCTTTCAGCTGCATGAATTAGGGAATTTAAGAAATAGCCATACCTCCAGGATATGTTTTTGTAATTATTTTGCCTTTCCTATTTCAACTTGCCTGTCTGTACATGAAGACTGACACAACTGTGCTCAAAGTGCAATAGAGATGCAGATGCCCGCATTATAACCTCATGGTTTTTGATTCAAAAAACATCCTTTAGAGATTCTGTCATTGAAGAAAATCTTAACAGTTATGTCAAAGGTGTTCACTAGTTTCTGTATCTGGTTCCTGTAGCTGTCGACATACATTTACATTTCTCTTCCTTGATGTTGCCATTTGGGCAGATTCTTGTTGTTACTGTTCCTGATTGTGATTTCTGAAGAGTCCTGTTTCATATTCTAATAATGAAACTCACATTTATTATAGACCGGGCCCATTTCATTGTCTCTTGGGCTTATTCAACTAGTTAATTTGTCTTCAGTGCTCATGCCATTACACTATTCCATCTTCCTTAGTTTGTTATTTTCATGTTTAATATAGCTCAACCAGCTCAACAAGAACTCTTCTGCTTTTAAAAGAGAACAACTGCTTACCATGTTGCAAGAAGTCTGTTTTGATGCCATTTGTACCAATGAACCTTTAAAATATTTTCTTTTTAACCTCTGTAAAATTTCCCAGTATAACAATCCCTAATTTGACTTGATATTTTTTAATTATTTTCATTTTTAAAAATTAGATCTTGTCGATGTTTTCTGTTTAGTCCTATCTATGACCAGAAGTAATTGATAGGCAAAATCCTACTGATTTAGTGACATATAAGTACTGCTGTTAGAGTGAAATAAGATGATGTTCACCGTACCAAAAAAGCTCTATTTTGGGCAGCAAAACCTGCTTCATCAACATGTGTTCACCTGAGCTGATGTATGAGAAGGTATAACCCAGTGACCCTAGATATTAAATCATCATCATCATCATCATCATCATGGCTTGACTTCGCGAACGAAGATTTGGGAAGGGCATTTACCCACGCTTACTACAAGCGCGCTGATGGCTAAGAAGGCCAATGTGGGATAGGCAAATCCGGCTACAAAAAGCACAGCAGAAGGTCTCCTTGGGTGGTACAGGTGGGGTGCGATTCTTCCTGCGTTGTCTTTTCTCCTCGAGACTAGTTCTTCGTGAACTCTCAAAGGAGTCAGCGGCATTATGTATGGTGTGCCTCCAAGTCTCCCGATTGGAGGCCAAGGTGGACCACTGATGGTAGTCAATATGGCCAAGGCTAAGGTATTGTTTCAGGGAGTCCTTGTATCTCTTCTTTGGGGCACCTCTCTTGCGGCTACCGGTGGCAAGTTCACCGTAAAACACGATCTTGGGGAGGCGGTGATCCTTCATTCTAGAGACGTGCCCTGCCCAGCGCAGCTGCAATTTCAGCAATGTGGCCTCGATGCTGGTGACCCCTGCCTGTTCGAGGACAGTGACATTAGACACATAGTCAGTCCAATGGATGTTTAGAATTGTACGGAGGCAGCGCTGATGAAAGCGTTCCAGGAGTCGCAGGTGATGACGGTAGATGACCCATGATTCAGACCCATATACAAGAGTAGACAATACAGTGGCTCTGTAGACACTGATCTTTGTACTTTTCTTCAGGTGTTTATTACACCAGACTCTTTTATGGAGTTTTCCAAAGGCTCTATATGCCTTTGCTATTCTGTTGTCTATCTCTTTGTCGATCGTGGCATCCGAGGAAATGATGCTTCCCAGATAGCTGAACTGCTGAACTGTCTTAAGCTCTGACTCGCCGATGGTAATATGGGGATGGTGATAATCTTCTTGGGGTGCAGGTTGGTAGAGGACTACTGTCTTCTTCAAGCTGGCTTCCAGCCCAAAAACCTCAGCCGCCTCCACAAAGCAAGATGTTAAACGTTGCAGAGCTGCTTCTGTGTGGGCAACAAGGGCGGCATCATCAGCAAAGAGCAGTTCACGGACAAGATTTTATATACCTAGATATTAAATATAGGTATATAAAATCAACCATGTACATTCACGCTTTTCTAGCATCCTGTTCTGTGTGAATGAATTGCTGCACCTCTATACTTTCCCTCTGCTCTTGTTATTCAGAACAAAATTACTGCAAGGAAGAGTAATAACCTGGGCCAAACCCAAGCAAGCAGTCTTTTTCTCATATCTAAAAGCCAGAACCCACTATATTTCATTACTGGATTAGGAAGGAAGCATCAGTGTTTAAAGCTTAATATTAAATGTTTTTTATGCCATTTTAATAACTCCGTTGGAGTTAAGAAACAGCCACCAAATAGCTGATGTATTCAGTTTCAGTGATTCGATTCCTTTTTCTTTGGTTAAATGCAGATTACACTGAATAAGATATATCCAAGATGATGTGTAGTTTCTTCTGAAATAGCTAAAGAAATTAACCTTTTGATTTTCTTTTTTTAAACATATAAACATGAACTTCCAAGCAAATAAACTCATTATTAAAAGTCAGAGTGTTTGCTACATTAATTTTCACTCTAAAATTAGGTGTTTGTCTCACAAGTCCAGTGTTGGTAACAGTTTATAACAGCTCCTTTAGATTTTAAGTATTGTGTCATCTTTAAGAAAATATCTAGTAGATAAGGTTATTTAGGTTAGACTTAGGGCAGCTACTCATCTTTAGACAAGACAATTTCAGCAATCAGGCACTGTAAACAGAATAATGCAGAAAACACATGTCACTATTGAACTTCCAACCTACAAAAAGTAGTTCCCTGGAGTCACTTAGACATTTTGATTGGTAAAACATCCAGTGGAAAGTCAAATATATTAAGACACCTTTCATTTTTTCTGGAGAATGCAGTTTAGTATCTTCTAGCTGGACTGAGATGAGCAGAAAGAAATGCAAGAGGCAAGGTATCTGGCTTTATTAGGCTGTAACGCAGCAATTAACACTGAGACATATTCTTCAGTACTTTGTAAAGTGTGAGCTAGAAGTCCTCTCTTGAATGACTTAATCTGACTGAGCATTGCCATGAACAGACATAAAACAGTTCTGTTGGTGTTCAGACTTTTGCTTGGTATGTTTCCATTCAGTGCTCAACTGCTGGATGTTAGCAGTCACAGCTCGGCATGTTTAGGGTATGCCTTTGTCCACTGACTCCAACATCAATAACATTTCTTAAAGTCAGTATTTCCCAGATTCCCCTGAGACCTATCTGCTTGTTTATGCTATACCTTCCTCTCTCTTCCAGGGCATACTTCACTCCCTTTTGGACAGAATGTTACTTTCTTTTGTGAGTTGAGATAACATATACAGCCTTTGGTGAATGTAAATAAGAGATGTGCTTCTAGCAAACAAATATGGGGAATTCTTGATGTAGTTAGGCAATAAACTAGCCTATTGAAGGGTAACAGCCAGCAATCTTTTTCAGAATTACGTATGGAGATTCCTAGTGATTCAGAAGCCTTTTTTGCAGAAAACGTGTACTACAGAAACAGAATACTCATGGCAAATAGGGTTACAAGAGATGGGAGGCACCACAGAAGGGATCAGATATATACAAATCCTTGCCTGCTCTGAGGGTGAAGTGATGATTTGCCAAAAAAAAAAATGGCAATAAATGGCATCATATGGAAATGCAGAAAAGAACCCAGGAATATTGCAGAATTGGCCTTTTCTTGCTGTTTTTTTTTCTTTCCATAATCTGGCAAAAAAAAGTAATGTTAATGTTACTAATGCTTTCAAACAATTCTAAACACAATAGACTGTTTGCTAAATAGGAGATGTAAAAAGTGCAAAAAAATTGCAGAAAGACAGTCTGGGAATAGAGATAGAAAAGAGACAATACAAATTTTAATATGGAGAGATGCAAGCTACCCAAAGCAATACTGTTAAATTAGATTGAAGGAAGATAGCAGAGCACAAATTGGACCTCTTTACAGTGTGGTATAGCTTATAAACCTCCAGAACAATTCTGATATGTGCAGGTCTTGTCATGCAGAAAAAAGCTAATAGTCTGTTTCTTCCTGGCTTTAGAGTAATCACAAATAGAATATTAAATAGTTCCAGACACATGAGCACTGGAAAACAGCAACAGTGGGATGCTTAAAGGAGTGCTTTATGAAAAGAACATAAAAAATTCTAAGGATTTTAAAAAGAATAAAATGTTCAAGTGCAAATTATTCTTATTTAGAGACATTTTGTATACCTCCTTCTGGAAATCATGTATCATTATGTGTTTAAAATATTTATGAGAGAAGTGAGGTTTAATTCCTTTATATGTTTTTATTATATTTCTAAGGTATTTTTCATATATTGCTTAAAAATTCCAAGTCTTAATTTGACTCTATATTTCTTTTATCTTCTTTAAAATATTTTATCTATGTGATTTGATTCAATTTCATGTGTGCCTTTGCAGAAGTGAGTAAACAACAGCAGTCTCACTCTGCAGACAACATGATGTAGACAAAACAATCTGAGGGTTTGTTTGTTTGTTTTACTTTCTTACAGTGAGGACAATGTCTCCATGATCTTTTCATAAACAATGAAAACATAATTCATTCAACATGAACACATATTTCTGAATGGTATTGGACAGTTGCTCTTGTTCCTGCCAAGGCCTTATTTACCTCTGAGACTACTTATACCTTAGCTATTTTCCTTCTTCTGCAAATAAGTATGAGTTTTGGCTGACAGAAATTGAAGGGAGGCAAGTCCCAGAAAGTTAACTCTTTTGCTTACTTATCTTCCAGCCTTATATTCTTTGCTTGCTGAAAACCAGAAATGACACTGATTTGGACAAAGTGACAACCTGATTTTTATTCAAGGTAACTGTTCACTGCTGTGAACATTTTCATCTGTTAACTGTTGCCATCTTCATATAAATATTTTGAAAGCAAAATAGATTCCTATTCCTGGTTTTCATGTCTTTACTGAAAAGAAGCTAACAGACTGAAATTAGGAGGCCCCACTTATGGAAACCTTTTGGATTTCACAGCAGTGGACTGATGGGATCTGAAAACTGCTTTTGTTAAATACCTGCTGTTTATGAAAAGCAGATGAGGAACAATAGAACAATATTACGTAAAACCTTGAGGTTTATCACAAGGCTTTTGACAGAAAATTGAATAAATTTTGTTATTCCTATTGTTGAAAAATGTATGCAGAATTTAAGTGGTTGTGTAATTGTAGGATTATTGCAAGACTGTGATTTCACAACCTCTTTAAGAAGCTTAAAAATGATGTGTCACCAAGGAGAATATTTCAGTCCCCCATACATTGTGCCTATATTTCTACTACTCTACTTTTCTTCTTTGTGTAGCATTAGTTTTTGTGGTGCCACATAGGAAGTTAGATTTTTTTCAGCTGGATGAATTTCTAACCTACCTGGGGAGGGGGCAGAGGGGGAAGGCAAAGGAATTCCAAGAACAACAACAAAAAAATCCCTTACAAATACCACAGTTGCCACGGAGGGAGAACAAGAACTTGCAGTTGTTTGCAGGGAGAAGCCAGAATCACCAGTTTGCTTTAATCTGACTAAGTATCATGGGAAATGCCGATACTGCGCAGAAGTAAGATGAAATGTCTGTCTCAATGTCTTAACAGTGTAATGCAATTTTTATGCACTCTTTTAAACCCTTATTTTTCTCTGAGAGAGAATAATGTCTATTTATACCAGTCAATTTAATATTATATGACTTAGAAGTGGACCTACTTTATTTGATAGGATCATAGAATGGTTTGCGTTGGAAGTTACCTTAAAGATCATCTAGTTCTAACCCTCCTGTTATGGGCAGGGATGCCTCACCCTAGACAATTCAGCCCAAGGCTCTGTCCAACCTGGCCTTGAGCACTGCCAGAGATGAGGCAACCATAACTTCTCTGAGCAACCTGTGACAATGTCTCACCACCTTTCGATAAAAATCTAATATCTAATCTAAATATCTAATCAAAATCTACCCACTGTAAGTTTAAAGCTACTCCCCCTTGGACTATCTCTACATGCCCTTGTATAAAGTCACTCTTCAGCTTTCTGTGGCTCACCTTTAGTACTGGAAGGCTACCCTAATGTCTTCCTGGATCCTCCTCTGGGCTGAACAAACCCAAGTCTCTCAGCCTGTTTTCATAGGAGAGGTGATCCATCTCTTGGTTCACTTTTGTAGGCCTCCTCTGGACTCACTCAAACAGGTCCACATCCATCTTTTGTTGGGAATCCCAGAGCTGAATGTAATACTCCAAGTGGAGTCTCACCAGAGCAGAGAACAGGGGGTCAGTCACCTCCTTCAACCTGCTGGTCATACTTCTTTTGAAGTCCAGGATATGGTTGGCTTTCTGGGCTTCAAGTGCACACTGCCAGCTCATATTGAGCTTTCCGTCAACCAACACCCCAAGTCCTTCTCCTCAGGGCTGCTCTCAGTCCAGTCTCTGCCCAGCTCGTATTTGTACTTGGGATTGTCCTGACTAATGTGCCAAACCTTGTACTTGGTCTTGCTGAACTTCATGAGGTTTGCGCTGGCCCATTTCTTAAGCATGTCAAAGTCCCTCTGGATGACATTCTTTCCCTCCAACATGTCGCCTGCACCACACAGGTTTGACCATGGCATATACTTTAGTTTTTTAATATGACTTCTATCAATTAAAATAATTTATGATACAGATAAAAAGCATCAAGATATACATCTTACTGTTTTGATGAAATATCATGTCTTTGTACTAGAAATAATATGAAAGCAATAGTTCTATTGGATATGAAGGAAAGGACAGCCAAAATATTTTTATAGTAGTGGTAATATAAGAATTTGGGAATATAACATGAATCAAGTTGCACCAGCCTTAAATTATTTCCTGATGACAGAGCTACCATAACTGCATATGTACTATGAGCTCACTACATCGTTTCACTTTAAATAGCCATAACAGCATTTTAATGAATTCTACCTAACATCTGAACAGGCCTAACAATATTACTATATTATCATTCCTGATAGACTGTCAGATTGTTCATAACTTCTCATTGGGTTCTAAAAGCTGGATTTTTAAAATGGTAGTCATCTATAAAAGTGAACTGTGGTAATGGTAAAAATCTACAGTTTCTTACCTCCAGTTACTTGAAGGAAAGTTGTATTAAATTCTGACTATATAAGTTATTGGTTCATTATTTGTGATCAGATATAGATGGTGATCAATTTTTTCCATATTCAAGCAATCTGAAAGCAATTTCCATCTCTTAGAGCAATTAAATCTTTTATTTTTGTTCAAAGAGTCCTTTTAATTCTGTGGGGGTAGGGAGAGATCAGGTATAATAATTCTGTGAATTTTAAACACTGAGATATCATCTAACATGTAGTAAACCCAGAATTTGAATACAAATGTATATTTTTCTGAAGCATAGATTGCCTTTGATGAATTACCTCTGCTGTGTAAATGAACCCTGACAAAAAAGTGTATCTGATGGAATATTCCTCACAATAGTCTATTTATAATAGTTTTGGGGAGGTGCAATGTGGACTACATGAAAAGAAAAAGGGAAAAAAATAAATACAGACCTTTGGATATGCTGTTACTAGAAATCTCCTCAGAAAATACCCTGCAGGGGATTGGTAGAGGGGGAAAAAGAGCAAGGAAAAAAAAAAAGCAAGAAAAAAGGTGGAGAAAAACTCATTACAAAGAAATCATCATACCAGCTTTATTATGAATGAAACCATGTAGGTATTTCTGTACTTGTATCAGTGTGGGAAATGCACCAAAATGTATAGTGTTGGAAATGCGCAGTGTGACAAATGAAGGTATGTAATATTAAATTGGCTTTTCAAATATATCAGTTTCCAAAAAAAAAATATCATAATGGTACATTCAAATATTTAAATTAAACAAAATTTGAAAAGCCATATCAGAAATTAATCTCCAGCAACAAAATTAAATGTGAAAATGTGGTATTAAATATGGTTGTTTTAACCAAACTGAGATTACATTGTTTAGAGCATATTTAGGACTTCGTAAATCACCAAAGTTGTAAGCACTGGTGACCAAGCGACTCTTACTTGGGCTTTTTGAAAAACAATTTTTGGCAATCAAATTTTAAGTGTATGCTTTTGTGACATATACACATGCCATAAAGTTCACAAATATCTAGGATTGTATGATAAATTTATATTCGGGTGTCTGATTTGATGATGAGCTCATAAAGAAGTGGCTGTACTTGTCCAAAGCTTATTTTTAACTAGTTAAAACTGATATTAAAAGAGCAGTTAATTAAATTCTGTTGAAAAGTCATTTGTTGGGCAACAGATAACTCAAAAAAAATCACTAAAGCATTGAGGGGATACTTTTGCAGAGTTTCTGAAATAACTGCTTTGTTATGAGAAAATTTGCAGTAAAGAATTATAATGTCTTGTTACTCAGCCAAAAGTGGCAGATCATGCACAATATTCGGATTTGCTCTGATCAATCTGAAAAACTCTGGCTTGGTTCCTTTACATATGTGTGGAAACGAAAATAGGAAGGGAGGTTTTCTTCCCATGAGTACCAAAACTATACTCAAAAAGTAGAATGGAGCTAATCATTTAGTCTGGAACAAAAAGCACTCCTAAGTGAATTCAAATTTCATTGCTAGCTGTGCTGTGCAATGTTCAGTGTGAGGCCAAGAGCCATAAGCTTTACAGATTTCAACTTAGTTATCCAGTTAAGCACACATGGAAAAGAAGGAAAAAAGTATTCTGTGTTGGCAGCTAAGGATCATTTTCCAGAAAATGTTAGCTGTTGCACAATACTATCCAGAATCTTTTACCAGTTCAATGAGCAGAAACAACTTATTGCAATGCTTGATCATGTTGCTTAGCTAACAAAGCAGCAGCTCTAAAGCAGCTCCAAAAGTTATACTTCTAGCTTTAATGGAATACTTTTAGTGAAGTGTTCAAATCTAAGGACATATGCAGATTCCTGTAATCCTTACTAGTCAGGCTTTCTACACCCAGTTTACTTGTGGTTAAATGACCCTTAAAGGCTAGCAAATTAAAAAACTCAAAAATCCTCCTTAAAAGCATTCCTGATCAATGAGGTGAAGGTTTCACAGATAAATATCTATAGAAAAATCTCTTTTACTTCTCCCCAAATGCTTACCATGCCACCAAGCTAAAGGACAGAAAGAAGGATCTCAAAGAAAACCATCTTCATGACATCTTAAAGGTATGCTTTTGACCCCTGCAGCCTCATTTGTTTGTTTTGTTTCTGGGCAAAAAAGCAAAGGAACACTTGAAGTAAAAGAAAACAAAAGTGAGATTGTCCTTAAACTAACACAGTGTGAGTAACTTCTTACTGTATAAGATGTACAGGGCTTACTAAGCTGCTATCTTTTATAACCTTGGCTGAAGATTCTCTGTCTGCTATCATTCTGTTGAAGCAACTAATCTGTTTTTTAACTTCCTCCTGGGGTTGTAAAAACGCAAGCTCAGTTGACTTTTTATTTCTCTACTGATCAGGTTAACAGTACCAGATGAATCTTCCTGTCCACAACACTGAGCAGCCTTATAGTTTTGTCCAAGACAAATGTTAAATGTAATTTGAAGGTCACTGGGAGTGATGCAATAGTTGCTGGGAAACACTTTATATCACTTTGCTTTTCAGCAGTCTGCATCCAGATGAAACTGAAAGAGATGTAAGAAATTGATTGCAGAGAAGAGCAAAATATGTAATATTAGCACCAGCACTGTTAACGGGCTACATATGAAGCTTGTAGTACAGTGTTCCCTTACCAAATTTAAGCATTTAGATATACAGAGAGTAAAAACATGAAAGCCAGAGTCTTCATATTTATTGGATAAGACACAGAACTGACATATTTAGTCAGGTTCAAAGCACAATGTTTGTGTCTATGACCTCTTCTATTACCTGTGTAGAGAGTGTACATTATCTATATATCTACAGTAATTTCTTCTTTCTTTTTAAGTCTGTCTTTCCAAATGAGTTTCCATTTAACCATTAACATTTGCCTTTAACCATTTTCCTTTAACAATTTCCCTTTAACCATTAACTCGCTTTTCCCCCTGTAGCTTTTTTGCTATTACACCATCAGCTGTTTCCCAAAGACATTACATTTTATATCATATTACCATGTTCTGCTTTTACTGTAGCTGCTGTATTGATGAAATACCATCTCACTGTGAAAGAAACACTAATAACTACTTGAAGTGTAGTTTATAAAGTGGTAAGTATTCTCTTACTAAATCTAGACTGTGGTTCCAGATTTCTGTTTGCTTTGGAGAATATCTCATAGAGCAGTAAGACAAGCCTTATTAAACTCACTCCCGTATTCTGGTGTAACCTGGCACAGCTTCCATCTTGGAGTAAATAAGACTCCTTTGGCACTACATGAACTTTGACAAAACCACACTGTCTTTTTCATTTTATTCACTTACAATACAAAACCATCAATAATTCTTTCGCTCCTAGTTTCTCAAGGTAAGCACCATGATCTGTAATTCTTTTACATTCCATCCCACTTTGTCACGTCTCACTTCGTAATAGTTGATACAGAATTTCACATTCTTCACCTTTTACAAATAACCTGTCTTCTATGATCTTTCGAAGAAAACCACTAATATTTTATAAATCTCTTTGGTTAGATTTTTGTATGGGTTTTATTTTGTTTAGTTTTTGGTTTGGTTTAGTTTCTTTTTGGGTGTGTGCGTGCTTTGGTTTTTTTTTTTTTTTAATTAGAGATAATTTATGAGGCTATTATGACTTACATTCAATTAATTTATATAAATATTCTTCATCCTGCTTTTGTTAAATTCTCCCTGACATACTTGCTATTGTGATAAAACTCAGTGTATGAAATATCTGGTCAAAGATACCTTTTTCTTCCTTCCTCCCTTCTTCACTTATCTCCTCCTTCCCTCCCTCCTTCCCTCCTCCTTCCTCCCTCCCTCCCTCCCTCCCTCCTTCCTTCCTTCCTTCCTTCCTTCCTTCCTTCCTTCCTTCTTTCCCTTCCCTTCCCTTCCCTTCCCTTCCCTTCCCTTCCCTTCCCTTCCCTTCCCTTCCCTTCCCTTCCCTTCCCTTCCCTTCCCTTCCCTTCCCTTCCCTTCCCTTCCCTTCCCTTCCCTTCCCTTCCCTTCCCTTCCCTTCCCTTCCCTTCCCTTCCCTCCCTCCCTCTGGGTTCACCACACTCAAATGACTGTACGGGGTATAAAACCCTTTCTTGATACAGTCTGGACATAGAGATTAATTTAGAGGGACAGCCCGCAGCGGTGTCCAGGGTGTGTCCGCCATGGGCAGGGACATCCCCCTGGGCCTGCTGGGCACAGGCACTGCCTCAAGGCCAGCAGCCCAAAGGCCTTTCTCCACCGGATGCTGGGTGTAGGGACAGCAGCAGCAGGGCTGCTGTGGGCAGGGCTGCGGGGGCCCCGTCACTCCTGTGTCATATTGCCAGCACCCGGCAAAGGAGCATCACAGTGCTCTGGGGTGCCCAGTGCCCTGCGCCAGTGCTTTGGAGCTCCAGTGCCAGGCACTGGAAGGGTTCTTGCTCCCAGGCTCTATCAGGACAGCAGCATTTTGCTTTTGTGGGAGCTCCTGATACGGCTCCAGGTGGAGGCAGAACAGGCAGTGCCAGCGTCCCCTTGTCCCCTCAGAGGCATAACCAGCCTGTGGACCAGGAGCAGGTCTTGCTCATGTGCTCAGGGAGTAGCAGATCGCCATTACCAGCCCTGAGGTCAGGAAGGAATTTTCCCCCTGGGCAGATTGGCACTGGTCCCCAGGGGTTTTTTGCTTTCCTCTGAGCACTGAGCATGACCACTTGTCAGGGCTCCTCTGGTCCTGGTGCTCTGCATTATTGCCTGGTGCTCATTCACCACGAAGGTGGCTCCTTGTGTCCTGCAGCTGGGGGGGAAAGGCTTTTTTGCCCCAGGCTGGACTAGCAAGTGTCCCTGGGGTTTTTTGCCTCCTCCGCAGCGGAGCACAGCCCCTCCATAGGGCTCTTTTGGGTTATTGGTAGCCCAAAGGCAGCTGCTTGTGCTCCACACAGGTAGCCCTCGTGCCCCGCATCCGGGGGGAGGAAGCCTTCTGCACTCCCAAGGTGGACCCAGAGTGGCTCTGGGACTCCCAGGGTGGCCCCAGTGTGGCCCTGGGACTTGCTGCACTGAGCACCCCTCCTTGTCAGGTCTTCCCAGGCCCATTCTAGCTGGGTTCTTTCTTGCACTGCTCTTGCCCCACCACGGCACAGCTCCTGTCCTGGCTTTGCTTCTTTTTCAGGCTGCAAGGGAGGCTTTTTCTAGCTAGACTGAGGCATGCGTCAGCCCATTGCTGGTTATGCATGGACATCGGGTTAATGCTTGTGAGCATCAGCTCTGAGAAATTTAGAAAAAGAAAATATCATCTAGACTAGACTAAAATTAACTAATCTAAACTAAATAAAATAACTTTATTTATAAATAAATTAAATACCTTTTCCACCTGTAACCTGATTTGTGTCTGATTTCTGTCTCTGAAAGTGTTTTTAGTGCTGAAAACCCCCTTTGATTTCAGCTAAATAGCGCTCACATCATTATACCACTCATTCTGAGTGCAGAGAATGGAATGGAATGAAATGGAATTGCATGGAGTGAAATGGAATAGAACAAGATGGGAGGGAATGGAATGGGAAGGAATGGAATGGAACAGAACAGCTATGATATGTTATGCATATAGTTCTTCATGACAAGTTCTGACTTAAGTCTGAGGGGCCACTGTAGTGCAGGTCCCAAGGGAGGCCGGTTCCAGGCACTGAGGTCTATGAACAGCCTCTGGACCCCGACAGCAGGAAACCTGCACCCCTCATACACTCTCCTTTAGACATGTATGAGGTGCCACTGTGCAGAGAGTACTGGGCCAGATGGACTCCTGATGGAGTGTGGTTGTTCTCAGGCTCTTGTGTTTGGTTCTGTTTCTCCAAAAGCAGTAACTCAGGTAATTTTAGAAACTAGTATTTGGGGGAGGGCTGGGGACAGGAGTGGGGGAAATCACAAGGAAACGAGCAGGTATTACCCACATACAAAAGATTTGCAACCATCGAGTTGAGGAGCACATCCTGCTTCCAGGCTTGATCTTTGAGCCTCACTGCTGTCAGAGATGTGCTCTTTTGCTATCCTGTGAAACCTGAATAAACCGGATGAACACAGAAAAGTTTCAAAAACCAGTTCACACGTGGTTTTCGCAACTCTGTTCCGATGCTCAAATTACCCAGAGACAATCGACATCTCTCACCCCTGTCAGAAGGCACAGGCCTCCTTCCCACAAAGTGACAGAGCCAATGCCTGTGGTGGGACATGATTAGCCATTCAATCCCTTCCTTTAATGCAGGGCTGGGAAGAAATGTCATCGAGTATTTCCTCAGCTGGTACTGATAGGGAAAGAAGGAAGTAGGGAGAAAAAAATTGGAAGTTAGAAGAGACCTACAGTGATCATCAAGTCCAACTGCTCGACCGTGTCGGGGCTGGCCAACAGTTTAAGCATGTTATTAAGGGTGTTGTCCAAATGTCTCTGAAACACTAATGGGCACAGCGCATTGGTCACCTCTCTAGGAAGTCTGTTCAAGTTTCTGGCCACCCTCTAGGTAAAGAAATGCTTCCTAATGTCTCATCTAAACCTCCCTTGGCGCAGCTCTGAACCATTCCTACACATCCTATCAATGGATCCCAGTGAGAAGAGACCAGTACGACCCTCTCCCCTCTCCAGTTCCCCTACTTGAGAAAAGCTGTCTAGAGCAATGAGGTCACCCCTCAGCCTCCTTTCCTCTAAACTAGACAAATGCAGTGTCCTCAGCCGCTCTTCACAGGACATGCCTTCCAACCCTGCCACCAGCTTTGTTGCTGTCCTCTGGATGTGTTCAAGGAGCTTCATGTGCTTCTTAAATGGTGGGGCCCAGAACTGCACCCAGTACTCACTGTGAGGCTGCCCCAGTGCTGATTACAGCAGGAGAGTCACCTCTTCTAAGAGGCAGGTCATGCTGTGCGTGATGCACCCCAGCATGTAGTTTGCCTTCTCGGCTGCCAGGGTACATTGCTCACTCACACTGCGCCTGCTGCCAACCAACACCTCCGGATCCCTTTCTTCACGGCTGCTCTGCAGCCACCCCTCTCCCAGTTTACACTTGTGGCTGCCATTCCTCCATCCCGGGTGCAGAATTTGGCGTCTGCTGTCCTTCAGTTTCATGCCCCTGGTGATTGCCCAACACTCCAGTCTATGTAGAGATCCCTCTGAAGACCTCTTGTCCATCAAGAGTGTCAACAGCACCTCTCAGCTTAGCATCATCAGCAAACTTGCCAATGAAACATTGAATTCCTCCATCCAGATCATTGATAAGAAGATTGAACAGAACTAGACCTCGAACTGATCCCTGAAGAACACCACTGGTGACCAGTTGCCAGTCAGATGTAACCCCATTTACGACAACCCTCTGAGCCCTGCCATTCAGCCAGTTCTTCACTCAGTTCACCATGTATCCGTTCAGCTCACAGCTGGACAATGTGCCCAGCAGGATGTCGTGAGGGACAGTACCAAAAGCTTTGCGGAACCACGGGAATACTGTATCTACCACCATCCCTTCGCTCACTAGGCAGGTGACCTGATCACAGAAGGATCTCAGATAAGCTCAACAGGACTTTCCCTTTGTGAACCCATGTTGACTGTGTCTGAAGATCGCATGGAGTTGCATGCCAGTTTTACATTTCCACAGTAAAGGAGATGTTATAATGAATAAAGTTAGGACTAACAATTGTACCAGACCCCACAGATGACTGCGCTCTAATTTGGGGTTTTGTGCTCAGTGGATTGTTTAGCATCATTTCACAAAATTTACCTGAAACCAAAAAAACGTGTAGACAAGCTGTAAGTCTTCATATTTCAGAAAAGTGTCTGTTGGTGAAATCGTAGTTGCATAAAGGAAACCTCTTTGCATAGCTAAGAAATTGTACTCTTATTAAGTAATTCGTTTTGGCTTATGTGAGCAGAGTTGCAGTCTGGGTTTGCAGTTAGTTTCCATTTACCTGATCTATTGACATAACAGACATAAACCTTTGAAACCAGAAAGGAGAAACTTTTCTGTAAAGGACCATGAGTACAGGGCTGATGCTGGGGCCCATGAATTGATGTTCCAGCCTGTGCCAAAGAAAACCAGTCCTTTGCCTGACACTCAAAACATGTAGTTGGACAACTGCTTCCATAAAAAATATCTTCACCTGTTTTATTTCAGAAACCAAGGAACTTATTAATGAACTATATCATATATTTGATCTTGAGTACCATAAAACACCAGAAGAGATTTTAAATGTGGGATATAATTTGGAAGATAAACTGTAACAGGTGTGTTTCAAGAATTTTTATTGCTTGATACTGAGTTAACAGCAGTCTGTCTGATAACACATTGATGTTTTAGTTGTCTCTCATGTTCTGCCAGTGAGAAGCACAAGAAGCCAGGAGGAAGCAGAGACAAGATGCCTGACCCAAACTAGCCGAAGGGATATTCCATACCACAGTACATCATGCCCAGTGTATAAACTGGGGGGGAGTTATCCAGAAGGGATGGACCACTGCGTGGGTCAGGAGGGGTATTAGTAAGCAGGTGGTGAGCAACTGTATTGTGCATCACTGTTGTCTTCTGAATTTTCCTTTTTTTTTTTTTTTGGCTGTTGTTTTCTGCTATTTTTATCACTATTGTTATTGTTGATATTATCTCTATTATCACTATATTTTACTTTATTTCTATGATTAAACTGTTCTTTTCAAAACCTGCAGTCTTGGAGAGGGGAGAAGCAGGGAAGTGAGCAAGCAGCTGTGTGGTAGTGAGTTACTGGATGGGTTTAAACCACAACCACTTGAAGAAAGCTACAAAATTCAACAAAGGTCACTCTAAAGTTCATGAGTTTTTTTCAAGGAAAAAATTCTTTAAACTTCCTTTAAACCTATAATCATAATATTAACACTTAATCTAAATGTGTTGGCTTCTTGTTGTTGTTTGTGGAGTTTTTATTAGATTTAGTGTGGAATTTTCCCCTGGCTTTTTAATGCTGAGGATTTTTTTTTTTTTCTCTCAAACGTCATGGTTTCTCTGCTGTTGGAAAATATCTGTATTATTGTATTACTGTATTACTAATGTTATGATGCCCATGTTTTGCTCATTTTGGTCTATGATTTGAAAAACGTCCATGTTTTTCAGCTGCAAGATCTGAGTCAGTGTTTAAATCCAGCAGCTGGTACTGTATGTCAGCACCTGAAGTAAATAACACTCTTAGTGATGCACTTGTCTGTTCTAATAAACATGTTCATTTGAAACTGTCATTGTGACATGCCATGACTTATTACAGCTTGAGTTTCACTAGAATAGCATAACCAGAGCCATACAACAGAAATGGTGGCATCAGTTCTCTAACTTTTTCTTACATTGTTTCAATGGTAGGTCAGAAAATTACCTGTTTTCTTATTTCATGGCAATTTATGGCTACTATTCTAATTTATCAGTTGGTTGGGGTTGGTTTTTTTTCATTTCTATGGAAGCTTTGGTGACTGAAAGAGGGTATTTCTGAAAGCTTAAGAGTGTAACGATAAATATTTTTTATATTTTTATATTTTCTTTTTAAGACTGAAGTTACTAAAGATGGAAATCAGCTAGATATCTTTCTTAGCCCACATCTTCTAGGACTTGAACATACAATCAGTTCAGGATGACCTTTTATACTTAATTTCTTTTTCAGAATAAGACATTGAGGGAATTATTCATTTTAAAAGACTAAGGTCATAGATAGTACAAAGTAATAAGTCTAAACAAGTCTACTTTCATTATTCAGTGGTTTGTCCCTACCCATCTGTTCTTGAGAGTTATGATTCAGAGGAACTGTAAAAATTCTTCTGTGAATTGAGGTTGTAGCAGAGTGGAAAAATAGGAGAGCAAATGGGAATTATAGAGGAATCTTTTCCTGAAAAATAAATATACTAAAAGAGAAACTATCATCACCTACGTGTGTAAATGATATATTTAGAAACACAGTCTGAAACTGATTTGACAGAACTATTGATTTAACAGACATGAACAAAAAATATTCTTATTTTGCACTTAAATAAGCAATTTTAATAGGTAATTTTATGACAGTAGTAGACCAAATTGCCGGGTTCTTATTAAATTTTTGTAGCAATTAAAATAACTGTCTTCATTATTTCTGTTTTTTCAAGTATTTTAATTCTTTACCTATTTTGAAAACTAATTAGTTTTTGTGTTCCTTCTTTTCATCTCAAGTTATAGTTCCATTTATCTTGATAATTTCTACAGAGTTCTTGGCAGAGTGTTGTACAAACGAAAAAGTCTCATTATTTTTTTATGATCTGACACACTGCTTGCCAGAAAACAATAATAAAAAACAACAAATAAAAACATCATAATAACTCACCAATCTAACTTGCTGAAAACTGTGCTCTTTGATCGGCAGAGCAAGATGATCTGTGAAAATTAATAAACCCAGAAAAGTACATGCAACTGAAAAAAAGGAATATGAAGGAATGTGTTTATAAAAGGGATATGTATTTTTAAGGTAGGCTCAAAAATTACAAAATAGTGCAAGAAACAAAACTGTAATAAAACTATACTGTGTTGAGGATCTTTTTTATTAACTTGGAAAACAAGATTACTATGTCTATGCAGTGGACACGTGTTGAGATGGGACATTACCGTCCACTCTTCTCCTCTGGGCCATTCCATGATCTCAGGAATTCCTGTTAGGCCTTGGACTTTGTGCAATGAGTTGGGCAATGAAACATCCCTTGACAATATCAGGAATTCTTGCACAGCTAAGAAGGGAGTGGCACTGACCATACCAGGAATTCCTGTTGCCTGACCATGGCCAGAGACAAAATTGGGAATAATGAGTCATCCTCTGATAGCCTTGGAATATCCTTCACCTTGGTCATAGCCTGAGTGAAATGGTACCACTGTTAATGGAATTTTAAGAATTCCAGTAATTATTAACACAAACTGCGGCCAGGATGGAAATTTACTGATGTCTAGAGCAAATCATATTGTGCCCCTATAACCAACAGTTCTGAGTGAGGTCCTTTGAGCTCTCATGAAATGCAGTGGGCTGCAACCAGCCTCTGCTAAGTGGGACATCTCTCAGAAGCTTGTGAACTGTCAAGTTCACAAAGTTTGAAGGACCAGCACCTGGGTCAAAGACTCCCCATTCCTGTAGGCTCAACCCTCTCCCACTAAGAAATTCTGAGACGTTTGAAGTGAATATCTCAGTGAACTCAAGGGCAGTTTTTAACAGGTATACTTTTATGCATATATGTGTGTATATATATATATTTGTGTCTGTGTATGTGTGTATGTGTAAAATACCCTATAGCATGCATAGTATTAATGTTTTCATCTTGGATCTGTAATTAAGTCATTGTTGTGGCCACAGTAAATCCTATTAACTCACTTTGTAAATGCTGAGTTCAACTTTAAACTGAGAATAAACTGTGACCCACCTGTAACCTGCAGACTGTTGCTATGTCAAAAGCCATGCAAAAATCCATCTGTGGTAAATTAGTAATTTTAGAAAATCAAATTAACAACACCTTTTGTTGATATCTTGCTGATCCTAATTGCTTACACATGAAATCCTTTAGTCATAAACTGTTGAGCAAGTGTGAGAATAAGATTGGATTTAGCCACACCTAAGCTCCATCAGGAGTTTAGACAGCAAGTGGATCTACTCTGAACCTCATGTCTCAACAGGAGAGTCTCCCTCACTGTGAACAATAAAAGCAGTGTTAAAAATATCTTTTCATATCTTTACAGAATAAAAATGTCGTTAATACATTTACATATAGAACTGACGTATCACAGGATCATAGAATAATTAGGGTCATCTTTCTTTCAGATATGAAAGGGTTAAAGTTAAAAGAAAAGGCCATGATGATGGAGTTAAAATCAAAGCAAAAGTACCTACCTAAGTTAGTGTATTGCCAGGTAAGATATAGGAAGAAGGATGGATAAAGATTGATAGAAGAGGATATTAAAAGCCAACAGGATGGTGAAAGTTTTCTTCAAATATTTGGATTGAGCTGGAACACTTAATTTCTATTGACTGGTTTGAGTTTGTTACTACACATCAAATCAGAGTCAAAATCTAAGCTAAAATAATGTTTCTGCTAAATGGCAGTCATTTTGCTCTATTTAAGCTGAGTGCAATAAGGGTCAGTTATACACAAACATTTTGCTAGAAGAAAGAAATAATATGACATTTATCACATGTTTAAGTGATACATCACAAATGTGGTACACATCTACCTCCTGATAATGATGAGCAGAGAAAAAGAAACTGACAGTTAATTTTTTCCTACAGGTCAGTTTATTTTTTCCTACAGGAACCATAGGAACAAGAAGTAAGAGGATCACATTTCACCGCCCTTATGAAAGTTGCACAAAAATCCTCCATAGGCTAACGTGCACTTCTAAAATGACAATACATACACACTGGAGTTTCAGTATGTTGGCTTGGTGTGCAGCAGAGCTGAAAATGGAACAAATCACATTCTGCTCCTTCTTGTACACCCATAAGACCTCTCCTTCAATACCCAGTACCCATTTCAGTCACAGGCAAGAGCTGCTGCATTCACTTGGGCACTTACACTGACTTGGGTGAGTCCACAGATAATGCAACAGCAATGCTATGCTCCAAGAAAACCCTTGTTTCCAAATACTTGCACCTGCATGCCTGAAAACAGATGAACCTCCTTCTTCTCATGCATGACTCCATTTCCCAAGCTTGTACCTCAGACTTTCCTACCTTTGTACACAAACACCAGTTCCCAAAATACATGAACACTGATCCCAAGTATTTTGCTGAAATGGAGGCTCTAGTAACCTAAGTGTTGTTGAACAGGTCACAGATAGTATTCCATTATGTCTTAGTTATATTTTACTGATGCTTCAGACTTGCTTTTATATTGCAAAATAACCAAAAAGCTGAGTTTTTGATGCTTCTTTCTCTGACAGATGTGTGGAGGAGGAGAAAATATATGTTCATGAGAATATTCGAATGCAAAAACCTCTTCTGTTGTCAAAGAATAAATATATAAATGGACAAAGTGGTATTTATGAAGAACAGCAATACACAAAGGAGATCTGCAGCCAAATAAACCAATGACATATGCTCAAGAATTACATATAACTCAAATTCATTTCATTTCAGTATATGAGCAAAGACCTTAGTTACGTGACTTACTCTGTTATTTTCATTTTTGTTCACCACTATGTTGCAGAGATTTGTTTATGTGCACAGTTCTGTGAGATATGACAAAGAATGATACGTCAAGTTATTTTCCTATAATTACATGAAAAATGTAACATAAAGTATGAGTGGAGGAAGGAGCTGTGATACATGAAAAAATAAATCAAATGTGAAGGGGGGAAATTGTCTCTCCAGTGTTGCATTCATGAAGTGTTAAAACTAAACTATTCACAAATGAGAACCTAGCAGTTTTGATGACCCTAAGAAAGTTTGTTGCTTTTGTCTTGATTCTAGCCTATTACAGATATATTAATAATAAAACTAATTGACCAAATACTATATTCTTCAATCTATCTGGGATGTAAGACCTCCATTCCTCCATTAAAGATGCTATGTTTATGACTGATGTAGCAGATTCCAACACTGTACTTGGCAATCTCCCACGTGTAGTTTAAATTCTAAAATTTACCTATTTCCAGCATCAAAAATTTGTTAGTCAGTGATGTAAATTAATCAGGATTAAATCTAATAACTCCTGGAGGAAAAATCAAACATCAAAAACCAGTACTCCTTGCTCTGGTTCTTGGTCTTAAAGTCTTATCACAGTGGTCTTAATGTTTTGTCTTTTGCTTCTTTTGTCCGTTTTTATGCAAGTAGCTTTTTAAGAGCTTGTGCTGCTTTAGAAAGCACCTACTTTTTCAGGTTATTTCCATTTCCATTAATATGAATAAGACCCAAACATTTCAGTTTAGGAATATTTCTGAGCAGATTTGCAGCATCTTTAACAGTAGGTTGCTTTCACCTACTGAAGGTTGAAAGATGTAGTCACATGCAGGTAGAATAACAGGCAAAACAAACTAAAGTATAAAGAAAAAATAAAAAAATCTTTCAAGTTCCAAGCTGTTCTTTGAGAAACTGAGAGTGCTTTTCATTCCCTTGGTCACCTGTAAATATTAATTTAGTGGGCATTTTAAACAAATTCAAACTGGTGGAAAGTGTCCAGCAAATTCAGTGGGTTATACATCAAGCTCTATGTAACTGAGATTTCTACATCTATCCATAGGAACTCCAAGAGCCCCATTAACTTTCAAATAAAACAAATAAAACTCTATTAAAAGAAAAATGATATTTTCTTTGTCTTTTGTGACTGATTTGAAAGATTCCTGGAGAGCTGTTTAGCCGCTTGTTATTTGTTAAGAAAGTATCTTCTGCCAAATAGAGTTTAGCAGACATGGAAAGTAACCTCTAACCCCCAGTATATTTAGTTAACCATCTTTGATAACCAAAGTGACTGTGACTCAGAAATGCAAGACGGAACAGAACTGGAATCCTCTGAAAAAGCCTTTATAAAGCTTTTCTAAAGCAGAAGGGTTTGCATTATCAAACTTGGTAACATTAATACGACTGTGTCACTATTGTTTTACAGTTCATAACCTTTTACCTTTTTCTTGTTAGATTAAGTCTACTGCTGAGAAATGAATGGTGTAGCATAGGGGAAGACACACGTAATATATAGACAGTGTACTGCTGTGAACATGGGGATGGTATACACATTACAACTCTTGTTTAGACTATTCCTTAACGTGAGACCCTGTTTTGATGTGATTAATTTCTGCATTCTACCAAATAACTAGATGTGCTGATTTTGTCTTTTGTTAGTTCCCTTGTGTACAGAACTTTTCACTTCCCAGGCGTTTCATTCTTCTGGAAGAAATGAGCCGTCAGAATAAACAGAAATCCAGAACAATCTGCTTGGGAAACTTTCCTGAATACAGCCAGTCTACACTGCTGGTGTGGTTCATCGGCTTTATTTTAAGGAGATTGGCATAGAAGAGAGGAGAGAATCACAGCTTTGGTCTTCTTCTCTTCCCAGAAGGTCTGTTGAAGTTGAAGTATGAGCTCAGAAGACAGCTCTGTGCTGTCCTCTGTGCACTACAGAAAACCACTCAGTATACAAGAACAAATTTCAAACTTTAGATTTATGGTTGAAGATTTAAAAAACAACGACAACAAAAAAAAAAAAAAAAACAAAAACAACAAAACAACACAACTTCAGTGTGCCACCAGCTGAGAGGAGGAAGAATCAAGGAAGAGACCTCCTTCACTAGAATCCAAAAAGATACCTAAATTCCTCTCTGTTAGCTAGGAAATGTACACTTTACAGAATGGGGTCCAAATAAAACAAAGAACCAAAACAAAGAATCAGAACAAAAGAACAATTGCATCCGTCTTCAATGGAAGGAAAATTCCCTCCTGGCCCTGCCCTACTGGCAAATTCATTTATCTGCAGAAGTTGAGCAAAGCCTACAAAAAAAACACCTGAAAGATTTCAATGGCACTACTGCACAAAAGCATTTGATTTCTAGGTGCTGTAACATATAACTCTTCAGGAGAAGGTAAACAAAAATCCAATATAGCAATTAAAGATCTCAGAGGTGAAAGTCTATAGTATTTTGCCATTGAGAACTTAACCACAAGTGAGGGAAAGGCAAAAGTATAGTGAAAGGTGAAACTATTTGGACCCGTTTGCTGAATCTCCACACACAGGACTCATTTAATTAAAACACCTGTGAAAAGGACGCTTGTGAAAAAGATGTTTTGAGTGCAACAGAATTATGCATAGAATTACTTCTATATCCGTGCTAAAAATGAGAAATTACCCTAGTGAAGCAAGTCTGTTTTTTTTAGTGCCAGATTTTTCTCTGCCATATACTGTGTATCACATTTTTTTGTCTACTAGAAAGAGAATTGCTTTTCTGTGAGTTCCCTAAGAAAAACTGTTACTGTTGTGCAACTGTGATATTCGTTGAATATTCCTCTTAACAATTTTGAGTTTGTTTTTCTTTTGTTTCATTATTTCTTGCAATTCGTGTATGCTTCTGTGTAACTTCCTTCTCAGTATTTTCATCTTAGGCATCTTGCTAATGTTTCCTTGGACATCATTTAACCAGGTACATGTTCTTAGTTCTCTTGCTTGATCTTTCTTCATAAGTCAGCCATTCCAACCTCTTAAATAAGCGTTTGTACTGTTCTCTCTTTTATATGTCTCTATAAGTATTAGATAACTAAGTCTTCTGAACTAAACACAGATGTGGTCACTAGTCATTTACTAGTGCATCCATTTGCCAAAGACTTGGGACGTGGCTTAACTTTATAGAGCTGGTTTTCACCTCTCTACTTCATGCAACAGAATTCCAGTGATAGCACCTTTAAAAATGTTTTAAATATATATATTTAACAGGTTATTGATTTAATTGTTTGTGCACCAACAATTCTTAGTTTTTCTCCCTACTTACTTGAAAATTTAATGTATTATATTCTGTTTGGAAACTACACATATTTCTTGTTTTCTGTCATATTTCGCAGTAGCTTACTGTATAGTTTTGTCCCTTGAAACCAATGTACCTGAAAATGTTTTTGTCATGCCGCATCTCTTTTTGCATAGTGTAATTTAATGAAGACAAAATAAGACCTAAAAGACTTACATTTGCAGCTACTAAACACTTACCTTCCAATGATCATTATTTTTTTAATCACCGTGTTTAGTCATTCAGCCAAGTTCTTATCACGGGACTCTGTTCACATAATAGTCACATAAAAATGATTATCAATAGAGGTGCTTCAATACTCAAATACAGACAGGTAATGACTACAGTTTTTTGTTCAATGGATCATTTTATATTGTCATAATTAAATAAATAAATAAATAAATAAATTAAAAAAAGAAGCTTGCTGTGCAAGACATATTGTCAAGTTTATTAGAAGTAGCAAATACAGAGGTACTGTCCTGAGTAATCGCCTGTTTCTTTTTTTGATGGTAAATTATCCATTGGAAACCAATGTTATACCATCATTGTACACAGAAGAAATATAAGAACATACCATAAGAACGTGAGTATCATAAGAAACATAAGACCTAGTAAGAGGCTGTGTATTACAGAGATTCCTGATGTATCTGTAAGGGGAAATGTACTGGCCTTTGTTGGTAACCAAATTCTACAACACCATGCAGTTTAAATACATTAATAGGGCAAAAGCTAAGCTGTTTGACATGGTATTGATTTATGTCACCAGTTATTGCTGTGGGACAACTGTATATTCAGTCAATGACTTCTCCCAACATGTACAAAAGTTTTAAACTTCTTTCTGAGTGTATATTTCTATACAATCAAGATCAGTTGTTTTTCTTGACTAAGAACAGTTACAGATGTCATCTAAGCCAAACATGAACATCATTTACCACAGAAGGTGATTTCATATTGCAGCAGTTTTCCCAGGACCCATCATGAGCTGCTGCCTGACTACAAATCATGTAGCACGAATATAAAAATCATATCCTAAGTTGCTTCAAACTCAGAATAAGATGAAAAACAAAGCACAGAGAAGTACTGGAAAAAGTAGTGGTAAATACTGGTCCCATCAATTCAGATATGGTACAGAAATCCTTTTGCAAGCAATCTTTCTTTCATATAGCTAAGAGGATATACAACTCTTAAACTGTAGAAAGCAATAACAAGAGTTAGGAAACTAGGCAATTTTTACAATTTTTCTTTAGGGAAAAAAAAAGAAAAATACCTTTGTCACCCAAGTTTTGAATTATTGACAATAAAATATTGATAGAACAGCTAAACTGCAAGTTGTTGCAATGCAATATGTAACTTTAAATATCTGAGGGTTTTGTTTCTATTTGTTTCTATTAAGAGGGGATTTTTTTATTTTGTTAAAATATCTTAATAAAATTTTGTTTTCTTGGTATAATTCAACATAACCATTTGTCTTTAGAGAGTCAATGTGTAGTCAAATTTGTCCCAAAGCTGAAGCTAAGCTTCTTTTTCAAGCTACATTATTTTTCAATTTACTAGAAAAAAAGCTTCATATAACACACTTCACATGAAAGAAAGATATTCTTGGGCCAGTTTTAAAGGGCTAGGAAGAGTGGTGTATAATAGTAATACTCTCTGTACTCTCTACTATAAACTAGATTGGTGCCAAGGGGAGCTGCTGTAATAGTGGCAGTAAAAATTACAAGATAAGAGAAAGTAGTGAAAAGAAAAGGCAGTTTGAGTGTTCAACTGATCTAAAATACCCAAACCGAAATAGCAGCCAATAACACTTTCTTGCATTTACACTTTGAGAATGTACTAACTTTTCCACTTCAGTTATGGATGTTTCTTATGATGCACTTTTCTACAAAAGATGGATTGAGAAATCTATGCAGTGTTCTCTCTTTAATCCCCTTTTTAATCTCTTATCAGACACAGTAATTTTAACATACAAAAGTAGCAGGCATTGCTTCTGCAGTTTAGAAACCTGTAGAAAACTGGCAACAAAAAGGATCAATGCTTTGTGTCTATCACATAAGACACATCTTTGCTATACATTCTCTTCTAGAGGGTCTTGTGTATGGTTCTTTTATTCCTTTAGTGTTTCTATGGAAATGCCCATTTTCTCAGCTCCAGTAAGGCTGATGTAAATGGGGTTCTGCAAAATGTGTTCAATAAAACTGTTCAGTAACACATTTCTTATTTCAATTTTAAATATGCATTTGAAATTCAGCATATTTGCTTTGCATGGCAAGGTTTTGGTAGTGGGGAGACTACAGAGTTGGCTTCAGTGAGAAAGCACTAGAAGCTTCCTCTGTGTCCAATAGAGACAATGCCAGCTGGCTCCAAGAAGGACCCACCACTAGCCAAGGCTGAACCCATCAGTAATGGTAGCAGCATCTCTGGGATAACAGATTTATCAAGGGGGAAAATCTGTTGTTGGGCAGGAGTACTTGTAGACAGCAAGAGAAGAGAGAATATGTGAAAGGAACAACCCTGAAGACATCAAGGTCAGTGCAGGAGGAGGGCAGAAGGTGCTCCAGGCTCCAGAGCAGAGATTCCCCTGCAGTCCGTGGTGCAGCCCATAGTGAGCCAGGCTGTGTCCCTGCAGCCCATGGAGGTCCATGGTGGAGCCGATATCCACCTGCCACCCATGGAGGACCCCACACTGGAGCAGAGAGATGCCTGAAGGAGGCTGTGAACTCATGGGAAGCCCATCCTGGAGCTGGCTTCTGGCAGGATCTGTGACCCCATGGGGCACCCACACTGGAGCAGTCTGTTCCTGAAAGACTGCACCCTGTGAAGGGGACCTACAATTAGACCCACAGTTCATAAAGAACTGTATTGCATGGGAAGGATTCACATTGGAGAAGTTCATGGAGGACCGTCTCCTGTAGGAGGGGCCCCAGACTGGAGAAGGGGAAAAGTGTGAGGAGTTCTCTCAGGAAGGAGGAGCAGCAGAGAATGTGTGATGAACTGACCACTACTCCCTTTTCTTCTTTTTTTTTCCAAATCTGTGCAATATGCTTACAATCCCCAAAGAGAGATAGGTGTTTATGTCTTTCTTATAAAAAATTGCTATTGCATATGACTAGGAAACATCTTATTGTGCTTGATGGTGGAGTTGAAAATATATAGCTTAAGAAGTGCTGACTGAACTTGTGTATATTTCATCCCTAACTATATGATATAATCCTTACATCCTTTACATTTTGAAAATGTAAGCTAGTAAAAAGGGTATTGTAATTGTCTTTCGGTATGTTTCTCTTAAATAGTGTTCCTAGCTTGTTGCCTCACACAGAACGTATGTTTGTCTTTGTCTACATCAATAATAAAGGCATGGGAAGCTCACAGAGAATGTACAGCAAAATCTGTCTTGCTGTCTTAAAGAGCTATTGACTGATGAGGTCTGACTGTTTTAAGAAATCCTATCTCAAACAGCCTATTAATGACATTTTAGACCGTGTCTAGTTTGATGTAATTTTTCTTCATATCACTAACAAGATAACCAAGAAAGTTAGAAAAAATAGCAATTCATTTCAATTCCCAAAGAACTATTTCATCATGTTGTGTTCCTATTTAGGAATGTCATATATGTATTCTATGTGTATGCGTGAAATCTAGTCAGGATAAGTCTGGAAAATCAATTTTTTCAGTTAGAGTATTCAAAGAAAAAATCTAAAGTAAACAGACTGTATAAGGAATTGTTGTCAAGTATGCTAATCATTCCGTCCAATTTTTCCCCTTTCAAAGCTGTTTTAATTAGTGGACTAAGTTGTAACAAGTGAAGTGTTTAGAAAGAAATAAGTTTTTTGTAATAATTGGGCTGACATATGGCTGAAGAGAGAATAGTTGTAAGGGAAAACAAGAGCTTCTATAGCAAATGTATAAAGTTGAGGACAAAGAACTGTAGGATTTTCTTTTCTTTATTTGGCTTTTCCCTGCCTTCTAGCAGACGGAAGACTCAGGAGTTCTGTATAAAATATGTTATTTAATACATTTCCTTGCTTTCCTGTAACACTAAAAATCTCACAAAGTATGTCTGGCCCACGCTGAGTATCTGGGAATGACATATCACAAAGGAAAGCTGCACCGGGATTTTGTTCTATAGATTATTTTTTTTTTTTTTTTTTTGTATAATTGCTCCCTGAGGTGACCATGCACAAAACTGGTTAATAACATAAGGCAATAGCAGTACTGTATTTCAAAATACGAAAAATGATCCTCTCCCTTCTTACCACCAGTGGCAGTAACCTTGTTAAAGAATCACAGTGCTTCTGAGAGACTGAGGTGAGAGTATAAGAGTGCCTTCCCCATTCTCGCCCTCTTTTTTCTAGCTCATGTAACTTAATTAATGTAATTAAATCTGTTTAAAGGATATAACCTCATGGTAAAAATCTGCAACAAAAAGTGTCAGGGGGCCATCCATACCCCAGTACAGTGTTTAAAGAGATGCACGTCCTCCCAATTAGCTCTTGGGAACAACAGTACTGACTCAAACCAAGGGCCCATGTAGCACTGCAACCTGCCTCCTGCAGCAGCTACAGGCAGGTGTGTAGGGAAGAGAGAAAATAGATTGAGTGATAATTTTAAATGATGTCTGCCCCTGCAAGTTCTGCTTGCCTCCAACTGCTTTCAGCTTTGGAGGTTTCCTGAACCTGATGTGTTTTTCCTACTTAAACTCCCAATGACTTACCACTGAATGCTTCTCCAGTCTTCCATCAAATCTGTGTGAGCTGTCACTACCCTCACTAGGGATTTACCTGCCTCTTTTTATATGAAAAGCTGACTTTTCTTACTGCTTCCAGCTTTATTCTCCTTCTTTCATCTTTTCACTACTAGGCCATAGTGCTTCTGGTGGAAGATATAACATAACCAGGACATCTTTGTGCTCCTGACTCTTTTAGATCTCATGAATACCATACTGAGATGGTCCAGAAACCCTTTTTATGTGTATCTCTGAACAACCCAAAAGACAAAGGACCTGACAGCTCGTTATCACTTGGACGATGGCTACAGGGCAGAGCAGGGATCCTGTTCCACCAGGGTGGAGGATGATTCCCTGTGTTGCCTGTCCTGAGGCCGTGAAGATCAACGGCCCAGGCAACAAACTGCCCGGTGACAGCGCATAGAGCCTGCAGCTCCTTCCAGGGCACAAGGTGAGCTGGGTCTGGAGCTCACCAGCTCCCTGTGAGTGAGTCTGACCTGTGGCAGGGTTCTGGGAGAGTCCGACCCTGTAAAAAGGCACCGCCCTGCAGCTGCATGGTTCATTCCTCCACCCTGGACCTGGACGGGGTGACTGATTATAAGAGACACAAGGACTACAACAGAAAGGTCTTCCATTCTCTGACGAGAAGGTGCTGCTGGCGCTCATCTATGGGGTGGGTAATGATCCTATTTCTGTTTCCTTCTTTTTTTCCTTTCTCGTTTTACTTTGTGTCTTTTATAAGAATAAGAGCCTGCCAAGACTTTTGTTCCTCTTTTGTACCAAAATAAGATTTTGGCCTTGCCAAAAATATACAACCTGCTGAGAACCCTGAGCCAAGTGTGTCTGGTAGTGATATGGGGATTGACTCCACAACTCGTTAAAGTTGTAAAGTAGGTATGCTTTTATTCAGCCTTGAGGCACATGGAGATAGCTCCCCCAAAACATGCGCACCTCAACGTCATTTTCTCCTTTACATTTATCCTCTAAAGTTATACATATGCATGAGGTTACACCACATGCCTGTACACATTCATGTCCTATCCCCACTTCGTACTATAATGAGCTAAGAAGCTCTTTGCTCCTGCACAGTGCCTCCTAGTGGTAGTGGGTGAGGGTTTCAAGATGAACTAAATGAGTCTTCCTCTTGTGAGTAGGGGTCTTCAAGATGAAGTAAATGAGTCTTCCTCGAGCCTGAACTTTTCACCTCTAGCTGTCACCCATGCTGTTTAGGAGTCTGGTCAATGTCCAAATCGCAAAGCTGGTTTTCACTGGAACTAAGTATCTGTTTCTCCCCCTTATCAGTCTGTTTCTCCCCCCTTATCAGTCTATTTCTCCCCCTTATCAGTAGCTTATTGTCCTGCTGCTGCAGGGCAAGCATGATAGGTATTTGCAAACAATACTTTCCGTTAAGCAAGCAGAATTCCTTTAACCCCCTTTGCACAACCCCCTTGTACAACCCTCTTGTACAACGCCTGTGTACATTGGTCAACCCTCTCCACCAGTAGGGATTTGGCTTTATTTGAATAAACTTTTAAACTCTACCTCATGAGCTACTCTATTATCAGAGCTAGGTTTTCCTAACGCTGCTGTCACAGTTTTAGGGAAATTTGCAACGAAATTAGCTGTGTTTCATTTTCCAACCTCTGGAGGGTCTGTGGGGCTTCTCCTGTATGAGGTATCTATATTGCAATCTCTTTCTCATCCTATGATTGCTTCGTTTCTTGTGAAAGCTTTCTTGAAGCATAAGACTACTAGGGGTGTGTAACCTTGCAGAGGACTACAAGAGGTTTGTAAGCAGGTTGTGGTGGGGTTTTTTTGGGGGGGGGGTTTGGTTGTTTTGGTTGGTTTTTCCCTCTCAATAACCCAACATGCATTGACTTACTTTCAAGTTTATTCAGACCTTGAGATCCATTATTTAGTATGTGTTTCTGTTTTATAGATACATGATTTATTGGCCTCCTGTTACCAGACAGTACCTGGAGCCTTCCTCCCAATTTCCTTTTTGTTTGGTGTTTGGTCTTGGCCTGCATAACTGCTATCCTTGAAACAATCAAAGATACTGCATAAAAATACCTTTTCTGGACAAAAGCTACATTTAAATGTGACAGCTATATGGGCAATGATAAAACAGAGCTATGAACAGTTGTTCAGATCTGCCAGGGGAGCTTTGGACTGGACATTAGGAGAGGTTTCTTTGGCGAGAGGGTGGTAAAACACCAGAACAGGTTTCTTAAAGAGGTCATCAATGCACCCTGCCTGTCCGTGTTTAAGAGGCATTTGGACAATGATCTTAAGAAGGTGTTTGAACTTTTGGTCAGGCAGTTGAAGTAGATAATCATTGTAGCTCACTTCCAACTGAAATATTCTATTTTCATATGTATCAGATCTGCTTGGGTGGGTTTGTTTTTTTTTTGTTTGCTTTTGTTTTCTGCTTTTGGTGTTGTTTTTGTTTTGTTTTGTTTATTTTTTGTTTGTTTGGTTTGCTTGTTTGTTTTTCCCCTGGAGAAAAGACACTGTTTCTAATGTGAATCAAAACACTTTTGCTCCTTTGTCTGAGCAGAGATGACATGTTTTAAAGATGAAAAGAAGCATTCCACTAGTGGTATAGTGAGGTTAGACTATACTATGCAGGCTAAAGCAGAAAACTAATTTTCCATTTACAGTATTAATATTATAATGGTCAGTTTAGAGCTGTAAGAAATGTTTAAATGTCTGTGCTTTTGTTGGGGTAAAAAAGTAAAATTGTGTCCAAGTCTAGGTGCCAGCCTTTAAAACAAGAGTAACTGGCACAATTACAGCAGTAAACTGATGTTAATATCTGCGTAAAAATAGTCTGCAACACTTAATTTTACACTGGCATAATTCTATAGATTATTTTTGCATATGTACTGTTTCTTTATCGGATATGTATGAAAAGGGGTATGACTTGATGCTTATACTTCTGAAGTCAGTTAATTAAAAAAAAAATCAACATTTTTGATTAATACCTAAGGGGTTTTTTTGTATATAGTAGTTTGACATGTCAACAATTTATGTATCGCTGTAATAATAGATCACGTATTACAGGTTTTTCTATTCATTGGCAATTTAAAATGGGTGGCATATATCAAGTGTTAATGTTAGAAAATGCATCATTAAATATCAAACTTCTTGGTGCTTCATCTGAAAGTCTTAATGTCTGTAAGGTAATCCAAGGCTCCTGGAAGCCTCCTGTTAAAATTTGGTGGGGGTTTTTGGTGTTGTTTTTTTTTGTTTGGTTGTTTTTTTTTTTATTGCTTAGCTTGCAGAAGTCAATAAATACACTCATATCCGTGGTAAAGTGTAATAGGAATGCTCTAATATATTATTCTTCTTATAGTATTAATGTGTAGCGATCCATGACACTATAATTCACTTTGTCTTCCTCATAATGATGAAAACAATGCAAAAATTGATTTCAAAATCCTGTATTTTGTTAACAATACAACTATCAGCTAATGTCAAATGGTGTGAGAGTCTCAGGGTAAACAAAAACTTTCATAAGGGCAAGCTTTTCACCAGCATTATCTCCTGCATTGACTTTTGAGTATAAATGTTTTCTTTTATCAGCAGTACTAATTCTGTGCTAAAAATGACTTTGCAGAGTGTGAGGTAGGTAGAACCCAATGCATACTGGCCATTTTAGTTCAATCCAGTTCTTCTCTGATCTTATGGAAAAAATGCTTTGTAGCCCCTTTATCCCTCAAACTGCACCACAGTGAGAATTGGAGTGCAATAAGTAGGAGCGGGGGGATAAAAAGAAATTGCTTTCTGGTGTTACAGATGTGGTATTACAGATGCAGTTTTGGACTACTTTGCCAAATCATCAGGAAGTTCACAGAAGGAAAGAGAAGTTACTTTGTCATAATGTTAGTGTAAGAACTGACACATAACCATCGGAATGGTTATATGAGGTGCTTTATTGCAGCACTGGGAAGCCAGCGGCACGCACCCAAATCTGGCTTTGACCCCCCGCAATCTATACACTATTCAATACAGATTACATCATTAACTAATACATATGCATTAAGGATTACCACATCAATCTATTACGACATCAGCCTCCTCTGCACTTGCACAGCCCCCTCTGGTGGTCATCCTGATGAAGTAAGGAGTCTTCCTTGGATGAAGTAAGAAGTCTTCCTCACTCTGTCCTTTTTCACCTTTGGTTCTTTGGACAGGCACCAACCATTATGTAGACGCCAGCATTCTCTTATCCTCACTTGACTACCCTTGGTATGCCTGTGGTTTCTGCTTCGATAGAGTTTTACAATACTTTTTCATATCTACTCATGTACCCATCACCGTATATGGTTATGTTAGCTCTTGCTACCTAGACTACCACTGTAACATTTGTTATGGAGTAACCGTGACACAAAACCGCAAACCAAGCTACAAAGTTACAACATTTCCTAATGTACAAAACCACACTATTGATTTAAAATTTCTTAAATATAATCATTTCTACTATTTTATATGATTGTTTTATCATAAATATTTCACCCTTTTCTAACAATAACATAGTCACGTGTTCAGATGTTGTGTACTCATACCTCTGGACTTTCATGCTTGAAATTGTGACTATGCATAATGGTACAAGTGCTTTCACTTAAATCAGTGATAGGTCTTATACACTTTATCTAGTCTTTGGAAACACAAAAAACAACTCCCCCGAAAAAACAAACCCACTCCTACAGAAAACAAAACTCGAGCACCAAAACTAATTACGAAGGGGGCAGTGAAGTTCAAGTTAACCTACATAATCTAAACAAAAAATAACTACTTAAAAGATCTTTCTCTTGTCTTATGGTGCATTTTTCATGGCTGCTGATACTGTTTGTGATTCGGGACTGGTTCCTTTGTTACTATAAATCAAAATGGTTAAATATTACTTACATAGTGTGAGGATTATAGGAATGATTCATATCAGCAACTTAGGAGTCCTTGTCATCATTGTACTTTGGGTGGAATCGAAAATCCTTGAAATCATTGTATCATGTGTAGAATGTATAAGAATGATCAGATTATGATAGATGTTCCTGTCAATACAATGATGAAAGAGAAGGAGAAACAAAGGAATAATCCTTCCTAATCAAACGCTTTGTTACTTTAAGGGGTACTTTGTCTAACTACTTGAATGTCTCAAACACTTTGCTAATTACAGGGGTACTTTGTTTAACTGCTTGAATGCCTTAAGGGCGTTAGGTAATCAAGAGATACATCCTGTTACAGGATGAGGTGAAACTTGCGTGTTGAATAAGTAACTATATAAGAAATGGAATTTAGGGGGCTGAGATGGTGGTTAAGCTTGTGACAGACATCCCCCGTTAATGTATTGCCAAGGAATTCAATAGCTTTTTAAGAAGTTTCTTCACCCAAAGATAAGACACCAGCAACAGGAGGAGAACAATGAAAAGGAACCACGTCGATATTCGGGCGAAGAAGACGACAGGATGGGTTGAAACCCAAGACTGAGGGAGTATAAGAGACTGTACCCCAGAAATCTCGGTGTGCGTCTTGGGCGGAGCGGAGACTCCCCGGCGCACCCAGTGCTGCTTGCTTATTGCCTCTCAATATTAGCCAACTGTAATAAAAAATTAAGTAAATCACATCATGGCCAAGACAGAATTTCTATAACAATAGTAATGTGAAAGTTGGCCTATGATGTCACCAGTGAGAAGTGATTTTTACCAAACACTTTTTCATGGGTTTCAATACTCAAATTATTCCGTATCTATATTAACGGAAAATTTTAAAAGATTATTTTTTCCAGTAAATGAAAAGTTAAAAAACCTGTGATGGAAGCCAGAGGTTCAGAGACCTGGAGTAGGCCTCTTATTTTAGAGCCATAGGAAAGGAAGAAGCAAAGAAAAGGCCGTGACTTGTAAAGTCTGGTATTGCTAGTTACAGAAATAAAATTATGGAGGGGGTGGCTATGAGGGGGATGTGTGTGTGTGTGTGTATGTGTGAGACAGGTATTCTCACTCGGTTCAGACATAAATTTATTAGAAAGTCAAGTAAATTGCCATGTCCAGAAGTAGTAGCGGTGAGAGTGAATTTCTGAATGTTATTTTTGTCTAAGTAATTAATCCTAACAAACAGTTAAATTTAACTTAGATATGAGTAATTTTAATATCTCAAATATTTCTCAAAGGAAAGTGAATGCATCAGCTCTCTTTCTATGAGATATTGTATTTCAGGTATGCAATGTGTATATCAAAACACCAGAGATGTGCACTTGATTTGTAAAAGGAAACCATGGAAACTTACAAGTAATCTTCTTGGAAATGCAGGACTTCAAGTATTTTAGAAAAATATTTAGTGACAAACATTTCTAGATATTATTTATTTGGCTATTGACCATATTTATTACTCATCAGCTCTTTGACCTGTTCAATTTTAATTCCATTTTCCCTGTCATAGACAATATAAGTTGAGAGACCTTGTATTCCTAAAGACAATTAATTTCATTTCACATCAGTAAATCAGTGTTCCCATTTTTGTCTGATTGTAAAGGGTATAATGCAACCCATGAATACATTGAGGTTAAAAAGCATGAGGCTGAGAGTATTAAAGCTTTAATAATTAGGAACAGATTTCTATGCAACTCTTCTGCAAAAATCCTCTCAAGAGAGAGGTCTATCTGAATTAATGAAATGGCATCCGAAGTTTTCACACTATACATCTTTGTAGATCTTTTTCTTTTTTTTTTTTTTAATGTTAGGTTTTATTAATGCTGATATTTCTGTCTGATTTGTAGGTGTTTGTCCTTTTATTAACATAATTGGCTCTGGATCCTAGGTATACTGGAGGAAGATTTTGAAGTTTTCTCTGGTGGGCAATTTGTCTTCTAGTTTTAATATAACCACACTGAGTAAAGGGAAACTTCATTTGGTGGAAAAATTTCATGGCTTTTAGCAGTTAAAAGTTTATACAAATATGAGTACATATAGATTTACTTTACTGCATAGACTTACTTTACTGCATGGTAGGTTTGTTTTTGTGCATGTCAAGATTTGGAGGTGATCTAACTCTCCAGCTGTTTTTCAAATATAGTTGTGTGCTGTATGTGGCTGGGATGGACTTAACTTCCCCACTGCAGATCTCGGTGCTGGGCTTTGTATTCATAGCTATAGCAGTGATGGTAGCACACCAGTGCTTAGCTACTGCTGAGCAACGCTCACACATCAAGGCTGCCTTCACCCCACTCACTTACTTTCTTCCTCCTGCAGAGGCCAGTAAGTTGTGGGTGGGCAAAGGCAAGAGGTTGGGAGGGGGCCCAGGCAGGACAGCTGACCCCAGGTGCCCAAAGGGTTAACCCATTAGGATATTCTGTACAATATGACATTCTCTAAAATAAAAGCTAAGAGAAGGCGGAGTTGTTCTTTATGAAGGCATTTGTCTTCCAAAGCAATCACTACATGTACTGAAGTCCTACTTTCCAAGCAGTGGCTGGGCAGCACCTCCTGATGAGAGGTGGAGAATGGCTTTTTTCTATTGCTTCTTCAGGCAGCCTTTACTTTTCTTTGTTTAAACTGGCCTTATCTCCACCCATGAGTGTTTTGTGTTACTTTCTCCCTAGTCCTGCTGGGGAGGGGGGAGAGAGTGGGTGAGCAGCTGGGTGGGCAGCCAAGGGTGAACCTGCCACAAGCTAAGGGAACTCTGAAAAAAAATCAGCTGTCATTACTGTTCTCTCCTGACACTTTTAGCCTCTTGGATGTAAGTGTGATATCTACCACTCCTGTATATCTGTGTTTGCATGATACTTGCCGCATGTTTGAAATCTTCAAAGAAACTTTATGACATGGCATTAAGAAATAAGGAAAAAAAGATATTTAAAGCTATCTTTCATTAGTTCCGATGTGCATAAAAGCTGAATAAATCATTGTTATACAACTTTGTCAATTGAGCTTATGCCAGCTTTGTATAGTGAACAAAATTTTATTTCTGCTTTCTTTTTCATTGGACCAGCATTTAAGAGATGATATGCAATTGTCTTACATTCTTGTCCTGAGCTATAGAAAGTCTTACACGAAAAATAGAGGTGATTGGTAAAAAGAACCACAAATCTATCACAGATCCTCAATTGAGCAAGCTCATGATGATGTATGCAGCTTGCTTAAGTCAGTTAGTCATTGTACTGGGTTGCTGGCTAGCTGCCTGATGCCTGCCCAGCTGTTCTCACTCCTCCAAGATGGGGTGAAAATAAGGGTTGTGGGCTGAGATAAAGGCAGAGAGATCACTTAGCAATTGCCATCACCAGGAAAGGGAGAAATAATTTAATTAAAATAGGCTTGGATAGCAGGAAATAAAGAAAAATCAAAACAACAGCTTCTTCCTCCTGCATTTTTCCCAGGGTCACCTTCACTCCTTTAACACCAGCTCCTCAACCTTCTGTTCTCTCTTCTAGACACCCACATCCCCCACATGTGGTGTAGGTGGGACTGGGGGGTTGTATTCAGTCTGTAACGGTTTCTGATTATCCTTCATGACAGAGGCCACCATGCAGCCCCCACTGCAACACCTTGATATCTACCTCAGTTGGTACAGCCATCTAAAATTGAGGGTGTCTTGGCAGTTCGCACACTGCCCAGTTTCCCAGACTGTGTGAGCCATGGCTGTTTCCTCACCTCACTGTCGCTCATCTGAGAGAAAATAACTATGGAATTGAGGTTTCTCTGATGGGATTTCTTGTCAAATCACTTCCTGTAAGATTGTTGTTGCATAGTTTTCGCCACCAATTTGTCTACCTCTAACCAGCTTAATAGATATTTAACTACTTACATATGGGCAGCAGCTAGATTGACACAGGCTGAATTTTGAAGTGTCAACAATTTTCAGTTTGATAGAGCAACCAGTGCTTTTATTTTGATGTAACAATAACATGTGAAGAAGAGACAGGTTTTTCAGAAAACTTTAAAAACTCCAGTCACGCACCTATTTGGCTGTAACAGTCACTTTCGTCACCCAGCTCCTCAGAGTTGGGCATATAATCAGAGTTGGATCATCAGCCTCAAAAATATAAAAACAACAAAAAAATCTCATGTGAATGACTTTATTCTAGTCACTTGAAAGGGTTCTGTATGTATTAAAATTGTATTACCTAAACACACAGTAAGTGGAAAATTCAGATTAGCATTTTCTCCGATAAATTGTTTACACAGGCTGATATTCAGTTGCTGTTATCTTTCACAAATGTTTCTTTCCTCCTGTCCCCCATCTGGTTTTGACTCACTCAAAAAAAAGAGTACATAAGAACACTGTATAAAGAGGATTTCTGTATTTTTTTTATTGTGGTTCCACTTGTGGGGCACATTTTTTTCACTTTTGAAGTCAGTAATATCTTTTTTCATTAAATGTTTTTTGGAATATTTTGAAATATAGTCATTAGCTTGCTGTATTTATGACTCGTTGTTCTAGGTCATACACTGCTTGAAGCAGACCCCTATTAACATGTAAATTGCAGTTTCACACCAGTGGCCTCCTTATAGTCAAAGGGGAAATAAGTTTTCAGATGAGATTTAGACAGCATGCCGAGAGGGAGTGTGTTTAGGTCACTGAGTTTCCGTAAAAAATATAATCTTAAGTGGATTTCTGTCTTTAGTTCCCAATAAGATGTTATATTTGTTAAAGTTATGTTGTTCCAGGTGCTAATGCCTTCTGTAATACTTGATTTTCTAATTTTCATTGCCACTGTTTTGCTTTTCCTTGCTTCATAAAAAACATAGGTTTGGAAGGACTGAGTAGTTTAAAGTCTTTGCTGCTAAAACAGCTATGTCATGTAATCAATGCTTACTGTTAAAATATGCCTCAATGAATTTGAGTTTCATTCTTGTTTACACAGTGGACATTCTCATTCTAATTTCTTACTTTCATTTGCTCTTGTATTAGCAGTCCTGGTTTTGCCTGTTTATTTTCACCTGTGTCTTTGGGGGGTTGTTTTGTATTTAGAGAATGTAATCACATATCTTCAACCTTTGCTTTATTAGCTGAAACATGCCAAGTTCCTTTAATATCATGTATGATAGGATAATCACCCTCTCTGTTTTCCTTACTGCTTTTTTGAACTCTGCAACAAGTTGAACCAGTTGTAATGTAAAAAATATTGCTGTAAGTTCTTGATGATCTTACAGATTTATTTTGTGCAACTTACTGTTCTCAATGATGTTAATCCCTATTCAGCATGGTTTCTTTGATCAAGAGAAAAATCAGGGTGGGTGTAGGGGGGACTTCAGGACTAATTACTAGTTATTGAACAGGTAGGGAATGTCAGACGAGGAAATCTGAGTAGCAGCTGAGCATCTGGCCATTTACTTCAGTGTATGATTAAGGATGTTGGACCATCCTAGGATTGACAACTCTCTGGGAGCAGAGATCTCATGACTTGAGTTGTCTGATTACTTTGATATGTGAAGATATGTAATACTGTAATTCAACAAAAAAAATCAAAATTAAAGAACCATGTTTCTAATGACCATAGGGTCAGTTCAGACAGTTCTGAAGAACCTGCCAAGATTATAGATGTGGGGAAGGAAGTGTCCCAGGTACAGCCTGTCATGCTGATGCAACGAGGTAGTGTGAACTTGGCAGGATCACTTTCCTTTTTGTAGCCTCGGACTCTATAATAAGCAGTTCCCCAAAAGCTTTCTATGCATATTAGACACACTACAGTCACTGAGATAAGAATGTGACAGAACATTAATTTTTAATGTAACTTCATTTTCTGGTAAAGAAGCAAAAGATCTTAGGAAACTCACTTAGCTGCTGGTGAATGAATTTCATAGTTGGCCTCAAAGAGAGTTCAGGTTCAAGTTTCTTTAATACCAAAGTATAGGTAAAAAAATCAAGTAAAACCTGCAGGAATGACTTACAAGAAAAAGAAATAATAATTTGATATGGAATATAAATTTTATTAAACTCAGTTGTGTGATTCTGCAGAAAATCTGTGTCTAATTTTACGGTATTCTCCAATTAACATACAAGGATCTCGCTGCTTTGTTTGCTGTATTCACATTATGGAAGAAAAAAAATCACTCAAAAAGCAGTTCAGCCATTCAAAAGTTACTAAGTAATGTTTGGATGAAATAATAATTACAACCTAATTCAAATGTTTAAAATATATTATTACTATCTCTGAGTGTGTGGATAGCAACTTGTTCTTTCCTGAAATAAGATGGGGAGAAGCTATTTTTGACTATGCTTTTACAATAATCACTAAATTTTTATTTACAATACCTTGGCAATTTAGTAAAACGGATCAAACTTTTTAAAAAACATTAGATGTTTTATTTTAGTTTGGTTGTGTAACAATGGATTATTTGAAGAATCAAAAATTACACAACTGCAAACGTGCAATTGGACTTGTCAAGCACAAGTGCATACTTACAGTCCTTTAGGAATGCTACATGATCAGAATGTTCTTTTAATAGTGCTGGTACCTTAGTGGCTACCTTAGTAGTTACACTTGTTTATGTCTTAATATTTGTTGGTTTTAGTATGAAGTGAAAGGCCAGAATTAATTTATCCCTTAATTTATTTCCTTTATCCAGATGTTACAAGCAGATCCAGTCTTTCTCACTGAAAGAGTATTTCTGTGCCTTGTGTGCCAACAAATGTATTCCATGCGCTCCTGGACAGTGTCCGTGGCTGCTTCTAGCTGAGGTCTTCCCACAGGCAAGAGTGCATCTCTGGTTCAGATGGCAAAACCAAAAAATGCAAGAGAGCTCTCACAAACTCTCATCAGATGTGTATAACAAACTTCTCGTGGCAACTTTAATTTTCTACCTTAAACTATGTGTAATATGGTGCTAAAGCAGGACAAACTTTTTCAAGAGGCATCTTCATATCAAATAAGCTGTCTTGGTATTCAAATCGCTTGACATTTTTACTTGTTGATAGTGTTTTTAATATACGTTTACAGCTTGGTTCTACAATTTTAAAGGAGGCAGATACATTTCCATATTTAAAGATCAGTACTGAAGCAGATATAGCCACTGATTTCATTTTTAATGTTTTGCAAAAAGTGCAAAATACTTTCTATTATGATTACCACAAACTATATTACTTAGCCAGTAGCTGAAAGCAAATTATTTTTATGTGTAAAAAGAACAAATCCTAAAACCAATAAAGCAACCAAAACACAGAAACAACCAAAACAAAAAAAAAAAAAAGAAAAACTCAAACAAAACAAAACAAAATGAAACCTCTTTTTCTTGGGTATGCTGTATCGAACTCCAGAACACAGGTATCAATAAAAAGGTCAATGTTGAACTGCTATTAAAAAAATTGTATATTACCCGAAATTCTTAATTTCCAAAATAAACTTACACCTATGAATAAAGAGCTCAGTTCTAATAAGGTGGAGAGTTTCAAAAAAACAGTATAAGGTTTTATTTAGAGTATGGATTTTTCTCATCTCTCAGAATGAAAGATATTGATTTATAAACACTAGTAAAACCCATGGAGTTCAGCTAAAATAATTTTACTTTATTCTTTCCATGTCTAAAAGCAGCAAGTGTGTTTGAATTAAAAAATTCACAGCTGTACATATATATCTATTTGGCTATTAAGCTGCTTTATATAACAACTGTGGTAAAGATGCCATTCTGCATAGATCATTTGTAGCTTGAAAGTTTATCAAGTATTGAAATAGGAAAAATGCTTATTATTTTGGTGGCAACAAATACAAAGTCCTACTGTTCCTGATGTTTTTTGTTTTGTTTTGTTTTGTTTTCCTCCCGTCCATAAATGCAGATGTTTGGCTTATTTTTTGTTCTTTCAAACACTAATTTGAAATGCCTATTTAACACAAGGTGACTGTTCTTCCCTTGTGAAGTGTAAATTCTTCAGATAGCTCAATCTGAGAAAATTTGACTTAAAGCAGTTTAATTCTTTGAGGTTTGAGGTTTTTTTGATGCATTCTTTTATCCCCCAAGAAATGCATGGGAACAGCTATTCAGAAAATAGTGGAATTGTTGTTGTCAGAAATACTGATTTTTTCTCCTGAATAATACTCCAGAAATTGGTACCCACACAGGAATGTGTGGTCCTATTCTGAATCTGAAACATACCATAAATGAAGTTCACATCCGTATCTAAACACTATTTCCTTGGCTACGTTTTTTCATTTTGTTGTCTTCAGACTCTTGAACATTTGTAATTGAGATTGTCAGCTTTGATTTTCTGAAGACCTGAAAGGCAAACAAAATTGAAGTCCGTGAATGGAAACCAGTATGATATGTGCCTGCCCTATTTTCAGCTAGATACATTCACTCAGCCTTTTGCTATTTCAGAAAACTTGCAAGCATCTTGGTCAAGCGAAAAACCCTTGGATCAACTATTGTGAGAAGTCATATTCCTTAACCAGGCAGTCTGCTCACCCAGACTGTGCTTGACAGCATTTTTCACTTTTGATATAGTGGCCACTACAAAGATGTTTTTCCACACTTTAATGGCACTTCTACAATTTCAAGTACCGTGTTATCAAACTGACAAAATATAATGAGTATTTCAAGAAACTTTAACTCTTTAAAGCACATTGTGTTGTTAATATTTTGAGGATAATTATAAGATCTGGGCGTTAATATTGGAATTAATAAGATTGAAATGCTCTTTTTTCTAAAGTTTTAAAGAGTTTTGCTGGTAGACCTGCAGAATTGTAGATAGTGCTGAATAATCATTCATGTCGTTACTTTTGTAAGTAGCTGGTGTAATATCAAAAACCCTACTTCTAGAGTTACAGTTTAAGTCTTAAAGTCAGTATGTGAAAGGCAAATATTAACATCAGCACATTTCTGTGTATAAAATTCTGAAATTTGCCAATGAGTGCTATAATTTTAGGTGTCCTGATATTCAAAGTTAAATTTAGATACTTTATCTGTTGGTTTGGACTAAACATGAAGCTGGAGCTTGAATTAGAGCTACTTCTAATGCAGACATCTGTGAAATACAACTTGTTTTTAAGTTTGCTGCAAATTCATCTCTAAATAACATATATGCCAGTTCTACTGGCATATTACCATAATGTCAGGCCTTTTGGTGAATGTATATATTTTAATTTTAGACTGCTAAAAATTGTTAATATGTTGAAGGACAAAGAGACAAGGACATTGTATAAGACTCTTGAAAATAACAGTTCCTTCTCTTTCTGAGCTTACACTTCTTAATATTTGTTTACATTATAAATAATAAAACAAAAGTGAAAAATGCCATCAGTCAACTACAACAGTTCCTTATGCTTTGTCAATGTTTCTTTTATTTTTTCTTTTTTCCTACAGCATCTGCTTAAGTGTCATCTTTGCATATTTTCCAGAAATGGAAGGCAATTGTATTCTAAACTGATATTTTGTCAGATGGTTTAGCTAATCAGTATTACTCGTTACTGCTCCTGTCTTCTAATGCTGAGCTACTTAAGGGATCAGCTATTGCATTTTGAGAACTCAGGTGTTTAATAATTAGACTATAGGCTCCATTTCTAAAAAATGACTTTGAATTTACAGTCTGTGGCATGAATCAGCCTCAATTTAAAAACATTTTAACCTTTATTTATTATTGTTTTTCCACTGAGATTATATATGTAGGCTTACCAGTACTCACTTCTGTCTTACAGAACCAAACTCTTGTTAGGCCAAGCAAGACTAGCTGATATATGGCTATTAATTGGATATAAATGAAATTCCATTAGAGGTTTTGTGAGAATTGAGTGTTTATTTAATAATTCAGCTGCAATTGCCTTTCTTTAAGATAATAAGATAGTTAGGAAATGTATTAGAATTTTTTGGGGAAAGTTAAAGAATGTATTAGAAAAAAATCATCTTTCTTTGAAATTATTAATCTTTCTGAAGCTACAAGTTCTGGCTGATCCATAACGCTATCACAAGGAGCATGGAGTTCCCTGAAGAGTAACTGCTGTAAAAGACAAAACTTCTTAAGGTAGATTTCTGCTTGTTCTGTATAAAAATGAAATATTTTCACTTTTTATAAGAAAGATCAGCTGTCTTTGTTATGGTAAACATCCTTCTTTCCATGTTTATTCATACTAAATAAACTACAAATTTACTTTGTTACTCAGAGCCATTTGTCCTAAATCCTAGCTTTGTCCTAAATCCTGTCAGATGAAAATGGATGAACTGTAAATAAATACAATATTTTATTTAATATCTAGATTTAGGAACCAGTGTTATCAATTCACGCATCCTGATGACTAGATGTATCCTGTTTTGAATCTAGTAGTTGTGCTGTAAAGATTATCCTCATATGAATACAGTGAAGTTCTTAGAATCATAGAATCATAGAATAGTCAGGGTTGGAAAGGACCTTAAGATCATCAAGTTCCAACCCCCCTGCCATGGGCAGGGACACCTCACTCTAAACCATATTACCCAAGTCCTCGTCCAACCTAACCTTGAACACTGCCAGGGATGAAGCATTCACAACCTCCCTGGACAACCTATTCCAGTGCCTCACCACCCTAACAGGAAAGAATTTCCTCCTTATATCCAATCTAAACTTCCCCTGTTTAAGTTTTAACCCATTGCCCCTTGTCCTGTCACTGCAGTCCCTAATGAAGAGTCCATCCCCAGCATCCCTATAAGCCCCCTTCAGATACTGGAAGGCTGCTATGAGGTCTCCACACAGCCTTCTCTTCTCCAGGCTGAACAACCCCAACTTGGCTGATTTAATGATGAATGTGGCTCAGACTCAAGAATTCATATTCTTTTTTTACTCCCTCTTTCAGTATAAATTAATATTTTACAAGTTTTTTAGAAGTGTCACCCTTTCTTCCTAGGCAGCATATCAGTTTCAACACACCTTAAGAAGATACACTGATTAATATCTGGAACTGTATTCTAGGTGGTGTCTTCAATATAGTGTTTTGTAACTAAATACATAAAAACATGTATTCCAAAGGATAGTTAAGGTCAAATAACCAAGTGTATTCATAGTGATATACCTCATTCTTTCAAAGCTTGGAGAGATTAATCCTGGATATGTTATCGCTATAGAAATCAGTGAGAAATCGCTTAGACCTACTCTGAAACAGCTTGTTCCAGCCATTCTTCACTGTTTGGTTTATGGATTTCAGCTGTTAAAATACCTGTGTGGTTTTCTTTTACATATTGTACATCTTTTCCTTGAATTACAGTACAGCATTTACAGTAAATTATTAAGGCTGTTTCATGCTGTGCATATATCATTAGTTGTGATTCAGCCATCCTAAAAGTTTGTTTATTTTAAATGAAAACAAGGCAGAAACAATGAAACAATTCTGTTATTTTATGATAACTTACCTCAGCATTTAATTTTCACTTTATGAAAAATGGATGCTTTAAAATATAATAAAATTCTATATTATGTTAAAAATACTTTTTTGTAGTTTGCACTCATACTCAATGTTTCTATATTAACTTGGGATTGACCTTCAATTCAGAATGTGACAATATTTAAACCTTGACTTCAACAAGCATTTAATATATCTACACTTAAAACAATCATATGTAAGAAAACTAGTTTAGTGCTAGTATGTATGTATTTTTCTATCAAAACCATACTTTTTTAAAGTGAAACCTTTTTACTGAAATTGGATATAAAAGATTATTTTTAGAAGAATGTTAAGTCATGTGAAAAAAGTATTAATGTAGAATTTTGCCAGAGCATTATATGCCAGTTCTGGATCAAGTATCTTATGTTCCTGTTGTAATCTATGGAAGAAGCTCTGTGAGTGAACTGTTTCTTATCAGGATTCAATTTCTCTCCTTTACGGAATAAAATGTGAAAATAGACCTAGAATTTACTGTCATCATCTACAGGTTTGTGTCACTTTTCCTAAGGTATTTTCCCTTAAGGTATTACTAAGGATAAACAACAACAATCTTCTAATTTATCACATCTTTACTTAGTTTTAATACATTTATTGTCATGTAAACAATTTACTGTAGAAAATTAAGTGTTTATTTGGGTTTGTTTTTTTTTTCATTCAGGGATTCTTTTAATTGAAAGTGTATTTTCTTTCACTGGAAACCATTGACATTGAGAAGCAATAATTTCAAATACAATATAATGTGGGTTTTTTTTTTAATTTGTGTTTATCATAGAATCTTTCGGTACACCTGCAATTCTTCCTAAGATTGTATTTCTGATCTCGCAAACAAGAAGCACAATTATCCCTAAGAACAACTGTGCTTCTGCTAGTAGTAGTAGTGGAACTTTTAAGAGCTCCTCGATATATCATCAGGTTATGACTATTTTATTAGGGAAAAAGAAACCACATGGTAGAAAACGTCTGTACTGCTTGCTTCTTGTTACAATGAGATAGATACAAGAGTAACTGGTCCTACCATGACCTCAGTAAATCACTGTTCATCAGAAAAGCTAGTATGCAGAAAGCTTATATTTAATCTTCCATATCATATAATACAATATATACTATATTCCACTTTAATTAGACTAGCTGTTTTATTGGAATGTCTCCCAGGGTTATCTGCTGACTTAGTCCAGTAGTGAATAGCAGTAGCTGAAGCTTAATTGGAACACTACTATCATAAATCTCTCACTCCCTTTTTATTTTTAGCAGGAACCACTATGACTAATACCACCTGATTAAACAGTGCTTAATTAGGTGTTAAAAATGATGATGACACCTACTGCATAGGATATAGAAATCAAATAGTAATGATAAGAAGAACTCTTAGCAAGCAAAGAGCTTGCAAATGGTGGGAACTACCTGTGTTACAGCATTCCTCTTTAAATTAAAATGCTCTGGGTAGGTGTTTGATGTGACAGTATTAAAGATCAATCAGTGAAGCTTCAGGTACATGCTTAGAGCCAACAGAATTATACTGAAAGTACCTTTTTTTTTTTTCCCTTCCTCTGTGTGTGATGCAGAAGACAAGATAACTAAGAAGTTTGTGTATTTCAGATTGATCAGAATGTATTTAAATAGGCTGTACATTGTTGTAAACTCATTTCTCTGAAAACTGAAGCCTGTATGCCAGAGCCGAGAATGTTTAGTACTGATCATTGCTGTTTTTAGACCTAGAAAATAACAGCAGTGAAATAATTTTGTCTATTAGAAGCAAGTTTTCTCATATGTTCACTGCAGTATTTGTATGAGAAGTTGGCTGTGGGTGCTTTTTAAATGGTAAAAAGTACTTCATACTGTTAGAAGTGAAAAGTACACTGGAAATCCGAGATTAGTATCGGTACTGAAATTAATGCAAAGTTACAAAGTAATAGTGCCTGCAGTTCCTGAAATATTTGTGTTTCCATAGTTTACTATAAAGAATCATAGTAAATGATTTACTTTCTCATAATTTATATTTGATAACTTTCTTAATTTTTAAGTGTAGTTTTGAAAAATTACAGGAAAACAATAATAGAATTTTACTTCTGGTATTGCTACAGAATAGGGGAAATTATTTCTACTTCTAAAAAGATTAATTATTATTAGCAGTAATTTAGAAAGTGAATATTGAAAATATGACTCCAGGTATAATTTCTCTGTTTTCTGCAGCAGATTTATAACCCCAGGTTAAGACCACTGGTACTTTTCAAGTGATGAAGCTCACTTTTAGAAAGCCCTATAAGAATATCAGGATTTCAAAATAGAAGAAAAAAATACAGATTTGAACCAAGCTTTTCATGCATGCATAGGAAAGTAGTAAAGAAAACATATACAGTAACATAGAAAGTAATATGTTGTAACTCCTTACAATAATGGAAGAAAAGCAAGGCTTTACACCGGAAGCTTTCTTAAAACAATAGAGACAACCAGTAAATTGACTTAAATACATGTATTTTTAGTGTTATTCATCATGATATTATGGATTTGCAGTTTCAGTGTTATTGTTTATAATGTTATGGGGCTGCAGTTTTAGTATGTCAAGCCACAGTTTAACTCTGCTGCTAAATTAGTTTTTGAGAATTTACACCCATTATTTTGTAATGAAATAAAACCTAACTGCACTAAACCTGACTGGATTCTGTTATATGCTGATTACAGCAGCTGTGGGGTATAATGCATGGCATGAACACATAGTTCCAACTCTGCTTATTGAGTTAACCGGCATCCACTCAGCACGTCTCAGTGTAATCAGAGAACGGAACTAAAGAATGTCTGAGAAATAGGACACAAGATGCTTCTTACCAGGAAAGTGCTTGGTGACAGTGTGGTAAACAAAAGTATTCTGCCACAGTGGATTTGTGAAGAAAGGTCGTATGATGAAGCTGGTAGAAGATTAAAAGAAAGGCAGTTTGGGTATGATTTTTTTTTTTTTTATGTCAGTGCAAAGGAAGTAGTTACTAGTTACTGCATGCCACCAAGACAGTACATAAGCTGCTTTTTTACTCTCATCCTCAGCTGGTTCCTGGGGCCCTAACTGGATAAAATTTAAGTTGTAATTCAGTAACAACACCCATAGGTTTTCTTACTTAAAAGAGAATAAATTGTAGGATAAATAAGAAAATGCATATTGATTATCAATGTGTAAATCATCTCTTATAAAACAATTTTGGAGGCTAAGAAAAAATGCCTCAAATATTGTAAAATCAGTTAGGTAATGCTTTTTTGGTCTTCCTTTTCCCTTTTTGAAAGCTGTAAAAATTAGGTTGCATTGATCAGACAAAACCTGAAGCCTCTTCATAAATTTAGTAAATATGCAAGCAAAATCTCCAGCTATTTCAGACTTGGCCTAGAACTTGTAAAAGTGAACAAAGCCCTGTAATCGTTTTTCTTACTTCTTTATAAAGAGGTCATGGAGTGCCAGGATTCTAACTTTATTTTTGTTGTTGGTGTTTTGTTTACTAGAATCAGAATTACACAATCATCAGGTTTTCTTCTTAATTAATAGCTTGTACTGTGCAGAGGTGTTTGCACTTACTAAATGAGCAGTTTTTCATAAGTTTTTTTTTTTTATGCTTCTGGTATTTCTGAAAAAAAAATTCCTTCAAATACAGGACCAAATTTCATCGATATGTTGTGCCACAGGTTAATAGCAAGAGATTTCACTTAAAGACCAGGACATTTAGAAGACAAGTTTTGACATGCTCAGATACTCTTCTGGCTCTTGCTTTCAATCCTTTTGTAGAAATAGGAGTTTTCAGTTCCAAGAGCATTGAATGTTTTTGTGTTGAGTGTCATAGAAATGACCGATACCATACTAGTTCCGTATGTACAGAATCATGGAAGGTCAACTGTGGTGGAATGGGATGTTTCCTGGACTGAAGTAATTTTCCTGTTATTTTCAGGTACTTACTGAGCCCTTAAAATTCTTGATTGAGAATACTTATGGGAGAATCTTTCTAATTTTTTAAATCTTACTTTTCACTTCTGGAAGATTCATTATCCCCAGGTTCTTATCAGATGTTTGGCAAAGTTGATCTTTCAGTCCTAAAACCTGTGCTTATATACCTGAAATTAATTTAAATTATATCTATGTAACTGTAATAAAAATAACTGAAACATTAATGGATAATAAAAAAGACAAGTTAAAAGTTAAAATCTAGTTTTTTTGTAACAGAGGATTTACAGCATGGGAATATGTACAATTGTAATGTGAATTTGTAAAATATTTATTTGATGTGGTTGCATTTTGCATTTGGTAGGATCTAATGTGTACATACAGTTGAATAAAGAGCACATAATGGATTTTTTTTTGCTTTTTAACTTCATGAAAATGCTATTTTAAAACACAATAACCCAAGGGTCAAAACCAGAAAATAACTATGTTAGCAGCAATAACACCAAATTATTAACTCAAATTTATTACGGCTTTAAAAGCTTGTCTTAATGTCAAGCATAGAGCTGAAGAGCTAATAACATTAATTGAATTATGGCTCTAAAGTAATTAGTATTTCAGGATAAACAGCATTATTTTTTGTGCATACATGACTTGCTGAAGATGGTAAGCTCTACTTCATTAATTAATGATGAACCCATATGTTCTGGTTTTAGTGGTGCTGGAAGCTGAAGTATTTTGTTTATCAAGGGATAAATCTTTTATAATGGTTTACCTCTGAAAGCAGATGAAGATTATGTGTTGCTTTTGTGGCTTTCTTTATCTACAAGAGTTTTAATTACAATTTCATATCACCATTTGTATATCATGATAATATAAAATGAGAATGGAAAGTACAAAACTGTTTAGCTAACAGTCATTCAGTAATATTTGGGGTTCTTGAACTAACTTAAAATGCTGAGGTCATTGTCAGTCAACAATTTTAATTGATTTTTCCATCACTATAAGTTTCTATACTGTGCCGTTCAGATAAGCTTTTTCAGGAGATGAATGAGATAAAATAAACTTCCCTCCTTCATATTACTTTGTGGGTTTTTTGTCACTTAATCTGTTTGTGTCTGAATTTGGCTGAAAGCTTTGATGAAGATCCTTTCGGATAGCTGTCACCTCCTGATAAATAACTTTATGAGCATGTATTATCTTTTGATTTGTTTTTTGTTTTTTTTTTTTTTAATCTTTAAATAAATCTTACACTGTATTACAGGCACACATGTCCTTACTACTACAAAAGCTGAGAATAATAATAAGCAGGTTTTCCACCCCTGGCAGCAAACTGCTGCAAAACTCTTTCCCAGCTTTGCCAGAACATGCAATTCTATCCCTCCCCATGCAGAAGTGTTATAAAAAAGAATATCAATAATTTAGAAAAAGGTAATTTCAAAACAAAAAACATGATTTCTGCCGCTACCCTCAGTCTACAGACAGAAGACATTTTCTTTCTAACTGCTTCTTTCTTTGGCTGAGCATCTCTGCACATCTTTTCTGATCTCATGTTTACCAGCTCCCCATCTAACAACTTCTGCAACTTACCTTCTTCATACCCTCTTTTTTATTTTGTACTATAGTCCCAGATAACCTGTTGTTCTGGTTTTAGATGGGGTAGAATTGATTTTCTTCCTAGATGCTGGTGCAGTGCTGTGTTTTGACTTTAGTCTGAGAACAATGCTGGTAACACATCGATGTTTTAGTTGTGCTAAGTAATGGTTACCCTAATCAAGGACACTTTCTTCTCTCCTGCTCTGCCAGTGAGGAGGGACACAAAAAGCCCAGAGGGAGCAGAGACAGGACACCTGACTCAAACTAGCCAAAACAAAATTCCATACCATAGAATGCCATACTCAGTTTTTAACTGGGAGGGAGTTGGCTGGGAGGGACAGATGGCTGCTCAGGGATGGGATGGGCATCAGCCACTGTGTGGTGTACAGTTGTCTTGTGCATCACTTGTTTTTTTTGTTTTGTTTTGTTTGTTGGTTGTAGGTTATTTTGCTGGGGATTTTAGTTTGGGTGTTGGGGTTTTTTTTTCCCTCTTTTGGGAAGTGTGTGTGGGCTGTGGTTTGTGTTTTGGTTTTGTTTGTTATTTTTTTCCTTTGTGTCTTTTTTTTTTATTATTTATTTTGAGTGGTGGTATTCTCTCTCTATTCACTTAGTTACTATCATTATTATTATTATTGTTATTGTTGCATTTTTCTTCAACTATTAAACTGTTTTTATCTCATCCCATGGGGTGGAACATTTTTTTTCCTGGGTCTCCTCCCCATCCCACAGAGTGTGCAAGTGGCTGTGAGGTACTTAGTTGCTGTCTGGGGTTAAACCACAACATCTGTAAATGGATGAAGCCAGCTAAATATTTGAAGCATGGTAAACCCATGTGTCCAACTAATTGAAGCTGTTGTGTTTTATATAAGAAACACAGTGTACATTATAGAATCATAGAATCATAGAATAGTTAGGGTTGGACATCAAGTTCCATCATCAAGTTCCAACCCCCTGACATGGGCAGGGACACCTCGCTCTAAAGCATATTACCCAAGGCCTCATCCAACCTAGCCTTGAACACTGCCAGGGATGAAGCATTCACAACCTCCCTGGACAACCTTTTCCACTGCCTCACTACCCTAACAGGAAAGAATTTCCTCCTTATATCCAATCTAAACTTCCCCTGTTTAAGTTTGAACCTATTACCCCTTCTCCTGTCACTACAGTTCCTAATGAAGAGTGCCTCCCAAGCATCCTTATATGCCCCCTTCAGATACTGGAAGGCTGCTATGAGGTCTCCATGCACCCTTCTCTTCTCCAGGCTGAGCAGCCCCAACTTTCTCAGCCGATCTTCATACGGGAGGTGCTCGAGTTCCCTGATCATCCTTGTGGCCCTCCTCTGGACTTGTTCCAACAGATCCATGTCCTTTTTATGTTGAGGACACTAGAACTGTACACAGTACTCCAAGTGAGGTCTCACGAGAGCAGAATAAAGGGGCAGGATGACCTCCTTCGACCTCCTGGTCACGCTCCTTTTGATGCAGCCCAGGATACAGTTGGCTTTCTGGGCTGCAAGCACACACTGCTGACTCATGTTCATTTTCTCATCAATCAGCACCCCCAAGTCCTTCTTTGCAGGGCTGCTCTGAATCTCTTCTCTACCCAGCCTGCAGCTGTGTCTGGGATTGCTCCGACCCAGGTGTACGACCTTGCACTTGGCATGGTTACACTTCATGAGGTTGGCATCAGCCCACCTCACAAGCGTGTCAAGGTCCTTCTGGATGGCATTCCTTCCCTCCAGCATATCAACCGAACCACACAGCTTGGTGTCATCGGCAAACTTGCTGAGGATGCACTCAATCCCACTGTCCATGTCAGCGACGAAGATGTTAAACAAGACTGGTCCCAACACTGATCCCTGAGGGGTACCACTCGTAACTGGTCTCCAGCCAGACATTGAGCCATTGACCACAACTCTTTGTGTGCAACCATCCAGCCACTTCTTTATCCACTGAGTGGTCCATTCATGAAATTGATGTCTCTCCAATTTAGAGACAAGAATATCATGTGAGACAGTGTCGAACACTTTACACAAGTCCAGGTAGATGACATCAACTGCTTTACCACTGGAAAGTGATTGTGAAATCTTTACGTTCTAGTTTTATTTTTTATTGAATTAATTTATTATGAGGTTACAGAGTATTGTCATATTCTATTAGTGCTTTTATTCTTCTGATCTAATCCTAATCTAATAAATTATTAATATATATCACCTTAACTAACCATACTCTTATTTCCTGAAACCACATAATTTTTGTAAGTTGAAGGATTGTCTAGTAATAAAAACATTTTGAATTGCAGTGATATAAAAACTTCTGGGTTTTACTTTATTTTATTTTTTCCCTGGAGTTACTGCATTTTAGAAGCATTGGGCCTAATGGAGTCCTGCTGTACTGGGGGCTTATGGGGCGCCTCTGTCAGGGAAGCAGAATAGTACCTTCAGTCAAAGGCTTGACAAGCTAGTGAAGAGGGCTCACATTCACAAGCCCTAGTACCCATCGGGGACTTCAACCAATATCTGTTGGAGTGGTGTCGTGGTTTAAGTGCAGTCAGTAACCTACGCAGCTCGCTCGCTCACTCCCCCACTTTCTCCCCCCAACCTTCCCCCCCACCCCTGCTCCTGGAGGGTCGAGGAGGAGAATCGAAAGAATGCAACTCCCATGGGTTGAGGTAAGAACAGTCCAGTAACTAAAGTATAACACAAATCACTACTGCTACTGTTAGCGTAGGAACTGACACATAACCACCGGAATGGTTATATGAGGTGCTTTATTGCAGCGCTGGGAAGCCAGGGCAGGCGCCCAAATCTGGCTTCGACCTCGTCACATCGCGTTCGCAATTTATACACTGAAGGTTACATAACTAATACAGATTGCATCATTAACTAATACATATGCATTAAGGATTGCCACATCAGTCTATTATGACATCAGCCTCTTCTGCGCTTGCGCAGCCCCCCTCTGGTGGTCGTCCTGATGAAGTAAGGAGTCTTCCTCGGATGAAGTAAGAAGTCTTCCTCGGCTTGTTCTTTTCACCTTTTTGTCCTCTGGACATATCCCAGCCATTATGTGGACACCAGCATTGTTCTGTTTTCCCTTGACTACCTCTGTTAATTTCTAGGTTCTGCTTGGATAGAATTTCACAATATATCTTTCTAAATTCACCCATACACCCTTCACCATATATGGTCATATAAGGTCTTGCTACCAAGACTACCATTGTATCACTGGTTACAGGTTGACCACGATACCGGACAGACAGAACTGTAAAATTATAGCTCTTTCTACTCTACAGAATCACACTATTGATTTATAAACCTCTTAAGCATAATCGTTCCTACCATTTTATATGATTATTTATCTTAAAAACATCACTCTTTTCTAACACTACCACCAATAATAATAATGATAAGGGAAATAACAAGGGAAGAGAATACAATGCCACCCTTTGATACTCAGCCCGACCGAGCAGTGATCTAGCCCTTCCAGGTAACTGCCCCCAGTTTATATAGTGGGCATGATGTGCTGTGGTATGGAATACTTCTTCGGCTAGTTTGGGTCACGTGTCCTGTCTCTGCTTCCTCCTGGCTTCCCCTCCACCCTGGCAGAGCATGAGACTCACAGAATCCTTGGTCAGAGTTAATATTACTGAGCAACAACTAAAAACATCAGTGTTATCAGCACTGTTCCCAGGCCAAAAGTCAAAAACACAGCACTGCACCAGCCACAGTGCTGCACCAGCTACTAAGAAGGAGAAAAAATTACTACTACTGCTGAACCCAGAACAAGTGGCAGCACAGCAGGGCATAAGCAATCCAGGAGGTTACTGGAATATGCTGATCACTTCCTTCTCCAATTCAGAGAGGAGCTGATGTGGAGAGGGGCTATGCTGGACCTTGTTCTCACCAATAACAGTTGAGGGGCTGGTGGGGAATGTGAAGCTCAAGGGCAGCTTTGGCTGCAGTGACCATGAAATAGTGGAGTTCAAGATTCTTGGGGTAGCAAGAAGGGTGCACAGCAAGATAACTGCCCTCGATTTCAGGAGGGCCTCTTGAGGGATCTACTTAGTGCAGTACTATAGGATAAAGCCCTGGAGGGAAGAGGGGACTGGGAAACTGGATAATAGTCAAGGATCACCTTCTCCAAGCTCTGGAACAATGCATACCAACAAAAAGAAAGTCAGGCAAAAGTGACAGAAGGCCTGAGTGGATAAACAAGAAGTTCCTGGACAAATTTAAACACAAAAAGGGTGGAAGCAAGAACAGGTAGTCTGGGAGAAATAGAGAAATTGTCTTAGCAGCCAGGCATCAGGTTAGAAAAGCTAAAGCCCTGACAGAATTCAACTTTGCCAGGGATGTTAATGGCAATGAAAGAAGCTTCTACAGGTACAATGGGGGTAAAAGAAAGACAAGGGAAAAATGTGGGTCCTCTCCAGAAGCAAACAGGAGACCTATGGAGAAGGCTGAGATACTCAAAGTCTTTTTGCCCTTGGTCTTAACTAGCAAGTGCTCCAGCCACACAGCTGAAGTCACTGAAGGCAAGGACAGGGATGGGAGAATGGAGAACTACACATGGTAAGGGAAGATCAGCTTTGAGACCATGTAAAGAACCTGAAGGTGCACAGGTCTACAGGACCTGATGAAATGCATCTACAGGTCTTAAGGGAACTGACAGAGGAAGTTGCCAAGCCACTGTCCATCCTATCTGGGAAGTTGTGGCAGTCCAGTGAAGTTCCCACTGGATGGAAAAGGGAAGTATAACCCCCTCTTTTAAAAGGAGAAAAAGAAGACCTGGGTAACTACAGATCAGCCAGTCTTACCTTGGTGCCTGGCAAGATCATGGAGCAGATCTACCTGGAAATAATGCTAACTAAGATGGAAAATAAGGAGATGATTGGTGGCAGCCATCATGGCTTCACTAAGGATAAATTATGCCTGACAAACTTGGTGGTCTTCTATGATGGGGTTACAGCATTGATGGATAGGAAGTGACTGACATCATCTACCTGGACTTGTGCAAGGCATTTAGCACTGTTCTACATGACATCCTTTTCTCTAAATTATTGAGTCATGGATTTCATGGATGGACAACTCTGTACTAAAAAAGTTGCAGGCAATGGCTGGATGTCCATGTGATCAGTGACAAGATGGTTGCTATGAAGGGCACTTAAGGGCATGTAGTGATAAGACAAGAGGTTATGGTTTTAAACTGAAAAAGTGTAGATTTAGGTATGGGACATTCACAGCTACTCTGGTATAAGGAAGTAATAAAAAAAATATTAGAGGAGCTGTGGATGTCCCATTCCTGTTCATGATCAGGTTGGATGCATGGGGGTTGAACTAGGTGGTCTTTAAGGTCCCTTCCAACACACACCATTCTATGATTCTTAACAGTGGGCTTTCTTTGCAATGATAACCAAATTTGTATCTCTTCACACTAAACTGACTAGGTTATGTTAAAAATAGTATGAGTCTCTCTTTTATTTGTATGTGTAGACTTTTAGCTGCCAATTTCTTATTTTTTCTTGTAATTTTTGAAGGAATAATATATGTAAATCATTCACCACAGATTGCTGTGTAAAATATCCTGAGATCCTTGCCTACATTGAGTCAAATGCTGGTCTGGTATCATTAAACTCCTTTGTCTGTGTTCTCAAGTACTACAGTAATTCCATTTATAAAGAGCTGTGTACTAATACATGGGCTTTGTTTTCATCAATTGCAGATTAAAATGAAGGTCTCAAGAATGACCTTTGATGCAGTTTTCAATATACTGACACATGATGAATAGGACTATAAATAGTATTATACATTTTGAGTTCTTCAGCAAAAAGTATATCACTGAAGTATTTGGAAAACTGCTGCAATAACCCATATGAAAATTTAGAATTTAAGTAAGTTTTCTGTAATAAGATAAATACTGCAGCTGCAAGATACATATAGACTTGTACCATTCCCTTTATTTAGTGAAGTTGAATAAACAGGTGGGCACTGCTGTTTTTGTGATTATTGGATTATTAGGCAATGCACTGTTCACTGAGTGTGGAAATTATGCTGACTGCTAGCATAACTCTTGGCTGAATCATTGCAAGGTCTAGCTTACTGAAAATGCTTTTGACCTGTCTATAATTACTATGTATGTTTGGGCAGATTATGTTGCTCATGTTCTACTGCCTGTACTGTCTCTCTTCATATGGAATAATTATATTGGTGGTAGTGATTTTTTATTTTTTTTATTATTTATTTTTTCACATGAAGAGAAGCTTCGTGTTCTTGAAACGTTGCAAATGTATTTTTTCATTTTGAATTAATGAAGACCCAAACTGGAGAGAGGTGACATTTATTTTTAAACCCGGTTCAATCTTAACATGGTTTGAGAGTCTTAAGAAAAACGTTTACATAGCTGTGTTTCTAAATTTACATAGTGGGTTACCTTTCAGAAGTACTGTTTGTTGTAGCCTGGGACATATGTAGGAGGCTATTGCCACAGTTCAAGCAGTTAAGGTTTTGATAAATCAGATATTACTAGTTTTTGCTTCTTTTCTGTTTCGTTCCAATGTCTGTCCATTCCTTGTAATACAGCAACATCTCTTTTGTGCAAGATTTTGTTTTGTTTGCTCCTTAATTCCTCAAGTCTTTCTAGAAAAAAGTTCATGCTGTCTTAAATCTCTGTGGTGTATTCTTCCCAACTTTGTAATTTTTTTTCTGGTTGTTTGTCTTGTTTAAGATTGTATTATTCAAGGTAATTGCATGCCAGCTATTTCCTATAACACCTGGTCAACTTTTTTATTGCCAGATGGTTGTGGTGATGCAGAGCAGAACACGGGGATGGTGCAGTAAATATATTCAAGGGATATTATTAACAAAGTATTTTGTTCAATCTTTCTTGATTTGAAGCTACAGAGAACCACCTCTGAGACACATTTGCTAGTTGTGGTCACACTGCATCTTCCTGAAAGATTAAAATCTTGGATTATCATTAATGCTTTGACATCTTTTACAAGTGTTTGTTTGTGTGCTTTTTTGTAGTAGTCAATGGAAAGAAGAATCATCTTAATTTTTTTTTAAATAAAATTTCACATTTGATGTATTAAAAAATAATAATAAATAACTCCCTCTACTCTTTGCCTACTGCTGCATGAAGCCTATTATTGTAGAAGAAAGTTATCTCACTTTAAAAGACTTTGGTGAATAATTACCTTGCAGATCAAGCTTGCCCTTTATAATATGTTTTTTGGGAGTTATTTTATTATTTTTTTTTATTCCCAATACTTTGTTTCAAAAATTATTCTAAAATTAGTTTTGGCACTTGTTTACTTTGGGGCACTTATGTAAATAGGAGTTGTTGGTATCAAATAGGTTTGAGATCAAATTATTTGAGCTTAATATCAAATAACTAATTTTGGTGCCACAAAGAACATATTCCCTAATGTGATGGAAAAGGCTTGTGCACACTGCTGTGATAAAATGTGTTTTTATTACAAGTATATATATAAACCACAGCAATCTGCTGCATTTTATAGAACTTTAAAATTGTCATAATAACACAAGGCATCAGGGGTTCTCTGTCATTTATCATCTGTTCCTTGGTAATTTTTTCAAATATGAGCATGACATGGGGGACCTAGGGTGAGCTGAATACAAGGAAAAGAGCGATACCACTGAAAGACATAATGTTTTTCATGTAGTTATAATAAGGGGTTGGGTACACCCGGTAGGCAATAATTTCTGTTCTGCAGCATGCTTGAATGTCCTGTATTGAGTGCACACTAGCGTGGTCCTTTGCAGTGTGGCTGTGACTTATGCTGTGGACCCAAAGAAAGGGGACACTCACTGTTACTCCTTGGTGTGCCAGGCCCTGGTTGGTGGCCCAGCTGCCTGCACACTAACATCCCTCTAAACACTTGAACTCCTGTACCACAATGTTAGGCACTGAGGCATGGATGTTTCCCTCATAGTTTTGTTATAGAATCATAGAATAGTTAGGGCTGGAAAGGACCTTAAGATCATCAAGTTCCATCCCCCCTGCCATGGGCAGGGACACTTCGCTCTAAACCATATCACCCAAGGCCTTGTCTACAATCCCTAATGAAGAGTCCCTCCCCAGAATCCCTACAGGCCCCCTTCAGATACTGGAAAGCTGCTATGAGGTGTCCATGCAGCCTTCTCTTCTCCAGGCTGAACAGCCCCAACTTTCTCAGCCTATCTTCATACGGGAGGTGCTCCAGTCCCCTGATCATCCTCGTGGTCCTCCTCTGGACTTGTTCCAACAGTTCCATGTCCTTTTTATGTTGAGGACACCAGAACTGTACACAATACTCCAAGTGAGGTCTCACAAGAGCAAAGATCCCCTCCTTTGACCTGCCCGTTAGCCCTTGTTATCTTAGCTACTGTTTTGTAACTTCGATGGTGAATACCACTAAGGTCACATAACCCTAGGCCAATCTCTTTGACTTGCTCTGTATCTAAAGCTACTTAGTAGTTACTAACTGGGGTACTATTATTTCTTGAGCCCCCTTTAATCCCCAGAAGTCTCACAAGGATGACAAAACTTGTGGCAGTTAAGCTGTGCTTCTTTCTTTCTTTCCTGTGTATACCTAATGTCTTAGAGCATGGCAGATGAAGGCCAGAGCTTTTGTGTAAACTGTCCTCAGAACAATTATCAGTGCTTGGTTTGTTTTCTCATTGTATAACAGTATCCTCTACTAAATCAGAGCTGAGCAGACATGGTTAAAGTTTCACTCACCTGCACATTACTTCACCACAAGGTGTTGTGAACCCCGTTTTCTTCATGACATTGTTCATCTCACAAGGTCAGCCTTAAAGTGAAGTAATTTTGGGTAGAAAACCATGATGTTTCAGACTTTGAATTTTATACAGAGATGATTAATGTTTTGTCTGACACTCAGCTGAAAAGGTGTCAGGGTAGAAAAACACCTACAGAAGAAGAAATTTCCTGTTATACATCATCTGATCTGAGCTACCAGTCTGCTAGAGCAGCTGTAAACCTGATTGCTTAATGCAGGTTTGTGGCTTTACATTCCTGCATCATTTCTAAAGTGGCTGGGATACTGTGGTCAATACAGTAAATGTGGTGGGTTTATTTTGTTGTTGGTTGTTGTTGGTTTTTTTTTTTTTTTGTAGAAATAAACTGCTTATAAGTGGCCTATGTAGCAGGCTATTATTTTGTTGAAAATACATGTCAAATACAAATAAACCATAAACTTTGCACCAAAGCCCCTTCTGCTCAGCCACATTGCAGCTCTCAAAGGCTGCAGGTAGGCTGCATGCCTACTTGCAGGCAGCAAGTGCTTCTGTCTGTATGTGGAAGATAGACTTTTCTCCCACACTTTATTAGCACCAGTGATGTCTGAGATAATTCTAGTCAGTTCTATTGGTAGTAGCATACATTCAGTTCAGTAAGATTTGGGCATAAAAATGAAAGCCTGTGGTTTCTGTCATGTTCATTTTTCACTTGCCCTTTTTTTTTTTTTGTTCACAGTATTCTGCCTTTGCAAAACTGTGATCCTATCTTCTTTTTTTTTTTTAACTAACTCCTCAGTCTCTCAGTCCCATTCACTGTCTCTTCCCTTTGTTGACAGTTTTGAGCCTACACAGTTGTCTCTGCTTCATGTCTACTGTTTAAATAGAACAGCTCCTTTTTTCTCATTCAGAGATTTTGCCTTTTGCCCACCTTGGTAATCTTCATTTCAATTACGGCTTCCTTCTCCTTCCCAGCGTCTTCTCTTTCATATACATTATTTTGTTGTTAGACTTATGTCATGATTCCATCTTTGTCACTGTATTTAGCTTCTCCCCCATTCACCCTTCTCCCCTGAATCTGTTCCCTCCATTCTTTCTGCTTCTTCTAGTGTGCTCAATGTCATCTTTTAAATGATCACTAAATCTAAATTGCATCCTTTTCATCCCCTGTCTTTTACAGTGCAAAGAAAGGGGAAGAAAAAAAAATAGCAGCAGAAGGTGAAGTTTTAATTCTGAGAAAAGAAACATTTACAAGCGAGGATGTTTCCAATGGGGTAAACTGAAATGTCATACACACTGAAAATGTCACTTAGAGGTCCTTATTTCAGAAAATGTTGTAACTTCTATTTTCTACTCTTGCTTATTCAGACTGTTAAACCCAGATTCATGAATCATTTCATAATTAGAATTAACTTTTAGTATACACTTTTACTAAGTTTTCAGTACATTTTCTGCCATCTGTATATACAAATATGATATTTTGTTGCATTTTCTGTGCTTAGTGTTGTAATGAAAAAGGAAAAAGATTATGCTCTGTTTTCTGAGTGTAGTATTCTTAAGAAGGTCTAATTTGATTTCTGTTCTCTTTTTGCTCTTTTTGACTCAAAAATACAGGTTTTGCTTTAAACACAAAGATACACAGTTAGCTTAGGTTTTTGTTGTCATCAAAAATTGCCTCTTTCAAAAATCTGAAAGTACTTACGCACTTTTGTGGATTCTTCATTGGCCAAATGTTCATACATTGAGACCAAAGAGGAAATTTATTTTTAGCCATGGATGTCTTACTAAAAATTACCAATATTCTGTCAGTCTGAAATAAAGTATGTCTTGGTTTACTTACTCAGTATATCTTTGCAACTACAGAAGAGTTGAAGTTTTTCAGTAGTCCACAGAAAAAGAGGTATTTGGACTATAAAATGAGTATCTTCAACTGAACCTAGAAAGATGGAAGAAACTAGTGAAGACCCTGGACAGCAGGTGAAAGGATGGATGAAAGTACAGGAGAAGCTGTTGAAGTTCTTAACCAGAAGTTTAGTGGAGGATTCTTATTTCATCCATAGGTGGCAAGCTGAAGCCTGTTTTTTAGTGTTTATTTAGTGATTTTAGTTGAGAGCAACAAACATGGCCTCTGAACCCCCATCTCTCCCATCTTTTCTGGCTATTTTGAGCAATGCTTTCCTGATAAAGGATTGAGCTGGCATCAAAAGTTGGCAATATTATTTTCCTTCTGCAGTTGCAAGTCCATCAGTTTTTCTGTGTACCTGGCTGTCATCACTGTCTTTCTGCAATCCTAAGCCATCACTTCCAGAATTCTTTACTCACAGATGAAGCTGTTTCAATTGTCACCTGCCTCTCATCTTCCTGGCAGTTTGTCCTCTGCACCAGATAAAGCAAATCTTCCATGAGATATTTCAAATACCTCAAACCTCAAAACTACACAAGATCTCTTGCAAAGACACTTCAGTAATATTTTTACTGACTAGAGGAAGACAGGATGGGGACATAGGTAACATATCTATATAAATTTTAATGTAATGTTGTGTTATACCTTTGCTATACTTTGGTCATCTGCATGGACTTTATAACTAATTTTTTGTCACAATTATCTGATATTCTTTCCTGCACTGTGTTTACCAGTGCTTCTACACTATTACTTCTGGTTAGGCTTAATAATCTCATAGGGATTTATTGAGAATTTTTTTTTTTTTTTAACAAAGAGAACAAAAGATTATATACCAAAGATAAAATACATGTAATTTATTGTGAAAATTGTTATGCCTTTGAAATGCAAACTTTCTTCATATTCATGTTTTTTCTCCTGCAAATGTGTTTTTAGCTACATAAGGAAAACAGAACAAAACCATGTTTAAAATGAAAAAAAAAAAAAAGTTTCATCTTTCATTTTCAAACAAGCCAACAAACCAAGCCAAGCTATTTTTTAAATATTCCACAGTTATTTAAATATATGCTTTTTTTGTTTTGACCTATTTTGGAAAGCTCAGGTAGGATGTGGATTGAGCATGGAAAACATCTGCGCACAACTTGGTGGCAGTCTTCATTCTTTATTTGATGATTTTTGGACTTTTTTTGTGAAATGCAGAACTCCTTGTAAATGAAAGCATCCTTTGCTTTCTCCGTCAGTTACATACAACCTCTCAATCTTAGCTGTTCATTTAGCAGAAATTTTAGGTGGTTTTTTCTCTATAAAAGCTTTATTGGGAAGAGCTCTCTGCTCTGGCAGACCTCCAAAGACTATTATCTTCCTCACTGCCATGCTTTTTAACCCCTGGAATGCCACCTCAGCTCCACACATTTTATGCAGACTTCTCACTATATAGACAGCTTATAAAATGTAAAATTAGTTATTGTAAGAAACAGAGAAACAGTAATAACTGGTTCAAGCACAGTGAATCATCTATTACTCTTTAAACTCTTAAGAATTCAATACTTTTTTTCAGGACACAAAGGTATAATATGGTGTTGTCTTCAAAATTCATTAGCACGGCATTATTATCTACACAGCAAGCATAAAACTATGAATATAAACATAATTTAAGAATTAAGAGAGAGAATAAAATCTTGAATTCCACTGGTACGTGTTATACTTAAATTCCCTCCATGTTTTCTAATAGTATTTCACTGAAGGAACCGCTTTCCTTTCTTGCTACTGATTTAACAGATTTCTTCTTTCTTAATGACATATTACTAGAAATAGGGAATTTGCTGTATAAGTGTGCTTATACTCCAAGAGTGAAGGTGCCACATTCTCATAAACCATTGTCATGAAATGACAGGCTTACAAGTAAAAAAAAAAAAAAAAAGTTTTCAGAATCCAGGGTGTTTCCAAATTTTTCTATCCAGAAGAATAAGACCTAATACACCCAATTTATTATTTCTGTTATTATGCTGAACATGTCCTTTTATTAATTATGTATTTTCAAATTCCAGTGTGCCCTCTTAACTTTTTAAATTTTATTGACTATCAATTTTAAATCTATGTATGTTAAATACTGCTTTTATGAGAATCTGCTCACAGGTATGGACAACTTTTAAGAGAATTATTTTTACCCTATATGTTCAAAAGCAGCTTAGTCCACACCTAAAGTTTTGAGGCATCGGCATTGTTGTAGCCTGTGTACCTGCTTAATTTGGAAAATTCACTTTATTTCTGAACTGATTTTAATAATTATTATTATCAAAATTAAAAAAGTGTTTCTATTCACATAGTGAACTGATGTGGCAATAATGATATACCTGTCTGCTTTGGTTATAATGTTTGAATGTTCACTTCTGTCTGAAAAGACAACAGAGCAAAGGTAGGTAACAAGGTGAAAAGAACTTGCTGTGTAGCTTCTCTTAGGAAAGGTCACAAAAAGACGTAAGACATTTTGTAGTCAGTACATTATTTACTTAATTATTTTTAATTTTCTGAATACAGTTGTTTAGTACTTTTAGTAGTCAGGAGCTCTTGCTACTTTCAGATTTTTTACTTGAATCCTCACATCTGAGCAGATGCAGATGGGTGGGAGCTCGTGACTTTGACATGTTACTGGTGGTGGCCTTCTTAAGCAATTGCTTGACAGACAGGAAGTAAGGTGGAGCTGACTGAGGCAAAAGGGTATTTTTAAGTCAAGCAAATAAAGAAATTTTGTATTGTTATGTATTTCATGTAAACACACAAAAGATTACTAGTGGTACAAGATAACTGACATTTCCTTTCATGCATTCAGAAGTTTGACAGTAAATTAGGAAAAGCCCACACCTTTCTATTGTTTGTCAACATTCGGAGGATTTGATCCTTCTTTTTCAGACTTCATACCACCTGCTGTAATACGCAGCCACTGCTGGAAGGATCTAACGGCTTTGTCTATCTGCAGGCAGGCTTTTCCTCTTATAAGTTAACAGCTATTTCAAGATTTCAGTATTATCATCCTTAGGTTACCTTTCCCCATCTCATTTAATATCCGTTGAACTACACCCTAAATGTGTGCAAAAAACCTTCAGACATCTTGATAGCTCTCTTTCAATGTAATTTTAGAATTGGGAATGGTTACACAAAGTCAAAACCTGGAAAGTGAGCAACTACAAAGTATATAAGAGATGCTTGTTAAGGGTGTGTGCATGTGTGTATTACCTCCGTATGTCTCTCCATATGTAGTATCTATAAATCATAACAAGTTTCCATTCTCTATACTCTCTCTTTTGACAGATTGTCACTTTGGTTTATAGCAAAAGTGAGAGGTACTTTGTAATTAGATAGTGACATTTCCTGGTGTTTCATAAATCTAGGGCATTGGGATGACCTTCATCTTTCTTGGAAATTCTAGAAATATGTTTTTTGTTGTGAATTTTAAGGTCAGTTGAAACTATGTAAAGGATGTTGGGAAGTAATTTGTGGCATGTGGTGAGTTTAGGTGTAGAGTGGGTGTTATTTGAAAAATACCCGCTCTCTGCCTGTAAAGTGTTTCCTTTCACAGCTTGCTTTCAGGCTAAATTGAGCCACATGTTTGTCATCTATGCTTTGATTATTTCAATTCACATTTCAAAGTGAATTTCCTGATAAAGGTCTAAACTGTAGAGGATCTCTCTTCTGTTGTAGAGCAAAATATTCAGTGCCCAAGGTCAGTTCTTCTTTATAGAAACCTCTAGGATGCCTCACTAATTGAACAAAAGAAGGATCAGTTCACCAAGCATATGAGTGGAACAAAAATACCATGAGTAAGAAGAGTTACCATGGGTAACTTGTATTCCAAGTCTTTAGTATTTATCCTCTCCCTTTCTAAATTTTTTCACTTAGAAAAAAATAAAAAAAGAGGTATTTAAGAGAAGATTCATATAAACTACATCTTTATTAATGTATCTTGAAGATTTACTCAACAAGAAATCAAGCATTGCAGACAGTTATTCCGTTATATTGCTTACACCTGTTTGAAGGTTGCCATTAAATTTTCCTATTCAAACTATTTATTTGTTAGCCAGTGCCCTCTGTGTGTTACGCTGGTTGCACACACCTCTAATTTGCCTCTGTATTTGAAATTCACCCACCTCTAATCTGCCTCTGTATTTGAAATTCACCCAGCAAGAACTCTTTTCCAGTGCTTTCTATTTTAAACCCATTTTTCCATCTTCCCTGTCAAGCTGAGCGGTGATGTAAACAATGACATGTTTGTCCAACTTGGCTTTGATTCTCAATTTAAGGAAGAATTTCTTTACTGTGAGGGTGGTGTGGCACTAGAAGGGGTTGTCCAATGAAGTGCTAAATGCTCCATCCCTGGCAGTGTGCAAGTCCAGGCTGGACAAAGCCTTGGGCAACATGGTCTTGTGTGAGGCATCCCTGCCCATGGCAGGGGGTTTGGAACTAGATGATCTTAAGGTCCTTTCCAATTCTAAATATTCGTATGGTTCTGTGATTCTAAAACACAAATACAAGGCAAAAAAGCATAGTTACTCATTTTTATGTATACTGAATGTTCATGCACTCAAAAGTATAAATTTTCTATACAGTTTCTTACAAATAACAGAAATAAAATATCAGTTCCTTTATTGCCTGAAATAGTATAACTTCATAAATCTGATATTTTCTTGTGGAGGTTTGATAAAAGCTGGCAGGACTAGCCAACATATATATGATCCACCCCTCCCCCACCTCCAAATCCTTCTACAGGAAGGAAGAGCTAAGGGAGTGGTAGATTTCCTAAAACCTGCAGTGGATTGACTTGGTTTTGCTTTTCAATTTTTGAACTAAAAGAGTAACTCCAATAAAAAAAATAGTATTTTAATTTTATCTGCTTACCTTCTTCTGCCTTTATTTTTTTACTAAAATTTTCCTTTTGGAATTGCATCAGATTGACAGTTATACACATATGTTCAGAGAAAATGAAATGTTTTTCATATGCCAATATGACTTGCACCTGAAGTCACTAAAATGCCATCTGTGTAATCCTTCATAATTTTATAAAAAAAAGCCCTCCATAAAACCAAAACAATTTTAAAAATACCACAGTTCTCTACAAAGCAGAATTATCCCTTTTTTGTCTTGCTTCAGACATTATACCAGGCTCCTCCTACTACTAAGAGTGGAAGCCACAGTAAAAACTTCAGAGAAAAAAGAAAACTGGCAAATATTTTCTGCATAATGGCTTAGATGTTAGAGGGAAGAAGAGGCAGATGGCAGCAGCTGAACAGATAACTCTTCATTCTACAGTGATCAGTTTTTCCCTAGCGAAATAATGTTATTGAAGGTGGGAGGTTAGGGCCTCTCTTTACCCTTTCCTCTTTAGACCTTTTGCAGTGCCACCCATGGATCTCAGAGGAAAACAGGGAATCCAGTCAGGAGCACTCACTACTCCAAACTAATTTAGTGAAAATGATACTTATGATATATTGGTATATGAGATATGATAGTCAGGTTTCATATATATGGTACATGATATATGATAGTCAGGTTTCAGTTTCTAAAGGAGACGTAAGAAGAGAGCAAATATATAGAGTTCCTACTGTGGGGCTTTTAAGATAATACACTGTTATCGTTCAGTTTATTAGCTTGGAATATCTGAAAGTTCAAAACACATCCAAGGATTAAAAAGCTGTATCTAAAATTTTAATTTTGAAACCAGAAAAGTAAACCGAGATGACTGTTTAGAGTACGTAGCTGTAGAAGTAAGGGTAGCTGGATTTGGCACTCGCCAGACAAATTTATTCCATTCTGCAACACTCAAAAGCGAATATTCAGGTGGCCTAGCTGTTTTCCATGGAGCTGAAGGTATGCTGCCATTGACTAACAAATTCATTAGACAGCATCTACCTTCAGATACCTACACAACTGAAGTCAAACCTTTGACTACTATTTTGATTTTCATATTACTAGAAACATTGTTTTGAGCAAGTAATGAATAGTTTTATTGAGATCACCTTACAAATTTTTCTTTGGCAAGTTGAAGGTATTGCTAGAACATATTCAGGCTAGTTTTTCTGTCTTAGAATCTTCATTACTAATCTGCATTATATGGGAGCTAAGAAACGGACAAAATAAAAACTGAGTTCATATGAAACAAAAATAATCAGCATTTTCATTTGATCCATTTCAATTTCTCACATTTTTTCATTTGTTATATTTCTATTTTGAATTCTACCCAGTTTATTATTATACATACTTGTTCAGAGTGAGTGTAATGAGTTTCATACATGTAAATGTGGATTGGATCTGAAGTCACTTGAATGCCATTTGAGGCATTAAAAACGTATTTATTGTTTATACCCCCAGCTGTGTCTTAGAAGCATTATATAGATCACATCAGAACCAGTAGAGATGGAGGATTTAAAAGCTAGCATATTAATGGATAATAGAGGTAAAATGCAATAGAAACAAATAATAGTTAACACTCCTGCAATTTTGAAAGTGAAAATGAAGTCTCTTCTATTGTTTTGATTTGGCAAATAAAAATAAATAAATAAAAATGATTTTAAAAATGTAAAATTCTTTATAATAGTTTTAAAAAAGTGTTTAAAATTCAGTTAAATTTTTCTTAAATGAGGCCTTGCTTGAAGATTCATTAAAAAGATCTAAAGAATTCAAAAGCTGACTTTCAAAGAAAAATTGTTTGAAAGCTCAAACTTCGTTTTAGACTTCAGAATTCCTGTCTTGTGTAGGAAGTGATAAGGAAACAAAAAAATGAAACACAGAATCATTTAATTCCTCTAAGTTCAGGATGTTGTTGGCTAAAGGAAAAAGATACACTGCAAGGTAGAATTGTCTTTAAAACTTATAGTATTTATTAGTGAAATATGTGTAGGTAGTAGCAGTCACCTGAATCATGTTCCTTAAAACATGTAGAAGAGGAAAAAAACTATTTATATTTTAATAGTTTTATTTTTCTTTTATGAAAACTCACTTTTTATGAGTAATAGTCGTGATTTCTAAAGTTTAAATATTCTACTTCAAGCAGTTTATAGGCTCAGCAATTAAGGAAATAAAGGGTGGAAAGCACTTTCTGTAGTGTTAGCAAATTGGAGGACTGGAATATAGCATAAAATTCTATTAAAGAAAATCAATTTGTGGTATAAAATTTTATAAATCTTTTACAATAGGCACTTAAAAATAATTGTTTCCCATTACACACAGGTGTTTAGCTTACCTTGGTATTTCATCCTCTAGTGCCAAAGTCAAATGAGTGACTAAGGTTTTATTAAAAAAAATTAAAATAATGGTATTCAGTAGAAGCCTTTCTTCTACCAATTCTACCAGTTCTACCTGATGAACATTAAAGAACTTCTTCCTGAAGACCCTTATGGCTCTATCTCTTGGCAAGTTTGTTTCTGGAGTTTTCTCCAAATCACTCTTACCCTAATTGTTGAGCAAGATTAAGCTATGAACATTTAGGATTTATTAAAATGGATCTTTTAGCTTTTATTAAGTGTATTAAGAGATCAGTCAAAATGTTTTTTGGCTGTTGTCTTTACACGTTGATAAATTTATTTTGCTTTATTAGGCTGTAGTATGGTATTTCTACTTTAGTGTGTATGCTAACAATTCTAATACGCTGCTGTAGCATATTACCATTGTCAGACCATTTAGAACGTAAATATATTAGTCTAACTATAGAAAAATCATAATAAAAGGAACAAAGACATATGTAGTGGTGCACATACTGTAGATGATCTTACATTTGATGTTAGAATTCTGGTCAACTTTGGAGATGGAGAAACAGATTATTTAAGTTAAAGAGTTTCAAGATTGGTAAATCAGAGTATCTTATGGGCTTGTTTTTATATTCACCTAAACTAACTAATCTTACAGAAATGCCATGTTATTGAGCGATTCCTAATATGTTCATTGTAGAATAAATTTGTGGTTTTCCCAAACCATGCAATGTAAAACAATTTCCTAGTGCCATTTACTGACAGCAAATAAGCCTTACAAGTCCATATGTATACAACAATATTTGATCTGTGTTACAAGGACATGGAGTAGAGGACAACAATGCAAATATTTGCATTTACTGATTTCCTTTATTTACTTAATATGTCACCACAAGAAAAATCTCTGTAGTTTTTTTCATTTCCTTTTTGAAAGCAGGCTTTCAAGTGCTGTGTGTGTATTCATGTTGCCATTCACCATGACTTCACTTCGTCTCCAATTTGTTACAGGGATTTTGTCTCCACTTGCAGTTGAAGAAGCTATTTAAATGCTCTATTAAAGACTTGTATTACATGACCTGTGAAGACTCTTTGGGGCATTTTGAAAGAATGTAATTTTATACAGTCTACTTGCTCATAATTTCACTGAAGAGAGTTTTGATAGCCAGAGAGTAACAAAGCAGCAATTTCTGAAGTGGTGGAACAGAAATAGACATAGTTCTTGGCCACCTGGTTTTCTATTTGATCTTAGTGATCTCTGAGCCAAGCAAGTGTGATTTTTTCCTTTTATCTTTATATTAGTTCAATTTTTATTTTATTTTATTTTTTTCAGAAATGTATGGTGTCTGTAAGAACAGCTGAGCTTTTAAAGATAAAATTGGTGGATATCATTCTGTTGTTGAAGGCTGGACAGTCTCTTTCATGCAAGCCTGAATAATATGGAATGGTTACTGAGATTAGTAACGTCACAGTTCTTATAATGATTAACCTTCTTGGTTGGTTGAGGACCCCAGTTTATTGAGTTCTAGTCTGACAACTTTTGCCTTGTACAAGAAACTAAGATTTATGTCTTATTTCTGGAAAACTGCTTAAGCTTAAGTTGGACTTGTATTAGCTACCTGGAGGCAAAGGTCTCCCTGTGTTCTTTCAAAGACTGACAGTTGTCCCACTCATGTTGCAGAGATAAGCAAATATCATCTGAAAGGATTTAGGATTTCTAAGCACCCTATACTATAGTAGCACGCACTGTTGTATGGTTTTATCCACTCTGTCGTATCTTCTCCAGTATCTTCAATTTTCACAGGTACTGAGTAAAATAAACCTATTTTTGTATAATTATTTTGCTGAATATGAACTATTTTTAATAATTGTTAACTTTAGTATGCAGCACTCAGAAAGCCAACCGACACCTAATTCACTGAAGAATACAGGAAAGATGTAAAGCAAACTTGATTTTTGAGATTGATGCAGTCTGAATAAGTATTTTTTTCTATTAAACTCAAATACATGCAATAACTCTTGAAATAAATTAAACAAGATTCTTGATATCAAGTGTTATTTTTTTAATTGATAATTTGCTCACTCAATTTTTTCATTTAAATCTGAACCAAATTCTATTCTCCTGTTTCTTGTAACTGATGAAAATATTGCTATATTGGTAAAATGGAGACTAAAAATGGCATGTAATTACTAAGCGAATTTATTTAATGAAGACCTAATTGTTAACACATCAGATAAGATTTTTATACGTGTTCCCTTCCCTCAGTGCATTGGCTTTCATTCTACTTGAACAAAGAATTAATTTTATTTCTCAGAATAGCCATGATCTAGTAGAAAAATAGGTGTATCCAGTCTGACTAGGTGTGCAGAATGAAAATTGGTCCATCTCTCAGGCCTCAAAGAATCTATTTTAGGCTTTACACAGACTGGTATCATTGTGGTGTTTCTCAAATTGGTGAGGCAATACCTAACACTTTTCACAGTAAACTCTGTCACACTAGAAGAAATCTAGGAAGTGAACAAGCCTCAAAAATAAAAACGTTCTGATAGTTCATAGCGGGAGTCCCCCTGTGCTCTAATAAAGGAGCATTACCTAGGTAGAGGGGGAAAAGAATAGTTTCATTGGCAGAGAAACTGAACTTTTTGATAATCTGGGGGTTTAATACTGTTCAAATTTTCTGTTTCCTCACATGCTGCCTTCCTCACAACTCCATTTTACTTCTCATATGTAGATATAATAGTATACCTAAAGCAACATTTAGTCTTGTAACTGCTCTATAGGTCTTTGTGCCTTGCTTTTCATTTCAAATTCTTATCTCATTATTATAAAAGTCCATTTCATGATATATTTAAGTGAATAACTGCAGTATTCCAGTGCCAAAAGTTGAGAAAAAGAAAATTGTATCATAGATTACAACTGTAATGGAAATTCTTTGTCACCTGCAAATATGGCCATTACAGTGGTGTTGCAAGTAATGAAATGATCCTTGAAATAGAAAGATAAAAAATAAAAATGGGATGATAAAATTGACTTAATATCAAATCATCTGCCACTGGTGTATCTATAGAAGTAGGAGGATTTATTGATTGCTTTTAATGCATACAAAGGCAGAAGGATCTTGGTTCTGAATAAACTATATTGGATGAAAAGAAATAAAGAAGTTATCTCCTAGCAAGTGCCACTTCTTTGAAAGTACCTTTTTCTCTCATTTAGTATAGCATATTTTTTTTAATTTATAAAATTGGTGATCTATAACAAATAATCCAAGAAAGAAATATTCCCATTCTGGCTCTGATAGAACCAGCCATGCGCTAAAAACTAATTCAAGATTCTGAGATTTCCTATAACTACTAACGGATTTATCAGGTTGCTAAAGTGAAAGATCAACAGTCAACCAATACTATGGGTGTTTTGGGGAATATATGATAATATTCTTTTAATGTGCTCTACAACTTCAGTGTTAGTTTCCAGTAAAGTCCGTATCACTGTCAACTGCCTTGTGGGCCATCAGCAGAATTTTCAGCATTTCCAGTCGGCTGGGGTCCAAACTAGCAGGGTTCTGTGGACTGGATAATTCACCACGGAAGAGCATTATTAGCAATAGCAGAATTTTTGCTATGATATGCTCACTAATTGGGCAGTTCTTAAGTTACTGCAGAAGTGAAAGTTGAGCAACAGTGAGCACATATGCAAACAAGTTGCAGTGCCCAATGCTAAATGCAAACCTAGATTATTTTTTTTTTGAGGAAAAAGTTGTCACTTCCAGTGTCTGATTTTGTTGAAGAACAGAGATGAAGAAGTATTTTAAAATTTAGATTTTGCATTACTCTGTCAAAGACCATAGAAGGTGTCTCTCTGCAGCCTACCATGGCTATAGTATTGGCTTCTTGGTAGAAGTTTCCTCTGGCAGGATATAGGCATTCAGGGCCACAGAACTGAAGAAATAAAAAGCATCTCTACTTTCTCTCCATTTCAGTATGAAATGCATGTTGGTAGCTGCTACTGTGAAATGATTATTTTAGATAAATATTTGTCATAGAATTAATGTTTTGTGCTGATGTTTATGTTGGTCTAAATATCCCTTCCTTTATCAGAAAAATTAATCAGGCAATGAGTTATTGGAGTTTGTACAGAGCTTTTGAGAATGTGTGCCCAAAGGAGTATGCTGATAAAAGCATGTTTCTTTTTACTGTGAACTTACATTACCAATAAAAAAAGTATTCCAAGATCTAGGACAGATAAGAAGTATCTTTGCTGACACACAATAACTAACGACCTAAAGGCCTTTGAGGCCAGGTGTGTATACATAATTCTCAGTAATCAATTGTAGATTCATTTTTTAAAAGAAGCCAGTGCATTTTTTAAAGTTACTTTATTTGCTAAGAAGTTTTCTCTTCTGAGTCATCTGACCTTTGAGGAAAACAGCTGTTGATATTCCAAAGTCAAAATTACTTTACTGCAACAGTAGTTTTAAGGGTCGACCATTCTGAATAAAAGCATGTCTGTAAATGCAATATGAAGTAATATATTTTCTTGTCTGTTTCTTGTGAATTTATTTCTCAAAGCTAAATAACCTTCCTGCCACAAGCATACACTTACAAACGTGCACCTGATTTATCTCACTATCTAATCATAGGTAAAAGACTGCTGGTTCCCATGGCAACCACAGCTCAGTATGTTCATTGACCTTTTTCTCATCAGTACTTGCTTATTATTCAGCACAAAAAACTTCGTGTCATATCAATAAGAACTCTAAAATTTATAGCTCTTAATGCTCTTCCTCTGTCCAATCTAAGAAATATTACTTTTCAGAAGCTGGTCTGCCACTAGAAAACTTAATTTAAATGTAAGAATTATTAGGGCTGCTCTTGAGTGTTAGATATGTATGCTGCATCTATTATTTGAACACACAGCAAAGATTCTTTTTCCATCTATTTTGACAGGCTCAGCTCCTCAGAGAACATATTTTATCTCTAATGTAAGAAGCTGATTCTACTGGCACTTTTGGCACAAACTTAAAACTCAAAACTCAAAAGAGACAGTATGTCTATTCTTGTCTGAGAGAGTTAAAATTTATTGTAGAGAGAAAAAAGAACTACAAATATTCTTCTAGATATTTTAAAACTTTTCTAATGGAAAATGAATCAATAATGCAAGCTACAATCCTTTCCTGTGTAACTGTAATGTCTGAGCTTGAAATTCAAATGATATTTGCCTTTCATACGTCTTTATTCTGCTATTTGTAGAGCAAAGCTGGGCCTCTTTTCCCAGCTTAATCCAGTTTAAGTTTCAAAGCTTTAGGTGTCTATGATTTCATTACCATATCATGAGACTATCACACGCTTTGAATTTTTTTCCTTAGTATTTTGTAAGTACAGATATATTCTCTGGTTCTTGTGTGTGTGTAGGGTAGTTATTTCATATAGCTTTTCTGTGCCTATCCTTAAACAACTCATAAGCATATAAAGTCATAACTGACCAGGAGTGAAATAACAAAATGTTTCTTCTAGTTTTAAAATATCATAAATGGAAGAACACATTTTAAGAAACAATTTTGGCGTTTGATGAGAGACAGATAGTTCTGTTTAAAATGTAGTCCAGACATAGTGATCCATCAGCAACACATAATACAAAATGACGTACACTGGCAATGAAGGAGTTTTCTGTTTTTTTTGTGTAACTCTGCAGTTTAGTGGTCTCTTTCACAGCTCTGACAGACAACTGATCTGCATTTTATGTCTCTGTCTACATTACTTTCATAGATTACTAATTTATTGAAGAAATTAACGAACTCATGCTCTTAAAAAATTGTAAGGTCAGCTCAGAGGTTTATAGATTATTTTTTCAGAGGTATTAAAGTCATATTAAACTTTCATCCTGTAAGAGCAAAGTGAAAATCTTATTTGAGATTTTAATTGCTGTAATTATGGTTTAAAAATAAGGATAACTGGTGTTCATTAAAAAATTTCCTGGATATGAATTAGGCAATAAACATGCAGACAAACATAAACATATAAATGATTATGTTTTTTCTTTGTTCATGTTTGAAGTTTTCTAAGAAAAAGAAGGGCCTTCAAGGCCCTTTTATCAAGAGACCCTCCGGCTGCTCTATGAAGCACTACTACAGAGCTGGAAATGTCTATTCTACAACCCCCTATAAATTTCATATATTCTTCCCAATTATTACATTTTCCTCTCAATTTTTCCCCTTCTCAGTACACAGTATTCTCCTATTAAATTATTAAACCTGAGCATCTTTGTGTGTGCACGTTAACCTGTGTTATCATTGCATATAAAACTAAATGTCTTGATAAATGCATATTTGTTGTTATCCTTGTTGAAAATGCAGCTTATATTTGTAAATTCTTGAGCACCTTTCAATTCTTTCATATATTCTTTTAGCTTCTATAATTTTTATTTTTATTTTATTTTTATTTTTTCTCTCTCTCTGATATGGTAAGGAGAATAGTAATAGTTTACTGAGGAAACCTTTCCTTCCAATTATCACTGGAGTTTCATAAAATTAACTCCAGTATAGCCTCAGGCATCTTTGAGACTAAAAAGTTGCAATCAAAATAAATCCAGCACATGTATGAGTTTATGTAATTAACAGTCTCACAGGAGGAGGAGAAGGAAAATGGATAGGGGACTAACTTTTGAATTCAGAAAATGTGCTATACATTTACGTGGTCTATTCAGTGATCATCCACTAGAGAAAATAGTAATAATCTAGTAAAGTTATTTGCACTCTTTGGGTAGTTTATTGGTATTCCAGGGAGGCTGAGATAATGTTTACTCTGTGTCCTGAGCAGAGTAACTTTTGAGGATCTCCCACACTGGAGATATTCAAGACCCGCCTGGGGTCCTGTGTGATGTACTCTAGGTTACCTTGCTCTTGCAGGGGGGTTGGACCAGATGATCTCTTGAGGTCCCTTTCAACCCTTGGGATTCTGTGATTCTGTGATCTCTGACCAATAAATCTGTTCCCTCTGTACTCAGCAGCTGCCTACCTTTGGCTTCCAGTCCTCTCTCCTCCATCTTACATCACATTACTGACTATAGTCTTATCAGTCCAAACCTCTGCATCTGTTATTCCAATAGATTTTATTACCAGCTATCTCCTGCCTCAGCCTGCCTGGTAGAAGTTATTATGTGAGTACAAGCCTGCTACGTTTCCAGATTTTTATCTAATATTGTAATGTGCACCAGTTGTCAGGAGTGCAAAAGGCATGTTAAGTGGATTTGAACTCAGCCTGTCACTGTTATGCACAGTAGTAGATTTAAAAGAAAGATTATGTTGTTGCTATGAAAATGTAAACTATGTAAAATTTTTCCATTAAAATAAAAAACATTATTTATTTTAACCACCCCCTCCTATGCCTCTTCGTCCTTCCGCCCCTCCTCCCACCTTTTCTTGCAGGAAACACTTCTTTATTAATGTTTTTTTCTCATGATATAAAATGCTTATTCCTTGTGTCTAACAATAATTTCCCATAATCCAGCTTGTGTTTGTTACCTCTCATCTTATTACTGTGCAGCTCTGAAAAACTATCTGGACCCATCCTCTCTCTATCCTGTGGTCGAGCAGCTGTACGCAGTGATAAGATCTTCCTGAGCTTGCTTCTCTCAACGCTGAAGAGGTTCAGCTCCCTCAGCATTGAGTGTTCCAAGTCGAGTAATTTGAAAAATACTACTGAAGTGTAGACCTGCAGATTTTTAGGTTTGGAGATCCTTCAACCATGTGCTGTTACATCATATAGATCATACCTCTTAGATCATTTAATTTATGTTATTCTGAGTAATTTAATGGAGAAAAAAAAATGAACATGTTCTAAAGAGGGCCAAACGACAAATAAAACATCGACATTTCTTCAGCTCTGTTTATTGAATACTGGGGGTCTTAGAGAAATCACTGGGTGGAGGAAATATACCTCATGTATCTCTAGTTCAGCAAGGTTTATTATTCTAGATGTAAATGTAGAATCAGCAGTTGATACAACAAATCTACATCTCTGGACCTATGCCATATAAGATTGAAATTGTTAATTTGGATTAAAAATATAGATTGCAATTCAAAAATACAGTCAAATAACTGCTGGACTCCAGATATCCAGATGTTCCTGAAATATGTGAAATATGTGACAAATCAAGCTCATCACTTGATTGGTTACGCATTAATCTGGGAAAAAAATGGTTAAAATCCAGCTCTGTGTCTTTTTTACATTTAGTGTTCAATAACTATTTTTTCATGGTCTTTTTTCATTTCCTTTTAAATAGTTCAAAATTGGTTATCTTATGAATCAGCCTTATTCCCAGAGTTACATTAAAATAAAGGGAATTGTTTGTCTTTTAGGAGGAGCAAGAAAGCATGGAAGGCAAAGTTCATTTCAGCTCAACAGAAATAGCTTAACATATATGGGGCTGCTGAAGGTTGTATCTTCTGCAACACAGGTGAAATACACTGCTTTTCCTTCTTTCTTTTCTAATATTTTTCCATCCCTCACAGTGCTCAAGGCCAGGTTGTATGGAGTCTTGTGTAGCATGGTTTAGTGTGTGGTGTCCCTGCCCATGGCAGGGAGTTTGGAACTAGATAATCTAAGGTCTTTTCCAACCCTAACTATTCTACGATTCTTTCCTTCTTACATGTGTCATAATTCAGTAATTGGAGCAGATTTTCTTTGCCTGTGCCCTAAAATTCGTGCATTCAGGAAGAGAATCAAACTCCTGTCTCTAGTTACTAATCATTCCACTGTTTAATGCCTTATCTTTTGTGTCTGAATTTTCATAGATTTCTTTGTGATTTTTTTTTCATTAAATTTTAAGTAAGTCACATATTCAACTACATAAAGGTTTGTTTCATGTGGGGAGTTTGCTTTTGATCACTTTCTTCAACCTTTCCATATGGTTTGTTAAATAAATTCTTTATACTTTGACCAAACTCCTGATGAAATCAGTGGAAAGTTCACTGTTGATATCTGAAAGTAAAATTCAATATTTAGAATAGAATAAAATAGTTTCAATTGGAAGAGACCTACAAGAATAGCCTAGTCCAGCTGTCTGACCAGTTCTGGGATGACCAAAAAGTGTAAGCAAGTTCTTAAGGGCATTCTTCGAACGCTGCTTAAACACTGACAGTAATAAGGCATCAACCACCATACTAGGAAGCTTGTTCCAGTTTTGAACACCTTGATAAAGAGATGTTTCCTAATATATCATCTGAAACACCCCTGATGCAGCCTTGAGCCATTCCTACATATCTTATCACTGGATAACCAGAAGAGATCAGGACCTCCCTTTCCCTTTTCCCTCCTCAGGAAGCTGTAGAAAGCAATGAGGTCACCTTCAGCCCTTTCTCTCCAAACTAGACAAACCCAGAGTCCTTAGCTGCCACTCATAGGACATGCCTTCCATCTCTTTCATGAGCTTTGTTGCTTTCCTGTGGATCCATTCAAGTACCTTAACATCATTCTAAAACTGTGGGGCCCAGAACTGCACACAACACTTGAGGTGAGGCCACACCAGTGCTAAATACAGCATTTTATTTTGCCATAAAATTTTAGGACAGGAAAAAAACAACAAAATACCAGCCTAAGCAAATCTATAAAAATTGATTTTGAACAAGCAGTTATATTATTTGATTTACCACCAATTTAATAATATTATAAATCAATATTTTTCTAATGTATTGCTTGAAAGTATGCATGAAGAGTGCTTATCGACTAAGATTTATTTTTCAAGATAAAATGTCTATACTGATTTTGAGATGCTCTTTAAAATACAATCTAACATTAACAGCTTATTTTAACGCCTTTTTTAAAGAAAACTTTAAAGGTAACTCTTTTTTCTTTTTTTTTTTTTTTTTGCTTTACAAATGTACACATTAGTTTTGAATGCAAAACATGCTTTTTATTATTATTCAAGGCTAATTGCTTATGTTGCAAAAACAAACTAAGAAAACGTCACATAGAATTTTTTTTTACATGTATGGTTGAAGCCTGGATGTGAAGATTAGGATTATATTCTTCCTCACCATGAAGTCTGGTAACTAGCTTTACAGTAGATGTTTCAATAGGATGCTGAAGGAACTCACAGTGCTACACACAGACTGAGAGAGCACAGAAATCCTTTAATTTTTCAAAATTTCTTCCATATGTCATTTTTTGCTTGCAATCCTCCTAGACAAGAAAAAAATCCAAAATTTAACAAGCGTTTTCCATTGTGAACAAAAAGGAGGGAATAAAAATTTTACAAAAGGAATCTTTTCAACTCCCTGATTGCTAAGTATAGCACTCTGGAACGAAAGATGTTGTGTCTTGAAAGCTAAAATTCACGTGACACATACTTTTGCTTAAAAAAAAAAAAAAAATTAAGGAAATATCAAAACCACCTACTGCAGTTTTGCCAATTCTGCTGTTAATAGGAGAATGCTGCAGTAGAACAGTAACAAAAATGTATGTAAAGTTATAAAATTTAAAATTTAAACCTATCCAGGACTTTGCCATCTGACAAAAAGGTCCTGGTCTTATAGCTGTTTCAAAGTGATTCTTGCATGAAATACAAGCAAACCAAGCTTTTCCAGAATAAAGAATACACAGACTACAGGATTTTGACTAATTATTCTCAAATGTTTTATCCTAATGTGTGACCTAGATATATTCTACCGAGTTTGTTTATATTATAGCCCTTGACTAAACACATACACAGCAGCTGTACAGAATTGTAGCATTCTTGAAAGACATTTCTACATGTCCACTGTTCCTGTTATCTGTAGGTGTAACCAGATGGTAGTAGGAGAAGACTCTGGTATTTTAAGGGAATACATAAAAGCACAGTTAATTTTTTCAAACGTTCAAGATTACCTTAAATCTTGTAAAACATGCAACTTCTCAGAAAAGCTGGAATCTAATGGTTAAGACATGATGTGCTGCACATGCAATATAGTAGAATGAATGACAACATTTTTCATACATTAAATATATTTTCCTTTTAAGGTTAGACCGCCATTTACATTAATTTAATCAATTTTATTAAATGGAAAGAAATATTGGCATAATCTGTCAGGGAATGAGTGCTTCACTTATGTAGTATTCCATCAAAAATATTTGAAATCTAAGAATTTTTCCCTCAGCAGATGTGAAGAACGTACTTAAATATGAACTTCCAGAGCTAATTTGATTTCCTGGCTGTCTCAAAAATGGCAGCTTTTGTTGTGCAGAAAAAAAGTGCAGGGTAAAAAAGTGAGCACAGTAAATTTATTTGCATATGAAATTTCATAATTATATGTCATAATTTCAGACTGATTTACAAATTCATGAAACCTATTGATATTATATGATATTAGATAATCACTTGCCTAAATGACACACTAAGCGTTACCTTAGGAAATGGTTTTCCATTTTTGTAAGATCAGTTTATTATGGAAGAGGGTAATATTTGCTTATAATTCAGTAAATTATTATATAGTCTGGGTGTTGTTTTCTATAGTGATGAAAAATCTCATAGTAAAGTGATTGCTGGTAGGGATGTAAAAATTCCAGATGATGATACATACAGGCTGCTAGTAAAATGCATGCTGAAGTTTTTCATAGAAATTGCTTGTTTGTTTTAATTACTATATAAAAACTAAATTAAAAAAATAGCTTAAAGGAATCATACATAAAATATTTGGAAGACTAAATTTTTTAAGTGTTTACATTAAACAAAAATTTAACAAAAGTTTTTTCCTGCTCATTTATGCTTTGCAGCACAAGTGAGAAACCTGGATGCAGACAATACAGTGAGAGAGGAAATCCAGAGTGTGTTTACAGGAACTGTGATGACTTTCTGATTTGGTTTGATTAATCTGCACAGGGTCTGAACAGAGAAGAGGAGGATAAAGACGGAGGACAGTAAGTCTCTGTGGATGAAATCCAAGTAGATGGAACCAAGCACCCCTGCTATATGGTCCTGTCCACAGATCTGGTCTTTTGAAGCATAAAACTCTTTGCAAAACTCTGAAGTTTTATGCACAGGGAGGTGACAAGGCTAATATAAATGTGTCAAAAACATTTTAGAATTATAGAAACATTTGGGTTTGAAGGATACATGGGAGGTTGCCTAGTACGACAACCTTCTCAAAGCAAGGTCAGGTTTGACGTTAGGTTCCTCACTGTTGTGTCCAGTCAGATGATGTGTGTCTCCAAGGATGGAGATTCCACAGCTTCACTAGGGAAACCTGTTCCTGGTTTGTGACATTCACACAGTGACATTTTTCTTCCTTACATCTCATCAGAACTTCTCTTGCTGACGTCAGCCAGCTCCTTCAGTAGCTTTGTATATGCCTGAGATAGCCTCAGTTGTTGGGACATTCAATCAACTTTAATACACCATTTTTAGTTAAGGTGGAGCCAATAAGTTGAAGATAGAGGAACTTAATATTTTAGTAGTACTTTAGAGGAAACATAAATACAAGTATGCCTCAGCCCCTTGAGATCCTGGATATGATTACAGCTTTGATTTATGTTTGGTAACTTAATCCACTGCAGGAAGTATCTAGTGTGCCATTTATAGTGTCTGATAAAGAAAATAGGAAGTTGTATAACTGATAAGAGAGAGCCTTTTTGGTATCTCTCTTGAAGTCTTAATCAGAAATACACACAGAGTTTTATCAAAATACTTGGGTTTTATCTTGCCTATTGTTTGTCTTGGGGGGTGGGGTTTTTAGTGTTTGGTTTTGGTCTTTTGTTTGTTTGTTTTGTAAGTTTTATGCACTCTCCTCCTAAATATAGAACTTTGGGGAGGAAAAGATATCCAATACCCCAAAACCCCAAAGCTTTGTTCCTAATCATTAAAGCAATAACAATACTGTCATTGTCAGTGTAGAAGTAAAGCAGGAAAAAATTGCAACTAAAAAGACTATCACAAATTATTTTGAGGAGTAAAATTAATAATATACACAAGATTAACTCTGCATTATCACTACATGGATCTCAAACAGGGACGTAGTCTCTGAACAAAGCCTGGTGATATTATGGTGACATTTACCTGATGGATAATACCTTCCAATTAGGAATGTTATTTACTGTGTATTGATTTCAGCCTGTATTTAGTCAGTGCTGTGGAGGGAAAGAACAGATGTTCCTTAAGGATATCAATTACGTATGGGCCTTAAGACTGAGGTAAAGAGAATTGGGACTGTGAATAACATGATCACAATAATTCCTTTTCCCTCATGACTGCCTGTGTACTTCTCTTGCTGCTTACCAAGTTTTTCATTTTGCGCTTTTAAATTTTTAAGGCATAACATTCATCTAGTTGGTAGGCTGCAGGGTAAGAACCCACCTGGTGATCCAGTCCTTGCCTTTGTGTATTAGAATAACCTCTGCAGTGAGATTCTGGCAATGTGTATTAAGACATCTGCCTATATTTATGAAGGGTGCTCTTGCAAATTTGCTGCTTGAAACTGATGGGCTTACTGGTCTTAAGAGGAATTCTGTATTAATCCTCTCTCTAGCATTAATTTTGTGACCTTGTCTTAGGTTTCTATAAGAGAGACCATTCTTTGTATTCGGGGGTAGTGGTTCTGGAAGACAGAAATACATCAGTGATTGTCTCTTTTCACTTCTTGTTATCTCAGTGTTCAGTTTGATTTTTCAGACTTTAGACTGTGTCTTTTGCCTACACAGTTAACTTGTTTGAACTATTTTATGCTTATAGATGTCAAAATTTTCTTATCTAAGAACCATTACTAATTTCAACAGTAAATTTCTTTCTATTTTTGTCTACTTAAAACTTGTATCTATGAATTTCAGAGGGTTGGGGTCACATTTTTATCACCAAGTTATGGCACCAGGCATTAGTGCTAAATCTGCAGATGATCATGTCTATGCATGATTGGGATTGATAGAAATTCAACTAAGTTTTCATTTAAGATCTATACAGGTTATATTGAACTGCATGCACATCATCGGACATTTTAGATAAGATTTCATTTTCTTTCATCAAAAAAGACAAAACCACTTAATTCCTTTTGATCAAGTGTTGTTGGAAAAAAACCTTTTTATTTGTAGAAAACAATGTTGAAAACCAAGAAGTAAAAGACTCCTGTTTCAAGCATATTTCACTACATTTAAAAAATGTTTTTTTCTTTATATTAGCTGAAGGATTTGACCTAGGACTAACTTGTTTACTTAATGTAATACATTTAGTACAGCTTCTGAGTGTCAGTGGCTCTAAATATGTAACACAGAATATGCAAAAATTAATTTTTTTATACAATAACCTTCATTAAGGATAATCTTGATTATTAGAGTGAAAACCCCCAAACATAATAAATATAACCTCCCATCTTTGAATCAATTAGATACTCTATGTGTACTTAGGCTTGTAAAATCTGTGGAAAGTAATTTTTTCCTTTATTTATGCTTTCTGAATGATACACATATTAGTATGATATGTGTTGTACTGAGATTCTAATAGCATTCCTGCAGGTTTTCACTTTGTGGATAAAATATTCTTAAAAATTTAGCAGAATTTGCCACTTTCTTGTTTTGAAGGAAAATTTTTCTCACCGGGGAAGAATTTAAAATATCTTGTGATTAGAGATAAATGCATTTAATTGTGATTCATGGTTCATAATTACCAAATTCTAAAACATATCTCTGATAAAGAAAAAAACTTATCTTCCACACCATTTTTCTTGCTTGCAACCTGTAAAAAAATTATAAATATTTATAAGCAAAGTTGCGTGAAGGGTTAGAAGACAAACCTGTCGAACACATCAAAGGCTGTAAAATTGAATTCCAAGACCAAGAAACATAAGATAATAATTTGTTACGTAGAAAATTGCAGTGTAGTTGTCTAGAGGCATCACAAGCTTCTGCTCTTTCCATCTGCTCATCTTTGCACAGCTTACCCTTACTCCTTTGATGTGACTTTTGAAGCCACAGACTTATTCAGCAATCTCTTTTCTGTGGTATGTAACCAGATAAAAGTTATTTGGAAACCGTTATAGGGCTCTTCAGTGATAACTTGAGCTGACTCTGAACAGATTAGCTGTCAGTTTGGAAACTAACTATACAGGCATTGAGGATACCCCCGCAACACATGAACTCCTGAGCTCATGTACCATAGAATCATAGAATAGTTAGTGTTGGAAAGGAACTTAAAATCATCTAGTTCCAACCCCCCTGCCATGGGCAGGAACACCTCGCACTAAACCGTTTCACCCAAGGCTCTGTCCAACCTGGTCTTGGACACTGCCAGGGATGGAGCATTCACAACTTTCTTGGGCAACCCATTCCAGTGCCTCACTACCCTTACAGTAAAGAACTTCTTCCTTATATCCAATCTAAACATCCCCTGTTTAACGTGTAACCCCTTGTGCTGTCACTACAGTCTTTAATGAAGAGTCCTCCCCAGAATCCCTACAGGCCCCCTTCAGATATTGGAAGGCTGCTATGAGGTCTCCACGCAGCCTTCTCTTCTCCAGGCTGAACAGCCCCAACTTTCTCAGACTATCTTCATATGGGAGGTGCTCCAGTCCCCTGATCATTCTCGTGGCTCTCCTCTGGACTTGTTCCAACAGATCCATGTCCTTTTTTTGTTGAGGACCCCAGAACTGCACACAGTACTCCAGGTGAGGTCTCACAAGAGCAGAGTAGAGGAGCAGGATCACCTCCTTCGACATACTGGTCATGATCCTCATGATGCAACCCAGGATACAGTTGGCTTTCTGGGATGCAAGCGCCCACTACCAGCTCATGTTAAGTTTCTCATTGACCAACACCCCAAGTCCTTCTCTGAAGGCCTGCTCTGAATCTTTTTGTTGCCCAACCTGTAGCTGTGCCTGGGATTGTGCCGACACAGGTGTGGGACCTTGCACTTGCCATGGTTAAACTTCATGAGGTTGGCATCAACCCACCCCACAAGCGTATTGAGGTCCCTCTGGATGGCATTCCTTCCCTCCAGCATATCAACTGAAGCACACAGCTTGGTGTCATCGGCAAACTTGCTGAGGGTGCACTTAATCCCAATGTCCATGTCACCGACAAAGGTGTTGAACAAGACTGGTCCCAACACTGATCCCTGAGGGACACCACTTGTTATTGGTCTCCAGCTGGATGTTGAGCCATTGACCGCAACTCTTTGTGTGTGGCCATCCAGACAGTTCTTTATCCACCGAGTGGTCCACCTCTCAAATTGATGTTTCTCCAATTTAGAGACAAGGATGTTGTGTGGGTCAATGTCAAACGCTTTGCACGAGTCCAGGTAGATAACGTCAACTGCTCTATCCCTGTCTGCTGGTTACATAGCCCCATCGTAGAATCATAGAATGGTTAGGGTTGGAAAGGACCTTAAGATCATCAAGTTCCATCCCCCCTGCCATGGGCAGGGACACCTCACTCAAAACCATATCACCCAGGGATTCGTCCAACCTGGACTTGAACACTGCCAGGGATGGAGCATTCACAACCTCCTTGGGCAACCTATTCCAGTTCCTCACCACCCTAACAGGAAAGAATTTCCTCCTTATATCCAATCTAAACTTCCCCTGTTTAAGTTTTAAGCCATTACCCCTTGTCCTATCACTACAGTCCCTAATGAAGAGTCCATCCCCAGCATCCCAATATGCCCCCTTCAGATACTGGAAGGCTGCTATGAGGTCTCCACGCAGCCTTCTCTTCTCCAGGCTGAACAGACACAACTTTCTAAGCCGATTTTCATACGGGAGGTGCTTCAGTCCCCTGATCATTCTTGTGGCCTCCTCTGGACTTGTTCCAACAGATCCATGTCCTTTTTATGTTGAGGACACCAGAACTGTACACAATACTCCAAGTGAGGTCTCACGAGAGCAGAATAAAGAGGCAGGATCACCTCCTTGGACCTGCTGGTCACTTTTGATGCAGCCCAGGATACGGTTGGCTTTCTGGGCTGCAAGCACACACTGCTGGCTCATGTTCATTTTCTCATCAGTCAGCACCCCCCAGTCCTTCTCCACAGGGCTGCTCTGAATCTCTTCTCTGCCCAGCCTGTAGCTGTGTCTGGGATTGCCCCGACCCAGGTGTAGGACCTTGCACTTGGAATTATTAAATTTCATGGGGTTGGCATCAGCCCAGCTCACAAGCGTATTGAGGTCCCTCTGGATGGCATTCCTTCCCTCCAGCATATCAACCGAACCACACAGCTTGGTATCATCAGCAAACTTGCTGAGGGCGCACTAAACCCCACTGTCCATGTCGGCGACGAAGATGTTAAACAAGACCAGTCCCAACACCGATCCCTGAGGGACACCACTCGTTACAGGTCTCCAGCCAGACACTGAGCCATTGACCACAACTCTTTGTGTGCGGCTATCCAGCCAGTTCTTTATTCACCGAGTGGTCCATCCACCAAATTGATGTCTCTCCAATTTAGAGACAAGAATGTCGTGTGGGACAGTGTCAAATGCTTTACACAAATCCAGGTAGATGACATCAACTGCTCTACTGCTGTCTATCAGTTCTGTAGCCCCATCACAGAAGGCCACCAAATTGGTCAGGTAGGATTTCCCCTTAATGAAGCCATGCTGGCTGTCACCGAGCACCTTGTTGTTTTTCATGTGCCTTAGCATGCCTTCCAGGACAATCTGCTTGAAGATTTTGCCAGGCACAGAGGTGAGACTGACTGGTCTGGCTGAGAGAATTTAAGATGTTCAGCCTGGAAAAGAGAAGGCTCTGTGGAGACCTTATAGACTAAAGGGCTATACCTGTAAAAGGGTGCCTACAAGAAAGCTGGAGAGGGACTTTTTACAAAGGCAGGTAGGAATAGGAGAAGAATCAATAGGTTCAGTCTGAAAAAGGGTCGATTTAGATTAGATACTAGGAAGAAGTTCTGTAGTGTGAGGGTGATGAGACACTGTAACATGTTGGCCAGAGAAGGTGTGGATGCTCTGTCCCTGGCAGTGCTCAAGGCCAGGCTGGATGGGACTTTGAGCAACCTGGTTTAGTGGAAGGTGTCCCTGCCCACGGCAGGGGGGTTGGAACTGTATGATCTTTAAGGTAGCTTCCCAGCAAACCATTCTATGATTCTATGGTTCTATGATGCTATGTTTAAGAAAAAAACTGTTACTGAAAACTGAGCTCTGATACATGTTGGCATGTTCACCTTGCATATTGTGTGGAATCATTTCCTTGTAACAAACTATTCCTGTGTTCACATTAACAAGTACTGTGCAAAGAAGATTTGGAAGTTACCTTCTAGTCTAAGTCAGTAAAATGGAATTCTCTAAACCGCTGGAAATTGTTTTGAAATATAGACTCATATCTTAACTAAATCTAGTAGAGGCAAATAGAATCTTTTATTGTTTTGCTAAATATGGTAGAATCAAAACAGTACCTAGAACCAAAGGAGAAGGTCAAACAACTTCTTGAAGGACTTTTTGCTCTTCTCAATTTTTCAGTAGCACTATATATAGCCCAGTACAGGCTAAACAGCACATCAGTGATGTAGGTGACTGAGTACTGGCATTGGTTGCCCAGAAAGGTTGTGCAGTCTCCCTCCTTGTAGATACTGAAAAGCTGTCTGGACATGGTCCTAGCCCACTGGTTTATGGTGGCCCTGCTTGAGCAGAGGGGATCAAACAAGTGACCTTCAGAGCTCACTTCCAACTTTAATCATTCTCTGATACTATGACCTTCTGATAATAAACTTCTATTTACAAATCTAAAAAGAAATTAAAAATTAAATCTAATTCTTATTCTGCTGTCCATAAATCTTTCTGGCTGACAAAAGCTCTTAAAAAATTCTGGCTTCTTCTACCAGAAGTTCCATTGGCTGAGGCAGGAAAAAGCCCACATAATGGGGATTAAAAGGGAAAGGAGTCTCTTATCTCAGTTGTGTTGTCGCTTCATCATAAAAGAGATAGTGATTAACACAAACAGTGTGAAAAGCCTCCCAGTGGCAGCAGATTTCTATTTCAGAAGCAGTTATGAATGACAGTCTGCAAAGATGTCACTATAAAGAGTGCCTCAAGCCCTGTTATGAGTGATATCATAAAGCTTTCCCTTTGAACGTGTTTCTCTGGGAAAACATCTCCTATTCATATTGTGTTAATGGAAACCAAAAGGTGTGGATAACAGACCTGGATGTCAACATACTGTGTTGCTTTCAAGCTCATATATAAAGAAATCTCCCTTCCCCTCAGTTTGTCATACCTATCCTCGTTTCAATCACTATCTGTTTTGTTGACTTCAGAAAATTCAGTGGTTTATTCTGGTTTAACTCTGCTTCTACCTTAAATCTTGACTAACTCTTAATAATTTTTTGTTAAATTAGTGCCTTAATTCCTAATCTGAGATGTTTTGTCTTTACATGAGTAGTTTTTACCCTCATGCTACCTATGCTACCTATAAGTACCTATCTGTCCATCAGTGTTGCCTCCTGTTTTTTTCAGCTGGATTTTTTTCTCAAAGGAAATACTTCAAATGCATTCTCTGGGGAACACTAAAAGGATAATTAATCAGAATATGTACCCTCCAAGACAGTTTTACACTGGTATGGCTGTGAGTCTCAAGTCATATTAATTCTTTTCCACTTGTCTTTTCTATTTTACCTTAAATAGCTATAATATTGATATCTCTGAAGTAACACCTGCGTGTGTTACAAACCCGACTACATACACTACTTCCTTTTTACTGGATGGCAGTAAATTTAGGGTACTTTTTAAAACTAACATAGTGGTATATCAGACTTTATTACTTAGAACCTCCTGAAATCAATTGGTTTTCAGCAAGTGACACAGACATTGAGAGTGCAATTCACCTGATCATTGTACTCATCTATAGAGTACCTTTGCATTTGCATTGGTAGTTAGGATATCCTTTATTTTATTTGGAGGAAACTAAGCATGTTTGGGGCATAACATGATAGTCAAGATTTCCTCTCACAAAAGTTCTGAAGGCTCATGCCTTTAAAATGTTGATTTCTTCCCACTACAGAATGAAGTGACCAGCTTAGAGATAAATACTTACATGGTGGTGCAGTTCAAGGACAGAACTGCAGTTAAATGAATCTTGCCATAGGTAACCAAGCAGATTCAGTTTCAAACTGCACACTGAAGAAATGTATGGAACTTGAGTGTATGGATATGCTTTGGGATATACTTAAATAGACTGCAACTGTGGCATAACTGAGATGGCTTTGGAAAGAAGAGAGGGAGTGAGAATAATAAAACATTTTAAAAGTGCCAATTGCACTTACAAGCTGGTAAAAATTTGGGAACTTTTAAGATGAAAGCTTGGGATGCAGGTCAAGCAGCTTAGATTGTCATTTCCTGCAGCTTCCACGTTTTTTCTTCAACATTTTGGTGCTAAATAGACCAAAATTAGGTATGATGGATGGGCTGAGGTATCAGACAAGCAAACTCACAACAATTTGTTCCCTTTGCTGTTAACAGTGAGCATACATCTGTACTTAGCACTGATTTTCCCTGATGTCTTTTACTAAGAGATTGCAGAATAACACTTCGCAAAAAAATTAAGACATTTAAGTTAATGATTCAGGCTAATACTGAGAAGTGTGACTGGGAATAACCAAATGAGCCAGATGATAAACGGTGTAATCCGTGATTTTTTTAAAGGATTTTGGCAACAGAAACAACAATAACTTTTTTGCTATTTTTACCTAAAGAGTTTGTGAAATAGTTTACTCTAGGTTACAAATTAAAATTGTGCTTTTTTAATAAAAATATGTAAGTTTCATGCTGCATGAGATGAAAATATTCTCACGTCTGCATCCATGACTTTCTAGAGACATCATAAGAATTTGCACATACAGGGCACCCAAAAGGTTGTTTTGTTCTTATACTGCAGCACAGCGTGTTCTTATTTTGTCATATTTTTCATTTCAGCAGAAATTACTAGAGGCAAGATAGGCATGAATTGGTCTTTCAGGTTTGTTTACTGCCCTCTTCACTCCAGTAGCACAACAAAGTTACAGTAACTCAAATGGTCCATATGAGTCAAGGTGACAATGTGCAGTGAGGGGTGTGAGGGTCTGGGAGGAAGAAAGAGAATTAGGGAAAACAAAAAAAAAACCCTCTTCTTTCCATCTGCAATGAGTAGAAGGGTGTGGAGGGAGACTTAATTCTTGCACAGGAAGTGAGTAGGAGGCTAATTGGGATATAGCAGTCCACTATGAAATTAATTGAGCTATAACACTGATTTGTATTGTAATATTTGATGTGGCAGTTTGAGAATGTATTCTTGAATAATTGCACAGCATAATTATTCCAATGGAGTGTGGGCTATCACCTCAGATACTGTGAGGAAAACATTCTCTGATTATAGCAGAGGGGTTTTGTTATGCCAGTTAGGAAAGCAGTAGTTGTCAAGCTTTACATCATAAAATACTCAACCTCAGATAATGAAGAGTTGTCTTAAATTATGCCAAATTATAACTCAACTTTTGCCAAATTGGATCACTTTATCAGGCTAATGAAAACATACATGATAACATACAACATATGTTTGGTAGCATATAACATGTGCATAACATGACATATGTTTGGTTGCATATGTATGTATACAGAATATGTGTTACTGCACATATACTCCTATATGCAGTCAGACACACTTAGAACCTCCTTAGAATCATAGAACCTTAGAATTATAGAATAGTGAGGATTTGAAAGGACCTTAAGATCCCCTCTGCCATGGGCAGGGACACTTCATACTAAACCATGTCACCCAAGGGTCTGTCCAACCTGGCCTTGAACACTGCCAGGGACGGAGCATTCAAAACTTCCCTGTGTAACCTGTTCCAGTACCTAACCACCCTTACAGTAAAGAATCCTTATATCTAAAATAAATTTCCCCTGTTGAAGTTTAAACCCATTACCCCTTGTTCTATCATTATGCTCACTAATAAAGAGTCCCTCCCCAGCATCCCTGTAGGCCCCCTTCAGATACTGGAAGGCTGCTATGAGGTCTCCATGCAGCCTTCTCTTCTCCAGGTGAGACAGCACCAACTTTCTCAGCCTATCTTCATACAGGAGGTGCTCCAGTCCCCTGATCATTCTTGTGGCCTCCTCTGGACTTGTTCCAACAGTTCCATGTTCTTTTTATATTGAGGAAACCAGAACTGCACATGATACTCCAAGTGAGGTCTCACAAGAGCAGAGTAGAGGGGCAGGGTCACTTCCTTCAATCTACTGGTCTCTCTCCTTTTGACGTGGCATGGGATACGGTTGCCTTTCTAGGCTGTAAGCACACACTGCCAGCTCATGTTCATTTTCTCATCAACCAGCACCCCCAAGTCCTTCTCTGCCCAGCCTGTAGCTGTGCCTGGGATTGCACCATCTCAGGTGTAGGACCCTGCATTTGGCTTGGTTGAACTTCACAAGGCTGGCATTGGTCCACCTCACAAGCCTGTCAAAGTCCCTCTGGATGGCATTCCTTCCCTCCAGCGTATCAACCAAACCACACAGCTTGGTGTCATCAGCAAATTTGCTGAAAGTGCGGTCAATCCCACTGTCCATGTCACCGACAAGATGTTGAACAAGATCAGTCCCAACACTGATCCCATCCAGCGGATACAGCCATCCAGCAAGTTCTTTATCCACTGAAGATCCATCCATCAAATTGATGTTTTATTCTATGTCAGAATATTCATTAATGGTGTTCTTTCAAAACCAGAAAATGTTTAAAATTTGATTTCCTTGTGATCTGATGCAGTACTCGCCTAACTTGCCATTTTAGCAATTCAGGCATATCTGTGTCTGAGAAAACACAGACAATAACACCGTCATTTTATGTCAGAAAAAATAGTCTGTTCTCCTTTTGTGCTTACATGTATCTATTGTTACTAGAGGTCAAACAAGTGCATAACTGGCTTTTTTAATATCAGAACATATGAAGAATGCTCATCATTGGAAAAAGCTCTTCACTGCAAGCGTGGTGGAATTGGTTGCTCAAGGAAGTTGTGGCTGCTCCATTCCTGACGGTGTTCAAGGCCAGATTGGACTAGGTTTTGAGCAATCAGGTCTAGTAGAAGGAGTCCCTACCCATGGCCATGGCAGGGGGTTTGGATCTCGATGATCTTAAGGTCCTTTCCTAACCTGACCATTCTATGGTTGATTGCTCAGCAGAGATAAGCAAAATAGCATATAATAATCCATGATTAACAGTGTTTTCTTTATAAAAGCATGACTAAGAAAATGAAAAGTATTCACCTTGTTTCTGTTGTCATCCTACTTTGTAAGTAGATATAGTAAGGTTTAGGTATTAATTATGTATTGCCATGCAACAGTATTATTGGTGTGAGCCTGAGTTCTGCTGACCTACTAAAATCATCTTTTCAAAGTTCCCAGTAGATTCAGGTTAATATTATTGTGAAGGAGTCAAGGTAATTCTGTCAAAGAGTATTGCTTAATATTATCTTGCGCAAAGCACTGTATTACAATAACAGATAATAATAAAACTGAAATCAGCTATGTAGACTTTATAGTTTAGACTCGTTTCCAGTGGTGGCTCAGATTAGCTGCTTTTTGGGTGAGATAATGAGGAATGCCACTTAGTATTTCCTCATGGAACACATGACCTTAATTTTGGTTAAGAACTACTTCCTTTCTCTGCTCAGGTTTCTGTCTGCCTTTCTTAGGTTCAAAATATTACACAGGCTTTCAAAATCAATTCAGATTTAACAAATAATGAAGAAAAATCTTTAAAGTTTTTATGAAGAGAAGTACCTTGGTTTCTGCAGTTAGATACTACCATTTGCCAGGCTGTAAGAGTAATCACAGCCAAAATGTATTTGGATCTTTCCTAATTACTAAATTAGACCTTTCCTTTTACTAAACTGAATATCCAAAGAATATTTTTATTTGGAATGTACTCTTTCAGGTAGTATTGACAGGTACACTAGCCATACACAGCAGTATAGTTGTTTGACTTCACCTTTCATGTTATTTCTCGAATAAAAAATTGTGTCTTATCAGCCAGGCAAAGAATATGGTTAAGTTCAGAAATTTGCTTGAGGTGTATTTTGTAGTATAGTAGTGAGCGCAACTTGCTCTGTGGACTGATTCAGAGTGCATGCCTAGTGTAACTGGAAGAAAAAGTAAAGATGAAGGATAAATAGTACATGCTACAGCTACAAAAACAATGTAGTGAGCTGTCATAGTTTCATGTAAGATAAAAATATGTAGATAGATATTATCACTTGCCATCAATGAATGCTTAATGGCAGACCCAGTGCTAAACGATCTTGCACATTTTGTCCTATAATAACAATCTTGTTCCTGCAGTGAGTTCCCAATGATAGTATTTTTTCTGGGAGGGCAGAATGGGGGCTCATGGGGGTTGTTCCTTGTTGTCATTATTTCATCTGGGTAAGATAGTAAAGAATTTAATATAAAAGCTGTGTCCAACTGACATGTTGTTGTGGTTTAAACCCAGCCAGACAGCTCATGCACTCACTCTCTGTGACTGGTGCCAGGCTGGAAGCAGTTGAGGCCCACGTCAGTCCCCTCTCCCCTGGGGGTTCTCCCCTTCCTCACTCCCAGGGGGATGGGGAGGAGAATCAAAAGAATGCAACTCCCACAGGTTGAACAAGAACAGTCCAGCAACCAATGTACAACATAAATCACCACCGCTACGACCACTGACAACAATGATATGAGAAAATAACAAGGGAAAAGAATATGATACTACCCGTCAAAAAATAAGTCCGACCCACAAGACCTCAAGTCCTTCAGGGTAACTCCCAGTTACCCCCCACCGGCAAGACGTGCTGTGGTATGGAATACCTCTTTGGCTAGCTTGGGTCAGGTGTCCTGTCTCTGCTTCCTCTCGGCTTCCCCTCTTCCCTGGCAGAGCATGAGACTCACAAAGTCCTTGGCCAAACCAAAACATTATTGTTATCAGCTCTGTTCCCAGGCTGAAAGTCAAAACACAACACCGCACCAGCTACTAAGGAGAAAAATGACTGCTACCGCTGAACCCAGGACACATGTCATGTACTAAAAATTAATGGTGACTGGAGAGTCTATGATGGTTTTGCAATATATAAACTTAAATCTTGTTAAAATTCGGATGCCAGCTTGAGACTTGTAATAGAGGTGTTACACGTAGACAAACTCAGAGTCTGGGCCCACAGAGGGTTCCAGATATTCAGTGTTTATCAAGATTGAGTATCAAGCTGGCTTTGATTTTCTGCTACTTTGAACTTTCTTTCTCATATTCTGAGTATTTTCTGCCTTTTTATGTTTTCTCTCTGTTTTGGATAACTGCTTTATGTTTAAAAACTTTTCTACCGATCCTTCTTCAAGTTTTATTTGAAAGCTCAGTAGGCCTAAGAGTTGCTTCTTTGCTTCTTACTAATTCTTGACCCACTAAACTGAGTTTTCACCCCCATTTATCTCTAGTAGGATGTTCTTTGATACTCTCACTTTGGTTATCACAATTGACTTCCTCTGTCATTCATTTAGTGTGGTGAAGAAGGCTCTTTCTGAGTGCACATTGCCCTAAGTTGTGAAATGGTTAATGCCACCCAAACAGTGTCCATTTGTTGAAAATAATACCAGGTGATCCATCCTTTTTTTTTATTTTTTTTTAATGTTTCTTTTTCTTTTTTCATCTTCCCAGAGAGGCAAAAGATGTATTTTTTCCAGGGAAAAGGAGAGGAAAAGGCACTTGATTTTTTTCTTAGATTTTATTTTCAAAGACTAGCCCTGCTAGTCTGTCTTTTGTTGTTGAATATACAGCTTTTAAATATAAACTCTTCGCTTTGGCAGCAGAACTAAATGTACCAGTCCAGCTTTTAGAAATCACATTTAAAATGTTGTCAGCCATTTAAAAGACTTGATATTTCATCAGACCTTTAGGGCAGAAAAGCAAAAATATACTGACTAAAAAAGTAGCTACAGGGGAATATTTATAGAACTCAACATCAGCAGAATGACACTTCTGTGCAAATAAATAATAATGGTTGTAACTTACTTGACTGGGTATGATGAATTTAATTCTCTGATGTGTTCTACCTATTTTGAGCTCTTTCAGCAGTGTAAACCGACATAGGTTATGTCATCTGTGAATTACCAAAGTGGTGTAAAAGTCACAGCATAATTCTGACTTTAAATAAACAAGTTCAAAGTATTTTTATTGTTGTTGTCTACTTACTGGCTAACAAGTGACAAAACACTTTTTAAATTTCAAACAAGTTAATTTCTGTTTGCACGTGTTCTACCATAACCAGTTCTGTTGAATAAATATCATTACATCTGATATACTCTATATAAATAGAATCAAGCTCACTGTTTTCCTGTAATTCTGTTTATCCACTTGTAGGATACGCAGTTGTAATGCCTTTCCTGCTAAATCTTGCCTGAAATATGCTGAGGACATTTTGGAGTAAATTTCACCTTCGTTATGTACTAAGTTTTCTGTGCTGAATAAAGCCAATGATTAGGGAATGTAATGCAAGAAAAATAATAAACGGTAGATATTTATTTCTTAGCCCTTCAGTGTTCAAATAAACACTGAGAAATGTATTATACTGTCCAGTTTATTCCCAACTAAAAATTGTTTCAGTATTTAATGGGAAAAAATATTTTTTTTGACTTATTCTTGGATTTCTTTTTTTACTTATTCATGGATTTAAACTCTCTTATAACTCAACACAAAACAAGACATTATTCCACCAAAGTGAAAAAAGCCAGAGTGATCTAGTCTGATCATCTGTATTCCATAGACAATATAATTCATTAATTATTTTATTGTGGCCTATGTCTTGTGAATAAATAGGGGGATGTCTTTTAGAAAGAGGACAGGTTTTTGATTTGAAGGTCTCAGTGGGATATATGAGCTTATTCTTGGCTACTGCTAGATAATATATTTTTCTCCTTAACTATCCAAAATGCACTTGATAGCTTGATAAAAGATGTTGTTGCCTTGTGGATATTTAAATCTTAGTGGCAGACCAAATATTCAAATTGTGCAAATATTTTCGCAGTAAAACTCATTTCTTTATGTGTGCATGTAGTTATGAGAAAAAAACTAGAATCACATAGGTGATGTGAGATTCTACTACAACATGGCTATTACTCAGTAGTATTTTCTCAGTCTTTACTCATTTTTAACAAGTAAGCTTAGCTAAATTCCTCACCATTGGCTCCTAGTAATCACAGGATGAAAGAAGTGAAGGTAAAAGTTCTCTTCAGGAAGAAACTTGCTCCTTTTCTCCACCACTGTCTGCCTTTTTTAGATCAGCGGAATAAACTGGTGCTTTCGGCTCCACAGGTGTAGACAGACCCAGATCCTAATGCTTTATCACTGACCTCACCTCAAGGTTACTGGCTGCTCTAAAACTCCCTCCTCTACAGATAAAGCTATGCTAAGTTTGAAAACCTTTTCCAGCTAAACTAGTATATTTTCAAGAAAGTTTGAATTTTCTTTTTTTTTTTAAATGCATTTTTTCCACTAAAAAACTCCTAAACAAACCCACAAACCAAACAATAAACCCTACCAACCCTTTTGGTTTTTGGCATTGTACAATCAGTATCTGCAGCCCCAGTGGTATCTAACCCACAGGTTTTGTTCCTACTCAGCAGGCAGTTCTCTGCTTTGTACATCTCCTTGGCTTGTTCTCTCACCATTTGAGCCAATGCTTGAAGTTGCTATTTACCTCACTGACTCATTTAATTTAAGATGCATTTTGCAGTTAATTTCCCTGTCAACACTGTGCTGCTGGCATTAGTTCTCTTCATGCTCCCTTCTCATTCAGATCCAATATTCATTTTGGACACTTAGTGCCTTCATTGTTTACCTGCTCCCTATCCTCTACTTATTTTCCTTTTTGTGTGCTTGGTAAGCTAGGATCTCTTTATGTCATTTACTATTATTCTCTCACAATATATTACCAGGTGTGTATTGCATTGGTATTCACAGGGGTACCATTTTGCCTATAACCATGTTACCCATGATGCCAGACCAGCTTACATCCACACACTCCACTTACTGCTTTCACAATTGACTTGTTTATAACTCATGCTAACTTCCAATTTACCTATCTTAGCCACTGTTTTAACATTTATGGAAATATGGAATACTTTGTCTTTGCAAGATATGCAGCAGTTCTTTCTGCAATATTTACATCCTTTAATATTTCACCTGCAAAGACTCCCTTCTCTAGCAGCTTCTTATCTGCTCTTAAAATCTCTCTCCTCTGTTGTCTATTCTACTATTGTGCTGCTTTCGTATTTTAGCTGTACAGGAAACATTCTTCTCTCATTCTGTATAAAGAATCATTCACAACAGCTTCTTTTAAGATATGTTTAATCTCTGTGCTGCATGTAAACCTGTATATGTGTATATTAATTGTTTTAGACTAGTAAGTCTACAGAACACACAAATTCTCCAGTTATTATATCACCTTTATATACCCAGGATGTAATCAATTTTTTTTTTTCAATATAGTCTAACAAGATGATCACCCTATATGGAAACACATAGAAATACCATTAATTAATACAAAAATATTTTTCTGCTGTAATATAATGAACCTTTCTCCTTTCTGTAAAAGAAGTGGCCTTTCTGGTGTTGATTAGAATGATCATTAGTGTACTGTGTTCCATTAAATAAAAGATTGATTTTGTTCAACCTCACTTTAATCAAAGTCCTTCAAAGTGAGGATTTGGGGGGGGGGGGTTGATATTGGGGTTTTTTTACATTAATGCGGTACAGCATGACCCATGTAAATATTCATTGTATTAAAATATAATTGGCAACTACATTACAAATAGGCTTACATAGTTCACAGAATGGGAAGTTCATTATATGTCTGTAAAAATATCTGGCTTGGTACGGGTCTAGATAAGGCCTAGATGGAATCTATTTTCATAGTTTGAAAGTCCTCTAACTAATTTTATCTGGGTTTGCATCATAATTCATTGTTCCTTCATGGACTAACCTTTCTGTGCCACGGCAAGGTTACACCAAGCAAATGATTTTAAAAATAATTTGTAGTCTGAAAAGTTGTCACTATGTTGAATATAACTGATTTCTTCATAAAATAAGACAACAATATAAGATGTATTATTGTCAGCTATTGCTTGCCAGTGTCCTAGCTCATTCTGGTGTAAAAGCCAATGCTTCAGTTCTTACTACATGTAGTTTAAACTTACTATTGGACTTTGAACTTCCTGAGCAGAGGAGAAATTTCTCAAAGGGCCTCATGCCAATGAAAGCGTATCTACCATAATTGACTCTCCTCTGCAAAGGATGACATTTTGTGAAAACATCTCTTTCTTTTTTCCAACCACAGTATAAAACAACTTGTTTAACACTCCAATTCCTCCTATACTGCACTAAAGAAAAGAATGAGGCAGATCCTATTTCCTGTGGGGAAGTGGAACTCACTTGTGAAAGAGATGATTCTGTTGATACCAGTGATGTGGATTTCTGTCCTCTGTTGTGGGAGGTGAGTATTGGGTGTCTAATTTAGAAAAAAACAGACCACTGGTAAACTGGAGCAAACCAGAATATTTTGTGGGGAATGTTTCAGCTGAAACACGAAGCTTGAAAACTTAATTGAAAAACTTGAAAAATTAATTGTTTCTCATAATGAATGTAACTGTGTTTTTACTTGTTTCTAATAATGATTATTTAATTGTATCTTTCACTTGGAAATGATAAATGCATTAAAACTGAATAACAAAAATAAAACTCTAAGAATAGAAATGATTGATGGTGATGATGCTGATAACAGTGTTTGTGAGACTATAACACTAGCCCATTTGGGTTCAATTTAAAAACTGTATTTCCAGAATGAGCATAAGATGATGGATTTTCTCAGTTGTGTCATTTTTTTTTTTTTTGTCTGAAAAAAAATAACCTTTTTATTTCATAGATAGGAAATGTAGAATGTGTGGCTAAAAGACATTGTTCTGCAGTGCAATTTCATATACCTATAAATTCAGTATTGGAAGCTCTAAAAGAAACATTACAGTCTTTGTAATACTGAAAACAGAATAGAATGAGCATATCCCAGATCTGAGTTGTCTGGACTAACTTCTGCACCTGTCACACTTACACGGAATCAAGAAAAAGCAAACAAAAATAGCTATAAAATTTGGTCATTTCAGGAACTACTGTAATTATCACAGGTAGCATTTCTGACACAGCACTGGACGTATGCATACTATCAGACCTCTGGGTAACTTCCCATCATCTTCTAGAAAAGAATTTGAAATACAATTCTACCATCACATAAATACAAACTTTAGAAAGTTATTTTGAATTCTCTTTTTCTCCATTTATTTTGCTTCTGTTCTTGTTCTACTAGTTGATTCCATTTTGCTAAATTTTCATTTGCTGCTAACATTAAGTCTGTTTTTACCACCTCCTTTCTTGACCTCCAATTACATGAAAATATCAAGTTTCTTTTCAAAGCTGAATGACTCTGATGGCAATCATTTCAAAGCATATACCTGAAGAATCCATTTAAGCCATGCTCTGATTAAGGCTGGTTCATAAATCAGCTTTCAGGTAGTTATCCTCTGCCAGATCTGTGCCTGTCATTCCATTTAAGTTAGTTGTGTCTTTCTTTTTGTCCTTCATTTTCAGGAACCAAATTTACATCTTCCTGGGTTACGCCTTGTGACTTAGATACTGAGAGTGTAACTTGCAGAAGATCCGTTTTTAGGCACAGGAACTTATAAAAGCAGTAAAGGAGCAGGAAGGAATAAAAAGGATACCAAGTAAAAGCCTTTTTTTTGTTGTTTAGTTGGTTTTTTTTAAGTTTACTGCATTTCGTTTTACAGACTACACAGACAGAAGCAGGCATAGGAATAACATAGTCTAGCAAAATGTTATTGTCTGCTCTGAAGCAACCACAAACAAGTTTTAGATGTAATTGCTATATTTCATTGGTATTTTGAGACATATGTACAAGGCCAAACATATCTTTCGTACATTATGCATAATTTTGCATCTGTTTATCAAAATTTGTGTGTGTTCATGTGTGGCCTAGGAGCTTTACAATAATTAAAAGAATAATTTTCTATTTGTACAGTGTCAAGGAAATATATACTGTTCTTCAAAATATCTGAAACAGGCAATTTTGACTATTCAAATTTACCCGTGACTTTAAATTCACTCCAGTCATGATGCTGTCTCACCTCTTTCTGGGTATGAATTTAGTTTTTAAATATTGCTGGAAAAAAGTGAGAAATTAATGGTGTTGAAAGTTTGACTGAAGTCAGATCAATGATGCTAGAAGGGGTCATTCAGGCATAGTATTGCCATTGAATACAAAATCAATCAGCTCAATGTTAGTCATGTGATTTACTTTAAAATATTGCACCAATGCTCATTCTGAGGAAGGAGATATCAGATCCCTGTAAGAAAAATGGTCTTTGTAATACTGTGGTCTAAATCAGACTCTTGAATGTCAAATCATAGTTAAATAGGCACATATTCATGTGGATCACTCATCATTATTAAAATATTCAGTCATTAATTTGGTACAAATGAAAAGACTTGCAGAATTAATAAAAAAATTAATAAAGAGTATCTGCTTTGTAAGTTGGGCATATGACTGGCAGAAAATACAATTGTCAGTTCTCAATCTGACTGCTATCTGACCAACTTACCTGTTACAAAAAACACTTGCAGATTTTTCAGAGTGATTTGGAACTTAAAAGTCATCTAATACGATACAGGTAACTGAAATATCTGAATTAAACCTAGGATTTTTTTTCCAAACAAAATAAATTTGCTAAACACTTGGTCATCAAAGCTCTTAATTTACTCTTGTCACCATTTCTAGTTCCATTTTCTTTGTTGAAACTATGACTTGTCTTAATGCTGGACATTATTACAGGATTTTTTTTGTCTGATATTCATATGGGTACTTTCCACAGAGACTATTTAAATATTGTACATATCCTTTACTCTGTAATGCCTTGGAGCTCAGTATGCCAATTATTAACATACAGATTATGACCAAATATTTTACAAAGAATTATTCCCTATTGATATCTTGACTTGCAAAATTAGTTCATTTATCCATGGTTTAAAAAATATGTTGTGGATATATAATCATAGAATAGTGAGGGCTTGAAAGGATCTTAAAATCATCTAGTTCCAACCCCCCTGCCATGGGCAGTGACATCTCACACTAAACTGTGTCACCCAAGGCTCTGTCCAACCTGGCCTTGAACACTGCCAGGGATGGAGCATTAAAAGCTTCCTTCGGCAACCCATTCTAGTGCCTCACCACCCTTCCAGTAAAGAACTTCTTCCTTATATCTAAACTTCCCCTGTCTAAGTTTTAACCTGTTACCCCGTGTGCTACCACTACGGTCCCTAATGAAGAGTCCCTCTCCAGCATCCCTATAGGCCCCCTTCAGATATTGGAAAGCTGCTATGAGGTCTCCACGCAGCCTTCTCTTCTCCAGGCTGAACAGCCCCAACTTTCTCAGACTATCTTCATATGGGAGGTGCTCCAGTCCCCTGATCATTCTCGTGGCCCTCTTCTGGACTTGTTCCAACAGTTCTATGTCCTCTTTTTGTTGAGGACACCAGCACTGTTCACAATACTCCAGGTGCTGTCTCACAAGAGCAGAGTAGAGGTGCAGGATCACCTGTGTAGGACCTTGCACTTGCCATGGTTAAACTTCATCAGGTTAGCATCAGAACACCTCACAAGAATGTCAAGGTCCCTCTGGATGGCATTCCTTCCCTCCAGAGTATCAACTGAACCACAGAGCTTGGTGTCATTCGCAGACTTGCTGAGGGGAATATCTCTTATCTGCAGATAAGAAGTATTAAAAGGTCAGTGTAATTTTCTTCAGGTAGTGTTAAACTGCAAAGCTTCAGTACTGTGGCTGCATATGTTAGGAACTGAGGCAACTTATTTTAAACAAATACGTGCAGTAAGTGTGTTTAAGAATTTGACAAAGCATTTTGTGATTTATAATCTTATGCTGATAGGAGTGATGAGCCAATTTTCAGCTTAATTTTTCTCAGGTTATTTCAAAGCCCAGTAGCAATGCAAATCTGAACAATGCTTCATAATATATTAAGTATGTGACATTTTTAATCTTCACTTTAGGGAGTCATCAGAATTTAGGATTTAGTTAATCTGACAGGATTTGTATTATCATTATGAAAGTATTCAAGACCAAATGTAATTATGCTGCTCCATTATATTTACCAAAGCACATACGCACAAATTACTCTCAGTTCCTTTAGCAAAGCAAATTGTGTTTTTCTACAAATTGGTACTGTTTTCCACCAGAAGCTGTTGTTCATGTGAGAAAGTATAAGTAAATTAAGACCATTCTAAATTATTATTTTGGTTTTGCAACTTATTTAGCAGTGAGAGGGTTACATTAATATTAAAAGAAGAAACAGAACATACAAGAGATGGTTCAAAGTAAATTGCAGTTCAGTTAGTACAAGAAATTATTGTTGTATCACTCTACTCTCTAGAAAGGGCTAAAGCAATTAAACAGTATAAAAATAATCATAGAGTCATAGAATACCAGGTTGGAGGATACCTCAAGGACGAGGGCTGCAAACAGGGATCAAGTGGACACACAGGGAGAACACTGCAGTTTTCGCAGCACATGAGAAGGGCTTTGCACCCTCCCTGTAGGCCCACAGGCCAGGGAAGTGCTTGAATTCTCTGCCAGGATGGTGGGCACTCTCCTCAGACATAAAACCACTGTTTCTATAGAGAAAGCCCCTGAGACGTCTGATGTTTCCACCCAGATGGAATGGGTTAGGAAGGAGACTTCAATACAGGTGGTAGATTGCAACAAGTACCCAGACCCTTCTCTTGGAGAAAATTTAACTGCAAAAGATGTGCACAGGTTGATGACCTGTTGCATCACATGGCTGAATTGCAGGAAATGGTTAAAAGGCTGTGCAGTGTTAGAGGGGCTGAGATGGAGACAGGTAAGTGGTTTCAGAACACTGTTCAAGTAGAGGACATTAAGGAGAATGACGCATCGTGGACCCTGGTGACCCACAAAAGCAGGACTCCATTTCAATCCCCACTTTCCAGTGTTACAACCAAAACCAGATATGAAGCTTTAACATCTGTAGGCATCCGTGAACAAGGTCTGTAAGGAAAACCCGTACTAGCATCACACAGTGGATACTGCAAAAAAAAATGACCAGCGCCAGAGTGGGTGGCTCTCTTGCTAAGGTGGCACACATCTGCCAGCCTGACAGGGAGTCAGGAGAGGTATGCTGCCTTCCAGGAGCTAAGGTCTGAGGTGTTGCGGAGAGGGTGCCATGACTTGTCAAGAGCACAGACTACTATCCACTGCTACTCAAAATTTCATGTGTGCATGCATGACACCACAACCAGAACCTGAGCAGAATAAAGGAAGACCAGAAAGCCCTGGGGATGCAAGTAAAAATTTATAAAAAAGGTGAACCAAGTGCATAGTACCAAGGATATTTTATTTTCCCAAAACTACAGCTACTATTTCAATCAGACAAAAGTACTGACAAATGAAGAAAAAAAAAGCTGAAGAAAAATGCATTTCTAGTGCACAATGCAGATATTTTGATTTCCCAGCCATGTTTTAAAACACATTTATTTCCTGCACTGTATTCTGCAAGTGCAATGTATTGATTTCGTGTACAGCCAAGTTTAGTTCCTGCACCTACAGCCTTCCCCCCACAGCTTGCTCTGAAACATCAGAGCTCTTACCCAAGTCTATCAAAGCTTTACAATTTACAGGGCTCCCCTGCATGCCTTCCACCAAGTTTTGGCAATGCAGTTTGAGGTTCTGATGGTAGAGAATAAGCAGAAATAGAGCAGGACTGGATCAGAGCATTTGCATCGTGCTAAACCAAGGTCAAATCTATTGTACAAATCTGTCATTGCTCTGAGAGGAAATAACACAAAAAGAATGAAATGGAAGAGGGGTTTGGAATATGCTTCCTGTGTTGAACACTCAGGCACAGATAACGTAACTGTTGCCCAAAACCCAAAGTCTAATCAAAAGGCTCAGACAGAATTCATCAGAGCCTCCTGTAGTCAAAATTGTGGAAACTGAGGAAGGTGAAATGCATCAAAATAGTGCATCGGCACTGAGACAGATTACATTTTAACAGCATATTTTAATCTCTCTTCTTATGTGATTAAATGATGAGTGAATTGTACAGGTCATATAAAATAAGAGCCAATGAAGTGCTTACTTACCTCATATTTTTACAACCAGTCTTTGTTAGGTCATGTAGAGAATATTAAAATTTCATTGGGATTAAAATCTTTTTACTGTTGTAAAATGCTTTCTTAGGAAAAGTACTCAGTCACTGAAGAGAAAGAGTAATCATAGCCATTAGATTTTATTTAAAAAAAAAGTGTCTCAAATAGTACATTATTCTGGAACTAAAATTGAAGCGGATTTGCATGTTTTTGTTCGGAGATTGAATTTCTTATCCTAAGAAAACAAACTCTGAAGAGCAAATTGTTAAGAACATATAAATAATTCGGCGGATTCTACTTATGGTCTAAGTAGCAGCAATAAATGAAATCCTAAGCAAGATATTTTCCAAGAAATATTCTCTAGTTAGGAGCTCAGATAACGTGAATAACTGGCTTAGCTCAAATTATGTTTTCAATTATTTTTAGCATTTCTATCACTACAATAAATGTTGTAAATTACTTCATCTTCCAAAAGTACTAAATGTGTTGTTTCCTCCTACTGGAATTATATTTCATTTCATTATGAGCTTTTGTCTGTCATTAGGGAAGAGATTTTCAGTTTTGACACCTAAACTAACCTATTTCCACCCTAAACCTTCTTTAGATGTTTTCCTTTGTAGCCAGAACTAGAGTTCTGTAATTTCAGTTGCTCTGTAACCTGAGTTGTTACTGTGTTTCTGACTATTATGGAAAAGTCACTTTACCTCATAAGACAGTGTAATGTCCTTATAATTAGTATTTACATATTCTTATTTACACAACAGGTTTAATGTACTTGTTACAGAATGATTCTCCTTGTGACAAATATTTCTGGATTTATTTCCTAATGTGTAGTAATCATGGTTCACTGAGATCTAATTTGAGATAATGAAATATTTATTGGTTATCAAATCTGAAGTAATATTTTGAAGTACCATTTTTGGAAAAAGGTGGCCATTTTAATGTGATTAAAAGCTTCTACTTAAAATATTAACTATAAAGTATAAGGTATGCTTTCAGTCTCTATTGTGATCACAAGGAACTCTGTAAATTTCCGTATTTTAATAGCTATGTTATATAAATAAATGAGATGCATATTTGTTTATAAAAGGCAAATTTCATAGGCATTTTATATTAAAGCAGCCAGATGACTAAAAATCATTTTCTACATTACCAGAGGAGGCAAGGAAGAAATACTGGATTTTGATGTTGATGATGGATGAATAAGTGACAACTAATGTTTCATTCAGTAGCCTGAATTGCCACTGTAAAAAATTATCCGTCTTTGAAATACTTATTTATTCATGAAGGATTCATTATTAAAAGGATAACAATATATGAGTTTGGACTGTATTTAGAAAACAATTTCAAATAAAATAAAATGAAAAGAAGCAAATGGGATTTTTGTTTTTGTATGGACTAGCAAGCAGCTGTTCCACTGATTAGAAGCCTGGTTTTGGAGTATAGTTTGCTCTCGCTTGGTTGCAATGAAACTGAAGGAACTATTGTGTAATTTCATTCTGCATTCTACCCTGGATATAATTATAATTTAATGTATCCATTTTTAGTCTGAATATTTATATTTTCAGATAATGGCAAGATATGATAAGATATAAACCCACCAGATACCAGAATTCAAACTGAACATTATCCAGGCAAATGGGAAGTTTTCCTGGAGAAAAACGGGCTGTAAGGCATATTCATATTTCTTCATCTTGATAGAAACAATAAATAACACAAATTACAGACTAATAATAAAAATAAAGACATTCTAGTGGACACACATCAGTTATTCCATTCGCTCCCCAGATAAGCCACAGTCTTTCTGGAACAGATAATTTTGTCATACAGATAAAAACAATGAGAAAACAAAACAAAAAAAAATTAAAAATGACCAAATTAAAACAAAACACCAAAAAAACACCCCAAACTAAACTAAGAAAACACTCCAACATTAGTCTTAGTTGACTGGGATAGCCATAAAATAAAGTTTCCAGAGAATGGTGTAATTCAGCCTAAATATGAGAAAAGTTAGGGATCCTTAGTATAAGTATAGAAGATGCATGAGGCAATAAACATATAAGAAACTCTTAAAAAATTCTTTTTTAGTCTAGAAAAAAAAATACCATTTTTACCTAAATGAAACAGTCATTTATAGGATTGGAAAGAGCAGCCTTTTCTTTATTAGAGTCGTAATAGTTTATATTTAAATCTAGTTAATTTTTTTTTTGCCACGACACATAGGTTAGGTTTGAAAGTGTTAGATTTACTACTGGAAATTCTGTTGGTGTCTGAGTAATTGTTACGACTGTGGGGATTTTGGGGGGGTTTATTTTTGTGACTAAACAAAGTAAATACTTGCTTATTTCTGCATGTCTTGTTTGAATAGTCCTTTCTCTACTAAGCGAACATTTTGAAAACTTGCTTTATGCTGTGTATGTGTGCAATACTGTATTACCCTCTTATGTGTTTTATAATGTGTATCTTTATTTGTTGCTCTTCCTGAAGACACGAATTTACTGATTTACTCTTTGATGATAGTAGTGTTTCAGTGTTCTAATCATGAACTATTCTAGTAGGTGTAATATAAATCCATATCAAAAAATGTCTTTTGTCCCAAGGACTCAGTCCGTATATAATTGTAGAGCTTTTGCACATTATCCACTCATCTTTTTTATTGTTTTCCTTCCAATTTTACTTTTAATTTATGTTTCTCAAGTACTGAATGTACTCTTGGAGGGGGTGGAGAGGAGAAGATTATTATGAGGGAGGGAGGAAGCAGTATTCAGTTTGTACACAGTTTTTCTCTTGTCTGATTTATAGAAAGGTAATAAACCAGTCATGAATACTATGACAACAGACCTTGACAGTGTTTAAACGCTTGCAGTAAGAGCCAAATAGAAGAGCTTTATTATTTCAGAAACTGAATTAATAGGAAAACTAAGGTAACTTTCGATACCCTACCTAATGAATTTTGGCTTCTGGTGTAGCAAAGGTTTGCGTTTTCAAACCTGACTTATGAAAGATGTAGTTTTTATAATCTAATAGCTCTATTACCACCCACTGAAACTACTATAATAATATCTCATGCAATGTGGTAAATTCCTCAAATGTTGGGGAGCTCATGACAGCTTGACAAATCTCAATTTTTTGTGAAATATTTTCACTGAGTGGATTTTTCTTTGGAAGAAATCATTAACCATCTGATTGCTCTTAGTATCTAGTTCCACCATAAAGGTGCGTGTACTTCCACGCTCTATAGCAGTCAGAGCAAAAACTACTGAGATGAAAAAAGTTTCCTTTTTTCTTAATCAAATCTCATTAGATTTCCCATATATATGACAGCAAGTTAGCAAAAGGTGATTCCGTCTGTTTTGGCAAAGTGTAATGTTTGAAGTCAAAAGACAGGGATTAGTATCACCATCTATGTAAGCAATGTCTACGTATGATGCTAAATATGCAAGTAGATAAACAAACCATTTATTAAGATACAAGGTTTCCAGCACAAAATCTATAGCAGCCTCAAGAAACATAGCTAAGCTGTTCCAGCTGATTTGAAAATACTTGCAATTTTATCTTAGTGCAATAACTTATTTATATTTAGTTTCCTCGGGCATAGGAATTAACCTAAGTATTCTAAAAATCACTGGAGAATAATCAATGTCTAAAATTCATTCTAATTAGCTGTTGGTGGTTTGAACTTTTTCTTAGTGGTATTGAAAGTACTGTTGTAGTCCTCATTTCTATTAATACATTTCCAGTTTCTTGATGATGCATTATACTCCAAAGGATACAAAAATTAGGGTAATATAATTTTTCACTCCACATTTCCTGTTATTTGTACCAAAGAGAGAGGTAATATAAAAAATAACACAGAAGATAGAAAACAGTATAATATGATGTAATGTTCATTTGCCCTAGACTGCAGGAACATTTTTTAAAATCTGAGAACCATGCAAGAGTTTTGGAAGTCTGTAGGTGACATCATGCATCATGTCCCAGCTCTTAAAGAAAAATACCCAATTATTTGTATAAAAAAAAAATTGGTAAACCAGTGGTTATTCTGAATTCATTTTGCATAGGAAGCCAACAGAAAGTAACAGGATATTTTTACATTGAAATGCAATGGAAATTAAATGAGCAGGTAAAATTCCTCGTGCTCTTCCCTTTGTAAAGTCCAGAATCACAGGAAAAGTTTTTTTCACAGTAATATAAACCTCAGAGGAAGGTTTTCCAAACTACTAGAAACATAAGATCATCTTAAAGATAACAATATATTATAATAGAGTAAGAGTTTTCTTCAAAAATCTAATGCTTAGAGATCACAGGAGGAAAGCTGCATACAAAACCTTCCTCTCAGGAAAAAGAAGACTTTATTTAATCTGTTTTATTATTCAGCTATATACTCTATGTCAATGTTATTATGCAGTTTTAGAGCTACATTTTTAAGCAAATTCCTGATTTTCTACTCTCTAGATGAAGGTCAGTAGTTATTTTTTGTATACTAATTTAATTCCGACTCTTTGAAATGAACTCTTTCACATATTTCGGAATAGTTTTCTGCTGAGAATTTTTGGGAAGATTAAGCTATCTTTCCAGACAAAATCATTTCACACACCAAAAAACCGCACCCATGTTTGTTTACTGATAGACTTTGATTGCAAAGAACTTGGGACCCATTTTGATTTTAAAGACTTTCCTGGGGGGAGCTTTAAAGGGGTGAAATGAGACTTTGATTAAATGGATGAATCTTTGATGCTTGTCTATGGGGCTCTTGCTAATTTCTGAGAAAAATGAGCATCCATTTCTGAAGTCAGCCCTGACTACAATGGGCTAGAAAGAACAAGTGGGTCTTAGAAAAAAATACTATTGAGGGATGCTTGAGGAGTTTGAGTCAAGAGGAAAATTAACTAGGATGATCATTAGAAAGACAGCACATAGATGTTACAGGGAAACTGGCTGAATTAACAGTTCAGTGGCAATTTATTTAAATACTTGGTAGAACCACCTTCCTAGGGCCACCGTCCCATTTATCCATTGCAGAACAAAGTCAGAAAAGACTTTGTTTCTTACTACCCTCATCTTCTGACCTGTAGGCAAGATCAGGCATATGGTGAGCTGCAGGAAAGAAACCATTAGAGTTGTTATAGTTTCAGCTGCTATTAGCTTTGTAAATTCAGTTCAGCTCCTAGAGTTCACCCTTGTCACCATTTCCTATTACTTTACATAAATGCTTATGTTCACTATGAAAGTTGAAGAAGAATCATAATCTTGAGTACAAAAATTAAATAATTGTAATAACGCTTATCTGATCTTGAATATGCAGATATATTCAACGAATATATTTTTCCCTTTTTTCTTTATAAAATATGTCTTTTGTTTATTGTGGTCTTACATTAGCCATTAATGGTGATGTAAAAATACTTTTTTCATCTTCCTTTTCTGGGGTCTTTTCATGTTCTTAATACCTCAACTGTAACATGGTGGTATATTAACATATACTATACATAATCTGAATTTTATAGTCTCTCTCATTGATAGCAAAAGTGGGCTTTCTTTAAAACATAACCGTATGCTTTTGGAGTGAAATTGCATTTTAAATGAAAAGCTTTCAGTATTCATTTTCTAATAATGAATCGCACATCAGCTATTGAATCTTTTTTTTAAAGATGATAGCTCAGATTTTTTTTTAAAAAATCAGCTTCAACTGCTTCCTACTAAATTAATTTGTTTTCCCACAAAAATCAAGAGATACAAAATAAAATCTTTAATTTACCTGGCAGTAATATATTTTAATATTGAGATACAGACTCCAATGTAGAAAGTTTCATTTTCCACAAAAACAGAACTATGAACGGATGGTTACAAATATGTCAGCAATTTCCGCAATTGTATCTTCACTTCTAGCCTGCCAGACACTTTCCCTTTTCTCACTCTGCTTTCTATGTTCCCCATTACCTTGCTGGATTAGTTTGTGTAGATGCATCATAAGATATGTCTATATTAAAGAACTGCATTAAAAGATTAACTCAGCTTAGATTCCAGAACTTGAACATTATCTGTTTCATAGATCTGTCTTCTGGTCAATGGCAGAGGGAGTCTAGTCAGCTAACTCAGGCTATATAGTGAAAAATCAAGTGAGAAGCAGATGTACATTTATACATGCATTACCATCACTGTATTAAGAAAGTGTTCAAGAAATTTTGAATTGTGTCTGGCATAAATTGATGGAAGGGATGGTATTCTGGTTGTTCTGCAAGGTCTGTCCTTCCTGCTGTTCCTGAGAGCCACTAGGATTCCATGTCTTATATTAGTAACATGGTAGAGAAAGCAGAGGAAGATCAAGAGATATTTGCTATTTGTGTGGGAGGAATATAAGCTACAAACAGTGCATACCATAAAACGTAAGCTTGGCCTCCAAATCTGCCTCTTCTTTCAACATCACTGGCAGGAGAACCCCTCCAGATCTGACAGAAACAAGGGAAATCTGTCTTACGAGGTAGTTAGCATGTCAGCAAAGATGACATCACAGCTGTAGTTATGCTGACATGTTCTACTCTGTCCAAAATTGCTTCAGCCCTCTTCTGTGCTTCTGTTTCAACTTTTTCACACTCTTAAGGTAAACAGAAGTTGCTGGGCAGAAGGGTTCAGGCAGAAAGGTGAAGGTTTCTGTGCTGGCAAGGCTTAGTATAAATTCAGGGAATGTTTCAACTAAGGGTTTCATGGGTAAAAAAAAGCTTTGAGGGTGAATCAGGAGTTTGTGTGTATGTGTAAAAAATGAAGATTTGTAAGCAAGTCACACTGAAACATTTTTAAAGTTTGAAATTATTTAGCTGGCAAATATAAGTTTTTAATTTTTTTTTTATAGGAGGAGATGTTAGAAAGGGAATGAAAACCCTTCCATACTGTCCTGTGCTATGCCATGCTATGCTATACTTATTTAATTGCAAAAAAAAAAACAAAAACAAAAAACAAAGCAACCTAGGAGTATTATTTTAAGTTTTCCTTATTTGATTTCTTGATTTTCTGCTATTTTGTGCTTCTGTTCGTAAAGTCAATGGTTTTATAGACTGTTTTTAGTAGTTTTCTAGTGAGTGAAAACCCATTTAACTCTAAAAAGCCCACAGCAGAAGCACACATGTTGCCCTTTGTGATATACATAAAACGTAAGAAGAACCAAAAATTTCAACAAAATTAAGCATCCCAAGTTATAAAATAGAAGAACTTTTCATCTTATCCTGGTCGTTCATGCTTTTCTTCTGAAATGATGACAGATGTGTGATGTTTACTTACCACTTATTTTAAAGGCCCTTCAGTATTTTCTCATGTGAAAACTGAAAATAGAATGCACCATCAATAACACATAAACCATCAAATTCTATATCAAGACAGGTTTTAAAAAGTCTCAACAGTATGGTATTTCTTTAGAGTGCCATATTTACCTGCTTTTTAGTGTCTTCTGTAGTGAAATTAAATTCAGTCAAAGACTTGAAGCTTAAGATTCTTATCCAAGAAGTCTGTGATATGCTGCCTTGTTATTTAGTTCGGCATTATTCCTCTTACTAGGTTCTGTTCTGTTGTTCTTTTATCTCATGAACCAGGATCTGCTCTTCCTCATTCCCAATGGCCTTTGCTCCTCCCCAATTATATATTAGAAGGGCTTCTTGCAAATTGTTCTAGTAATTTTGTGCTCTGGCACTTCCCCAGATGTGCCCCAGCATGCATTGCATTATAAAATATGGCATTAGGGAAGAAAGCAGGCATGTTTGCTCATTTGCTTACATGGCAGATATGCTTTAAAGTAGCAGAGGTTTACTTCTTATCACATACTAAAATGACTTAGATAGTTCTACTAGGAATTCATTAGCTATAAATTCTAAAAAAAAAGATAAAAATAAGCAGTCACAGTGTTTCTGTTTACAAACTCTTTGAGCATTCATTGAATGAATCAAGATTCAGAACTATATGGCAGGTATTGAAAAATAGTAATTGAACTAGAACAGGCTCAAATAAAGAGAACTCATTTAAATTCCACTCAGTACACATTGCATGGTCAAAAACATAATTCAAAAGACAAGCTAAAATATGATATGACCTAAAGTAGAAAAAAAATGAAAATCTTTACCACTTGTAACAAAAAGTAAATAGACTTTGCAAATAAAATAACCTTATCTGCATTCAAATAAATAGAAAAAAGTTCATCTTTGAGAGTTTTTATTATATGCTGATGAATACATACTTATGATACGAAAATTTTTGCAATAGTCTCCGAATTCTGTCTTCAGGTTTTCAAGACCAGCAAGCAAGGACTCATCTCTTTTACTTTCATCTATTTTCACCATATATTTTTAATTCTTTTTCAAGAGGGGTCTCCACAGGCTTTTTCACAGACCTAATAGACAATAGAATACTGTATGTCAGTCTCTGGACTAAACCCAGGTTACACATAAGAAGATGCAGATATGCTGATTCATTTAATTGCCAGTTCCATAAAGGAACTGAGTGATGACAGTTTGTGGATTTAGTTTAATCCTCCGTTTGATTTTTAAAGGGTAATTTTATAACTAAATACTCCCTGCTGCACTACTTCAATTTTACAGAGTTTTAGATTTCAGATACCTCATACCCTAGCCTGTATATATTCAGATCAAGCAACCTATTGCGGATCTTTTAGTTTACAATTTTGGGTCTCATCAGAAAATCAGATTTCAAGGAAAATATTCTTAAATATATTACAATATAAAGCTAATTTATTTATAAAGCTCAAAAAAGAAAAAATCTTTGGGATGCTGATATTTTTTTCATCAAATTTGGGAAAAAGACCAAAAGGGGACAAAATAAAACCAATCTAGTAAAGTAAGCTATTTCTTTATAAGGTGTATGATCTTCTGTAGATTAGAACAATATAGCAAAGCCTTGTTATCACAAGTATATCAGGATAATACTTGTATTTTACTGATGGAGTATCATGTTCCACAAAAAAATAAAGCTATGCTTTCTTCTCCTTGCAGCACTGTGTATGTTATAATAACACCAGAAAATAGCTACAGAGAACATGAGTTTTCTGTCATGGAGTTGTTCGGGAAACAAAGCTAGGATTCAGATTTTGCCTTAATAATGCTGTGGATAGAGCATGGAATATTGTATCCAAATTGGTCCTATTAGGCAAAGACAGGAAGCAGAGTTTTGTATGCTGCCTGTTAAACAGTTGACAGAACATCTACTGCTCCAAATGTTCTGTTGACAGAACATCTACTGCTCCAAATTTGGTACTTCCTGCACTTAGACAAAGAAAAAAACATTGTTTTGTCCTCTATCATAGGATTTTCAGGGAGATCACTTATATGACTGTATAAAGCACTCCAAACACATGGTTTAGTCTCATGTTTTTTCATGGATTTTTGTATGTATAAAGGTTCTACCTTTTTTGCAGTGTACATATGTGTATATATATACATATACAAATATCTTAGCATTATCTTTAGCAATGTTTTCATTATTTCATGTTCATATCTGAAGAAATTGAGAGGCGTTCTCAAGTCCCTGTTACCACATCCAGAAGTGCAAGAGTCTTTTAGATCACAAAAATTAATTTAGGCAAGTCATGATGAGAATCCTGTTCAAATTATTTTTCTATTTTATCTTCTGTCTCAAAGAATGCCTAATAATATGAGTACCCAAGAATTCATTTCATATTTATAGAAGCATTCATCAGCTTCTTCCAAAACTTTGACTTTAAAACAATCCTTGTGGGTTGTTTTTTTCTTATTATTTGTAAAGCACTCAGTGCTATACAACGTAATAAAATGGAAAGAAAAATGTGATCTTGTCATAAACAGTCAAAATAAATGGCATAAATCAGATACAAACTGCACCAGATGACCTGTAGACCCCTATAAAGAGTCATATCCTTTTAGACATTCTCATTCTGATTTAGCGGATGAGTAACTCTCTTTTCAATGAGTTTTCTAGGAGGTTTTTGTAGAGTGTGCAGTTGAGTAAATGAATTTATTTTGCATAGAACATCAAATACAATTCGATCTTCACAGTTCAAGCTAAGTCAATATGACAGAAGTAGGGAGATTCAAGAAGGGGAGTAGAAAGCTTATGTAGTAGGCTTTCTCATGGAACATTGAGCAAAACGATCAAAATCAGATAATCCAGTGGGGATTTTCATTAACAACATTGAGAAATGAAGTTGTGAACATGAAGCATGTAATACCTTTGGGGTTTTGTATGTGTTTTGCACATACAAATTTTATGTTTCTAAAGCTGATAAATACTCCTTTTAAAGTTGAAGCTAACTCTGTTACTGTGAATAAAATGTCCCAAATCTCTGACACTCTCTGTTGTATAATACAAACAAAATAAAGTGGTTCAGAACTCCCTAGATAAGAGGTGTTTGTCTGGGTTTTGATAGCTGGTCTTTGACCAGAGTAGTCACCTTTGATCTTTTTCCAGTCGTTATTGTTTATGTTGTTTCTAATGAAAATACTCTGATTTTGATTTATTAGGTAGGGGGAACATCCCATGTTTTCAACAGCACATACTTTTCCATAAACTGTCTATCTGGAATGCATTGATTAGTTTACAGGGGTGCCAGCTACAAGCATTTTTCTCCATGAGTTACACCAAAATAGAATTTATACTTTTTTTTTTTTTTTTTTTTTACAAATACAGTAATAATCTCACTGGTTTGGATTATTCTACTCTCTTCAGAATTCTTCTTATTGTTATTTATGTACTATGCCATATGAAACCTCAGAAATTGTCAAGCATTGTATTTCAGCCTAGCCTATTTGTCAACTTTTAGGCTATGGCAACACTGCATTAGCAAATTAACCTCCGTGCTCACAGCTGATGTGACACCTCATTGTTCCAGACCAGGGAATACACTTTTGAGCACAGTACAGGTCTCTGCTTACCTGTGTAGATGAAAATGACAAAACAAGGCTATAGACATGTTGTGGAGAACTACACAGCAGACCACTATGTATACCTGTGATCAGAATACACCTGTTTTATGTCATAAACAGTACAAGGCTCTCAACACTCTGTTTCTCAGTGCTCATCACCAGTTATGCATGCAACAGAATAAATGTTGTGAATCGCTGGAATGAGAAAATGCCTATTTCTTATTCGAGAAGTTCAAACCCAAACCAAATTAAAATTTTTCAACAGGTTGTTTGAATATTTCTTTGCTATTACCTCATTTTTATTCAAGTTGGATTTTCTCATTTCCAGCAATATTCCAAACTAGAACTGACAATCAAATATGGAAAATTTTTTGTTGTCACATCATATTTGATCAGAAGGAAAATATGGCACATACCATATGTTTTCATTCTGAACAAATCTTGTGGTACAGAAATAGCTGAGGATCCCCTGTGTGTCAGGCCCTGGCCTTCTGAAAAACCTGCAGAAACAGAACCAGGCCTGAAAATCTTACCTAATTCTAAAGAGCAGTTCCTCTGTTAAAAGGGTAGTTATGGATGGGCAGGTAGATAAACAGCTTGTAAAAGGGGATAAAATTTGCTAAGAGTTCTTAACAATTGGGCTGTGTTCTTTATCATTTAAGACACATTAAGTTTCCCTTTAAGAGCTTTTTTTCCCCTTTGAATAACTCCCCTGCTCCCAGGAATGAGGAGAAAATAAAAGGGATGAGTGAGCAAGTGGCTGTGTGGTTCTGAGTTACCCGCTAGCCTTAAACCATGACAGTGTTATATAACCAAGAGAGGGGATGTCATCTTCTCCCTGCGCTGCTTATCTTCTATTCTTTTGTGTTCCTTTGCTTTCAGCAGCATGCCCTATTTGCAGTCACCTGTGCTTGCAACTTTCAGTTACCTGGATGCTCACACACACCACTACACTCATCTTTCTTTGCCCCTTTGGTGGTCAGATGGCTCACATGCTTACATAACACACTCCTAAGGGTTGCCATGCTATGTGGTAGAAAGGGGTGCAATCACAGTGGTAGAAAATACAAACTGTGGTTTGTTATATTTTCTCAGTACATTTATATTTGACTTCAGAACAAACTCTCCTGATGGCTAAATTTATAACTTCTTAGAACTTACATGCACTGTAAGCCTCTGTTTTGGATACATACGTATGCTGTAAAGAGGTATACTACATTCAAACACCCTACTAAAGAATTATTTTTGATGCTTTTAGACTTATTTAAAATGACCTTCTGTAGATTTGTCTAATGATTGCAGTAATGCAAAAGAGGTAAATATTCTAGAAGTATGCTTCACCTTTTTGCTCTTGCTTTCACCAATAAAGTTTTCGAACACTTGTACATGGTGATGAACCCTCAGTTTCAAAATTCAGATCACATCCAGTTATAAGGTGCTTTATATTCAGCCAGTGCTATTAAAGAAGTGTATTTTAAATCAGTCATATCCTATCAAGGCAATTTATATCGCCCTCCTACAAGCGTAGAAATGATTTACAGTAAGTGTCCCTACCTCATAAAATAGCTAAATGAGTTTGCTGCTTCAAAAGTGCTTAAATTATGCTACTTTCTCCATTTGTGAAACAATTTATGTTTTCAGACACACAAGCATAATGGCATCAAAATCTGTTAATTGTAGTATCTCTTTTTACATGCTCTTTATTTGTATCCCAGTTTGGTTTAATCTTCTTTTATTGTCTTTCAAAGCTCTTTTTCACATTATAGTTGTATTTATTGTAGGGAGTCTTATCTACATCACCATTATTGTTAATTACTTTTGAATTGCAGTCGTTTGCTATGCCTTTTAACAGTTTCCTTTCTAATAACTAACTTTTCAGGGAGAAGCATTAATGCAAATTGTAGCATATTTTTAACTAGTGTTTGGAACAGAAGTTTTAACTTTATACTTTAAAAAATGAGTGGCTTTATACTTCTTTCCTTCAGTCAGAATTATTTTTTTGTAACATTGGTGAGGTACAGCCAAGGACATGGTCTTCTTGTGTTTGTTCTTCTGCAAATATTAATAAAATGCAATTTGCATCCCAGAATGCAGACAAGGATGGAAGAAATACTATTAATTTCTATTTTTTCATTCTGAAGTTGGAAAACTAGAGCAGAAACCTACTGAGTGACTTCATCAAGGTCATCTATTAAACATTATGACAGTATTGGCTCTCCCGAGTCCCACTTTGTTGATTTAGCCAGATCACCCTTTGGTTTTTAATGCCTGTAATATGTGACTTGTTGATTTTAGCATAGAAAAACTTGTGGCCTCATCAAACACAAGAAATCTGTGGCTCTAGAATATGACTCTCTCAGGGTCTATCAGCAGCAGGCAAGCAGTCTTGTAAAGCATATGTTTTGATCATATGTCTTAATCTACATTACATATTGAACAATGTTTAGAAAAACATTAATAACATTCACAAGCTTACTCTGTACATACATATATACTATATATATGTAGACAGTACAAACAACTGCATGAAATCCATTATCTCAGCGATAAGGAGCCTTATCTTCTCCAGGCTGAGACCTTAATGCAGCCTAAAGGGGCCCTACAAGCATGCTGGAGAGGGTTTTTGGAAGAGCATGTAGTGACAGGACAAGGTGAATGGCTTTAAACTGAAAGCAGGTAGATTTAAATTAGATACTAGGAAGAAATTTTTCACTATGAGGGTGGGGAGGTGCTGGCATAAGTTGCCCAGAGAAGCTGTGGATGCCCCATTCTGGGCAGTGTTCAAGGCTGGACATAACCTTGAGCAACCTGGTGTAGTGCAAGGTGTCCCTGCCCATGGAGGGGGAGGGGGGGTGGTGTGTGGTGTGTGGAACTGGACGATCTTTAAGGTCTCTACCAACTCAAACGATTCTATGATTCTATGAAAAAGCAAAAATATTCTCTGTAAGGCACCTATATCAGATCATCTTAGGTGTTGTAATATATTATTTGATACATTTTATATAATGTAATCATATTTCAGTTAACGAGGGTCATAAATTCTTTTGTGGTTTATAGAGTTCAAGCTAATTTTTTCTACTTCTGAACAAAGCCATACATGTCAGTACTTGTTCATAATTTGTAAATGTATAATAAGCATTACTACAACCATTTTGGTTACTTTTAATGTTATTTTAGAACTTTCATGGGGGAAGTTTTATATATTTACTTTAAAACACCAACATGTCTAAGAACAGAAATGTTTTTTGTAGATTTAAAATAATTTCTTAGATTGGTGGTGTTGGGGCAGCATGAGTTTGTGATTTTCATACTGGGTTTGAGCATACATGGAGGGACAGGGAAAAGGATAAGGTAGCTACTACTAACTAGTAATGTATTATGCTGCATTTTAAGCAGGTGAAATTATGTCAGTACCTTAATACAACAAAAATTGATAATGACCACCAGAGAAAATTGACCAGCAGTGAATAAAATTGCCTCAACCAAGAACAAATATGCTACACAGCAGTCAGTATTGCCTGAGAGAGCCATTTTTAATAAATGGTTAAAAGCACAATCATATGCTGCCTACCCCATCTAAAAAAGTAAATATGCACAGGTTATTAAGCTGCCTTTGTATTATTCACTTTAATAAATTAATTCTGCCCTTACAGAAACGACATTATTTCCCCTTTGAGACTGAAAAAGGATAGTCTCAGAATATGTTTGCCAGAAGTGCAAGGATGTAACAGGTTCAAGATGCAGTCCTTCAAAACAATTGGAAGTTGTTCTAGAGAGCTGGAAACTAGATAAAACTTTGGTGGCATTTGTAATGTAAGGCCAGCTTTTTTGATCTGCATTGCAAGTAAAAGAGGAAACTCTGGGCACACTGTGCCTGGTAAAATGAGAGACGATGTTTTTCCATGGAAACATTAGTGTTTTCCCTTGAGTGTTAATATGTACATTTACATATATCTGAAATAACAAGCCATTCAGTTTGGAGAACATCTGTTGCTTAGATAGTCCTAATCTAGGGAAAGACTACTTTTTTAGTGACTGATGTTATCAACTTCTATCTTTGTATGTTGACTGAAAATAGATAGGGTAACCTTTGCAAATGCACATGTGTGAGCTAAGGCATTGCAGTTTACCCACATGCTGAATGTGTAATGCTCCCCTGTCTTTGTGTAATGCTCCTCTGGCTTTGTCAATTGCTTTGTACAAACCAGACCTACCTGGGAATTTTTACATTTAATATTTTGTACCAGTCCTAGATAAATAAATTAACAAAAGGTCCATTATTCCAAGAGTCATGCAAGAATATTCTGGTTCCTGCTATTCCTTCCATTCAGGGGAAAAAAAAAAAAGAAAACGGAGGGAAATGTCAGTAACAGTATGCATACTGAAGATCACCTGCAGCTCACACAGAAGAGGTTTAGCATAGACACCTTGTTATTACAAAGAGATGATATTACAAGGGTTCCTATGCTGTATAATGACCTTTAACAGATTTGCAAGGCTACTGTAGATTCATAACACCCTTTTTAAGGGCTATTTCATATCTGAAATGTTGGCAGACCTGTGTTGATGTTTTCATCACTGCCACTTCTTCCTACAAAATGTGAAGTATTTTGTTGAAAGCAACTTTACAGTAGATGGTTACTAGAGGAATTCTGCAAGAAGAGATTCAAAAACCACTTCATCTTGGAAATGATGAATGTAAGCAATCATTCCTTCCTTCCTTCAGTCCCCTGGTTTGATATGTGTAGATATGTGCATTGCTAAGGTAGTTACACAACAGGAGGAGGGGAGAGAAAAAGAGAGGGGAAGAGAGACTGTGAGAACACTTAATAGCTCAATTATTAATGAGTGCAGTACACTGAAATCTTGGCACCATCTTATTACCTTGTTGTCACTGTAGACACCCTTCCAGGATGTGAATTACCTGAATAACTCCCATACCTGAAAGCAAGATTGCTACCCTGCCCTTTGCATTTATGACAGATATGAAATAGTTAATTTTTGAAAAACATCATAGCTAAACTTTTCAAAAATATTTGATGTTTTGTCAATATTGATTAAGGTTTCTCAGTGTCAGTGGAGTAAAAATAATAAAGTTCTGTTGCTGCAGGGACATGAAGAAAAGATGTTTGATTGATTCTTCCATTACCCAATGACAGCTATTATGGAGCAGGGAATAAAAATAGCAATTATATTCTTGTTTTGTAGAGGAAAAAGAAGGAAAAGGAAACTGTTCTAAGATTTAAAGAGTTGACATATGAGAGCTAAAATATGCCAGATACAGGAACAGATCTCACAGCCCTTTTTCCAGAAACACAGCTATTTAGCCATAATATTTGTATTCAGCAATTGAAACTAATATGAAGATATGTTTAGCTATATGGAGTAAATAAATGTGTTCAAAACTAGTATGTACATTAGGGAATGGTATGGTTATATACCCATTAATATATAAAGCAGATTTAAAGAGAAAAAAAACCTGCAGATGCTTCTTAAATGTTTACTTTTTGCTTAGATTAAATGTAATCATAAGGAAATGTTTTACAAACACTCAAACACAGTATAAGATGTTGCTTAATTTTGTACCTGCAGATAATAATAGTTCAGACAGCGCTGGGTTTTTTGTTGTTGGTTTGGGTTTGTTTTTTTTAAGTACTTTCCTTATTTCCACAATCTTATACTTCAGAGACAGAAAACACATTTCTGAAAAACTTATTTTTCTATCTAGGAGAAAAAAATTGGCCTGCTTTTTTAACATTCTGATATTTATTATAATAAACATAACTTTCATTGCATCACTTTTATTTTAAGAAAAAAGAAATTGTTATTATGTTTGTGGCTTTAGACATAAAATTTGCAATAATATATACATCTTTGATTTGGAACAAGCCCCCCTTTCCAATTCTGGCTGTAATTTTACTGAGAAGGTTTGTCTATTTAGTCATTCCAGTCACAGAATTAAGTTTTTATTTGCTTGTCTTTGTTTTAGCTTGTCTAATTATATTTGCATATATAAATACAATGTTGAAAACAATTCCTCAGTATAGATCTGTTGATTATGCAGTCTATGTCAATAAAACATAAATTACATAAATTGCTCTTCATTTTTCAAGTGATCTAGCTGAAGTCAGCAGCAATGTTAAGCATTGCTCAAGCTGAAGTACAAGTTAGAGAAGAAAAAGTGCTTTGTTATTACTGACCATTCAATAGGCATCTGTTTTCCTAAATCATATCTGCCTTTGTGTAACAGTGCCATTTCAACTCTTTTGCGTAGCTCTTTGCTACTTTTGGTGATCTACAATGTGTGTTATAATTTGCAGTAAATATTTTCCCAAGTGGATAACAAACTCTTCCATCTGGCAAAACTTTTTCCTTCTACCACACTAAGAAACTTCTCTCAAACATAAGAATGATTTTTCAGCCAATAGATCTTAGAATATCCGTGTCTGCTTTATTGTCAACAAATGCTACCCTTCCAGCTTCTCACCAGGCTCACTATTCATTTTCCTTTTGGCTCCACTACCCATTACATGCTGGTTAACTCACAGATGTGTGGTCTATGACAGCTGAACCACAGTCATCAAGTGCGTACATTCTCTCAGGCTGGAAATGCAGTAACATACTATCTGAAATTGTCTCTTGTCAATCTTGCGCACAGCATTTCCAAAAGACAAGTTAACATCATAGCACTGTCTGAGCCTTTACCTTAATTGCAGAAATGAAATTCCTCTTTAAATGGTAGTTGCCATTCCTCCCTGAAGAGGTCTAAATATTCTTTTGGCGTTTGAATTGTTTGTTGACCTTCTTCAGACTAAGTTGTGACCAAGCCTTTATGACTGGTGATTCTGTGGTGGCAGATAGACATTTAACCTAATTTTCTGGTGAAACAACGTTATGCTGCAGATTTTAACTGAAATTCTGTAACTAGACTAGGAAAAGACTACTGTAACCAGACTGAGGAAAAACAGCATAAGCAGTCAAAGTATTTTTATTACAGACAGCAAATGATAGCAGATGGCATGTGTGATACACTTTTTACTAGGACCCTATCAACAATCTAACACTGTAAATAATTCCACAGTGTGAACAGTGACCATTACATTTTATCAAGTTGAATACGTCATTTCCTATATCTTCAGAGAAGGGAAATAAAAATGAAGACAGATGTTAGTTAATAACATAACAATAAAAAAGATTAAACAATCAGTTCTACAAAATATGTTGACAAGGAAATGCATATTAATTGCCATTTTTCAACAGATAACACAGTTTAATACCTGATCTTTAGCAGCAGACAACACTAAATACCGTTAGAAAAAAATGTGTGTTCCAATTTTGGGAATAGCTGCTTCTCTCTTAAATTCTCAGTGGTATCCTCTAATGTATTTTCTTATTTTATCAAAATGAGAAAAAAATATTTATTTTAGGTCAAGTGTTTCCATTCTAATGAAAAGCCTCTGATGACCCATAATAAAAACTGAAGAAAATTGCATTTATTTGAATTCTATATTAGATAGCAGCTGGACAATTCTCTGTCAAACTTTAAATAACAGTTTCTTTATGGCATTGGAGAATTTTAATTATCTTTTGAGGTGATTTTTTACCAGGATCTTATGGTGTCTTTCACTGTATAGATAATCCTTTTCAGTGTTTGTTAGAACTATGAAAAAGCCCTTCACTTGTCCTTTTTTCTTCTATTCCATTCTTTTGACCCCCAATTTGAAATATACAGAAGTATCTGTTTGTTGGGTTTTTTTCCCATTAAGATTACACCTCACTTTTCAGGTATACGGACCTGTAGGGTTTGGGGTAGTTGTTTTTGAGGGTTTTTTTTTGGGTTGGTTTGTTGTTGTTACTGTCTGGGGTTTGTTCTGGTTGGTTGGGTGGTTGTGGGGGGTATTTTGTGCTTTTTTTGTTTGTTTTTGTTTGCTTGTTTGCTTTTCATAAAGTATATGTGAAATATTATGAAATTGCTTAAACTAAGCTGTTAGCAAGAAAAGAAAGAAAATCAGACCCACCCTTCTGAGAACAAAAATATCAATTTTTCCTTCTTACTATTAAATGGGTATATAGTATTTCTTATACTATTAATGAGTTATAACTATATGATTATCTTCAATTTATCAGTTGAGTAATTATTTTGACTTTTTGTAGATACTATACTACAGTATAATAATATAATTACTCTGTCTTTAAAACCAGGGGCTAGTCTTAGAGAAGGATTTAAAAAGAAGGTACCAAAAGCTCATAGATCATAACCTTGAAAACATGGAGCAGTGGCTCTGCTCAGAATCCCCAGTCACTGTGTGTGTAGTATACTAACCACAACAGCCACAGTCTGTTGGTAAAGGGAGCAAGAACCCTGCTTGAAAGCTGTTTTAAATTGGTTTCCCAACACAGGCTAAAACATGTTTAACAAATCATGTTCAGAGCATTATTTTAAAAGAATGTTTCACATCTTCATAATTGTATATGCTTTCTGGATCAGGTACTGAGCCATTTCAACCTCTTTTATAAGATTTAGGAATTTCCTACTCCTTGTATTGAGCCAGCAGACTTGAGAACAGACATGAACCCTCACATCTGCCTCCAGCTTTCAGGTATTGTCTGACAGGAAGAGAAGGAAGGCTATAGTACAACTTCTGCAGAACAGCTAAATTTCTGAATGCAACACAGTGGTGTGTTCCTGTAAGTTTGTCCTGATAGTGAGTATTTGTGAGAGCTCCCAGGAAAGGTGGATTATGGCTAGTAACAGATAGAGAGATGTAAATGGAGGAGTTAGTTTACTAGCCTTTACTTGCTAGTAAAAGCTGCATTTTAGATGTAAGCACATAATTCCTGGGTGTTAAAACATAGGTAGCATGAATCTTTTTCACCCTGGTCTTTACTGTAACTCAGGACAGCTACTTGGAAAACAGGTGGCAAAAATACTCCCTGAGTAAACTGTTACAGTACTGTGCACTGAAAGGGTTCCATCCCTCTTGTCTCCATTCATCTGCTCTCTTTATTGACAAGCAAAGCCTACCTATTGGTAGTATTACAGGGGTGTATTACAAACTATTTTTTTTTTTAGTAGCTACCTCTAATCCTTTACATATGCTTGCTGAAAACTTTTCCATTCATTCCCTGGTCACAGTTTACATATAAATTAAATTTGCATGCAAGTTAATAACTGTAAGGTATTTTTTGTTAATTTTAAAAACATAAACAGATTCAAGGATGCTAATATTTTACAAAAAATCACCAAGAAAACAAACACCAAACCACCAAAAAAATGCCACAACAAACCAAAAAACAAGCCATGGCCCTTTTAATTAAATAATAAAAATAAACTTTCCCCCATTTTCGTAATGTCTGAATTCAAATACTGTTTCCTGAGAAACTCTGACAGTAGCAGTTCCACTTTTATTTTTTTTCCAACTAGTTTAGTGGAGAATTTATTTTCTCATGGTTTGTGCAGTAGTGTAATTTTTCTATGAGCTTTGCAAGAAAATGTGTGGTCTTCCTTATTCCATGCCCAGAATAACATCTGAAGTGTTCATGTTCCTGAATGTTTTATCTCTTCTGTGCATTAATGTACTCAGTCTTTGTGCACTCAGTGTTTTCACCTGCCAGAATGTGAAAAAGGAATTATGATGAGTGACGGATTACCATAATACAGAAGAGCTGCTTCTGAGGTCAGTTTTTGCTACAGCTGATGGGGTTTAGTGCTTTGTAACTATAGTATCACTTTTCAAAATAAACTTTCACACTATGCTTGCTCAGTAAAATAGATAAACAAATCAACAAAAAACCCCAATAACCCCAAACAAACAGAATTGTAATTAAAAGACTTCCAATACTTAGCATCACAGCCTGATCCTGGATCTATAGTATGAATGTACAGATCGTTTTGCCACTAGAACTACAACAGGCGTTATTTTTTTTTATATTGTTACATGGGGGCTGCATGGGGAGAAGAATCTGCTTGGTAAAGAGCAATAGTAGATTTCAAATAAGAGCCATCAGTTCTACTGGAGGACACAGAAAAGGTGTCTGTCCTGCAGGTACAGGTAAAACAGGCAAACACACGATCTTCATTGACCCTTGTGAAATGCAGAGCCACCACAGGTGGAAAAGTTCAGATCACAGATGATGGAGTAGATGAAGTGGAAGATTAACCTTTTGTGTTTTATGATTGTCAATTTCATTGACTGTCATTTAATTTTAAGCACTTTGTTTAAACAGGAATTGCAAAAAAAATTTAGTTACTGGCAATAATGAGTGAAAAAAATGAGCCTTGGACTCATGTAAGATGTTTTCACCCAAGAGCACTTGTCACTATACAAAAAGAATATTTTGATAGGTAATGGGGAAAGCAGCAGGAATTATTTTGTCTTTTTAGTAAGAAATTTTTAAATAGTACGCTGAAGTAAGATGCCATGACAGCTTGTCTTCAGTGCAAATAAAAACTTCTGCACTGTAGGCAGCAAACTAGCAGTAACTATACTGAGCAAAACTCAGATCAGAAAAGGTAATTATTTAATACATTTATAATTAATTTTAATGGAAAGTATTAGATTACAAACCCAGGAAGGTTACTATTCATTTCTTCTGACATTTTATAAGAAGATAATGATCATATTCTATGCACTGTTACTTTATTAGTTTCATAGTAAAATGCAGAGATTCACATTTTAGAGTTCATTACAACTATTAAAGGAGAGAAAAATTAACATTACGTAAGACATGATGTAAAACAACAAACGTAGCAATCTTTGGTCATCTTTTTTTCAAAAGCTGTCTATTGCACACTGCTGAAGAAAAATACAGAAGTATAATATTAATAAAGAAAACCTGCAATTAGCAGGAAGCATTGCCTGATGAGAATAATATATATATCTACTTCTAGTTACTCTTGTTTTCCTCAGCTGAGGCTCTGATCTCTGAATCTTCAGACTGTTGGGTTATTTGTCATAGAGATATCTGTAGAAGCATATGTCATCACATTTTCCTTATTTTTCTATTTACATCTCCTAAACACAGTCATTAAGGATAATAAATGTTTCTTGTATTCCAGGAAGATATTTTCATTACAGTATATGATTTTATTGCCATCTTTCTGCCAGAACAGTGACAGCCTGTTTCTCATCGCCAAATTGATTAGTCACTGTGAAAGGCTATAACTGAAAAAAATTAGGAAAAAAAAAACACCTTAGAATTCTTTTATTCTTTGCTATATAGAGCCCTTCATGAAGTTTGGTGTTACTAATGTGTGCTACAAAAGAAATTTAGGAAAATTGTGTTTTAATGCCTACAGCACCACATACATGATCTTATCAAATTTAGAAATGCAAGCATGGTCATGGTTTTGTGATGACCCTTTACTATGTGAAAGCTTCAGGAGCATAAAAATGTTTGGGGCTGTGAAAAAATGTGGGTCCATTGTGGGGCTTGTTTTGATATCTTTGTAGGTTGCCTTGTAAGGCAGATAGAAATGGTCCAGTGAATTAATGGAGTCAAAGGGACATCTGCAGCGTATAAGGGATGCTTATGTTGTTAGAGTGTCAGAGGGTCATGGAACTGATTGAATGCCACATTGTCACCAGGAGATAGCAGTAAGAAGTGCTGAGAGATGCAGCAGTGAATCCAACGCAAGCATTCATTTCAAGAACATAGCTGTAGGTCAGACAAGAAAATAAATGTGAGCAATTTGCATAACCTTGTCTGTAACAAAAGCTTCGCTGAGCTAGTAGTTAAAGAATAAGAAAACACAGGTTTGAGAGACAAACTACCTAGCAAAATTTGTCCTTTTTGTTTAGTTAGCTGCTAATATCCACTGAGAAGAAACTGACCCTTGCAAGTCATCTAATGTAGAGGCAGACACAGGTGCCTTTTTTTTTTTTTTTTTTTGCATTAAATGACAGATACAAATCAGCCATAATCATTGTTGAAGGCACAGGTGTCCTTAAGTTTAGCCTTGGATTAAGCAATTGCCCAATTGCTCCAATTGGAGTTGGAACAAACTCAAGTAAGATTCATTAACATTAATCAAGCACTCTCTGGGCTAATGCATGCAGAGCAGTGTCCTGCTTGTGCCTTTCTCAAGTGCATTGTTGTTACTGATTTTGCTGCCCTGGGAAACTGAGAGGCCTAAAATCTCTGCAAGGGCAATACATTGATCAGCAGAGCTTTTCTTGAGGTTGGCATTTTTATCATACCATTTGTGAAGCTAAAGGGATTCACATGCCCTGAAAGGACAGCAGCTACCAGCAAGTGTTGTTGCCAGGTCTCCCATGCAATAAAGGAGGAAATTACCCAAAGGGTCTCTGCCACATGAAGACCACTTATGCCAGAGCAGTGTGCAGACAGCCTAGCAGGAACTTGGAAGTTAATCCTCCAGTGCCACCCCTTCATCCTGGTTTGAACAAAGTACAGTGGGACAGCTGGAATATAAGAGAATTTGGACTTTCAGTGACTAATGCAACTCACTGGGTGCCTGGATCATCAGCACCATAACTCTGCCCCGAGATTTAAGCATTCCTCTTTCCATTTCTTCCAAGGTTATGAAAGACTATGGGTCAGCAAAGGACTCAAATGGATTCCTTTTATACTGACACATAACCACACTTTCAGCAGGAACCAACCTCATGACTGACAATAAAAAGGGGGACAGGACTCAAGGACAGGACTCAAGCTAGAAGGTAAAGAAAATAATTATTTATGATATTGTTTCACATGCACAGCTTATCTCTTCTCCTGAATATAACTTACATGTTAAAGGATAGTTCTGCTGTTTACTTAGTGTGAAGTCTCCACAGTAAATAAAATTTTTATTTCTTGAGTTTTGCTCTTTCAGAAAAAAATCTTGAATTGGCAAATATAATAATAATTTACACATTTATGATGCATAAATATACCTTTCAGGTGGAAAAATGAAAACTTTTTGTAAGTTATAAGTGTTACTGAAACCTAAGCAAAATAGCCTCCCTGGCTTTCTCTTATAGTTTACAAAAACAGGTGGACCCTCTAGGGAGAGTATAAAATCGTGTTCCTATGGCGAACTGCTCTCCAGGTGCCTGTCTTCCCTGAGGGACCCTAGGGAGATTATCTATGTGGGCTGTTTTTTTTGAGGCATATCCTTTTCCTTTCCCACCTGAAAGCATTCATTACAGGTGAAATTTAGCTTTGTGCAAAAGCCCTGACGGGAAATGCCTCAGTGCCATTACATTTCACAGTTGTGTTGGGGAAAGAGCAGCAGACAGGAAACCTGAAGTGCCTACACATCTCAGACTGTACAGTTCATGGCCCCCTGAGGCAGAAGTGCACTAGGATGAGGGCTATGCAAATGACTTACACTGGTCTCAATCTTTACCCTCTTCCTTCTCTTTTTAAAGCAACAACAGCATTTTTTGGAAGGGCATGGGAAGCTTGCTATTAATATTGAATGATTTCATTTTCTTGTCAAAATGATCATTTAAGAGCCTACATAAAAATATTTCATGCCAAAGAAAATGAAGTTTCAGCCTGTGACATTTTATTTTTCTTTTATAATTTCTTTTATTTCAAATGTCAGTAAAATCTGAAGCAAAATATTTCAATTTGAAAGATTTGAAACTTTTACCTCAATGTTCTCCTCACCCTCCAATGAAATTAGTCAGTGAATTTGACAAAAATTTTGAACTTGCTTGGGCCAGTCTTGTTACCGTTATGGCGAGGAAAAATAGATTAAGAATTCCATGCCTATATACTATTTGTCAGTCCTCATTTAGAGGCATTTGTTGTACTGTTAATGTTTGTAAAGTAGCACATCCACTCTTGCCAGAAGAATCCAATATTGCTTCATTTACATGTCTAATATACAGATAAACAAGAAATGTCACTTTGTTTTTGGAAGATACTACCAAAAGCAATGAAAAATGACAATTTATATATTGCCTTATTATCTTTTTGTACTGAGCTGGGATGGGAGCTCATTGCTTGCTAGCAAACAAGCCAATGTGCCCACTCGACCCCCAGTGTCCCCAGTTGCCCCTGTGAGAGGTGTGCTGGGGCTGCTTGTGCGCACACTCCTCTGCACACTTGCTGAGAGGTGCTGACCTGCAGGCCTGCCCTAGCCACTGCCAGCCAGCCTGCAGAAGGCACAGTGGTTCAGACAGAATCCCAGAGATTATTTACAACAGAATGTGTTTCCATTTCTGTATTGTTTCACTGTTGCTGGAATCAGAAAATATACAGGGTTCAAAAACCAGTTCATGATGTATTTACTTCTGTTACAAGGGCAAAAAGTACTGATAAACTACAAAGCTATTACCTGTTTTGATCTAATATCCTTCAAACTACAAGAAATGGGATTTTTGTGGGGTTTTTTTGCTTTCTTTTTCCTACGCTGTGACGATGAAATTCTTAGCTTTAAACATTTTTTTTTTTTTTTTTTTTTTTATATGTTGAAGGACTTGAGATTAGGCCTTAAGATAATTGTACAGTGATTGCTGTCTGGCTTTGTTACCATTTCTCTTCTTTTTCTGACATGGTCTGGGAATAAGCTGGTTCAAAAACCCAAACATTTCTTCCAGACTAGCAATCAGAGAAGGGGGAAAGATAATCCCTGTGTAATTGACCACATAGTCCCCTCCAAAAGAAAATCTTTGGGGTGATTCTTCTTAAGACTCATGCCTTACCTTTTCAGCTTACTTTCTCCAGAGACACACAAACACACACATGCATGTGTTTGTGCGCACACACAGACACACTCCCTTCTGGGATGGAAACCGTCTGCTCCTAGCCTGCCTTAGATGACTTAAAAGCCAAGAGAAAGTATTCATTGACCATTTACACAACCCAGCTACATGTTGTGCTTTCCTGATTCCTACCCCTAATTTACCTTTCAAAGAAGGTAACTACATTAACTACACACACACTTTTGCCGCTTAGACAGGAGCTTAATTATCCCGTGATACTTTTTGCTATGTTTACAGCAAACGACAGATGCTTTCTCAGTCCCTGAAAATATCTATGTAATGTAAGGATGATATATTGGCTAATATTCAAAGGGGTGCAAAATACCCAGTTGTCTTTGGAACAAGCAGTTTTTATTTTAACATATTAATTTTAGGGTTTGAGGTGGATGTTTTGTGGGATTTTTTGTTTTTGCTTGTTTGTTTTTTTAATTAAGGAAAGGTTGAGCATTTCTGAAAATACAGTGATTTTGAATCTGCCAAGTCCTTCATTTTGACTTGCATAGTTGATAATTGTGCATCATCCATAATAAATTTGTATAGATATATGATTATGTCTTTTCAGGTCTGTACAGTAAGAACATTTTCTTGTGATGTCACTTTTCTCTGTGAAAAGTAGTTTGAGATGTTTAAGTTGCTTCATATCTATTCATTGGGTAATAGCTACGGTACCAACTGACATGGTAGACAACTTTATAACCTAACGTACTTTTCTCCATGTTAATAAAATTTGAAAAATTCTTACTATTAGAAAACAAAACAAAATGGGATAGGCATTTCTGAGATCAGTTACCTCCTCCATAAAATTAATTCAGAAAACACAGTAAAAGAAATTAACCAGAAATTCACTATGTATTACCTATCAACATTTTTTATTGTTTCACTTATGGTTGATTTACCTCCACTCTGGGTGCTGACAATGATATAAGTAAAATGAAAAACAGTTTTTAATCTCCTCTTTAAAGAATGAAGGATGAAATTCTTTTAGTAATCTGCTTCTGCAGATATTAAGTGATGGTGTTTGATTGCACTTATGGGTAATACAACAATTGCAGTCTCTACTGTTTTGCGGTTGGCTTTTTTTCCCTCGCCATAGCATTTTGAAATCTCAGCACAGCAGACCTTGGAAATTTGTGTTTAGATATAATTCAGATATAGATATCTGAAATAAACTGAAAAAAAGCTTGTGTTAAGGACTTCTGATTTTGGACACCATTGACTAAATGATGCTAGATTTGGTAATAAATTTATTTTAAACTTCTTTAAATATCAAGCAGCTTATTGCTTTATTAGGATGCAGCTTTTGTCTGGAACTTTAGTTTCTTTAATAGTTTTGCAAAACCTCTGCAAAAAGAATCGATTGCAAATCAGTCTTTTCCTAAAATATAAGTGCATATTGGAAGCTTAGGTCCTTTTAAATTTCCTTTGTGGAAGACAGCCTAACAGTGAAGGAAGAAAAAGAAGGAAAAAGAAAAAGGAAGAGGGAAAGAGTGAACTGTGTTATTTCATTTTACGGCTAAACCAAATGACAACTCAAAGCCAACTAATAACCTAATACTGAGGAAAAGGGGAAAGGCTCACTTTCTTTCTCTTTTTCTCCAGTCATGTCTTCCTTCCCATATTCCAGGTTTGGTGATTATTTGTTTCTCTAACTCAGTTTGATAACATAGCAACTAATACTTTTCTTTCTTTCTTCCCATCTCAGTTTTCTTGAAATTTAATAGTGGAAAGGAATTTGTCATCTGTCCATTTGAATGCTAGAGTCAGCACAAAGGAAATTATATAAAACACGACACCTCTCCCTTTTAACAGCAACAAGCTGCTGTACCAGCTGGGTCCATCTGTACGAGCATGATGCCAGAGGCAGTGAGGTGGCATCCTGAGACCACACCTGGAGGACGTCAGGATAGTACCAAGACAAGGTCCCTGATCTTTCTCTTGTCATGCAGAAGGAAACGTTATCAATTATTTTTTGTTATCAATAGTTTTTGGCACAGTGTGTGAGCCGTGGGACACAATCATGTGAACACAGACCTGCAGAGGTCAACAGATAGTGGGAGACTGATTACAGTGCTCTACTTCAGATGCCTGTTTGGCCACAGCATAGGCACCTTCCTTTCTATACCATTTTTAAAGCTGTTCCTGTCTGAACAGCTCAGCAAAGACAGAGGATAGACAGTTTCTTTGTTCTTAAACTCAGTATTTCAGAGATTCTCCTGAGCAACAGAAGTCTGGATTGCAACTCTTTGATGCTGGTAAATACAGAAAAGTAACTTCAAGGCAAGAGACAGGAAAAGACCCGTCTTGAACTATAGTCTAGCATTTGTGAGGGTTCAAGTGCTGAGCTGAAAGAGGAAGAGAAATGGGCTTTTACACAGGTGTTCTGCTTTCCAGGTGACTGTCCCAGACAGTTTTGAAAGTGTCAATCTTTCTTGTCCATCTTCATCTTCCAAAAGCTAGAAGGCATGAACACAGTTTCCAGCTCAGTTGTACCCAGAATCTCCAACATCTTGGGGTTTTGCTGAGATTCTGCAGCCCCTCATCTACTGTAATTTAAATATATATAGGAATCTGTTTCTTTATTCCTTTTCAAACAGATAAAAATTGCTTTATCTTCACCTTAGAAACAAAATAACTAAGATTTATGTAAAAAGATAATAAAACATAACAAAGGACCTGAAACTGTCTGAGGAGTAATTTAAACTCCACTTAGTCTTCAGTGAAAACAAAATAGCATACCATAATCTTTTATTGCATGTACTTTAATACAATTAGCAGTCTGAGTGCTCTGAAGAGCCTCAAGAATGTGTTAACATGGAGGGTGAATTTAATTTTAACAGAGAAACATTGATCTTTCCAATATTTTTGGATATTTTTATCTCTGTGAGAGATTCAATGTTACTTTTATGTGCATTTATAAAAGTATTATTTTGGTTATTGATAAGAGCTAAATTTCTACACCTTGCATTTACTTCTGCTTTTTTTTAAGCTGAGGTGTGTATATAAGTTTATATATATATTTATCCAATTAAAATGCACCTGTGTCAGTTATGGAGGACTCAATTTGCACAATGTAAAAATCAATTTGTAATAACGCATTTATGGTTAAGCAGAATATATTCAAACTTTATAAACTTATTTACACTTGAATTTTGAGTCGAGATGTTTTTAATAACTTTTTATTTAACAGAAAATATTAAATGGTTCAGCTTTGTAGCACTAGAATAAGTTAGAAAACTGAAAGGGATTCATTCCTTTGTTCTGAGATTAAACTGTAAACCCCTTGTCTAAGCACATACAAGTAATATCAGAGATAAAGATAAATATGAAACTACAATGACAAGGATGAAAAATGGAACTTAAATACCTGTTACATCTTGCCTCAGTTCTTTGTATCAAAACCCTAGTTGGTGAATGGTCTTAGATCACTATTATTAAAAAAGAAAGTAAAGTCCCATTTATAAATATACTTCATTTTAAAGATTAAAAAAAAGTTAAGTATCTCTAGTAGCATCAGCAATAACATCATTCATATTGCTGTTGCTTTCAAAGAAAGCTAACTGCTTCTATTCAAGGACAGAAAATGCTTCAATGAGTTATGAACATGTGTGTGCATAAAATTTGATGGAATCTTTACAGTAGCTATTTATGTGCCTATATTGGGCTAAACTCCTTGCTGAAGGCAATGGGTACAGCCCTAATGGCTTCAGTAGGACTGTGAATAGTCTACCCATGGACTTGAGCACATATCTTTTTCAGGAACAGGAATAATCTTCAAAAGTGTAATCAGGTCAAGGGTAGGTGATGGGGAATGCAGTCATATATGTTGGTTGCCTTCTTTTTTCAGGGTGCTCCAGAAGTGTGGGGTTTTTTGGGTGGGGCTTTTTTCACCTTTAGAGAGATAAAGATCATAGTAATCAGCATATATTGGTTTAGGATTTCTTATCAAGAGTTCTTTTGCAAATGTACAGAATAATTATGTATGCCAAAGCTAGAAGCAATTAACAGCTGTCCTGGTTTCTTTTTCATTCTGACATTTTGGAATTTTGTTTTTGAAAATATTATTGCAAGGAACAATAGCAAAATTGCACACAGATCCAAATTATTTTTTTCCAAAATGATCAATCCATTTATTTTCTGAACCAAGTAGTACTACAGACAGCTTTATTGTGCAAGAATTAAGTCTGTGAAGGCCTGAAGGCAGATGCTATGCAAGTCTGGGAGTTCTACTCCTAGGCAGAATAGGACTCCTTTCTGCATGATGTTGGGAGAAGCAACCTGATGGCTTCCAGGAGTCACAGGAAAGTCCTGGAGGTTTGGGGAAATGCTGCATATGTGAGTAGGACTGTGGAAATATGACTCTTTTAGGCACTCTGCCTGAAAAAAAGTAAGTAGCAGTGAAGCTTGGCCTCTTGGTTTTGGGGCCCAGAAAACGAACAACTACCCTTTTGTGATGTAGCTCAGTCCTATTACTTCATACTGGAGTAAATAGGCCTCCCTATGCCCCCTACTCACATATTCCCTATTAATCCTATTTTATCCATAATTCTTTGTACTGGGAAAGAGAAGGATGATGTGGAACAGGCTAAGTGATGGTTCTTAATGCAGCAAGGAGAGAACTTGGAGGGTGGAGAGAGAAGACCCTCGCTGCAGGGAGGGAGCAGATATTGAAGAGAAAATCCAGCAGCCTTTTTAACAGGAACAGAAGGATGCATAGGAAAGCAGTAGGTGTTGGATCAGATTATCTGCACCTGTTCTGGCATAGGCAGAGTTTTTTTTGGTCCTGTGCTTTGACCAAACTCTGCCAAATACCTGTTGTTAGGAATGAAAAAAAACTGAGGAGTGTAAGTTTAACTTTTGTTGTTTCTTTTGATAGAAAGAGAGTGATTCAGCTTCTTGATGAGTTGAGGCTTCTATATTTGAAAAAAAAAAAAATCCTTATGCTTACTTATCCAGTATTTTATTGTTTGTAAGAAACAAAAGAATATTACATCTACAAAAGATAAACAGTGAATGATGATTTTTTTCTTTTTATATAACTTCTCTCCACATAGAAAATATTCTAGTAGATTTAATTAATAGATAAAAGTAAGTTCTCAACACTTCACAGAATGGAAAAGAGAAATTAAGATGCACAATTTGCTCAAGGCCCCAGAAAGACCTCTGCCAAATACATAATTAGCAGTGGATACCCTTGAAAATTATTCGTGAAAACAAAGCGTTCAATACTAGAGATACCTGTGGTCTCAATGTGTTCAGATCTTTGCAGACATCTACTAGTGAAAAAGAAAACCCCTCCCAACGTGGCTGTAAAGTGTGTCACAGTTAGAGAACCATTACATAAAACAGTAGTACATCAATGGTTTTGAACAAAGTAAATTTCAGTTTCCATGCATTAGTACGACTAGACCCCAAACAGATGTCCAATCACAAGCTATTCCAGGTTAATTATCGAAGAAGCTACTGAAATAGCACAGAGGTAATACAAATTTATAGGTATTCTTTTATATTTTTGAAGTTGTAGCCATGATTAATAATGACTTTCCTAATACACAGCCGATACTTGTGTAAACAGGTTTGTTGGGGGGGGGAGGGGTGGTTGTAATAAATTCTGTATTTAAGAGAAATTCATTTTCTGTGGTCTCTATGAGACATTATATCAAGTTCAGACACATCAATAAAACTGACTAGTACACAAGACAAAAAAACTGAAACAGCTGCTTGTTTTCAGCTCTTGCCAGTGACTCATAACCATACAGCTACAGATCTGCCATCAGTAAAATGACTGTATTATTTCTGAATAATCTTCACATTAGTGAATCAATTACTAGTTTAAATTCTCCTTATTTCATTATTTTAAAAACTATGCACATAAAACCAAAAAATTGTGAACCAACTGAAATGTTTGTACTTCTAATGCCACATAGATTGTGCCTTTCCAAATATTTTTTAAATATTACTATTGTAGGAATGTGTGAGTATTCCTTAATGGGGAGGTATTTGCTACAGCTCTGTTACAGCATAGATGCTGGATTTCTCCTGATGGTCCCTTTCAGTGAACATGACGAATGAACCCTTCCTGGGGTTCTCACCTAGCACAATTTCATCCTACTCCCTAAGCAGTCAGGACACCACCCTCAAGAAGGATTAAAAAAAAAAAAGTAATTAAAAGAGGCAATGATAAACAGCAAGGCAGTACCATCATATTACTATTTCTTCATATTACATTTCAGTGTGCAGCACTGTCTCCTGAGGAACTTTGAAAGAAGTGTTCATTAATTTAACAGAGAGGGGTAATGAATTTTAATAGCTTTAGAGCAGTGGCAGGCAAATCCTCTTCCTTAGATACTCTAAAGTTGTGTCAAAGTTTGAGTTTAAGATGGGGGGGGTCACTACAGGCAGTACTCCAGGCATTGTTTTGTACTGTGAGCAACAAAATCAGACCTGTATCAAGGTCAGACCATGTGAAAAAGTGATTTGAAAAAACACCCTGCTCCCTGAGAAGCTAAAGCTACAAAGAAACTGTTAGGAAAGAAATTGTCAGAAGTGCTTTCTACTGTCAATTTTGCTGCTTCTCATGGCTCAACCAGTTCTTTGTACATGTTCTGCAGAGTGACGAGAACAGTTACTGATCCTGGGAGATGCAGAGTTGCAGCCATACCAGTTTTATCATTGACATAGTATTTGAGGACAGTATTTAAGGACATAATTCTTCTTGCAGATAAATTGAACCATTTTCTAACACTGCCATAATTAGGCTTCTCAGACTTTGTTGTTGTGAAAGAAAAACAGAGCATCATGGAAAAGTCTACTTTTCTTAAAAAAGGATCACATTTCAGTATAGGAAAATGAAAAACAAAACAAAACACAACAGAAACCAGGAGAGTCAGATGAGACAAACTTTAAACTGGGAAGTGGCAGACAATGATGAATAGGCAAGGAAGGAATCATCTGAATACATAAAGAATTTAACATACAATTTGTGGTAGGAAACTAAGGCAAAAAAGTATAAATCAGTGCCAGGCTTACTGAGATGGTGATGACAGTGATGGTAAAGCACACAGGAAAGGAGCTATAATAGTAGCAAGATTCTTACAATAAAACCAAAGTTTGTTTTGTCACCTTATAAGGTGAGGAAATACATGAGGGAAATATGATGAAATACAAAAATCAGGCAATCATATGGCACTTAATATTTGTCTTAAAAGGCAAACTGGTACACAACTGATGTACTCACCACTGTCTGGTCAAATGGATCTATTAGGAGACTTGGTTGCACATGTATTTATTTTGTGATTATTGTAGTATGCATATTCATATAATCACAATTATTATAGCTGTTATAGAAATAATTTTCACTTGTTTATTGCAAAAGCTAACTGAAGGTAGAATTCTGATTATTTTTTTATATAAGAACTGCACTTGAGAAAGAAACCAGGAGTTTATTCTTATTCTTGTCACAAATAATAGTGTGACAAAACGCAGTTCTAATATCCAAGTGACTGTGGTCTTGAATTAAAAAGGAGATTTCAGTCCAGGCTTCTAAGGCCTATACCTGCTATAGCTGTCTTGGAAAATGGATGTTAGATGCAGCATAGAAGTCTTCTCTTACAAGCTACTATAAGAAAAAGTACACTGGACCTCCTCCCACACTTTGTAGAACAGTCATCATCTGAAAGGCACAGTCAGTTTTCTCTGTCGGGCTTTTACAATTTTGTGTCTTCCAGATAGATACTGCTTGATAAATTACATCCTTGACCTTTCCATGGCAAAGCATCCTCCTATGTCATCAGAATATCAAAAGCAAAGCAGATTCTGTGGTTGGTACAGAGGAACATATAGCTAGGTTTTTATGCTGGGTCTTATTGAAACATTTCATGTGTACTTTCAAAACTATTCCTGTTTCTTCATTACCTGTGTAGTAAAAGTAGCATGAACACCTGCAACCTATTTACATAAGTTATTGTGTAAATAACTGATCCTTTAAATTACTTTAGATTTATTTGATCACATTTTTTACTGGCTTTGTTCTGTGGCTGTTGGCATTACTACACAATTGTTGACTAAGCAGGATTTTTTCTTATCAAAGGGATTTTTGCTTTATCAAAGTATTTGATACTGTTCAGTATTACTCATACACTCACAGAGTCAAATTGGATCTAGGAGCACTGTACTGCCTACATGTTTTCAGGATCTTTAATTTGTAGTTACTGTCTGAAGGAAAATAAACTCCTCTCAAGCAGTTTTTTTAAAGGCTGGGTTTGTTTTTTTTGGTTTTGTTTGTTTGTTTGTTTGGGGTTTTTTGTTTGTTTTCTTATTTTTTTAAGTGAGGCCCTACGTAGTATGATGCAAAAACAGTCAATGAGCATTTTTAGTTCTCAAAAGCAATCATTCTGCTTCTGCTGGTTAATACCTTTGAGATTCTTTGACATTTAAACTTAGTACATTTTTGTCGTCTGGGCTTTTTTTTTTTTTTTTAATTCTTTGTGGGGTGTCTCAGCTTTTACTTTGGTTTGGGTTTGCAGCATTGTGGGGAAGAGGGGCGAAGGAAGGGTTCTATACAATCTATCACAAAACCCAGGTGTTTAAAATGCAGTTATTTCCCCACCTTAGTGTGAATAATTTTAGGGAAAAATATTTATTTTTCTGATGAGTCAAATAACTCTTTTGAAAAGAGAAAAAAGCAAACCAATGAATAATATATGATGATTTAGACTGACAATTTCTTACCTTCACTTGCCAGCAAATAAATTGACAGCCACGTACAGATGAGTTACCACTGAGTTTACAGTCAACTTCTCACAGCTCTCTCGGAAGGAAAATCAAGATTTGACATTTTTGTTTCACTGAATGACATATTTCAGCAGAATATCTTCTTCAGTACTGCATCTGAGAACAAATAAAAACTTCTTGTATGTACAAAACTGCAAGAATTTTCCACATGAAGATCAAAATCTAAGCAGAAAAAATGACTGAGTTTTTCTGTATACTTCAGAGTTTGTTTTATAGACATCTAAACTAATTTCTCTTAATTTTCTGCATTAAGCAAAGCTATTCTTTCATATGAAATGTTCACCTCTCTTAAAAGTTTCATTACCCTAGGAATTATTCATGGCTATTGTGTATCCAAAAAGTACAAAACCTATTAGTTGTTACATTTGCATCATATATGGTATGTATTAATGCAAATAAATAATTTAGAATATTTACAGGGAGTTTAAAATAACTACATAAAACACATCTATAACAACATGTCTGCAGAAAAGAATGAGAAAAAAACTAATGCTAAAAATATAGTAATAGAGAATACAGGTCTCTTACACAACAGTAGAATGTAAAATGCAAATCAACCACTGTCTCAACAAGTGGATTGTATGTGAGCATGAAACTACCATAATATATATATATGTTTATCTTTTTCATTAGGCAACTTATTTCTATGATCATTACTTTCATTTACTTTCCTTTTGTACTCTTATATTAGGATTTCATGGGTTCTTCTCTCACAATGTGGGGTTTTTTTCTCTTTTTAAATAAGTAGGCTTATGAATGTTATCAATAATATATTGTATAGCTTTATTCTACCATGGAGCATTCAACAAGACCAACTTTTTTTCACAAAGGTTTGTCAAACTGAAAAGTTATTGAAAAACAGTATAGAAGATCAAAACTTTATGGTCCAAATAGAAATTCCTTTGAGAAAGGCAGTATTAAAAATACATATACATGCAGCAATCATAAAAGTCATGATAATTGGTGGAAACGTAAGATGGTGGTGATTCAACAAAGATACGTAGGAAAACTGAACAGAAATCCTATTGTATCAGGAAGTACCGACTGACTGCAAATACATGATGTCACCCCAGTCAGGCAGTCATTAAAATCATAAACTGATCACCACCTCAGATCTAGCATCAATATTTCTAAACAACTTCAGTTATTTAGGAAACTGTATTTGAATAGAGATTTATATATACTTGAAAACATTTTTAAGTGGGATTCTTAAGTGGGTATCACAAATTTCTGAGATTATTTATATTATGTATAATATATATTATATACAATATGGATTATTTATATAAATAGTTCATGTTTGCATTTTCAGTGTACTTTATGTTGCTATATGACTTCATTTGGGTTTATTATTGATTATAGCTAGATAAAATTTCTCTTCACTTATATCTATTTTTACAGCTGTATTTTGTACATGTGTTTCATTACAAGGTAATAAGTAATAAATGACTTCAGTATTTCTTAAGGTTACTGACCCATCAGAGACCCCTGAAAAAGAATGTGCTAGAGTTTCATTTTCCTGTAAAACTTCAACTACTTATATTTTCTCAGAAAAATAAAAAGGCAGCTTGTCAAGCTCCCTGACACCAAGCAGAAGAGTTATTTCTGTGTGGTTTTTGCACCTTGTGCAACTGTTAGTGAATTGTTGTACTGTCCACTGGTGCCAAAAAAAGAACATAGCCAGGTCACTGTTTGTTTCATGTGCTTGTAATAACATCAGTATTAAGCATTATAAAATTTTGTTTGGATACGTTGAAATAAAAGCTGTAAATAACTGTATTACAATCCTGTGATTGGTGACCTTTGAGATAATATTGACTGACATACTAAAGCTGATTACATGGTCTGGTGAAATATAAAAAAAATACTTCTTTTCTAGGGGAGCATTTAAGCAAAACAATAAAAAGCTTTTTCTGGAGTAAAGTACTGTAAGATTAAAGTTCACCATTACACTTCAGCTGTGATTTAATGTTTGAAAATGTACTCTGACAAGTGATGCAGACAGTATATAGGTGTAGTTATTGCTAGGTAGGAGGGCAGGCAGGCTATGTGGACCCAGACTGAACAGCTTATTAACTTTCAGAAAAGGCCCATCACACAGAAACATCTTACCTGTAATATATCATAAGTGGTAATGTCCTTTTGCCTTTGTACAGCCTTAGCTTCCTTTGTTTATGCTGTTAGATTTTGGGAGCTCATTAGAAGTCATCTTAGGCAGAAGGTTAACAGTCATAGGAGAAGTAGAGTCAAATACTAACTTTAAGAAGTAATTGCCTGCAGCTGCATCCCCACTGAGATTTCACAAAACAAAGAGGTACTGTCAGCAGGTAGATATGAATGTTCTGAAGAAATCTTGGTTTAAAGACTTTTGAGCAGAAAACCAACTTTTATCTTTTTTTTTTTTTTAAGTTACAAAATTTCTTTTAGAGCTTCAAACTGTGTGAATGTGAAAGTGGTGAATATTTCGCTAGCATGGGTGAAATTAATGGGCTGCTGAAAAGAAAATAAGTGCTCAGGGTCTTCTACTGACTTAGTTTCAGTCTAATTTAGGAAAACGGTACTATGTGTGTTAGTTGCATATTTAGTTGTGCTACGTGCTCAGAAACTAAGGTAAGCACAGAGGGGAAGGAGGGATGAAAGAATTTTATAAAGTAGAATGGAGAAAACAGCTGCTTACTGGGAAGAAGAGGTGATTGATGAACTTTATGAACAGAAGATCATTAGATAGGCATGGCTACAACATTTTTTTTTAAATAATTTTGTATTTTGAAATCATGATTTCAAAATGCATAACTATTTTGAAAATACGTAATTATTTTGCAATAATGATTTCAAGATGCATAATTATTTTAAAAATAAATTTTAAAATTATTATTTCAAAATAGTTACATATTTTGTGTTCAGCATTACTTGCAGATAGAGATGAAAACTTAAACAGGGGAAGTTTAGATTGGATCTAAGGAGGAAATTCTTTCCTGTAAGGGTGGTGAGGCACTGGAATAGGTTGCCCAGGGAGGTTGTGAATGCTCTATCCCTGGCAGTGTTCAAGACCAGGTTGGGTGATATGGTTTAGTGTGAGGTGTCCCTGCCCATGGCGGGGGGGTTGGAACTTGATGATCTTAAGGTCCTTTCCAACCCTAACTATTCTATGATTCTATGTTAAATGCTGGAGGAACTTAGAGGACCAATATGGATTTTGCCTATACTGCACAAAAGGTTGGGTGCATATGTTTTTAATGGGTAGAGACTACTTAAAATCACACAACCTTGTAGCACCTTAAGTACCTTTTTGAGAGAATTATACCAAGCCACCTGAATATTTAGGTAGGAAGGTAATGTTATGACTGGTCTGTATAAACTTCTACTCAGCTGAGAAATTAATGTATTGCAGAAAGTTCTGTGGTATTAAAAAAGGAGCAACCTCATGGTGCTGTCTGTTGTTCAGTCATGAAATGAAGGGTTTGTCTGCTCTCTTCAGTAGCCTATTTCCATGAAACTCACAGGAATATTTTTCTCTGTCAAATCTCTATAACTTAGATTATTGGTAACTTCAGAAATTAAAAAGGAATTAAATACAGAGGCATTTATATGTATATACATAAAATCTGTGACATGCAGTATACCTCCTTAGAGAAATAGCCTAAGATGTCTTTCAACTAAAGACTAAGGATGAAGGTATACTTTTTTTTTTAACCTACAGAAGTTAGGTTTTACTCAGACTAAATTGAAATCTGAATTTCTTGTACTTCCTAGGTTTTCTTTTGTTTAAACTGGAAAAGAAAATTTAAAATCCTAGTACTTTGCATTGTGAGATTCATAACAACTTGTTTCAGAACTGGTTAAATGAAACTTTTAACCAAGATAACATTATTGTGAAATCATAAAGACATTACACTGCATTTTTTTTTATCTGCCATAGCTCAAATCACTCATATATGACATTTCACTCCGGTGACATATTGGTATATTTGGTATATTAGTCAATGCTGTACTTTTATCTGCTGATAACCTTCATCTCCTGCCTCCCCCCCTTCCAATTATGCTCTCCAGCTGGACTACTGCATCTGTAATTCACCATGTAATGCATAGTTAGACAGGAACAGAGATTACATGGCATGTTTTGGTATCAGTCAGTGGGTTTATGATATATTCCATTGCAACTGCTGTAATAACAAAGTTTATTTAGATAAAAAAATAATGTTAAACATTACAGTTCTCTCAGCTGTGTATGGTAGCTTCATGTATTGGTATTGCTTTTTGTTCAGAAGGGAACAATAGCAAAGAATAATTTTAATATAGCCAGTGTAATTTTCTCAAGAAAAAAAAAAAACAGATTTCGTTTAAAGAACAGTACTCCTACTGGCAAAAAAGAAAACAAGCAAACAAGTGTCATGAAATAAATACCCACATTCAATCCTTTCTCTAAGTATGCATTGTAGTATATTTAAACATAAAGTCCATTTAGTTTTATTCCAATGAACAGAAAAATCTTCTATTTTATCAAACTATTAATTCCTATAGTCTGCTATCTTCCTGCAGTGTTTGGGCAGAAACAGATGATTGAGAAGACTATTGAAAATATTCACAGGATATTTTAGGGGAACTTATTCCGTAATTCCTTTCACATTGATAACTTGAGTTCAATGTATCCTTTATTTTGGTCTAATCCCACACCTCTTGGTTTCAAGAATTTTCTTGTTTCAAGACCTCATGTACACTGAATACCACAACCTAATCTCCAAACAGATGTATCTTCTAGCATCACATTTACAACTCTTAATTTTCTTTCCTAGTATTGTTCATTAATATATTAAAAGAAGATATTATAGAACTTCTTTTTTTTTTTAAAGAGCAATTAACTGTAGGAAATTATTTTGTCTCAGTATGGAAATCAGAATCTATCTTTTAATGTGTCATTTCACAAATAACTAAGATATGTAATTGTATGCATTAAAAGGAGAATGTAGCTCTGAAAGGTGAGACAGGTTATTTTTCAAAATCATAAGGAATGTTTAGTTACAAGCAATATACATTCTTTTTTGATAATTCAAGTATGATGTTGCTTAACTTAAAAAAAAATAATCTACTTTCCACAAGAGAATTTGGTCAAGAAAAACATTTTTCTGAGAGTAGAATGATCCCCCCCTCACCTCCCCCTCCCACCCCCTAGTTCCTGTCAACACAAAGTGTTCTTGATTTCCTGTTAAATCATTGCTCTGTTCTACTACCAGTTGGGCTAATATTGATAGATTTTCCAGATCCAAATGATGTCTGGATGAGAACTGAGGGTATGTGATAGAGAGTAGTCAAAAGGCAGTCTGCCTTGGAGTTAGATCTCTGTTCACTTATTTTAAAATCTTATCATGACTAGTTTTCCTAATGAACCAAATAAAAGAAAGTTTTGTACTGTTGCAGTCATCCATGGAAGTCTCTTTTGGAATAGCATAGTATGATGCTTAGAGTTTTAGGCCTGTTTACACATGGAGAATCTTGAGAAAATGAGTTCTGTTCCATTCCAAAAAACACTTTCGAAAATTCTGTAGGTAATGTGTCAAAATAATGGATTAAAAACTTAGGGTTTCATAGCATATTTTTATTCCATCCCATGCTTCACACCCCACCAGGGCCAGATTGTGAGTGGATTTGCTTGGATATAATGGGTAGAAAGGCACTATTAAGCAGGTGCTATTAAGCTTTTTATTATCTTATATTGTCTGTCTTTTTTGTGGATGTTATCCCCTTGCTCATTTGGTTTGTAATCTTAGTAATAGCTTGTTACTACTTACACTACTGCTTCAATAATTGTTTAATGCTCTTTCTTATTGTTGTGAATTAGCTAGGATTAATTCACATGATAATTTAAATGCAACAGGTCTGTGCCTAGCAGTTTTCACGAAGGGTCCCTAATGGTGTGTTTTTTTATTTTTCACTTTTCTGTGAGTCTATTCAGTCAGAACAAAACTTACTGCCACTAATGAATATGTACCAGAATTTGCAATCTGATTGGATGATGTGTCATTTTCCTAATGATAGCAGACTGTAAACAGTATAACAGTAGGTCAGTTTATCAGGCAAAAGGATGCAATAAACTGCAGTTACCACTCCATAACCATTTTGAGTCACAGGTGCTGTCTTTGGCAAAGGGCTGAGACATGCTTCATTGGATAGCTCATAGTCCAAGGCTGCAGTACATCTAAGAAAGGCTCTTGTTGTTTTTACTTGCCTTGTTCTTGTGAGATTATTTTAATGTTGGAATGCACAGGTGAAGTGACTCAACTGCCTGCACCCTTTCCCATGTGATCTCTGCAGTTGGTGTGAGGGAAAGACTGTAGCACTAGAAGCATGGGAAGAAAACAGGATATCTCCGGTGAGCTAGGACAGGTCAGTTTTGTGTATGACTTCAGCAGCTGAATTAGGAAAGTGTCTATTGTCTCAGTGATTTGCTCTCAATCACTCATTGCTGCTTTCTTCCCCAGCAGGGAGAGATCACGCACTGAGCCTGCCTTTGAGTCTGTACCGTCTTTTCCCTTTGGTGGAGTACACTAACTTTTATAGACAGCTTTCTTTTCAAGACTTTCAGGCAATCTAGACAGATTTAATATTTCCCCTGGAAGTTTACTGTATTATATTCTTATCTAGAAGACTGTGTGGATATTTTTTCTTAATAAAATCGATCCTTAAATTTTACTTCCTAGATATGTAAACATTTCTTTACAGGACACTATAAGTTGTATTTGCCTGGTTAGTTCACAATTCATTGTCCCAAAACTCTGTTTTCCCCATTGGACCATGTATTTAATTTGAGTCTGCATGTTAATAAATGTACATGACACAGCTAAAAGGAATATATGGAAATAGCTTATTATTGGTTCTAGGTTTGTAAAATATATGTAAATCTTCATCATTTGTGTTGACTGATTATTACCTAGATCTAGCCTATGTATAGGCTAAGACGTAGGTCAATAACATATAAAATGTTCTTGTGTTCTAGTATTAGCATAATGTAGAGTTTCTCAGTCTGTGAAGGATGCATAAGGAATAGGTTGATTTCAAAATTAACCTATTTTAAATTTTTTCCTTTAGAAAAAGGATATGAAATTGAGATCTTGTGAAAATATGTATCTTCATGAGAAACTGTTCCAAAGATATTTTTTTATTATTTTTATGGACATTCATTTTGTTGTTTTTTAATTTTCAAGTTTTGAGTTTTCAAACTTCTCTCTTAATTTCAGTTATTTGAGTAAAAACTAAATATTTTAAGTTGGGACCTCTCTTTTTCTCAGTTGGTTTTTTTTGGTTTTTTTTTGCCTTCTACCATTTAAAAACTTGTTCATACTGCATTACGTGGCAGCTAGACAAAATTGAAGGAAAAAACGTAATAAAATTTTGATAAAATATTTTAAATCAATTGAAGCAGGAAATATTACAAATGGAAGAAATATTTCTAATCATGTAGTTATAGAGTTGAAGTTCTGTAAGTTAAGCTTTCACTGCTTTTGTCAATAGAATTTTTTAATTATTTTTTCCTTCCATAGGCATCTGATTCTAAATTTTGGCACAGATTTACCAAAAATTTGAAGTTATGATAATGATTTTCCATTAAAAGATTAGTTTTTTCTGTTAAAATTGGTGCATCATTATTTGACAATATTTTTTTATGTGTTACCTACATTATTCACTACTGTCTTTGGAAAACTGACTTTTTGACTCATCTTTGTTAGTTTTACTGAAGAAATATAGGGAGAAACTGGTTTAAAAATATTTTATAACAATGAGTATACCTACTATTATCTGTTACTGCTCAAAGTTAGTTGGGAGGGAGGTTGGCGTGTTTTTTAATGTGGTTTTATTATGAAGTCCCTTCTCACATAATGCTATGTAAATACAAGTGACAAACAATACCCAGTAGAACTGTTGTGTGCTAATTTTCCATAGGCAAGCTGTGCCAATGATTTATGCCTATGTAGTATTTACAGATAAAGTACTCTAGCAGAATTTTTATGTCAATATGTAACTTTATCTTTTTTTCCTCCTCCTTTTTTGAACCACTGTTGCAGGTTGTTGATCACCTTTGCTGGCACATCTATTCTGTTTGCTTATTATAATTTCATCCCTTATCATTTACTTCTTTACAAATTTGTCTGAAATCTGAATGCTACTTTTCAACAACAGCACTGGGATACATCAAAGCTAGATCCACTCATAATACATGTAAGGATTTTTAGATTGGATTCCTACAAATCCTGTGAAATTCTACTATGTTTAGTATGTCACAAGTCTAATTTTCTTGATTGTGCAAATGTATACATTTGTATTTCTTCCTCAGCTTGTTTATTATTGCTGAGGTTTAACTCACCATGTTTATGATTTAGCGAGGTTGTACTTCCACCATGTTTCTGTCAACATTCCTATATAATTTTTCTGTGTTAGTCACAGCTTCCAGTTTCTCCTTGTTTGTCCTTTATGCTGCTTCTGTTAGCATGCAGGTATTTTATTATATTTGATCTATGCTTGAAAGCTCTCTGGGATTGATGTACCAACATCCTTGTGAACTATTTGAAGGTTCTTCTTACTTGTCTACTGTTAAAGAGCCTTTCTCCTTTCTCCTCCGTATCATATTGAAGATTAATATTTACTTAACAAGTGTAATTGATCTAGCCATTAAATTAGGGGCCTGAAACAACCAATTGATCTGAACTTACTCGGATCAATTGTCAGCTCTTGTCACTGCTTAGAGACAGCAAAACACAAATGTATACCAAAAAAGAAAAGAAAAAAAAAAGAGAAGGGAGTAAGAGAGATTGAGAGGGTTTTATGAAGCAGGTTGCTGTCCTAGCATTGTACAGGATGTCTTATTCTCTAAGAGTTATAGCTTGTGTGCATTGCTGCAATCAAGCCTGAAATTGCATGAAAGAAGGTAGAGGGATCTTAAGTTATCTCACTTTTCTTTGCACTAAAATAACCATCCCAAAATAAAGACAGAGGGAGTGTCTGAATGCTGGTGTCCTAGGGTATGTGAGGTTACAAATACCACTTACAGAAGACCAGCTGACAGGGCCAGGCTTCCCACGACCCCTTTCCAGCCAGGCTGGTCCATGTGAAAATTAATAATGTATAGCGATGTGAACAAAATATTGGTTATCTTTATCATCGGAAACCTATGGGCAAAAGTTTCTAAAGTAGAAGCCTGCTTCCATCAGCTAATTGTGCTGAGACTTTGCAATTACAGGTACAAAACTTTCATTGTAGAAATGACAGCTGTCATTCACTAAGACTTTAATCTTGCAGTTGTAGCAGATGATGTCTGGCATCTGCTTATCCCAAGCTAATAGAAGAGTAGATCAGGAACTTCACATTGTTCTGTTTTGTCTCAAGGGAAAAAGGGAAAATAATTAAAATTATTGTTGTAGAGAATGCAAATCAGGCTGGCTCATAAAATGAGCACAAGGGCGTTTGTTAAAATTATCAGGCACACAGTTTAAAATTAATAAAAGGGAGTGGTTTTTAATAGAATGAAAATTAGACTGAAATGTACTGTTAAGTGATATTTATTGATGCAAATAGCTGAGCAAGAATATGAATTTTTATAGACTGCATAGGAATGAGAACTGCATAGGCAATAAAAAAAGAATATGCAGAAAAATATTAGGTGTTATTGCTGCCATAGCGCATGAGAGACTGCAATGATCATCAGCGGTGGTCAAGAAGAAAGAGAAATGAACTTCTCTGTATCTCCTATTTACCTTTGTCACTGAACATCAGGCAGAATTAATGTGCCATTAATCATCTCTTTTCTTTGCCTTGATGCATACTTTTAGCTAATGTTTTGATTTATAATACCTTTGAAATTCTCATGTTGCAACTCAGCAAAATTTAAAACTCTCATTTGAAAATATGAAATATAAAAATGTTACTCTGAAATCTCTAAACATTCATATTAAAATATTTCCCTAGACAGTAGAGTAAGTGTGATCATTTGGACAGGAATAGCTCATAAACTGGAGATGAGTAGGAATATGTAAGTATTGTGATGTTCATATCAGATTGCCAGATGTTTAAAAAGAAAAAATGAAACCAAAAAAGCTATCAAGCTATCCATAGAAGTCTTTCAAAACAATTTTACTGTTTGAAGTCCATTCTATATATCATTTTGATGTAATCTAAAAAACAAAAAAAAAGTTTAAATGAAGTATTTTTATTTCTCAAAGCAAACTTTGTCAGAGTGAAACATTAAAATGCCTTGATTTTGTCAACAGTATTCTTTTTTTGCATGCTAATTATCTTCTTATGCCATGATTTTTTTTCATTTCAAACTCTGAGGCTCTTAAACTACCAAGGGATAGAGTAAAAGAGCAGTAACTGAAGATGGATATAGTGATATTTCAGTTGGGAATATATCTCTTCTTTGGTTTACAGGACTTAGTGTCTTTCATTAGGCTTCTTTAACTCAGATTTTTAAAAGTAGGAGAGATAGAAAGTGTCATATGAGTGACTACCTTGAGGTAAGAACTAGGAGGATGACGAAGTGACAAAACAGTAAAACTAAGTTGTTTCTTAGTGTTACCAAAAAACCCCCACAATATCCTAGTGTTATGGAACATTTTATTAAGTCACTCATATCCATTTTATCTTCATTTTTAGAGGGATTTACTCATGAGTTCTTGTCTGAAAACTGGATGATATAGTGAAAATTATTATAAGAAACTGCAGTTTGTCCAAGCTTTACCAGGGTCAATTTGTGTTGCTGAATAACATTTCCTCCTACTGCGTGTATCTTCAAAATGGAGCATAACTATATATATAGTGTGTGTATATGTGTATATATATGTATAAAAACACAAATGAGACAAGCAGAAAGTGTAGACTTTCCTCTCTAATGTTGGGGGAGTTCACATCCCTGAACCCTTCCCCAGTAAAATACATTAAACGTACCATTGGTACAGCCTAATCAAGAGAAGGTTTTGTCCCTGTTGATTCATGGATCTGGTTATGGATAGGAGATAAACCCAGCTGGGAACTCTGTTGTGATAAATGCTGTCCCTGTATAAGGGGCAGATGGCACAACACTCACTGGCTTGATAGATTTATTAATTCTGCTTCTGGAAGAGGTGGCTTGCCACATTCCTTTCTCATACTTGAGGATAAAAAGAAATCTATATGACTGGGGGTTGAGGCACTGTGTCAACTGAATCTGAAAGTTAGAATCAGCTACTTGTTTGGATGGAAGCAAGAATCATTACCATGATACCACAGACCTTACTTTAAAGAAAAAATAAACAAATAAAAAAAAAGGATGGAAAATATTCTGCATTCTATGAGAGTAATAGATGGTCTTTTTAATAAAGAAGTTAAATATTCTGCACCCTCTCCTAGAACATGACGTGATAATTAGGTCTTTATTAATCTTTCCATTTGTTTGGCTGCTCAACTGGTCAAAATGTTTTGGATTAAACCAATTAAAAATTGTAATGGTTTCAGTGGATGAACAAAGCAATTCCCTGTTTTTTTTTTTGTGTTATAAACTTGTGTCTTTGTGAGTGCCTTTGTTAGGAAGTGGAAAGTGTAGGCTGATTTCCCCAGGCAAGGACCCAAGGAAGACCATATGTTATATTTAGCTGGTTGATATAAGATTTTGTAACCTTTTCCCTCTATATTAGCTTCCCTTTTATTTTCTTTATCAACTAAAGTATTTGACCTTTTTTCTGAAATTCCTAATGGATTTGGAATGATCCAAACTTCATTTTCTATCAAACTTACTATTTGTAACACAACAGAATAAATATATCTAGTTTTAATGCCAAGGACAAGGAAAACAGCAGTGATGCCAAAGCTAACAAAAACACTAAATGGGACTATAGTCAAGACTTACACTGGCTGTACAAATCAAAAAGCTTGCTCAGCTCTCCTGGTGTGTTATCGGACACTGACTTCTGAAAGCTGCCATAGCTTCTCTTCTTCCTGATGTAAGGAAGTATGTTAATCTCACTTATTTTTTATGTGATTTACTTCCCAAAAGTGTGCTCCTTCTTGATAGGGATGGTCTTCACTGGAGGAAAAATATCTTGCAATATTTTATTAATATCTCCTGTTGCTTTGTGAATTTTGTCTCTTCTCCCACTGTTCTTCCCCTTTTTACTTAGACTCATGACACAATAACTCCTTAGCATCCATAAGTAACCACCGACAAGGTTAATGGAGTTTTAAGTAGTTGCAGTTTTTGCAGCTGGTGAGATTAAGGAAAATTATAAAGAACTGAGAAACTTCTCTGATTATTGTCCCCAAGGAGCTGAGAAGAATTTACAGCAAATTGTCTAGTGCAGATGGTCTTCATCACTAGTGGTAATGTAGGAGTCTCTTTTGGCTGAGGCGGAAACAAAGGTGGACTTCCCAAAACAGCAGGAGGTATGTGTATACACTGCACAAGACACAGATGTGCCACTGGGAAATCAATGAAAACTAATTAGTTGGATTTCCCTGGCTGATGTTTGAATGGCTGACTTCATTTTTTTTTTTTTTTTTTTAATTTATGGTGTTTTTCTTTCACTGTCAATACTGCTGTGAAGGCAGTAGAATTACCCAGCCTTTTAAGAGCTGGCTTGACTAACAAACTGTAGGAAAGCCAGTCACAGGTACTGCAACATTTATATTATTTTTTACATTAAATGGTAACATGGTATTTCAAGGCCTATACACGTTTTTTAGCTATTATATTTGCAAGGGTATGAATACAAATGCTGAGCTGTATCTTCAGGTGATGTTAGTGATTTCAAGGGGAATGGGGATACTCAGCTGAGTACCTATGTCATGTCTTTGATGAAATATCTACTGTTAAGGATTTAAGAAAATATTTGTGGCACTTTATTATTCTTTGCTTAAAATGAAGGCATTGTTGTCTCTTAAACTCTCATAGCAATAAATTTTCAAGACTGTTGAGGTGGTTGTCTAGAAATAACTTTGTCTGAGGTACATTTTACTGAACATATTGCTGCCATTTATCAAGTATTCTTGTTTAATAATTGCTGCATTTGAATTCTTTCTGCCTTCATGCAAATAATAGATCATCTTGCAAGTCCTGACTGGAAATCCGTAACATGGAAGGTAAAGAAGAGATGTCACTTTTACTCTCTGTGCTGATATGATGTAATTTATTCATATCCATTCAGTTGGGATTATAAAGGGAGAAAGGTTTATGAGTGGGAAAAGTCCAAGCTTCATTATTGGCATTTCCACTGCCAAAAAGCCACTGTAGAAGGTATCATAAGTTTAAAAGAAGCATAAAATGAGTACCTGATAATTTATTTCATATTTTACTTTTTTTTCCATCCTGTAAATTTTATTGGTTTATATGTGAATAACTTATGTATTATACAACTGCTTAGTATAAGATGGTGAGCCCTTCCTAGATTTTAATATAATGTAATGTATATCTTTATGCCATGTCTAACCCATCATCTGTTTCTGCCAATTCTCTACCTGCCAGAAATCAGAGAAAAATCTACCTCACTAATTTCATCAAGCCAAATTCATGCCATATGCAAGTCTCTGGCATGAACAGAATGGTATCATTCCAATGATCAGATGATAAAATTAAGAACCATGTTCCCTCTCCTGCCTACACTGTAGCTTAAAATCTCACAACTTGGAGGCATTAGTCTTGTTTGAATCTTTTAAGCGAGCCTGAGTTTTGGACAGCCGTATCACAAGCTGCCAGCAGAAGTACTGAAAATGTCAGCTGATATCTTATATTGGTACTTCTTTATGTTTTCTCAGAATGGCTTATTTTCTTTTAAACACAGTAGAGCATGCTTTGTTTACCAATATGTCTGTTCAGTTTAATTACCAAATTCCTGTTCAGAATAATTTTTTATATTAATTATGCTGTTAATTAAATATTAATGCCTTCTTTCTGAAAATGTGTTTGACATGCCCAGCCTGGCTCAGAGGAGGAGATACTGTCTTCTATCAGTTACTTCCCAATGGGAGGCTGCAGCATACCATCATAGTATGTGGTACATGAAACTGGCCTAGAAAGCAAATCAGTAGGAAATAATGAAAGCACTGTACATGGTCGTATGCTTAGAAGGAAGTAGGGGTACTAGAAGAATTTCTTGAAACTAAAACTCCACTTTATGACCTTTACGGTGGAGTCTTCCAATGATTGTTATATTTTGTTCCTAATGTATATCTGTATCTTCAAGGATCTCTGTTTGATCTTCTAGCAGGTTTTAGTTCCACCAACTGCCAGCCTCACTACGTACCAGCCACTGATCTTAATTCCTATGTACAATCAGATCTATGGGGAACATTTCATGTACAAGTAGATTCCCCCGTTCAATGTAGTCTAGTTAACCAGCACAACCTAATCATAGATAACTTGGCCTTGTTAAAATAAGTTCCATTTGCCAAATTAAGTTAACATTTTTTAAAAGTTAAAAACACACACAATATCCAAATCATTTATATTTTATTTTCATGGTGAAAGTAAGTTTTACCTTCTGAGGTATTTAATATTGAATTTGGGCTCTTAACACAAGCCCTGAGTACTTAATATATCAATTGGCCTGTCTGGCATGGCATTTTATTTCTTGACAGTTTCTTTCAGCATTTGTTGTTAAATGATTTGATTTTTCTTCCCTTCCAGGACTGTTTTTTTAACATTTCTGTTATTTCCCACATGCATAGCTTTAAATGCTGAACTTCCAAGTATAAATGGCAGAAACAAAACTTGCATACGGTATATGTTCTGCTTATTTCAATAAATTAATGTGATCACATAAATTTTAGTATTTCAGATGTTTCCTATCTAATATGTTTAGTCATGATGATTTTTAGTGATGTATTTTAAGCAGACAAGTGGATCTCTCTAATTTCATCCTGATTCATTTGTCTACTGGAACAGGATTGTGCTAAGTAAAATATTCATCATGGTTGCCAAGGTCTGTTCTATAGCAACCGTATTTATCTCAAATGCCATTAAAAGTGTCAAAGCATTTGTTCTGAAATTATACCTTTACAATATAATGAAAAATGTTTCTTTCTTGTTTTTATCATTAATTTCAGGTTTTATGAACAATGGGTTTGTTCTTCCATTTTCTAGACAGTGCAAAAATCTTTCTCTTCTTTTTGTAAAATAAAGACTTAAGAGATTAATAAATACTTTGTAGGAAAGATGCATTGTGTCAATCTAGAAAACCTAATGACAGAAGATATATAGCTATAGATACTTTATTTAATCATCCTTTATTAATTAGTTTGAACTCTCTTTTTTTCTCCATAATTTGTTACATGAATATCCTCTTTTCCAAGGGAATCAAATAACTCCTGAATGCTGTAATCTACGGATGCTTGATCAATACATTCTCACTTTGATGCACAGAGTTAATATAGTCTTATCACAGTGCTTAATTAACATTTCTGAGGAAATACTAGCTTTAGATTATATCTTTTGAGAACTAGAAGGTGCTTGTTTGTCTGAATGAGACTTTTAAAATAAGAGGAAACTGTATTTGGAATTTGTAGAGTGAGATCTCACAGTGCAGAGAGATCTCATTGTACTTCAGCTGAACTGTATTCTACTGAAAATATGTCATTAAAGTGAAAGAGACTGGCAACTAGTACAGAATGTTTCCTTAATGGTATGTTAAACGTACAGGAGTTTTGTAGTTGACTTCATGTGTATGTTGGAGGGAGGGCTATGCAGTAGAAAGCTTTACTAAATGACTCTAACTTACAAAATTTATAAGAATACTACAGACCTAATTAAATTTGTCCAGTTTCTATCCAGCTTCATCATGAGATGGTGAGTGGGGAGGAAAACAAACAACAAGAATTTGCATAACTTCATAAAAGGAAGGAAATTTGAGATAGTTTGAGTATCAGTTCCTCTCTTGTGTATTACTAGAGGCATCTAGAATACCTGCTTTCCCTACAACCTACAGATGAAGAGTGAAGAGGTTGTGTTACTGAAGTTCTTATAGAACTCCCAGACACTTTCTTGTAGTGAGAACTGGAGTAGTGATTGGACTGGTCACCACTGGAATGGGATATTTTTAGGCAACAAGCAAACAACCTTTCCATTACAAGTGATTTGATACTTAAGCTATCCCAAATTTCCTGTGCAGATTTCCTTCTTTGTGTGAAGTTTTGCTCCCATATCAACCAGAAAATAGAAATGCACTAATTCACAGAGGCAGGAATTACCTACCTCTGATTAGGAATTACCTAATCAAATCAGTGTTATGTAGAGCAAGCCCAATTAAAAAACATCATTATGTACAACAAAGAATGTAATTACCCAACACACAGACCATGACCAAACATACATTTGCAGTGGAGCACCACATGTATCAACTGCTTTTTGCTAACATCAGAGTACAACGCCAGCCCTCACAACACTGAACATTTTGTCCAGATTTTGTTCGATCTCAGTTTTAGTGTAGGGAAGATCTGAAATGATTAATTTTTTCATGGAAACAAAGGTGGGATGTTTTTTCAATGATGTGCTTGAAAGAACAAAAGGAATTAGCAATGCAACAGAGAATAGAGGATTAATTTCCTTTTAATTTGTAAATACAGTTTACGATACATCTGGTAGCACTGATTGCAGACTCTTACAAAATAATTACAGCCTTTGGCCAAATATCTGTTACTTTGAGATAAATCTATGGGGTTGTTTTTTTGTTTTGTTTTGGGGCTTTTTTCTGAAAAAAATGAATAATCTAAAAAAGACCTGATTACCCATACTTACAAGACCAACTTTGAAGAGTCCTTCCACCTTCTTTCCTATTACCTGTCCAAATCAGACAAGTGAAAGATGCTCATCAGTATTAAAAATGTAACTTAGGCAGGAAAAATCTACTGACCTGAAGAAATATTTTCATTTTGTGCATTAATCCTAACATAGCCAAACATTTTCCAAAACAAGCACCTTCACGACTCAAGAAAACTGCATATTTGTATCATATACTTTGCTGACTTATTTTGCTGGAGTTATGAATCTTTTGAATAAATTTTTAGTGGCTTAACCGAAGAAAAATTTCTTCCATACAATATGTAAAATCAATAAACCAATTTATTTCAGTCCAAGAAAGCAACCAGACTTCTCCATTCTGTGGAGATAGGCATTACAATCAAACATGGCATTAAGATAATGATGTGTAAGATAAGCATTCTCATGGTGGGATTTGAAAATACTGCCAAGTTCTTAATGTTCAGAAAATGCCTAAAAGCTTACATATGCTCTCTTGGGAAACAGTTCTATCAGTGAATTCTACCCACAGAATAGTGAATATTTTTCATTGTTCTTTAATGGCATATATTCCCTGAGGTAGTTTACATAAAGTATCGTATTTCTAACTTGAAGCCAAATTAAGTTCAAGCATACAGTAACTGCTCTTTGCTGATGTTTTCAGTAATTCATCATGGATGGCATATTAACTTACTCTGCTTATATCTTTGGGCACCTAAATGAAGAACAGTTTGCTGAGAGTCAATACAGTTTTCAAGCCTAAGGTTGTTTTTATTTTAAATATTGCAGGTTCCTGACCTGAAAATTTGCATTTTATATTAAAAGATTAAGAAAAAAAAAAAGATGGGGAGTAGGATGCCACATACCAGCTGAATGAACAGATGGGTAGGAGGCAGTTTTAGAGTCATCATCTGGTTTTGTAGGAAGTGGAAAGGAAAGTTTGCGGTTTCTCCAAAAAACACTTGACACTAGTTCTGAAGTTTACTGGGACGAAAACCACCAGGTTTCAGATGGATCATGGCTACTTTGGCCCTTCATTGCTTTTGTTGATTTCTATGTGATAGAAGAAAACAGTGCCAACTTTTATTTATGTATTGCTGTGGTTGAGAAGAGCAGCTCTTGATGTTGTAGATGACTACACCTAACCTTCTTAGGCTAACACATGATAGTAACACTTTTTACTTGTGCATTCTAGACTATAAAGTTATATTAAGAAGTGCAAGAGGTTGGTATTTGTATTTGTTCAGTACAAATGACAACACAAAGCAACAAGCTTGATACTGACACACAAGAGTGCTTATGTGAGCCGGTGGCATTGAAATAATTTGGTATCGTATTAACTGAAAAATATTCAGATAAAGACCTTCTCCCTACCCATTTCCCGCCCCCCCTTCTTTTTTTCTTATCTGCCAGTAACCTACAGGAAAATTTGGCACTGTAGTCATAATCAGCAAATAAATTTTATTTTACAATTTGAGATCTTCCACTTAGCTCATACCACCAGGAAGAGTTCAGGGCATGTAAAATATTTCTCTAAATTATTACTTCAAATTGTGTTATTTCCTAGATTTCTAATTCTATATTTTTCCTGAAAAAAAATTGTGAAATCAGTAAGATTAATGGTTTTTTTTTTAGCAGCCTTTCCCTTAGTGGATATGTATTATATTATGTATAACTCATAGTAATGTTTCTTGCAAATATTTTGACATGTGTTTGGCTACCCATCTCTACTGCTACATTGCAGGACAAAGTAGAATCATATTTGTTTGGGTTGGAAGGGACTTTAAAGATCATTTGGTTCCAAACCTCCTGCCACAGGCAGGGATACCCTCCACTATAAACTACGTTGCTCAAAGCCCCATCCAACCTGGCATTAAACACTTCCAGGGACAGGGCATCCACAACTTCCCTGGACAACCTGTTCCAGTGTCTCGCCACCCTCCGTGTATGCCAGCTGGTTACTGACATAAAGAATGACACCCCTTCCTCTTCTCCCCAGCCTGTCTTACCTGAAGAGCCTGTATCATTTCATTCTGACAATCTAGTCATCAATCGGGTCTCTGATGTAAATAAGGTTGCTCACCTTCAGGCATGTGCATGTTACTGTCTCCTCCTGCTTGTTCCCAATGTTACATGCATAGAGGCATTTAAGTTGGGCCTCCAGTGAAGCTGGCTTATTGGCTGGAGTGTCTGAAAGTCTTTTCTGCTGTTGGAAGTCTTTTGTGCTGCAGTTTTCAGCTAGCTTCCACTAAAGCACAGTAATGGTGCATGTTGACCATAAGAGTTAATGTGATACTTTGGCAGATGCCACACTGGCTTTGCTTCACTCTTTGTTCTCTGTCTTTGTACTTTGTTTTCTAGGCCAACTCAAAGCCTAAATTGTATTTGCCAAATGTTAGGTGATTTCAGTTATGTTGTTTGTAGATTTGATTAATTCAGCTTCTGGCACATTAAAGCTTTGAAACTAAAGCTTCATCCAATGTTGGAGCCCTTTTCTGGTTGCTTGGGTTAATCTCATTATAGATTTTGTTCTCTTGATTAAAATAATTTTAATATGGGTGCCGGTAGCAATTATTATACTTGTTTTGTATTTGACCCAACCTTGTTCCCGAAACGGCTTATAGAGCAACACAGTGCTCTTCATTCAGATAGATTAGGCTGCCATAATACTAGTCAACAACCAGATGACATCAGCTTGCTTCTCCCACATCCAAGCATTGCCTGACAAACAGACTTTTCAGCCTTCAGGGTAGGAGAATCTGAATGCTCCTTCAGCATCTAGCCTGCTGAGAAAAAACATTCCATGGACCATTTTTCTTAGCAGGAAAGAGCCTGCTAAGAAAAAACATTCCATGAACCATTCTCTGAGGTGGCTGATCAGATCTTTTTTTCATTAGGGAATACCAGAAGCAGATACCTTTGCTATTCTCATGCACAGAAACATAGGAATCTTTGTTTTCAGCTCTGACAAGTGTAACCGAATCCGAGTCAAGGAAAAAGGAAACAACACACATGGAAAAAAACCTTTTGATCAAAGCTGGGAAAAATTAGAATTCTATAAACAGTTATCTAACTTGCTACACGAAGATGTGCATAACTTTGTGAGACAAAAAACATAGTTAATGATCATTTAAAACCTGGGCAATTTATTTGTCTCATGCCTGATGAATGAACTATGCTGATGGCAAAGTGTGGAGTTTTGCTTGGTTTTGTTTACGATTTACTTCCCCCAAAACTGATTAGACAGAAAGTTCAATTTTCCCAAGACTAAAAACTGAAAAGTATATTTGGAAATGTGTGATAGGTTCCCTTGAATATCTCCTAATAAAGAAAATCCCCTGACCAGATCGAACATACTGATATAGAGCCATAGCTTTATGCTCTGAGAGTTTTGTCATGAAGATGTAGTCAAATGTTCATCTAATTTTGGTCCTTTTCTTCGAGATTTTTCCTTGCTCCATAGTTTGGAAAATATACTACTCAGTAAAATAATATTTATGATAATATATGCGTAAAGTGTGCATATGCATGCCACATTTAGGTATGTATGGGAAAGGCTGTTTATGTTTATAAACAATAATTTTAATTTCCTTAGAGAAAGGAAGGCCATTTTTACAGACAAATACATATCTTTCTGTGGTTAAAGTGGAGAATACAAGAAATATTTCTTTTTCTTTTCATTTAACTTTTTCTACCCATGTTACCTTTTAAGAAAATATATGCATTAATATATCAGTATATAAAGATACCTTAAAATATCTAACACAACTTCTTACAAAATATTATTAGTTTGGATAAATGTATATTTTTACATTCTTACATTAATATTTACACAGAGTCTTAGGAAACATTTTAAGAATCTGCTATGGAAATACACCTAATATTTTTCCTTTTTTTCCTTCTTCATTTTTGGTTGTTGTTAGATTTTCTTCTTTGCTCAATATCACAGTCCCAAAATGACTTCATATGATACAGAATTTGTTTTACATACAATTTGAAACCATATGCACTATTTATTGATGTTTAGTATTAAATAAGCTTATAAATGGTTTTAAAAGGTTTCAGAAGAGTTAATGTTTTTCTTTAATCTACACACTGTATCTGCCTCATTGACTTCTCAATGTGTCTGCTAATGAACTACGTGGTGTTCTTCCAGACCCTGAGGCAGAAGCTGGGAGGAGTAACCACCTCATGAATAAATGTTATTAAAACCATTACATGGCATGCTATCCTGACATGATGTTGGTCTGTGAAGATGTGGTGGCAAGGGAACTAAGTGTCTCAGCAAATGTAAAAAATAAAATCTGAACTAGAGAGCTGTTGTCAGAAAACTGATCTGCTACCATTCATCCTAAAAAGTTGATCTGCAATTTACATTAAAAAAAAAAGAAAGAAAATTTACAATCTGGATATGTGCATGTTTTATTGCTTCCTTGGTTTAGTATCTCAGTTATTCTTTGGAGTCTGAAATGCATGTTAAAAGACTGAAGTCTGAAAGCACGCTAAGATGCTAAAAAGCCATTTTCTCATTCTTATTACTATTCTGTAGTTTTCCATGCTATTACTAGTTTTCTGCGATTTCATTACCACCTTAGCTGTAAGATACATGCCCAATGCTAAATCTCATCCCTGTTTGACATGCACCACAGGGCCCTCAACCTGGATACAGGTAACTGTCATGGTAACTCAGAATCAGCCAGCCACCTGCTCACTCCACCCTTCCTCCCCCACCCCACCCCACCCCCCCCCCCGGAGTGAGGGAGGAGAATCAAAAGCATGTAAATCCCACAGGCTGAGATAAGAACAGTCCAATAACTCAAGTATAATGCAAAACTACTACTACTAACAGTGATAATGATAAGAGAAGTAACAAGGGGAGAGAATATGAAAGGGGAGGAAAAAAAAAACAACAGTCCAATAAATACCAGCGATGCACAATACAATTGCTTACTACCCAGCAATACCCAACCTGATCAATGCAGCAATCTGGGCCTTCTGGATGACTCTCCTCAGTTTATATACTGGGCATGACGTGCTGTGATATTTCGCTAGTTTGGGTCAGGTGTCCTGTCTGTGCTCCTTTCTGGCTTCTTGTGCCCATCCAAGCATGAGAGACTGAAAAGTCCCTTACTAGAGTAAGCAGTACTGAGCAACAACTAAGACATCAGTGTGTTATCAGCATTGTCCTCAGACTAAAACTGAAACACAGCACTGCACCAGCTACTAGGAAGGAGAAAAATAGCTGTTACAGCTGAACCCAGGACAGTAACATACCTCAAACAGCCTGATGTCTAGGGTCTGATGACACTGGAGCACAGTGTGGTGGCTGTAGCACTTTGCAGGAGCTGGCAGTGGGTATAAATGCTGAATGTCACAGATGTCACATTTGTGGTTTCCTCCCTGACAGAGGTAACACACTGGGAAAACCTGCTCTCCTGCTATGGGATGTGACTCCAAACCACAGCTTGGTGAGAACAACCAGACACAGATAGGTCTCTCAGCATGTTGCAAGCATACTTATATTCTACAACATCCTTGAAGAGGATCTCTGTTTAGGCAAGTGTTCCTGGTTTATTAAAAGTGGATGGTAAAAGGGGAAGAGAGCTGGAGTGTTTGGATCTGTTTGCTCAGCTGTTTGCTGAATGAAGTATGGGTAAACATCTTGCAGCTTTTCCTGTAAGATTTTAGTCCTGGTGAAGGGCACTGTTGAATAGATGATAGAGGGTTTCAAAGTTATCAGGAAACAACTTTGCTGGCTGTTCGGGGTAAAATTTATGTCATTACCTAGGATAGGATTTAGCCTTTAACTCTGCAAGAAATTTGTTTTCCTATCTTTATAGTCCATGCAGAAAATCTGGCATTTCTAAACTAAACAGGGTTATTCTGGTATTTGCTCTTGGGTAAGAAATAATGACATATAAATGTTTATTGGTTTTGATTGATTTAGTCAGGAAATGACAACTAGAGCAGCATTCGATTATGTAAATATAAGTACTTAGTGTGCCTTTCTGCTTCTGTAAGAAGCAGAAAAATACATTGCATTTGTTTTACAAGGTGCATTTTCTTATAAAAAGATATATGTCCTTATAAAACAGGATGTGGGATGAATGTCAAAGCAGATTCCCCCCAGTGTCAGAGATGTTCTTAAACACTATGTTTCAACATATGGAACACGTTTCCTAATTTGTTTGTAGATGACTAATATAATTGCTTACAGTGTTAGTCCCATTTCTTACACTAAAGTGAAAAATCATGATTGATGCATCCCTTATTATTATCTCCTTATGTCTTCCACTACACAATAAGCAACATGTTCTTTTCAGCATATATGCTCCAACTCTGCAAGCTGACCCTGCAGAAAAAGAAAAATTCTACTCCAACCTGCATCACCTCACTCAAATGTTTCCTATAGAAGATAAGATCATAATTCTTGGTGACTTAAACGCCCGAGTAGGAAAGAACTTTGAAGCCTGGAAAGGAGTACTACACAAGCACGGTGTTGGCAGCTGCAACGATAACAGTCACCTCTTACTAGAGTTCTGTGCTGAGCAACAGCTTACCATTACCAACACAATCTTCCAGAAGAAAGACAGCTGGAAGACTACCTGGATGCATCCTCGATCTAAACATTGGCACCTTATTGATTATGTTTTAGTGCACCAGAGAAATATTCGTGATGTCTGCCAGACCAGAGTGATGCCTAGTGCAGAATGTCAAACAGACCACCGCCTTGTGCGTTGCAAACTTAATTTCCACTTCAAGCCCAAACCTAAGAGGGGCGGCATTCCAAGGAGGAGGCTCAATGTTGATAATCTTCAAATAGCTGCAGTGAGGGACAGCTTTCAGGCTAACCTTCAAACTAGGCTTGAAGACCAACTTATAGATTCTTCTGAAGTGCTTTGGCAACATACTAAAAATAACATCCTGCAGTCCTCCATAGAATCCATTGGGTTCTCCTGAAATAAAAACAAAGACTGGTTTGACGATAGCAACCAGGAGGTCCAGGAATTGCTGACAAAAAAGAGTTCTGCTCATCAAGCACACCTCGCTCAGCCACTCTGCCATATAAGAAAAGCAGCCTTTTGTCTTGCATGTAGCAAACTCCAACAGAAACTTAGAGGCATCCAGAACAAGTGGTGGCTCAACCTAGCAGAAAAGACTCAACTATGTGCAGATTTGGATGACCACAGAGGATTCTATGAGGCTCTGAAGGCAGTGTATGGACTCACATTTCAGGTTCAAAGCCCCTTACTTAGTGCAGATGGCCAAACGCTTCTTACAGATAAAATCTCCATCCTGAATCGTTGGTCTGAACATTTTCAAACCCTCTTTAGTGCTTATCATGTAGTCCAAGGTGAAGGAATCCAGTGCATTCTGCAACATCCAGTGAAAAACGAATTGGATTTAGCCCCTACCATGGGAGAGACTCTTAAGGCCATACAGCAGGTGAAAACTGGCAAGGCAGTTGGGGTTGACGGAGTCCCACCTGAAATATGGAATGACAGAGGCCAAGCACTTCATGCTAAATTTCATGAGCTAGTGCTGTGCTGTTGGGAACAAGGCAAAATACCGTCAGACTTTCGTGATGCAATCACTGTCACTCTGTATAAGAAAAAAGGTGTCAAGTCAGACTGCTCAAGCTACCGTGGTATAACTCTGATCTCCATTGCTGGTAAAATTCTTGCAAGAATACTATCGCAGAAGGACTTCTATCTGAAAGTCAGTGTGGTTTCAGAGCTAATAGAAATATCATACTGATGGTAGCCTATTCAATCTAAGGCGACTGAAGGCCCACACTAAGACCCTAAATCATCTTTTCCGTGAACTGCTTTTTGCTGATGATGCCGCTCTTGTTGCCCACACAGAAGCAGCTCTGCAACGTTTAACATCTTGCTTTGCGGAGGCGGCTGAGGTTTTTGGGCTGGAAGTCAGCTTGAAGAAGACAGTAGTCCTCTACCAACCTGCACCGCAAGAAGATTATCGCTATCCCCACATTACCATTGGCGAGTCAGAGCTTAAGACAGTTCAGCAGTTCAGCTACCTGGGAAGCATCATTTCCTTTGATGCCAAGATCGACAAAGAGATAGACAACAGAATAGCAAAGGCATATAGAGACCTCGAAAAACTCCATAAAAGAGTCTGGTGCAATAAACACCTGAAGAAAAGTACAAAGATCAGTGTCTATAGAGCCATTGTATTGTCTACTCTTTTATATGGGTCTGAATCATGGGTCATACTGTCATCACCTGCAACTCCTCAAACGCTTTCATCAGCGCTGCCTCCGTACAATTCTAAACATCCATTGGACTGACTATGTGTCTAATGTCACTGTCCTCAAATAGGCAGGGGTCACCAGCATCGAGGCCATATTGCTGAAATTGCAGCTGCACTGGTCAGGGCACGTCTCTAGGATGAAGGATCACCGCCTCCCCAAGATCGTGTTTTACAGTGAACTTGCCACCGGTAGTCGCAAGAGAGGTGCCCCAAAGAAGAGATATAAGGACTCCCTGAAACAATACCTTAACCTTGGCCATATTGACTACCATCAGTGGTCCATCTTGGCCTCCAATCGGGAGACTTGGAGGCACACCATACATAATGCCGTTGACTCCTTTGAGAGCTGACGAAGAACCAGACTCGAGGAGAAAAGACAACGCAGAACGAATTGCGCCCCACCTGTACCACCCAAGGAGACCTTCTGCTGTGCTTTTTGTAGCCAGATTTGCCTATCCCACATTGGCCTTCTTAGTCATCAGCACGCTTCTAGTAAGCGTGGGTAAAGCCCTTCCCAAATCTTCGATCGCGAAGTCAAGCCATGATGATGATACTGCTGTATCTCCTTCTGCTTAGCAACCTGATTGGAAAGATGTAAATGACCTACACTTACATGTGTTTACAGTTCTAAGAACTTTTAAACAATGTTGGGTTTATTAATTTATGTTTTGACTGAAGTTTCTAGTTACCAAGGACAGAATAAGTTGTTGCAACATCAGTAAGTGTGCTACCAAACTCAGGCATTTCTTTTATCACATGCAGAATTTGGCCACAGTATTAGGTTGTTATAACAACTTGCATTTGAATCTAGTTTTATTGCTTGTGCATTTTCCCCAAGAGGCAAATCAGAGCTTAAATCTAAATGTTTATCACAGGCTCCAGGCAGGTTTTGTAGCTCTGTCAATAGATGAGTTTTGTATTTAATTCAATTCTGTTGATTATAGTATTCAGTATAAATCATTCCAGATAATTAAGAAAGTTTAAGTCTCCAAAACGAATAACTACTTATATTTTGGGGGTAGAGTGATAGTTTTATATCAACTGAATTGAATCTTAATTTACAGTGTTTAAGCATTAGATAATGTGCGTGTTTCAAGATTAACATGTAGCAGATTAGCTATGCTGATATTTTGAGGAAATACCTCAGGCATGAGTTGTTGCAAACTGCTTCGCAAACTGCATTAAAAAAAAAAAAAAAAGAAGTCATTCATTTGTTTTTCAGGATTTTTGCCAATCCAAATATGTTTTCTGTTTCTGCTAATTTTACATGGATCCCACGCTGTAAACCTATTGTCAGACCAGGCTGGCTCAGTTCATTGGCATTTAAGAAAAGAAATTATGCAACCATAACAAGAGTATGGTGCTGCAGTTACAGAAGTTCCATCACTGACACCATCATCAGGAAAATAATGAAATAAAATTTTAAAGATATCATTAGCAAATTACCTACCAGTTCATATTATGAAAGAGGCCTATAACCTTTTCTTGGGCAAAATAATTCTTTCAGTGACATCTTCATTATTTACAGGCTTAGTTGACATTCACAGGCTGCTTGGTTTCTTCCTGCGGAAATGCTGCCTTGACTCCTGCCCCACTGCACGCAGCGGCTGCTAGCACATGCTCCCCTAAATGCTGCTGCTCCTTTTACATACTTTTCTTCTCCAAGGAAACTTTGACATCCTGCCCAAATAACAGCTAAGGCAAGAGGACCAAATGCCTCCACCAGGAAAAATGTGTGTCTGCTGAGTGCCAAGTTAAGCAGACTTTTGCCTTATTATAATTATGCCTAAAGGCGTAGGACAAGACTCGGCAGTGCAAGAGGAAGATGCTTTTACCAGGTTATCACTTTCTACCTCCAATCACATTTTGGCACCTTCTTGCCTCCTTTGTCAGGACCCTGAGGACACTGTCAGCCCTGCCTGCCTTTGCCCATCTGTTCCCCGAGACAACAAACCTGATACAATCTTACAATTAGACCCTTAAATCAAATTACGTAACTCCAAGTGTAAGACCATTCTTTTATTTGCAAAGCCTTTTATGGAGAATGTTTAAAAAGCTAAATTTCATATGCAATCATTAACACAGGTAGTTCAATTACAAAATCAGAGAAATACTATTAATTCTGCCAAATTTATATCTTACTCAGTGAACGTCATCTGTGCAACAGGCTCAGGTGGAGTTTCTGTAGAAGTTCAAAAGCAGCAGCTGAGGACAAGAAGCCTGGCTCCTAGCACATATTTAGCTTGTCAGCAAATAGTTTCCGCTCACCAGGAGGAGGAGGAACTGGTGGTGGAAGTAACGTCTCATCAGGAACCTTGCTCAACACAGCACATGTCTGTCTTCCCAAGGACTACCCTGCCACAAAAAACATATTGCTCGGAGTGTGGGCAGGCTGTGACATTCAGTACAGAGGGGTGTCTCATCCTGAGAAGCCATCCAGCAGAAGTGAGTTATTGGGAATGGGAAGTACTGGATGGCCACACACAGAGTTGTGGTCAATGGCTCAGTGTCTGGCTAGAGACCAGTAACTAGTGGTGTCTCTCAGGGATAGATGTTGGGATCGATCTTGCTCAGCATCTTTGTCTGTGACATGAACAGTGGGATTGAGTCCACCCTCAGCAAGTTTGCTTATGACACCAAGCTGTATGGTTTGGTTGATACGCTGGAAGGAAGGAATGCCATCCAGAGGGACCTTGACATGCTTGTGAGGTGGGCTGATGCCAACCTCCTGAAGTTTAACCATGACAAGTGCAAGGTCCTACACCTGGGTCAGAGCAATCCCAGGCACAGCTACAGGTTGGGCAGAGAAGAGATTCAGAGCAACCCTACAGAGAAGGACTTGGGGGTGTTGGTCGATGAGAAAATGAACATGAACCGCCATCAGTGTGTGCTCGCAGCCCAAAAAGCCAACTGTATCCTGGGCTGCATCAAGAGGTGTGTGACCAGCAGGTCGAAGGAGGTGATCCTGCCCCTTTATTCTGCTCTCGTGAGACCTCACTTGGAGTATCCTCTGCAGTTCTGGTGTCCTCAGCATAAAAAGGACATGGAACTATTAGAACAAGTCCAGAGGAGGACCACGAGGATAATCAGGGAGCTGGAGCACCTCCCGTATGAAAATAGGCTGATAAAGTTGGGGCTGTTCATCCTGGAGAAGAGAAGGCTGCATGGAGACCTCATAGCAGCCTTCCAGTATCTGAAGGGGCCTATAGGGATGCTGGGGAGGGACTCTTCATTGGGAACTGTAGTGACAGGACAAGGGGTAACAGGTTAAAACTTAAACAGGGGAAGTTTAGATTGGATATAATTAAGAAGTTCTTTCCTGTAAGGGTGGAGAGGCACTGGAATAGGTTGCCCAAAGAAGTTGTGAATGCTCCATCCCTGGCAGTGTTCAAGGCCAGGTTGGACAAAGCCTTGGGTGACACACAAGTCTCACACATTAGTCCCTCTTCTCCTCCCCCTCCCCCGCCCCCCTTTTTATCTCTTTCTGTTTTACCATGATACAATAAAATAGAGACAGAGACAGGGAAACCTACTGTGAGTAGTAGTCTGGATAGGATATCTGCATTCAAAATGTTAACTGAGTGCTAAGTATAGCACAAAGCTGCTATTTGGGGTTTGTTTGGGTATTTTTATCTAGTGCTGATAAACTGTCCTTCTTCACCTCTGTGATTAGGCTTCATGACCAAATGATGTAAAAGTGGCTTCTTTGACTAATGTAAGATATAAAAAATGAAAGCATTGGAAAGCATGTTATAGCCTTTGCTTGTGGTAGTCAGCATTTGCATAAATTACGATGTCTCCTGTCATACTTCTATTAAGTTTATGTGCCTTTTAAACAATAATTTAATCTTAATGCAATGCTCCCAAGTTTTAATTTAAAGAAGCCATCTCCTGATCTTCTCATGTTTAAAACTGATGATGGGATAACTGTCTTATAAATGAATTATCATTGGACTGTGACCAACAGTATTTGAACTGAATCCATTAATTTGTAGTTCATCTTCAAAAGCAACTCTGTCATTAACCTTTTTGTCCTCCATTCTTTCTCCTAAATAATTTGCTACGTTCTTTATAAAACATGAAGTGTAACAACTTGTACATTTGCAGTCAAGCTGCTGAGGAATTCTTAACTAACAGCTTTCATTGCAGAAAGTTCAACAAAACTTGATACTTTCACTGAAAACTTCAATGGAAGTTTGATCAACACTGTTACCCTAAATGTGGGGATTTCTGATTCAGTTGAGAAACAGACAGATTTCAGAACAGCACATAAAAAAGGAAGGAGGCAGAACTTTCCTGTATAAAGCCTGGGTCACAGTCCCTCTGAGTGCTCCCAGAAACAAGAATTTATTTCCCTTTGATGTCCCTCTTTCTGTCATGCTCACTAAATGCTCTGTTCCCTGCTGTTTCTTTACACTTCCAAACAACCTCTGTGATTTTTCATTATCTGTTTTTATTAGATAGTGAGTGGGCTGGGAATGGTAGAGAGAAAGAAAAGGAAATTAAATGGACTTGGATAAAACGTATGCTGGAAAAAAAAGCCAAACAAACAACAACAACAAAAAAAAAAACAAACAAACAAAAACAAACAAAAAAGCCAAAACACATCCCCACCCCTGAATAAAGAAAAAAAAGATAACACAGAAAGAAAAAGGAGTGGAAAAAGAAGCAAAATTAACGAATTTCTGAGGAAAAAAAGCAGAAAGAGAAGCAGAATAAAACAGCTCTATGAAAAGCTGGAATAAAGAAATACAAAGAAATGTCAAGAAATTTTAAAACCCTATATTAAAATAAATTATTTCAGGAGTATTCATATTTATATATTATCAGATCAATAACAATGAGATTATTTTATGTAAGCACTTGATACATGTAAGCAGTTATGAGTATTTTTATCTCAGATTACTTGGCATAATTGTTTCTTGTAATGAATACTTCAGTATTTGATTCTCCATACAGAATCCCCTATATGTACTTACTTGCTGATAGTCAGAGTAGCAATGCAAACGCTCAGTGCAATTATCTGTGCTTCATTTTCAGGCGGGGTGTGAAATCTTGGCCCCTCTGAAATTAGTAGGGCTGTGTGTGAATTGGCAAGTGGTTGGCTGAGTTTTCACAGCAGCAGCCAGGCTAGAGCTAGCTGGAACAAAAGCCAGGATTACTGTGTTAAGTGTAGTAGTTCTGTGCTTGAAATAAGTCCTGTTGACAGGGGATCTTATTTAGTGCATGCATATCATTATACTAATGTCGCTATTCTGCCCTAGGACACAAGGTAACATTTCTGTATGGCTTTTCAGAAATAGAGAGATGTATCAGCCAAGGTGAGAATTAGCACAGGCATTTCTTCGGCTGTCTGTAACCTTAGATTTGCCTGTGTTTGCTAAGGCTTTATCCTTATTAGATGTCTCCCTGTTGCTGACAACAAATAACAAATTCTGAGAAAAAATGTGTCCTACAAAAGCAAGAGCTGTAGTCCAGTGGCATATCTTTAAGCAAGTGTTTGTCTGATACTTCTTGGAAATTTTCCATTTTATTTTTTTTTTACCTCCAGGGAACATTAAAATCTTTTCCCTTTTAATGTTGTGTTTGGCTAATGTCCATAAAGAAAATGACCTTACTAATACCACTTTCTGTGTTGTAGGGATACTTCACCTATGTTAAAGCCATCGCCTTTCATAGAAGAAAGTACCTTAAACAGCAAGTTGCAAATTCTTGGGACTTGCTGATACAGGATACTGTGGAGGGAGCTGTAGAAGCAGGGGCAGAAAGGGCTTAGAGATGTTCATGAGCAGCAGCTTCACACTAACACATCTGGAAACTAGCAAACATCCTAACACCATATTGACAAGGCTCCTGTAATCTCCAGATTTAACTTCTGCCACCATCAAGGAGAGCATGTGCATGACATTGGGAAAATTGGTCTGCCCTGGGGCATTGCTTATGCCCTTATTTCTTTTATCATTGTGGAGCTGCAGAACTTCAAAAGCAAAAACACAAGCCTGTTTACTAGGCTCTGTTGGCTTAAGTGAATGTATCATGTGTTTTATATACAAGCCCTTCTCTCTTTTCCATGTTCTGGAAATATTTATGTCATTTATGTGTTGATTTTCAAATATCAAAATCTGAATCTCTTACTTTAGTTCTTTATTCTTTTTGCAAAATAACTTGTTGCTGTTATGCCACAGAGACTTTGCTGTGATGATAACTAATTTGTCAACAGCTTCACTATATATTTGGTGTTTTTTTATTTTAGAGAAGCTAAAAAAACATAAGGATTATCAGTAATAGAGGACATTTTACCACTGAGGACTGCAATGTATCTTTTAATCTTACTAAGAAGGATAATTTAGTGATTTTCTTTCTGTTGTGAATAATTGATTATTTTTTTTTCCAGATGAAGGAGGTGCTGCAGATATTAGAGATTGTAAATGTAGTGTTTACAATTCTTCTTATTAGAAAAAAAAGTAGAAACTGTATAGTAGTCAATGTCTGCGAGATATCGGTCTAAATAATACCACTTTCTATGCTCCTATCCATATATAACATAAAACATCACCTTGTCCTTCTTGTGTTTCTTCATATTAGCCTAAAGAAGCTTTGATCATTACCTTTTATTTGAATGTCAAAAATGATCTTTTGATTTAATAGCTTTGCTAACCTATCTCTAAGTGTAAATTTCCCACTTAGTCCACAGTAGATAACTGGACTACCACCACTTTTGTTTTCTTTTTAAAAATCGCCTCTTTGAAGTCACACAATTCCCTAGCAATTTAAGTGTAAATATATGAATATACTTCTACATATGAATATATGAACTGTAAACATATGATGTATCACATTGTTAAACAGAATAGTAAACCCCATAATTATATATTTACAGAGTAACAAAAAAAATTATAATAAGATGCTAACTTTAAAACTTTAATGGCAGGATTTTCATGTTAAGTATTTATGTTGCTTCTTATCTTAAGGGTAATTGGAACATATATTTGTACTCTTACCTGTGCATTTAACAAAATAATTTACAAATTTGCTTATAAGTGTTGCATTTATGATGAGCAACACGTTGTATACATTTTTATAAAATTGTTATGGGTTAGTTTTTTGACAGGTATATCATAGAAAAGTACAATGTGAAATTATTCGTAACTATAAATTCAGTTATTGTCATGCATATTCATATGGGTGATGTCATTAAAATATATGAGCTTTTCCAGTCAGTGAACCAAAAAATTCTACTTAATCCATTTTACCAGGTTTCCTTAGGGAATTTACGATCATCTGAAGTAATTATTTTCTATCAGTAGGTAAGACAAGACTAGCGATTCTTAATGAACTATTTTGGTCAGAATGTGAACATCATCCTACAGCTCAGTTTAATACAGGTGGATTATATTACATCTGTGCATAGGACTTATTTCAGCACAAGTATCAACAAAAGTTATTATTCAGGAATAGCTACTATGCATTAATAACAGTATAGATTGATTAATCTTTTTTAAGAATAAATAAACCAAAATTAGTATATGTGGTGGCAGGAACTACCAACACGCTTACTTTTCTGACAAAATTAGCTCAAGTTTCCAGCAGGCCTGAAAAGAAAGTAAAAAATTTATTTGCTAAGTCAGTTGCTAATGCCAAAGCATTTCTGAAAGTGCTGCCTTTAGACTGATTCAAGTCTTCATGTAGATAAGACCTTTCTGTGAAATTTAAAATAATCTTTCCTCTAGTGTAGACAGAAACATAAAGAAATCAATGAGCATATTTGACTGACAAAAGTACTGCCTTCCCAAGCCTGCAGTCATAATAGAGAAATTGTACTCCACAACATAAAAAATAACATGTGCTGTAATAGATAAGAGACTATTCATACTGATTACTCTAACTGATAAAACCATTCAAATCGAATCAGAAGGTGATCTTGACTTGAAAAGAGAAAAAAGACTCTTATCTTTATATTTTAAATATACAAGTTATAGCAAAAATGTTTACCAGTAATATGTAAATGTTCAAATAGAAAATTAATAGATAAGTGTGGAAAAAAAACAAACCCAAGACTAAGTACTTGTTAGTATGGAACAAAGAGAAAATATCCCCTTAGCAGAATCAATCAGTTTGCAAGACTGCAACGTCTATGACATTTTCGTCAAAGACTGCAGTAATTCTTCCATGAGATACTCAAGTCTTTCTCTTGGAGTTATTGAGTAAGGTATTAGGTAAGTAAAATCAGGAGTAAAGTTCCTTCCTTTTTTTTTTTTTATAGCTGATCTGTTTTCTACAGTGACCAGCAGAAATTCCCGAACAACCTTGTGGGTGACAGATAGAAATAGTTAAAGAAATGGATCCAGCCCTGGTATGGCTTACGAATGGTGAAGAAAATACCAGGTGCTGTTGCCCTGGATGGGCTTAAACCTTGGGAACAGTAAAGAAAATACCAAGTGCTGTTGCCCTGGACAGGCTCAAGCCTTGGGAACCCTGAAGAAAACACCAGGTGTTAATGCCCTGCTTGGGCCTAAGCCTTGGGAACTGTAAAGAGAACAATGAAGGGTAAAGATCTGTTAGCAAAACAGAGCAGGCAGTTTGCAAGATAAAGCAGGATGTGCACCTCAAAGACAGACCAAACAGTGCGAATATTTGTAACCCGTAGTAGTTTTACTAGATCAGGATGATAAGGGAGTAAAAGAGTGGAAAGTCACTGCTTAGCACTTAGTAGGCTATAACAGGGATGGGGAATGTGAAATAAAGGTCTTCAGATTTCACCAGAGCTGGAGACCATGTTTGATACGCCACACAACCTCAAAATAAAAATTCAGTTACCAAAGTTGTATAGTGATCATATCTTACTTGCTAAGAAAGAAACTGGTCTTTATAACTTTATTACAATATGATGCTTCAGTCTTCCACTATGGGAAAGAATAAGGAAACTTCTGCTGTTCTGGCACCATCTTCTTGAATGCCGCTTATTTCACTAGCACCTGTGGACTCCAGGAATATTCTTTTTATATTTAGGGATATAATTTATATCAAAGAAATGTGATTTGGAACATACAAGTTGGGAGCAGTTCTACCTTCTCTGTCACACAGAAGACTGGACTAGGATGATCCTCGTATTACTTTCTGGGTGGTTTTTTTTTTTTCATCTTTGAAACGCTGTAAAATCTGATCAGTTGCTAATGAAGTACCCCAGATATCAGTATATCCTCCTAACACAAGGAACATCCACATAAAAAGCCTTAACAAACTAACACTTTGTCATTGCTTAACCATTCTGAAAAATTGTTCATGGAAGTAATCCTCAAATTCTTTCATACTGTAGATTGTCCACTCATGGCTGATTGTCTTTTGGGCCTCCTTCTACTAGATTTTATTTTAAGCAAATATGGAGCTTGGTTGTACTAGTGACAGTGGCATTAGGACTTTGAAATGAGAATTGATGTAGCACCAATTCAGTTTCATACAGATGGCTGAGCTACTTGATTGTAGATCAGTTATGTTCCCTTTTTAAATAAAACAGAGGCACAGTTACTGGCACTATCTTTATTTTTATTGACCATGGTCTACCCACATTATATTTTTCCATATTATTTTTTTACCATCCCTTTTCTTTGCCTGTATTTGGGATCCTTTTAATTTTGCTTTTAACTGTAAATTTGAACACAAGTGAATCATGCTAGAAGACATAATGAAGATGGATAAAAGGTAATCATGGGAGTCCAGAGAAATATTTTTAGTTATTCAGATAGTCTAATTACATAAAATCTTTTGCAAAGCTTAAATAAGAGTCAGAATTTGACTGCGTTATTTGTCAACTATGTCATTGATTAGATAATTGCAGTGTTTGAATGGTCTTTTGACCATGTGGCAGTATAGCACATACTGATTGCTGAAAATCTCAATTATTAATTATGTGATGTGAATCAGGCCCTCAGTTTGCAGCAGTTCTTTTCCTTCTTGAGTGACAAATAAAAAGACATTTTTTGAACGATCCTAACAATGTTATTGCCACACAGACTGAATTTAATGAATTATTTTGTTTCAGAAAGTTGTTGCTTTTGGGTTGTTGGTTTTTTTTTTCTCAGATACTGAAATGTTCTTAATACTTGCTATGGTTTTTAGAAAGGAATAAATCCTGTTGAATTTTTAATAATTAAGCTCTGACAAAAGATAGGCTAAATATTTTTGAATCTTTTAGTATTCTGTGGTGCTATATGAGGAAGATGTACTTATTTTTTATGTTGACAATGAATAAAACCTACCAAAATGAGGAATTATTTGTGAATTGGCCCATAGTGTCACTACTTGAATCCATAATCAGAAAAGATAGCTTCAGTGAAGGCTTGATAGCTGTCAGACTGTATGCTTATTAACAGCATTTTTTTGCTAACATTATCTTTGCCCTTATGGCTTCATGTGAGACTTAATTTCAGGTTGTAGTGTAGGGAAAAATGATTGCACAATAATAGGTTCATTTGGTTGGATGACTTTATTCTCCGTATTTTTATGACTTACTGCAGCTGGGCCAAAGGATTAACTATAATGTCCAAAATCACTAAAATGTAGGTAGCATACTGTTCCTTCTGTAAGCTACAGCATGTTACAACTGATGCTGAATTTTTCTGCTAAACCCAGATAAACACAGAATTTTTCATGTGATTCTTTCCCTGTCTCTAATGCACCATAAGCCTTTTATCCTTTGTAGGATAAAAGTAAGAGGGTACTGTAAGTGGGAGTCAGCTGTAACTTATAGTTTTAGGAATAATTGGTCTGGAAAGCTGCATGTATGTTAACTCTCCTGATTTTTCATGGTCTTTTGGGTGACAATCGAAAGTCAGACAGAAACCAAGACTTTCTACAGCTTTCCACCAAACCTGCATCTACAGTGCTATCCCCTGGAGAGCATACATATTTCTGAGTGGCTAGTACCATGCAAACAATATCAGATTGTATATGCCAACCTATGCATTTCTGATATATTGGGATCCCTGCCACTAATCTTACCACAAATCTTACTATCACTTTGTAATTAATTAGACCTTGTTCTCTTCAAGTTCAGATCACATGCTAGCATCAAAAGGGGAAATAGGTCTGACTTTTTCACCTTTATTATTTGTCACTGACCTGAATTCTGCTCATTTAGCAATATAAGACAAGAATTGATATTGAACAGAAGAATGTGTTTCATCAAAGTTGTTCCTTCTCTGCCTGGAAACTTCAGTGATGCATATATGGTCTTTTTATTGATACATTTATCCCTGCTCTGTTGTGTTTTTTAAGCTTCTTTTCAATCAAGTAACAAAGATATTGATAGTAATTATAGTCCAAATAACTGCTACACTACTACCTTAATGTGTTCCTGACACTTTTTTCCTTATAGGTAAAATGGCAGTAATCTTTAGTGATGAAACGGTTGTAACTGAAACCACTTTTCCATATTCCTTGAAAATATTGCAGAGATATCTTTCTTGTTAACGATCATCATTAATATTAAAAGTCAGCTAGGTACATAAATATCTTACACTTTAATCCATCTATGGTAATTAAAATTTTATAAAATTGCTCTCTGCGTCTTTCTCCATTGATGACCTGTGACTTCAAGCCACTCCAGTGCTTTCATTAAGTATGCCACTTCTGATATAGAATATTTCATGAATTTTTTTTGAGCATACTATATTGCATAAAAACTTTAAAATAGTTGCATTTAACAGGTATTATACGCACATGTTTAACCTGAGCCAGGTTCCTTAGAGCTTAACTGTTCCAGACAGATTAACTGTCCCTTCTGCTCTTACAAGAGCAGAAAGCAAAAGAATCTGTGTATTTCAGTGTGCTCTGCAGAGGTAGAGATGCTCATACCTTTGCAACTCACCCTGTGAGTATCAGAAATCATGTCTCTGCATGATTATGAATGCAGGTTTTGGGATGCAGTCTGTTCAGAGTACTACCCAGGGCTGTTAAATGTGTACTTTTATACAGCACTGAAAAAAAATGCCATCTTAGTTATTATAGTCTCTATAGGGTTGATTTTTTTTTATTTTTTTTTAGTTCTTCTAAATATCAACTTGCAAATCATTTATTTCCTATATTGTATAAATTGCATCACCTTGTTTTGTTGTTCAGTTTTTTGGGGAAAACTAGGTAAAGGGGCTGGTTGGAGAAAATTAGATGAGCAGGACACTTTCTAACTGACAATGTGGGATATTTGTGTTTTTCACACCTGCAGTTTTCTCACATAGAAATTGGAATTCATGAGCAATATCAGTATTCATTATTTAGAAAATTCCCAACATGAATTCATTCTTCTGAAGACTGTGACACGATGTGTTTCACATGGCTGAAGTCAAGGACCACAAATAGCATCCTGTTATCTGGTTTGAGAGTCAGGTACATCATATGAAACTGATAGGATTTTATCTTGAAATCCATTCAAATATGCTCTAAAATGGTGAGATTTCTTCCTTTTTTCCTCTAAATGCATCTGATTTTAGTGTTACATATTCTCAAAAGTTTTTATATTTTTGCCAGTGGTATAGCAATACCAAATCAGGCTGTCTGGTTTATTCTTACCATTTCAAAATTTAGCTTAGTTGAAGGAAAATACTAGAATTTCCCATGGTTGTAACAGCAGAAACTTTTTTATTCCCATAGCCTCAAAATTATAGACTGGATTTCTTTGTATGTGGGGTTTTTGTTTTTTTATGTGGTTTTTATGTTTTGTTTTTTTTTACTTTCATATCAACAGTGCCAAATATGAAAATAGAGATATTAGAGTAGAGTAATAGAGTAATTTAGTAGAGTAATAGAGTAGTCACAAAACTACATGAGAGATAATGGAAAACATGTTTCAAGACACATACTTGTTATAACTGTTCAGGTAATTTACAGTCATTTGTTTTGTTTCTTCTAAGTGCCTAAACAACTATATAAAATTTAGTCCCTGAATAGCAAAATGAGGGAAAGAAGTTACGTTTCATCTTAAGAATGCTGGCCAAATATGTACCTCTACAGGCTTCAACATACTTTTGAAGTCAGTATGTACATTCAGATTCCTGTTTTTAAGAACTAATAGTTGAACATATTGACTATTAAGAATATTTGGAACACAGAAATTGCTAGCCTGGTAACAGCAGTAAATGCTGCATAACTTAACTCTTTCTCCCTGCACTTAGAAAATTTAGCAGTTTTCTTCCATAAGGGACCATTGCTTTTATTCTGTTGATGATATGGTTATGCAATAAAACATGAACATGAATACAGAGAAACCTTGCAATGACAGCAGGATTACAATGATAGTCTCTTCCTGAAAATCCTTTTCCTCTGTTCAGTATCTATCTAGCCTGGAACAATGGGCCATTGCACAGTGCTGAACAGGTATTGGAACAGAGTGGGGAAGCAGACAGAAAGAAAAAGAAGAAAAAAGAAAATAAAAGGTCTCTCACCATTGCATCTGCTCTAACTGTATTTTAATAGAATAGTGGAGCCTAGCAAGCTGTCAGTGTGGCATCTTCCATGAGCACAACTATAAATACACTTAAAAAAAAATGGCCATAAATCATGTTTTGTCACTGGAAAACATACAGGGAAATTATAGTTTTCCACTGACAAAAGCAGGGGGAAAAAAATAATCATGGTTCTAAAGTTACCTCTACTTTTATTTTCCGTTCTAATCCAGCATGCTTTTCATTTTGCAGCTGAGCGATTGATTCAGTTAGGCATTAGTTTTCCTGTCTGCCTTGATATCAAAGACTTCAAGCATTTGCAGCCAACGAGTGGAGCAATCAAGGTCTGTATGCAGGGGAATGCAGTGCCTATAAGGAGGGAGGGTAGAAAACATGCTAGTAACAAGCAAAACCTAGACACAAAAAAATTGCTGCTACATGGCACAAAAACAATAAGCTGCAATGATCTTGTTAATACTTGTTTTTCTCCCCTCTTGACCTAATCTGATTTTGAAAAAAAGGGAGACTATCCTAATACAGCCTTCCTGTGCACTGGGAGGGAGGAGCTGCTTTTTGTTCCACTGCAGTAAAACCTTTCTGTTGTGTGGGGTAAAGTGCAATAGTGATTGTAGAGCTTGGCCCTTAATACCGATACACCAAACTCTGCAATCGCTAGCACTTTCGATCAGCACTGAAGCATGAATTTTAGAGATTATTAAGAATCAAGTTTGTGCTACTAGATCAATTAATTATGCTTCCAAGTCCTCATAAGGTACAAAACCTGGGTAATGCTCAGTTCTGATGTTTGTTCCCAAAACCTAGTTTTCAGAGGAGGAAAATAGGTATGTAGGCTGAATAGGAAGGACAGTAGCTCTAACATGTCCCAAACCTGGCTGATGAGAGATCAAGGATCCTTTTTTGTGCTAAGGCACTCCTTGGAAGGTTAATATAAAATACAAGCAACCATTATTTATCTAAGTCCCTTTTTTATTAACACATTTTAAGTTATGGGAGAGAAAGCCTGGAAGGAATGCACATCTGACACAAAACCAAAACTCTTGAAGAGAAACATGTCTTCAGAAATTAAATTAAAACTTATGATTTTCATGTGTCACTAAGACATCAAAAATGGCAAAGAATGGAGAAAGAAGTGTATGTTTATAAATTGTTGGAAAGAATTCAGAGGTTAAATGCCAAATCTGAAAGTTTAAGGCTCTGAAGATGACCAGAGGACTGGAGCACTTGTCCTGTGAAGACAGTCTGAGAGTGTTGGGCTTGTTCAGGCTGGAGAAGAGAAGGCTCAGGGGAGACCTTATACCTTCCAATACTTTAAGGGGCCTATAAGAGATCTGGAGAGGGGTTTTTTATAGGAACATGTAGTGACAGAACAAGTACAAATAGCTTTAAACTGAAGAGGGGAGATTCAGATTAGACATTAGGAAGAAATTCTTCACTATGGGGTTGGTGAGATACTGGCACAGGCTGCCCAGAGAAGTTGTGGATGCCCCGTCCCTGAAAGTGTTTAAGGCCAGGTTGGTTGGGGCTTTGAGCAACCTGGTCTAGTGGAAGGTGTCCCTGCCTATGACAGTGGGGGACTGGAGCCAGATGATCTTTAAGGTCCCTTCCAACTCCAACCATTCTATGATACTATGAAATCTATTTTAAAAAATACATTTTTTCTTATCTTCTTTAAGCAGTGTGTTTAATGTATGGATTTTTTAAGTTAATTTCAGTGTAAATACCTCAGTTTGTTTGGGACTTATATAAATAATTCATTGCTGATAGTTTTGACACCCAGAATAATTAAAAGTTCATTTCTTCTGAATGAAGCACCTAGATGTTAGACAAACTGCAACCATATTATGTATTCACCACATTCAGTTCTGTTAGAATTCCAGAAAGCCACAACCATTAACAAAATAATTTAAAACTGTGTCTCAGAAAGCAGAGTAAATATGCATACTGTGTCATATCCCTTCATGCAGCATAGGTTGCTGGCTCCAGTAGATGACAAGCAAACCCTACAAACAACCACAGGAGAAAATCAAATGTGTGTAAAGGCAAGGTATTCTTTTCACTCTCACAGACAGAGGTAAGGGACTTCCATTTCTTCTCCTGGTCAGTTTCTAAGCAGCAGCTGGTCCTATACTGCGATGTCGAGCACAAGTACCCCATTTATTTTCTGTGTAGTAGGCAGGACACTTCATGATTTGTGGTAAAAGGCAATGTGTCATCTGTACAGATGGCAGCAAAATTATACCTTCCTCAGCTGAAGAAACTGCATCAAGACTTTCTCATTGATATGGAGACTCAGTAATGGTGAGAGCTGGTATTTTCACCTTAAACAGCTGAAAAACCTTGCAACTTACAGCCATTGCTGCAAGACTTGCCTTTGAGGATGTGATATCCCATATAAACTTTTTAAAGAGCAATATACAGACAAAAAAGCACAACTAACTTAGATTTTTATTTTTCTCCTTCCTAATAAATCAACAAATTTAATGTTACAGGAATACACTACATGACTGATTTAATGACTTCAAATCATTATTCTTCCTCTAAATTTGATGTACCCCTTTTAAAGAGATATAGAGATAGGAAAATCATAGGCATGACTGTATAATTCAGAAGCAGCAGTCCTCGAGCTTGAGACTAGGAATGAATCTCTTAAACAAATAAAATGAATTTTATTTGTTCTCATAGTTCTCACACTGTGCACACATACACAAATACATATATATAAAGAAAAATGCCAAGAGGATGTTTACATTTTGTCTGAGGGAATATACTTGTCCAAGGGCATCAGTTCAGAAAGATTTGTGACTCCTGATGATATTGACAAAGAAACATCACAGGAAATCTGATAAAAACTTTTACATTTCCAATTTATTTCAACATGAACATTTGACCTTGCATAATATACCCATTAATTTTAAGCCATTTTCACTTTCACTGTGTCAGTAGCAATCTTAGCGAAAGTTACTTGGAGTTAAGCCCCAGAATTTACAACTAATATATCATATGTGATTTCAGTGTATCTAAGTTTTGGGGTATGGGGAACTACAACACTTCACAAGAGCAGCAGGTGATCAGACTTCAGCGATAGCTAGAATAAAAGCTTGACAGAACTACTCTGGACTGATCAGTAGTCTCACACTGGTGCACCAGCCACATGAAACTTGGATATAAAAGGGGGGGGGGGGGGAGGGAATGAAACTTCAAAGTAAGAGGAAACTTTGAAGAAATGAAGATTGTACAAGCACAATCATTTTTAAGAATGAATTAGTAAGGAAGGAAATTACACAGGGTAGTATTTTATACATATCTGTAGAATTATACAGGATGTATTTGTCAGAGAGGAGATGCAACAAGCTTAGAAAGAAATACTGTTGTGTCCTCCACTTGCATGGGGTCAGCTTGTAGATTACTTGATCTTCATGATAACCTACTTCATGTCTGATATGCTTATTCCATTGTGTACATGCCCATTTCATCCTGCTCCAAATGATAACAAGTCTGGCAAAACAGTGTTTTATGATACTGACAAGTAGGCTGATCAATAGCTGAACAGAAACTCCCATATTTTTAGCACCTGTGCTAACATGTATACATTTACAAAAATAGAGGAAGTCCACTGCCTCTGTTTTTGTAAAGCCTCAAAAGATAGCTTCCACATAACATCCACAAGCTTATAGACAGGTGAGAGCAATAGTGCCAATTATCCTGCTGTTGGATGAAAAGAGAAGCACATTAATGAGCTCCTTTTTCTTCTGTCATAATATTTTATTGCAGAAAATAATGTATATTCTCACATGCTTGCCAGGAGGGGGCTTCACAAAGCGCTTCCCCACCTGCACCTGCTGCTGAAACTAGCTTTAAAACTCTAATGCATTCTGACACTTCTGAGTTCCCTGGGAAAGCATAGCTGGCTTCCTTCAGTAATCCAGCCTGTTAGCAGGTGCTGCAAACCTAGAGGCAGATGTAATTGATTCACACTAACGGTTTTGGCCGGTTTGACTTGTTAGTCTACCCTGAATGTGACTGCAGTTGAGTGTATCTCCCTGTGCAGAGGAATTTGGGGTTAAGTCATCCTGGTGTGCTAATAAGACTCTGCCTTAGGAGGCAGATAAGCTTGTGCTTGTTAACTGTTTTCATCTTTGGTTTGCAGTGTAACTGGAGAATGACCAAAGTATGAAGGGTATGCAGGTATGAAGGATGTTAAGATCTCAGTGACTTTCAGGTTATCTTTTCATGTATAAGCAACTAGATTTTTAACTTTGCTTTGCTAATCCTGGTTTTGCTTTATCTTTTAGATTGAAAGTGGTTTGAATTAGATCTGTGTTTACTGCTAGGTACATTGATTAATGCTTAGCTTGTCCTTTAGAAGTTGTTAGTGAAAGAAGTTTCAGAATACATGTTTACTTCCAGTGAAAGAAGTTTCAGAATACATGTTTACTTCCAGTTTGATTGAATTAAGCTTCTGTCTACTGTTTTCCCACAGGCACTATCATGATAAAGTAATGTCGTGGTTTAAACAGATAGACAGCTTGTTACCCACTCCCCCCCTTCTTGCCCTCCCCCTACTCCTGGGGGAACAGAGAGGAGACTCAAAAAGAAATACAACTCCCATGGGTTGAGATACGAACAGTTTAGTAACTAAGGTATAACCCAAATCACTACTGCTACCACCAATAATAGTAATGATAAAGGAAATAACAAGTGAAGAGAGTACAACACCCCATCACCAGGCGACCGATAACTTGCCCCCCCCAGCCCGACCAAGCACCGACCGATACCTCCTCCAACCCTGCAGTCCCCCTAGCCCTTCCGGGTAACTCCCAGTTACCTCCTGGGCATGACGTGCTGTGGTATGGAATACCTCTTTGGTCAGTTTGGGTCAGGTGTCCTGTCTCTGCTTCCTCCCGGCTGCCCTCCTCCCTGACAGAGCATGAGGCACACAGAGTCCTTGGCCAAACCAAAACATCATTTTTATCAGCTTTGTTCCCAGCCCGAAAGTTAAAACACAGCACTGCAGCAGCTACCAAGAAAGAGAAAAATGACTGCTACTGCTGAACCCAGGACATTATCCACCCCTTATTCCATACCATTCATGTCATGCTCAGATCCTACATTTTCAATATACCATCACCCTTATCTAAGTGCACTTCCATTGTAATGCATGGACCAGTCCCTATAAAGCTGTTGAGTCCATCTGGTCCATGATGTCAGGCTCCATCTCTTGTAACAGTCTTCCAGAGCAGGAGAGACTGTGTGCAGTGTTCACACACATGAATAACCTGGGCAGTAGTGTCCATTGTTAGGTCCACCCCTCGATCATGAGTCCATCTCTATGTTGCATCTCTGCTCTGTTGGCCTTAAGGGTCATGGGCCCACCAGGCTCAAAATAATTCACTGTCCTTCCATCTCCAATGTTTCCAAAGCACTGGAGGGGCCCAGTGGACTAGATACTTGCCCATACTGTCCCACATGCCCTGCCACTCATGGCTGTCCAGCCTTGGGGAAAACCTCTTGGTCCTCCCATATCGTTGTCTAACCCCAGACAAGACCCAAACCCGACTCTGCTTAAATTTTGGGATCAGACAAAATGGCGGTGGGTAAAACACACTCTGTGTGTGTGTCAACATGCTGATCCCCATCACAATCAGCAGGCAGGTCCCAAGGGTACCCAAAGGCCATTCAAAACCTTCAGAACTCTCAAACGATGCTGCTGTACTTGTCACTGGGGCTGGTGTAGCTGCTGTGCTTGCCGGCTCTCCCACCACCAGCTTCTCTTTTCCTGAGTCCAGCTCTTCCTCCTCTGCCTTGCTGGGAAATGCTGCGGGGTCTCCTGCGTCCTCCTGGGGCTCGGCGGGCGGCTTCCGGGGAATGCTCTCGGCCGTCGCGGGGCTGGGCTCGGCCGCGGGGCTCGGCTCCTCCGCCGCCTTCTCCCGCTGCTCGGCAGCCGCCTCCTTCCGCTCCTCGACCGCCCCGACCTCCTCCACCGGCAGCCGCTCCCTGCCGGCCTCCGGCCCCACTCCCGCTTGGTGCCCGGGGCCGCTCTCCCGGGCCGCTTCAGCAGCCGCCGGCTTCCGGGGCCGCCCCGCCTCGGCTTCCCAGAGCCTCACGCAGACGGAGGCGAGGGCGAGGGCCAGGACGGTGAGGAGCAGCCGGACGGCCAGGGACCAGTCCACGGCCACGTCCGTCCCGCCCTGCTGCCGGAGCCCACCTGTATTACAAGTCATTGCCATAAAGTACAGTGAGACAGGAACCTTAGCCCAAGTCCCACGCTTGATAAACACTAACACAGCAAATACCGGCTCTAAGGTACTACATTCTGAAGCTGTGAGATCAAGAGGAACAACTCTGAGATCCAATAAATCAGCATTGTGACGGTCAGATCTGTCGTTATCTCAACCCCTCGTGCCCCACGTTGGGCGCCAAAAAGAACTGTCGTGTTTTAACCCCAGATAGACAGCTTGTTACCCACTCCCCCCCTTCTTGCCCTCCCCCTACACCTGGGGGAACAGAGAGGAGACTCAAAAAGAAATGCAACTCCCACGGCTTGAGATAAGAACAGTTTAGTAACTAAGGTATAACCCAAATCACTACTGCTACCACCAATAATAGTAATGATAAAGGAAATAACAAGGGAAGAGAATACAACACCCCATCACCAGGCGACCGATAACTTGCCCCCCCCCCAGCCTGACCAAGCACCGACCGATACCTCCTCCAAGCCTGCAGTCCCCCTAGCCCTTCCGGGTAACTCCCAGTTACCTCCTGGGCATGACGTGCTGTGGTATGGAATACCTCTTTGGTCAGTTTGGGTCAGGTGTCCTGTCTCTGCTTCCTCCCAGCTCCCCTTCTCCCTGGCAGAGCATGAGGCTCACAAAGTCCTTGGCCAAACCAAAACATCATTTTTATCAACTTTGTTCCCAGCCTGAAAGTTAAAACACAGCACTGCAGCAGCTACCAAGAAAGAGAAAAATGACTGCTACTGCTGAACCCAGGACAAGTAAATAGTGGAAAAACAAGTAAAGAATCTCATCCTACAAGATGCTAAGCACCTTGGCTGTAACAAAAAAGACTAGGATTCCCTTTGAGATGGGATCTAAATTAGGAAATGATATTGTATTTATTTTTCCTAATGTGAAAACAGAAAAGGTAGATAGATATTTTGTATACCTTTATAGAAAACTGCAAATGGCACCAGGCTTCTTTTTCATGTTAGTCCTAAAATGCCTGTGGTATGGAAAGGTTTGGTTTATCTTAGAACAAATGTGATTTGAAACTTTTTTTATTAAAACGCCTGAGGAAAAAAAAAAAAAACAAACACATTCAGTTCCTGCAGCTCTGTATTTTTTTAAAAAAAACAGTCCCCTCATGAAGCTGAAAGGATATTCTTTTTGGTCTTTAAAGGTGTATTGTGTAATTTCTAAGTTTATAAACTAATATTTTTCCTAAGATACATAAAGGAACTCTGTGGTTAGACCTAAGGAAAAAAGCAGCCTAAAAATAGGTAGGACTCTATTCCTCTGAGTGAAGAGACTCACAAATGAGAGTCCTCTTAGCTAGTGAAGATGTGAAGATGCAGCTATTTAATGTTATCAAGATGAGATATAGAAAAAGAAGTGTTATTAAGAAATAACTTAAAATCCATAATTTCATTTTAAAATTTTGAAATAGGGAGAAAGCAGGTTGATTGATTACTTTTGAAGGTAAGTATAGTAGAAAACTGATTTTTTTCATGTTATACAAATATTAAAGAAAATAAGGACTTCAAGGACATATTTCAGAGGCTTACTGGAAACTTAGTAACAATGTAAGTCTAAAGAAAAGTGTTCTCTTTTTCATCTAGTTGTTGGCACTGCATGCTGACCTTCAGCTGCCTTTTTTCTCTGTCTCTAAAATGTCCATAGTGTCAGCTACATGATACAGTTGCTTTTATTTTTTCCTGTTTACCTCAAGCTTTATGCTCATTTTCTGGGTTAGGAAATGATCAGTTAAATCTCTACCTGTTCCCTCTAAATCCATAGCAATAATGTTTTTCTGTCTTTGTGTTGGGGGGCAACAGGGTATTCCTGTGAGTGCAGAGTGGGAAGAGATGCTGTTGTTTAAGTGATCTTATACCATTGTTCAACAGAGATAAGTTTTTAATGCACTATAGAGAGGAAAAGGAGCATTTGTGTGATAGGAGAGATACTGGTATGGTGAGAAAGTGAGATAACTGCTGGAAAAGCTGCCTGAAGGGGTTTTTGTGCTTTGAAGTCACCCAGAACTGGAGAAGCACTTGAAGTGTGTCCCTTAATTATTGCACCAGCATGTGACAAGCCTGGGTTTACTTTTTTTTTGTTTTGTTTTGTTTTGTTTTGTTTGTTGTGTGTTTTGTGGGGTTTCTTAACTTTTTTTTTTTAGGTATTTTTTGTCTGTTTGGTAGGTTGGTTCGTTTTTAATTTAACAAAGGAACCAAAAGGATTTGCTTTTGCTGTTTAGGGGGAGTGGAGGAAATGTCTTGGGAAAGAACTGAATGCTTAAGCAGATTTGAGTTCTCCAAGGTTGGAGTTATAAGTGTCAGCTTATTTCACCTAACATGTTGTGATATGATAAATTTAAATATGTAGTTTTGTGGTTCAAAACTACTGGCAGTTATGTAATATTAGTAATGTCACAGCTTGGACAAAAAATAATAAAAATGTAAAAATCTTCTTGAAAATCAGCTGTCCAGCTCTTTTTGAGGCATCTAGGCAGGCAGCTACTTCAAAACAGATAGCTTCCAGTGTCTTAGTAGATACGTATCTTAGATGCACCAAGTGTGCCCACCCAGATAACTCAAAAATAAATAAATAAATCTTCATGTCTATCTGTGGTACGACTGACATGCTTAATTTACACTGGGCAATAAATTTAGTTAGAAGTTTCAATATATCAGGAAATATGTTGTCACAGTTGGACATATTTCTCTCCCTTAAATTATACTTCCAGTGTAATTTCTCTTAAGGAAATGATAACTTCTTAAAAATGCAGGCTGCTGAAAGTCAGCAGCCAAACACTCTATTGCAAGTAGGTAGTCCTTACAGCTTCTATTTGTGACCTGCACAGCTACTGTTCTTTGTTTATATGCTATTTTATTACACTGCAGGTAAAAAAGTAGTTTTAGAGGAGGAATTGTTCTTCCTGTTTAAGGGGGTGCAGTGGCAGACAGTGTACTTGAAGAAGTATTTGACTCTTGTCATCATTTTATGGGAAAAACTTGCAGAAAGTTTAAATGGTCTTCATAAGACCCGTGATAAGTATTGCCACAGTAAACAGTGAGCCTGGAAACAACTTCCCCACACCCCACCCCTTGTATTTAAAGGTTTACTGTTGCAGATATGCTGCATTGGTGCTGATATAGTTAATAGCATTGTGGACACCATTATTTAATGCAGAATTAGTGACTTCTTGTTAACACTTCCAACTAAGAAATGGTTGCCACTCTGCTGATGTAAGTAGTTACTGCTCAGTGTTGTCATTCTAGACCTTATTGTACTATTTATGTGCACCCTTTGGATGCATCTGGCTATTTTTGACAAATAAAGATCAAAACTGTGATCTAATACAGTGACAATAGCCTTCATGTGATAGTCAGTAAGGATCCTCTTTGGCATCATGCATGAAAGATGACTTTGGTTGCCATAGCGATATTGACACCATTTGTCTCTAAAAGCTGACAATTTTTTTTTCTCAAGCTCTTTAAATGTTTGATTGAAAGACTCTAACAGCTATTTGATATTGATCAGTGAATGACTGAATGCCCATTGCCAGCAGCAGCACTGTGTCATTCACTAAAATGTGCTTTAATGCACAGACTCAAGCACTTTTATTTTTCCTCAACCTGTTTATCACTAAAAAAAAAAAATAAAAATAAGGATGGCTTTAGTAGCTCAGCAGAATAGTGATGTTATAGCTTTCTTGTTCTGAGAGTACTAATGGAGATTGGCCACTCAGGTCACCTTGCAATGATTGGAATAATTCTTCAAATAGAAGAAAAAGATTTTTCTTCATGGTATGCCACACAATGTGTTGTGTTTTTTGTTGTGTTATTTTTTTTACTCTTTACTCTCTTCCTGCTCCCTACCCATATTTCTTGGAGTCATAGAATGGTTTAGGTTGGAAAGGACCTTAAGATCATCTAGTTTCAAACCCCCTGCCATGGGCAGGGACACCTCCATCTAGACCAGGTTGCTCAAAGCCCTATCCAACCTGACCTTGAACACTTCCAGGGATGGGGCACACACAGCTTCCTTGGGCAACCTGTTCCACTCCCTCACCACTGTCACAGTAAAGAACTTCTTCCTTATATCTAACCTGAACTTCCCCATTTTAAGTTTAAACCCATGACTCCTTGTCCTTTCACTACAGTCTCTGATGAAGAGTCCCTCTGGTCACCTTTAGATCTTGGAAGGCTGCTATGAGGTCTCCATGCAGCCTTCTCTTCTCCAGACTGAACGACCCCAATTTTCTTAGTGTATTTTTGTATGGGAGGTGCTGCAGCCCCCTTATCATTCTCATGACCTTCCTCTGGACTTACTCCAACTGTATCCAGTTATTGACATTCTTGGAAAAGGTATTTAACCTTCTCTGGAGTCCGTTGCCCTACCCTAATCAAGATATTTAATTCACATTCTGATTTCTCCTCTCCCACAGATGTGTCTCTTTTCCCATGCCCAGCAGGACTCTAATTAATCTGTTAAGAAATGCTCAGTTGAGATGCCAGTAAGTGAAAGACAGGATCTGTCCTGTATCTTTTCATCAGGAGTGCAAAAAGATTGTTGCTCTGATGGACTGAAATTGTAACTTCCCTTAAAGATATTCATGTGTTTCCATCTGATTCCTCGGCACCTCTTTCTGAGGACGATGATGTTAATCAGCTATATGATGTTAGGTTTTCCCACTTCATGGAATTTCTTCTTTCTCATTCTGTTTCTCTTCATTTCAAAGCAAAATGGTTATTTTTCTCCAGGGTTTATTCCAGTTCCTTGGATTTGCTGGTATCTGCCAACTACTTCTTCACTTCTGATTAATGTAACGAAGATGTATCATTCATATAAAATGTTTTTTGATGTCACAAAGTAGTAGAGAAAGGAGATGCACTTAGCTAAGGAGAAATATTACCTGCACTCTTTGGGTTTATGCTTAGGAGAAAACCCCCACAATTTTCTTTGAGGGTATAACTGTACTTAACCGCAACAATTGCTATTCCTTTACTGGTGAAAGACTTTCTGCAGCCCTCCCCACATCTGTTTTTCCCAAGTGGCTGAGGTTAATGTATATGGTTACAAGGCGATTTGGTTTGGTTTTTAATTAGTTCTGGGGCTCATTCTGGCTTTCTGTAGACATACCAATCTTGTGTCTGTCTGGCCTTCTGGTATGTGCTACAATGTGCTGAGAGTTGGTAAGCAGTAAGAAGCAGCTGTTTCTCAGTCAGCATGCCATCTCTAATTGACTGTGTGTTTTTTCTGGTCCAGAGCATGTTCACTCAGTGTGAAGTGCAAGTTCAGCTGGAAGCCCTGATTGTTCTCCTTCTACTCTTCTCCTTTGCAAATACTCTGGTTCCTCATTAACAAGGTGAAGCACTACAGAATATTAACATGGGTAGGGGATCTCGATGGGGAGTTCAGCTCTCTGTGTGTTTGGCCGTTTCTGTGGGTTACTGACTTTTACAGTGTTAGTGCTCTGCTACTTGTATAATTCCTGATTCATCCTAGTTCTGTGCTTTCCATATAAATAATAGTTTTATTTCAAAAACCAAATAGTATACATATGGAGGGTTTCTATATTATAGAAATTATACATAAGAGAAAGATTTTCCACAGCTGTCAGCAACAAAATGCCTGGTGAAGTCTATGCATGAGCTCATATGAATGTGCAAGCCCATGTTTGCCTAAATAGGCCTGTGGTAAGACTTCGGAAATGTTATAGCTGATTTCTTCAGTGTTGGTAGCTACAGTGTCAATGGAATTAGTTCTTGGTGACCTTTATTCACTATTTCTGAAGTATGTACTAGGCTCATTGATAGCAGTCTTTGAAAGAATAACATCCCAGTGATAAAACATGAGAAATAATAGAGAAACTAGGCAGCAGTGTGCCTGGAGTGACTAGTTATTAGTTGCATTGAATCAGTGCATCTTCCATCTGAATTAGTCTGATCTTTTTCAGTTACTGTCATAAGAAAAAAAGGAGAACCAAATAAGCAAAAAGAATGCATTTAAAATAAGATAATGCACTTTCAGAGAACTGATACAGAACACCATTTTAAGTAGTAAGAGGAATCTTTAGTTTTGAGTCACAGCTTTCTTTTTTGCCCCTGCCCCCCCTTTTCCTTTTTTTTTTTTTTTTTTTTCCTGGGGTTTGGGTTGTTTTTGTTTGTGTTTTTTTTTTTTTTTTGGGGGGGGGGTTGTTTTTTGTTTTTTTTCCCTAAGACTTTACAAACCAAAGGAAATGCGCAGGTATTTTCTTGAGTCTTTTCTGTTAGGTTTTGCTGTTGGGGCTTTATTTTTTGTTTGTTTTCCCCCAGAAATTTTGTTATTTATAGCGTATGGCACAAAGGAGTTCATGCTGGTCTCTGGCCTTCAAGTGCTACAACAATAATAATTTTTAATAAAAGAGGTCTGTGTAGCCTTTTTCTCTGTCCCTAGCCAAATCCTTCTTGTGAGTTCATTTTTCCTCCTTTCATTGACCCAGTAGAAGTTTTAGAATCTGCCTGTTGGCCACTTGAATATGAATGAAATAAGCTCTATCACCTCACTTAAAAGTTATAAGGAGCCTGCAGGGTTCCATGGGCTGACCTTCTACAGTCTGGTGTTTCTGACATTTAATAGGTCTGTGGCTACTTTCCTTTTGTCCCCCTTTCTACCTTCTTCCCCACTCCCCTTTCAAAATAGAAGAAACTAACTGACTTTGAACCTTCTGTTGATTTATGCTTTTTAAATTTACATGCCTGTAGTCTTACATATTTGCAGTATGATTTGCCTAATCATGGAACATAAGATTTCTAAGGCATCTTGAAGTGATTTCACAGTTTGCCACAGTTTAAACGTAATTACTTCCAACTTAGTAATATTAAGTGAGCAGCCTTAAAGGTTATCTGGATGTCTTTTTAAATTTTCATAAAACATGTGACTTGAAAGTACAAAATCTATGTTTATTTCAGACACAGAAACTGTAGTTTCTACAGAATTCACTTACCTAACCTGACTATGGTGGTACCTACTGTGTTTTTGAGGTATGTCCTTTACACTAATCTCATGGGGCAGGGAAGCACTGCCATTTCTGATGAAAAGGGGAGGGAGGTATCTAAAAAAACCACAGGCTTAACTGCACTAAAGTTATGAGGTGAAGCAGGGTAAGGACACAAAAATGTTGGCACAGATGGCAGCATGATAAAATGTAATATTCTTATTCAGATGTAAACTAGACATAAAAGATTCTGACCTGATTTTTTTATTAAGGTTCATAATTAAATGTGTTAGCAGTCATAGCAAACTTGCTCTAATTTTGTCAAGTAGCCCAATATGGATACTGCTGTAGGTATTTGTGAAAGGTCTAGACTGGAAGTCTGATTTGGCAAGCTGGTACTCAGGAACAGCATTTCTGCAACTCAAACTAGTGATATCAGCCATAGGTGATCAGTGTTTCTGTATGATCAGAATATGTTTTCCTTGTTAAAAAGTGGTATTTTATTTTTACTGTTAATGTCATTGCTAATCTGATATTAACAACATCTGGATGTGATAACTATCAGCAAAGACAGCACTAAGAAATCAGGGCTTCCTGGAGCATAGTTGACCAAAACAATGACTTGGCACCGTTCACATGGCATCCCTGATCTGCGTTTATCTTGCATAAATTCATCGCGTTTCTAAATGTTGTACTGAAAAGATCACAGAAGAAATACTGTTATTTATTTTGCTTCTAATTTCCACTCAGTGATTTCAGAACTATAAAAACATTGTGTGTGTTCTGTGGCTGTGTTTGAGCACTGAAGAATTGAATACCAATTCAGCACAGGGATGGGTTTAATGTTCTGTTATTTTAACTCTACTATAATATAAAATACTTAATTTCTGGAAAACTAAATGCATGGCTTATTCTACAGCTGTTTGTTTGGGGTTTTTTTTACTCCAGAAGTAAAATGTGCTTTGTAACTGATCCTTTATGAGCTTGTTTTGGTTTTAATTATATGGCATTATTCTGAAAGTGCACCTTTCTGTGAACAGACAACTACTGAAGGAGTAAGGAAGAACTGTTTAATTCAGTGGCTAATTGTTTTGTTCACTTACCAACTTGAAGCTTTTTTTAATAAGAAGAATATTAAAGTTTGGAAGTAAGTCTTAGTGATATATTGCCTCTCTAGTTTTAATCTTATTTGTTTCTCAAGTTTATTCCTTCTTAGTTGAAGTTAACAACAATAACAACAAAAAAAAGTTTTCCAGATATCACCATGGGCGATCACATTGGTAAGTATTTAAAACTAAGAGTGATTACTCAATCAGAATGACAAAATGTGGTAAATTCAGTTAAAACAATTCAGTTAAAACATACTCCTTGAAGAAAGTAATGAATTTCCATATTATTAGCTAATAAAAATGTCATCTTAAATGCTAGCTCGTTAGAGGAAACAATTAAAACCTAATCTAATAAACACCTCAGTGTGTTTGTTTATATTCCTAAGTAACTTAATATAGCTGACCACATAATATTGCAGATCAGAATTGTGGTTTCTAGGTAATTAAAGTAACACGTAGTACTTGTTCATTCCATCGCATAGCTGAAATAGTTTCAAGCACTTTAGTCTTTGAGAAGTAACCTTGTACTTCCAGGTGTAAAATGAAAGATGACTTACAGTAAATGTTTTCAACATAAAAATGTGTCTCTTACAGATACCTATAATCAATAGAAACTTTCAAAATTAATAAAAAATATTTCCTGACTATCAAGAAAAAACAGTATCACCTTCTAAGAAGAATTAGATTATTTTTTTTTTTGCTTTGATTATGTGCTATTTTTGTTGACCTTTTAAATTATTTGCATTAAGGTCTTTCTTGTGCGTAAGGGAATTCTATGGAATTTAGGCTTTTTCTTCATTAAATCATCTTGGAATAGTTAAAAGTGTCAGATAATGTTGTGTTGTTTGTTTCTTTCCTTCAGTGTGCTGTTGTTCATTGGCACATTAGGGAATGTTTTATGGATATTTGAGAGCTTCCAGATCCTGTTTTAGCTGTCATCATGCCATCAATTTAACAGAAGAGATTAATTAAAGTAATCATCTTGTCTCCTGTATGCACTACGTGTGACTCTTAAGTCAATGTGCATAGCTAATAGGAAAATATACCTATTGAATCAAGAGTTCTCTCTTTTACTTGTAGCCTGCAGTTTTTCAGTGTTACCAAGATGCAGACTGCAGTCTGTCAGACTTTCCAATTCTGGAAATCAGTGGTTTAGCAAGTGTTTAAAAGCCATAGCTAGAAAGAAAAGTCTGGGGAAAAACTGGATGACATCATGAAGTTCAGGTGAAAATCTGTAGTATGAACTGCCCAGATAAGTCATTAGTGATACAGAGATGATGGGTTGAGCTTGTGTGCAGATCTTGCATCCTACCTAAGTCACCAAGCTGTGGTTTCCCTAATTGGTCTGGGCTTCAAAAACGTTTCTGTGCAAATACTGTTATACATTCTTAAAGGACTAGCCTAATATTACATTGTAAGCTATCAGTTCACTACTTTGCATGATAGCTGAGATAACGAATGGATTTGGAAACTTACAGCTTTTGTCAAATAACAGCTGATAAAGGTCAGACAAATATATAGGGAACAACACTTCAACCCTGGTTAATGGGCAATTAACACAATGAACACAAATTTTCATCCGTAAATATAACTATTGTGACTGAATTCTGATACTTATTTTCCTAAAATCCTACATTTAAAAATCTATTACCAGGCCACCCAGAAATAAAAGTTCAGCCTAAATCATATCAAGTGACTCATTTCCAGTCTGGCACAATAGTTATGGAAACACATATGTGCATGTGTTTTAATTAATGTAGGCTGAACTAGGAATGAAATCTGTTCTGGTTTTTATAGTAGTCTGTAAAACTAAACTTGATACAAGGATATATCTATTATAAGCTTGTCAATAGTTTATGAACCTGTTTGCTTAAATTGAAACATGATAGTTGAGCACGTGCTGACATAATCTGTCTAAATGTTCATATCCTAGGTGTAAACCCAGGTGAGGGAAGACTAGTTTTTCTCAGCAATGAAGGCATAGGGCGTCACCATCTTTAGCCTTACTGGGAAAGGAGTCGTCACTGTGACAGCAATTCAAAACTAATTTTTGGGTGGACTTTCTATGAGCTGTCTTGTTTTGCTACATTGCAATTGGATTTGATTTTTAAATAGTGCATTAAACTACATTGGTACTGAGAATACATTATTGAACTTTTGAAATGAGATACTTTAATTATCCAGAACTTGAATAGCTGTATGGAAACAGTCCCAGTGATCTGCTGCTCCCCCCTATCCCACTCCAGTTTAAGTAAATATGAACTCTTACAAAATTCACAACCTAGGTGTTTATTTCTGTATGACTCCTGACACAGAGGGTCTGTGTCATTTCAGTAAAGACCTGAACTGCCCAAAAAGCTGTTTGCAAAGATCCATTGTTATGTATGAATGCTGTATACAGAAGCTGTGCAGAAATTGTTTAAGAAGACAAGCTTTTGATTGCATGACCTAAATGAAGTGCACATCTGGAGGGAATACAAACAGAAATAATGAGAAATATGTTTTTAGGAAACGTTCTTAAGATAAACTGGTTAAGTTTTCCGATTCTCTCCCCTCCAAACTACCAGTTTCCTTCATACAGGCACCATTCCCTAAAGAGTATATAAATGTCATAAGTTATAATCCATATTGGTCTTGGGTACTCTTTGGATTTCTCTGTATTATGTTACGGGCCTAACCTGCAGACTCAGATTTCTTTAGGTATTGGACTGGATTGCAGTCACTCAAGTTATTTTCCTCTGAGACACAGACTGTGCATTCTGGATATTGCTAGAGCTTTGCTTATGCTTACTAGGGTTTGGATGGGATGATTTCTTTGTGCTGTCGTTACTCTACAATGATTACTGCCTCACTATTGGAAGTTTTGTCATTTGTGGAGAAAGGATAGCTCAATGTAGGAAGCATGATGGCAGCTCTGGGTATGACTGCTGATACATCATGCCAAGAACTAGAAAACTTTGAAACCCTTTATCCACTAACAATTTTTGATAACCAAGTAAACTAAAGCAACAAGTAGCTACCTTCTAGGAAATCAGAGTTCTGGGACAATTGCACCCTGAGAAGAAGAGTTTCATTGGTCCTTTGTGAATGTAGGCCTGTCAATTTATTTTCTTGTATTTTCCTTCCTTCTGCTGTTTCTGTGCTTCCTACTGTCTTTGATTACTCTATCTTGATTGCTAATTGAAGAAGTAAAAGCAGGGTGTGAAACAAGTTTTGCTGGCATGTAAGGACTTTGATATAAGAATAAACTAATTGGAGTTTCTTGTTCAGCAGCTGAACAACAGCCAGACTTATGCTGGGCAGGGTGAGATAAAAAGCCTGTAGCTCTCAATACCAGGTGCAGCTTGTGCTCCTAGTCCATGCAGCAGAGGATAATTTCTGCAGAATGCTGCCTTCTGCTCTCAGTGAGACAGCACTGACCCATCTCTTGAGCTCACAATGTGGCCAAGCCAAAAGAATCATTGAGATTTTGCATGCCATAGGTCAATTGAGGAATAACAGATTTATTCTGTTATTTTATTCTGGCAGATAAAGTATTTCTAATGGTGCTTATAAGACAGTCTGCAGTGGGGCTATTATACGCTATTCATCTACAGGGTTTTTATAGGCTTTTTCATCAGAAAACAGTGAATGTAGTGTTGCATGCAGGGATGTGTGTGCAATATTGGTGTCTGTTACTTTGTGGCATTCCTACTGTTTTTATTTATTTTCCTTTTACCTACATGGGGGAATTACACTGGTGTATATAAGGCTGAAGACAGATTTAGTTCCAGTTGAAGGGTTTCATTCATGTTCAGATCTGTCTTGTCAAAAAGTCCTGCCAAAGTATAAGTATGTGTGTGCCCACAAAAGCATGTGTATGCAATTAGGGAATAGTTTAGAAATCAACCTAAAAGTACTGATTTATAAAAGAGAATACTTTGTCTCTGAGGTAAGCGTTATAGACCCTTGAGTGTTGTATTACTCATAGTAAACTGATATTAGTCATAAAATTATCTCAGATTTTAGTTCACCCTAAAACTTCAGACTCTGCATGCAATACTCAACTGCATGAGCAAGTAAGTTCATTATGAACAAGCTACAACAGCTTCAAGATATTGTAAAACAAGCATTTTCAGGTTCACAAACTAGCTGTTTTTCATGTACAGTTATTTCACAAAGACAATGCTGATGAGAAGCACTTGCTGTTTGCTCCTACTGTATCACATTCTATAATGATAAAGGTGTTTTGAACAAAACAATATTTGGTCCATAAAAAGAAATTACTCATGTAAATGGTAGTGGAAGCCCTGCCAAGGGAATAATGAGACTCTAGGAGTGTACTCATTTGTATTCAAACAAGGAAAAATGCTGAAGGCAATGCTGTCAGCTTAATTTTCTTCTCTCGTCTAAACCTTGAATACTGGTGTAGACTTTGTAGCTCATGGAGAATGTGTACAGATTAATTCCATAGGAGTTTCATATATTGCTTTGGGGCAATATATTTCTTTAACAAATTCAATTCCTGTAGCATAAGGCTCATTGCTAGTTATATTTTAATTTAGTATATTCATCCTAACAGGTGAATTGCCAAGATGATCAATAAGAAAACTCTTTATATGGGTAATAATATTGACGGTGGTCTGCAAACAGACAAACTGCTCTCATGAGTCTAGGAGTTAAAAATGCATGCAGATGAGGATGGAATTCTCATCTTTATGTGAGTTCTATTTTCCTGGAGTCCAGTTTTTAATGTCCCTCTCTGCCTTGACAACTTTTCAGATTAAGCTTTGGGCTGTTGGGAGGTTTTTTTAGCTGTTCTTGTGTGATTTAAAGAAAAGTCTGTCGTTCTGCTGCTCTGTGGGAGAGGTGGAAGAAGCTCATGTCTGTTCTTTTATATGTGCAATGATGTGCACAGCATTCTGCAGATTAATGTGACAACAAAAGCATCCAGGTATCAAAACTTTTGTAGAATTACTTATTTGGTAGGTACCTCATTATTCTAAGCAAATATATGTCTCCAGGCATAAGATGTTGACTAATTGAGCTTGGTTATTGGGAGAAGGGGGGATTGGGGAGTGTTTTTTTGCTTTTTGTGGGGGAGGAGGAGTTTAACACAGCACAGTTACCTCCTCCCAATATTTTCCAAAGACGTTTTCAGATATTTCAGATGGTTTACTTTTTTTTTTCTTTTTTTTCTTCTTTCCTTTTTTCTTCTGCACTTAGTCATCATTGAACTTGTAAGGATTGCTAAGCAAATTATCACTTCCAAGCCTTAGGATTGAATGATAAAATTTTTTTGTAAAACTCGGAAAATTATAATATACAGGTGTTTAGTTTTTAAGTAAAAATTTTATAACCACATATAACAAGCACACAGTTTTGTGTATGTTTGGGGTTTTGCTTGGTTTTTGCTTTCTGTCTGGGGATAAGTTTCATCCTTTTGCTTGAGGAGGGCACCTAAAAAACAAAATCTATTCCAAATGTCCAAAACTGTTTTTGATCTCTTGGTTAGTTTTCTGACAAATGACACTGCAGTCTAGATCAAAGTTCTAAAGAAAAAGCTCATTGAGTATAATGGCAAGGCTCAATGTACCTTATGCTGGCTGCCATGAAAACTTTCCAATGGTAGGATGTCAGATGGCAGTGAAACAGAGTGGATAAAATAGAAGCAAAATCCCAGGCTCAGGTGGTGTGTTCTCAGAAAAGCCAAGTGCTTGGTTATAGGCTTAAGTGGTTGGTTTCAGATTAACAAATCAAGTAGTAGGTACTATAACTGAAGGCATGAAATCTTATTGGTATCCTGAGATTGTGGCTGTGGAGTTGTCACTTTGTGTTTATGAATCATTTCAGGTTGCTAAGTGGGTAGTGTGTAACACTGTTTCATCACTGGGAAGCAAGTCACACTTTTTAATCTAACCATTTCTCAGTATGTCTCTTTTTTCTTGAACACAAGTTTCCTATGAGTAGTCTGTGAAGAACTGGTATGCTTGTGAACATTTAACAGTGGGTCATAGAGAACAGTGTTTTATCCTACAACGGTCTTCATAATTTTTTCTTCCCATTATGCAACATTAAAATTATACTATAATGATTTTTAGATGTTTCTGTCATATTAAGGATCATATAATTAAGTTTTAGCTAGTGTGCACTGAAAGAAGTTTTTTAAAAGTGTTAGGCATTCTAGTACACTTGGATCTGAACACTGATTGTATTTGATCTTTCGTGATAAACATGACAACCCTTTCCTTTTAGCTAGTGAAATTATTCATTCAGGAATTTTTTACTAAGGAAAGAGTAGTCACATGTGAGAGGAAGCATCATAATCCACCAAAGTACACCACAGCTGCTACCAACTAGCTGGAAGTCTCATCTTCTGTAATGCATTCCATCTTATTACTTGGGGTTTGCTTTGACTTGCTTACAATTTACATCAGTGCTGGTTGTGGTAATGTTACCACACTATTACTTAAAATATTTCTGGTTTATTTATGAAACTCTTTTATACTAGAACAAATTTAGAAATTATTTTAAAGATTAATGATACACTGAAATGGTTTAGGAGAAAAATAGTATATTGGTGAGGTGAAGACAAATAAAAATGTGTTCCTTTTTATTCTTACAAAATGGAATTATCTTTAATACAGTTTTTTAATGTCCTCTGCCTTGCCAAAACAAGCTTAACAGACTAAAACTTAAACTAATTTGCAAGAACATGACATATATCTTTCTTCCCAATTTACATACTGAAGTAACAAAGGCAGACTTCAAATTGTGTTTATATATTTATGCTCTTTTGATTATGGGTGGGGTTTTATAACCTCTCTAAATCACATACCAAGGTAAGCAAGAGGTTTTCATTTGCCAACTGTGTGCTATTAGTTTCTTAACAGAAAGGTCCTGTATTGAAGCTAGAATAAATTTTCTAAATACTAGAAAAAATATCATCTAAACTATAAGACTTGGACAGAATGACTAAGAAACAACATTTGTTTGACTCATAGTTATTCGAAACACATAAACAGTTGTAAATGATGTGATGAAGTACTCCACGCATTAGCCAGATTATTCATTCCATCCATGATAAACTAAAAATCTGTAACCCTATAAATGGATCACCAAGCCTCAAGCCATAAACATACCATCTTTACTTGCATCTCATTCTCCACTGGTGTTACTTTTCTTTTGTTTTAATGAAACTGTGGTTGGCTGGCAATGTAAAATAACAGGTGCATGTCTATCATTATTGTAATAATTCTTTCTCATAATTATTTTTCCTTGCAGTGTTCTTGGTGGGTCACTTAGGCTGTAAAACTAGTACTTCTGCCAGAATATTGCAATCAATTTGCACACTGCTACCAAATGCTTTCCTTTGAAACACTTGAATATAGTACCTGTTTGCTTAAGAGTTTACACTCATAAATGAAAGGGAATTCCCCATGGCTGCATTATCTCCTCTTTAGATGTACTGTTATGTTTTGGAAACACTAGCCTGAACCAATTTGTACCAAATGCTTTTTTATGGCATAAGGGAAACATTAAAAATGTGGTATAAATCAGAGGTAAACTTAGTTTTGCATGAACTCTATTTGCCTTGGTGTGTTCACATTGTAATGACTTGGGGGGAAGGGGGAGAGAAGATATACTTCCACAGTAGGAGCTACTCAACTCACTAATGCAATCTGAATTGTGTATCAACACATTAATGGTAAGGTCAAGAAGTTAATGATGTTTAAAACTGTATTGTAAAATTTGCCTCAGCAACCTCATAAAAAGCAGCAACTAGTGACATACCTTTGATTTGTGGTAATACTAACCTTGTTTCTTTAGCATCAAAGCTCTAGGTTCATAACTGTAGCTGGAATATTGCTTTGATTGTAATTTTTCCTGGCTATAATTTTCACACCTATTTTAATGGACCAAAGAGAACCTGTACACAAATAAACATCATCTATTCTTTACAGTAGTTCCAGTTCTGTAGACAATCCTCAAAGCTTTCACTGAAGCTCTGCTCATAAAGCCTCATTTCATGTAAGCACGTTGGCATCGTTAAACCTGATAACACAGTTGCAGTTTGCACTGTATACAAAAGAAAAACTTATAAAACCACTATTCTTATTTTTTTAGAATTCCGGTCACACTGAACTGACAAGGGTATAATCGAAGCATTTACTGTTAGTCCAGTGAGTTTTTACAACTTTAATAATCCAAACTGAGTAATATGCATTGAAAAACCCTCATGAACTATATGTTTAAAATCACCATATAAATAAAAATATGCCAAATACCTATTTCTTTATTCTGATGCTCTTATCACTCTTTTAACAGTCTTCCCTGGGCAAAATCAGGGACAGGGAAGTTAAAATGAGCTCTTTTGTGTTCTGAGGTTTTCACTAGGAGGACAAGGAGGATGCTTGTGCTCAGAGTGGCAGTATAAACATGATGATGCTTTCTTCCTCCTGAATTTTGAGTCTCCCTAGACTTATTGCTTCTTCTCATCCCTGCCTGCTGCCTTCTCCCTGCTCCCAAGAGTGCGTGAAAGCTGCCTTACAACCCCCCAGTATCCCCAGGTTCTGTTTGTCCCCCAGGCACTGTCTGGGTCTGTCAGTCCCTCTCCTGGCAGAATTCTCAGAGCTAGGGCTCAACACCTGGCCACGAGGTGCCTGGTAAACCTAGCTCAGCCCTGCTCAGGCTAAGGGCAGCCCAGATCAAAGTAATTAAAAGCCCGTAACCTCTTACTGACAACAGTGAAATCATATTTACTGGATTATGCACTTTGTTTTGGAAAAGTGGCTAAATGTTAAGGAGGTCTTGATACTAATACATTGATATATGAAATTGTTATGTGTGTATCTATGTGTGTACATGTATTTTGAGTAGGATGTAAATGGAAAGATGGAAACAATGAGTTTGAATACTGAATAGATATTCTGTCTTGTATAGAAGTAGTTGCAATTATTTGAGGACGAACTGCCAGGCAACTGTCTGGTTTCAGAGCTACAGCTCTCCTGCCCTAAGAATCATAGAATAGTTAGGGTTGGAAAGGACCTTAAGATCACCTAGTTCCAACCCCCCTGCCATGGGCAGTGACACCTCGCTCTAAACCATATCACCCAAGGCCTCATCCAACCTGGTCTTGAACAATGCCAGGGATGGAGCATTCCCAGCCTCCTTGGGCAACCTATTCCAGTGCCTCACCACCCTAACAAGAAAGAATTTCCTCTTTATATCCAATCTAAACTTCCCCTATGTAAGTTTTAACCCATTACCCCTTGTCCTATCACTACAGTCCCTAATGAAGAGTCACTCCCCAGCATCCCTATATGCCCCCTTCAGGTACTGGAAGGCTGCTATAAGGTCTCTACGCAGCCTTCTCTTCTCCAGGCTGAACAGCCCCAACTTTCTCAGCCTATCTTCATATGGGAGGTGCTCTAGTCACCTGATCATTCTCGTGGCCCTCCGCTGGACTTGTTCCAACAGTTCCATGTCCTTTTTATGTTGAGGACACCAGAACTGTACACAATACTCCAAGTGAGGTCTCATGAGAGCAGAATAAAGGGGCAGGATCACCTCCTTCGACCTCCTGGTCACACTCCTTTTGGTGCAGCCCAGGATACGGTTGGCTTTCTGGGCTGCAAGCGCACACTACCAGCTCATGTTCATTTCCTCATCGACCAGCACCCCCAAGTCCTTCTCCTCAGGGCTGCGCTGAATCTCTTCTCTGCCAAACCTGTATCTGTTCCTGGGATTGCTCTGACCCATGTGTACTACCTTGCACTTGGCATGGTTAAACTTCATGAGGTTGGCATCAGCCCAGCTCACAAGCGTGTCAAGGTCCCTCTGGATGGCATTCCTTCCCTCCAGCGTATCAACCGAACCACACAGCTTGGTGTCATCGGCAAACTTGCTGAGGGCGCACTCAATCCCACTGTCCATGTCAGCGACGAAGATGTTAAACAAGACCGGTCCCAACACCGATCCCTGAGGGACACCACTCGTTACTGGTCTCCAGCGGACATTGAGCCATTGACCACAACTCTTTGTGTGTGGCCATCCAGCCAGTTCTTTATCCACCGAGTGGTCCATCCATCAAATTGATGTCTCTCCAATTTAGAGACAAGATGTGTGGGACAGTGTCGAACGCTTTACACAAATCCAGGTAGATGACATCAGCTGCTCTACCGCTGTCCATCAGTTCTGTAGCCCCATCATAAAAGGCCACCAAATTGGTCAGGCAGGATTTCCCCTTAGTGAAGCCATGCTGGCTGTCACCAAGCACCTTGTTGATTTTCATGTGCCTTAGCATGCCTTCCAGGAGAATCTGCTCGAAGATTTTGCCAGGCACAGAGGTGAGACTGACTGGTCTGTAATTCCACGGGTCATCCATTTTCCCCTTCTTGAAAATGGGGGTTATATTTCCCTTTTTCCAGTCATCGGGAACTTCACCTGACTGCCATGATTTTTCAAATATGATGGCCAGAGGCTTAGCAACTTCATTTGCCAGCTCCTTCAGGACCCGCGGATGGATTTCATCAGGACCCATGGACTTGTGCACGTTCAGATTTTAAGATGGTCTCGAACCAGTTCCTCTCCTACAGTGGGCCCAAGGTCTTCATTCTCACAGTCCCTGCGTCTGCTTTCCAAGACTTGGGTGGTGCGGTCAGAGCCTTTGCCAGAGAAGACCGAGGCAAAGAAGTCATTCAGAACCTCAGCCTTCTCCAAATCCTGTGTAGCTAGTTCACCCGAGAGCTTCCTAAGGGGGCCTATGTTCTCCCTAGTCTGTTTTTTATTTTCTATGTACCTGTAGAATCCCTTCCTGTTATCCTTAATATCCCTAGCCAAGTTTAATTCTAACTGGGCCTTAGCTTTCCTAACCTGGTCTCCAGCTTCCTGGACAGCATCCCTGTACTCTTCCTAGGCTGCCTGTCCTTGCTTCCACTTTCTATAAGACTCTTTTTTTCATTTGGATTTTTCTCTGCAGCTCCTCATCCATCCAAGGAGGTCTCCTGGCCCTCCTGCTGCACTTCCTTCTAGTTGGGCTGCAACACTCCTGAGGTTGTAGCAGGTGATCCTTGAAGACCAAGCAAGAGTCTTGAGCACCCCTACCCTCTGGGGCTATATCCCATGGAACCTTACTAAGCAGGTTCCTGAAGAGGCCAAAGTCTGCTCTCTTGAAATCTAGGGCAGTGAGCTTGCTGCACGCTCTTCTCACTGTCCTAAGGATCTCAAATTCAGCCATCTCGTGGTCACTGCATCCAAGGCTGCCCTGGACTGCCACATTTCCAACGAGCCCTTCCCTGTTGGTGAGCACAAGGTCAAGCATGGCACCTCTCCTTGTCGGTTCCTCTATTACTTGCAGAAGGAAGTTGTCTTCCACACAATCGAGGAACCTCCTGGATCACTTCTACCGTCATTCCAACAGATGTCAGGGTGGTTGAAGTCCCCCATGAGAATGAGCACCTGTGAGCGTGAGGCTTTTCCTATCTGCCTATAGAGTGCTTCATCCGCAGATTCCTCTTGATCAGGCAGTCTGTAACATATCCCCACAGTAATGTCTCCCATTGCTGTTTTCCCTTTAACCCTGACCCACAAACCCTCTGCTAACTGCTCATCTGTCCCCAGACAGAGCTCGATACTCTCCATCCTATCCCTAACATGAAGGGCAACTCCCCCTCCACGCCTGCCAGGCCTGTCTTTTCTAAAGAGTCTGTAACCTTCCATTCCAACACTCCAGTCATAGGAGCCATCCCACCGTGTTTCTGTAATGCCTATTATATCATACCCCTGTAGACGTGCACACATCTCTAATTCCTCTTGTTTGTTCCCCATGCTACAGGAATTTGTATAGAGGCATCTGAGCCAAATGGAGCCGGCTCATTGGCTGGAGCAGCCGGAATAAAACATTTTGCTTATTCAGTCCTCCTTGTATTCATCCTGCTAGAGTTTAGCCAGTACTGTTCAGTGCTTCTGAGTTGTATTCTCCTTGCTCTAATTTCTCTCTTGGGCTTTAAATCAGAAATCTCTCAGTTAAGAGCAATTCAGAAACTGGAAGGATGTATGCAAAGCTTTCCTTTAAAATTAAATAATAGTTTCCTACAAAATAACAGTCTTTTTAAGGATTTAGATGAAATCTTGTATTTTTCTTTATTATAACTTCATTTGAACTCAGTGAGTTATTGGATGAATAAGGATTAAACAGTCTGGAAAGCAAAATTAATAGCTATTTATAAACAGATTTTAATTTTCTCTTTTAGATTTATATCAGTGTCATCCCATCACACTTTACTCATGGATCTGCTAATGTAGGATTATTCTCATAAAGAGTTATGCCCATAGTAAAAAGTGCATTCATATGTTGTATATAATTAGTAAGCTGCCTTAATTATTTTCTACTCTTTTTTTTTTCCTATTGCTGTACCAATTCTGCTTAAACTGGGGCAAATCTAAGCCCAAGAGTATAATTAAATTCTTCTTGAAACCTAATTAGTTCAGCTGTGATGTCTCTCATTTCAGATAACAGTTACAAAATATAGTGCATATATGTGTATAAGGAAAGCACTTCATGCATGAAGAACCATAGAATCATAGAATAAGGTAGGCTGGAAAAGACCTTTAAGATCATCAAGTCCAACCATACTCCAGGACTACCAAGTCCACCACTAAACCATACCATTAAGGGCCTTATCTACATGTTTTTTGAACACTTTCAGGGATAGTGATTCCACCACTGCCCTGGGCAGCCTGTTCCGATGCCTTATGTTATCCTTAAATCCAAAAGAAAGGTTCTGTTAGACTGTCTTTGTTGTGGTTTAAACCCAGCCATTAACTCAGAACTATGCAGCCGCTTGCTCAGTCCCCTCCCCCTGCCTTTTCCTCCCCCCTCTCCCAGAAGGATGGGGAAGAGAACTGAAAGACTATAACTCCCATGGGTTTAGATAAGAACAGTCCAGTAACTAAGGTATAACACAAAACACTTCTGCTACCACCAATAATAATAATGATAAGGGAAACAATGAGGGAGGAGAATTCAACTGCTCACCACCCACCAACTGATACACAGCCTGACCCAAGCAGTGATCTAACCCTTCCAGGTAACTGTCCCCAGTTTATATACTGGGCATGATGTGCTGCGGTATGGAATACCTCTTTGGTCAGTTTGGGTCAGATGTCCTGTCTCTGCTTCCTCCCAGCTTCCCCTCCTCCTGGCAGAGCATGAGACTCAGAAAGTCCTTGATCAGAGTAAACATTACTGAGCAACAGCTAAAAACATCGGTGTTATTAGCATTGTTCGCAGGCTGAAAGTCAAAAACATAGCACTGCACCAGCTACTAAGAAGGTAGGACAGTACCACCCAGGACAGTATCCACCCCTATTCCATACTATTCATGTCATGTTCAGATCCCACATTTTTCAATATACCATCACTCTTGTCTCATATATATATACATATATATACACATCCACACACATGCGAAGAGAAAGATGTCTTTCCTTAGTTCATGGACCAATCCCCATAAAGCTGCTGAGTTCATCCAGTCCATGTTGTCAGGCTCCAACTTTCGTAACAGTCTTTCAGAGCAGGACAGACAGTGTGCAGTGTTGGATTGTTGCCTGCTGATGACACCATAGAACTCATCTGGTCACTGCTGAACTCATCTGGTTTCATCGAAGTTCATTCTTTGCTGGAATGATGATTGGAGGGAAGTCAAGGCCAGTCACTGGTGACCTGAAGACATCTAGTTGGTGGGCTATAAAAGCGCTACATATCAGACAACAGCATACAATTGAGTTCATTGGCTGTTTTACCCTACAATCACATCCCCTTGAGGTGCACATCAGACTTCCCCATCTTCCCACATTACCCACCAAGTATATTTGGGTCCCTGAGCAAGAGCAATCCCACGAGTGGGTTTGCCTTTACCTGAAGCAGGAGTAACCCAGACTGTCTTCCCCTGCAAATTCTTTATGTGCACCACAGGAACTTTATCCCCTTCTACAGTATGTAAAAGCTCTGTTGGCAGATCCTCTGGTGTTGACCAACCAGGTGGCTTTTGGTAAATGTGTATCCCAATGTTTGAAAGTCCCACCACCCATTACTCTCAGTGTAGTATTTAACAGCCCATTGTACCGTTTGATTTTCCCAGAGGCTGGTGCATGGTAGGGGATGTGATATACCCACTCAATGCCATGCTCTTTGGCCCAAATACCTATAAGGCTGTTCCAGAAACAAGTCTCATTGTCTGATTTAGTTCCCTCTGGGGTGCCGTGTCACCACAAAGCCTGTTTCTCAAGTCCCAGGATAGTGTCCAGGGCAGTGACACGGGGCACAGCGTATGTTTCCAGCTATCCAGTGGTTGCTTCCACCGTGGTAAGCACATGGTGCTTGCCTTGGCGGGTCGGCAGGAGTGTGATATAGTCAATCTGCCAGGCCTCCCCATATTTGTACTTCAGTCATCGTCCTCCATACCAAAGAGACTTTAACCACTTGGCTTGATTAATTGCAGCACACAGTTTCTGAAAGTTGAGGGAGCTTGACAGATGTTTCCAACCTTTCTGATGCAGAGCAATCCTCTCCTTACTTTCAAGAAGATGACTTCTTTGCAGCAGCTTGTGTATTCATTCTGACTCACTTCTTTGCTGAGTAGTATTAGGTGCTTCTTTGAATGGCTGCACTTTCTTAAAGGAAAACTGGTTTATGGACCCACTGGAGAATTTCTAAGCATCTGCAAGGACCAGGTTTGATCATCCGAGCCACAGCAGGGTCTCACACATCTGTCAAAGATGCCCATCTTATTTTTTTCCCTTCCAAGAGACTCTTGCCACTGTTTTCTTGGAAGTTTTAGGTTTCTCAGGCAGTGCCACCTGGCCAGTGATTATCCATGATAAAATACTTTAGATTTCACAGCAGCAGTGCCTTCAGGTAATTATCTTCCTTTCTATGCTATCCTTAAATCCAAAAGAAAGGTTCTGTCAGACTGTCTTTCAGCAAGCAGTTCAGGTATGACGGGGATAACTTCAGAGACAGGAGCAATTCTAGTGATCTGTCTGTATCTTCATTTTATTTTAGGGTACAACCAGTAATTCTTCTGCCTGCAAGCAGGAGGAATCTTTCTTTTATTATTATTTTTATTTTTATTTTTTGGCACCTCAATGATCTGCTAATGCTGGGGCAGTTGAGAGGCATTATGTAATACTCACATTTCCTAACTGCTCCCCAGCTGAAAATAAAAGCAACCGAAAGAATTGTTTATGGCAGTGTAACAGGCATCTCTTGGATATAACTGGAGATTCTGTGATAGAAACCCAATGTTTCATTTTAAGATTCTCTGTGTTCTCTGCAGTGGTTTGCTCTTAGTAACCCAACAAAATGCAGACTACTTTGGTTTTAGAAAGAATTGAAACATTCAGTTCTGTTTCAGGGTAGAAGAACTGATATTGGTTAGCAAACTTAAAAGTGGAAGAATGAAGAAACGCTTTTGTATGGCTGCACCTGTTCACACAGGCATACAATTTAGGTTTGCAGCTGTGGTGTGGATTAATGCTTTAAATTCTCTTACATTTATTAGCAGTCACTATGTCAATGCTGTCTAATAATCTGAACACAAACTACATGAATTAGTGCAACTGGTTTATTCCTTTCTTCCTTGTTCCAGACACTTGGATTCTTTTCCATTCCTGCTTGGTTTACTTGGTTTTTGGTTTTGTGTTTTTTTTTTTCTTTTGGTTTGTTTGTTTTGTTTTGTTTGGGGGTTTTGGGTTTCCTTGGTGGGTTTTTTTGGTGGGTTTTTTGTTTGTTTGTTTTTGGTGTGGGTGTTGGTTTTTTTTTATCTACCTCTTCTTCTCCCCCATCTTCTCTCATTTAGGTCTTTGGTACTTCCAATTTAAATTTCTTTAACCTTCTCTTCGAAACTGAAGCCTATATATCTGTCCTGCACACCCTGTAGATGCTGTTCTCCTGTGTGAGCCTATAAATCCCAGCTAACCCTTCTGGTAGGTGCTTTAGTTTGCCTGGTGTAGTATGCACAAGGTGCATGATCAAGACAGCTTTCAGATTAAACTGGACAGAAAGATGCACCTAATGCAATTCAGCTGCCAAGGGGTATTAAGCCTATGGGATCAGACTCTAATTAGCCTGAAGTGACACTCCTAGGCCCCCAGCATCATGTGTGTATATAGACCCAGCCCAATTGGTCTGTGCTTTATGTCAACATTGGTGTATGCATTAACTTGTGGTATTAGCTTCATCTTTAAAACAAAAAAAAAAAAAAAAAAGCCTTGCCTGTTGACGTTTTTCTGTGCTGTTGAAAGAGCTTCCAACTTCTTGTAAAAGACTTTGAAAAATCAGTTTAGCTCCCCCAGGTTGTATGGAGATGACTTTGAGTGACTTACTCCAGTCATCATTGCTGAATCATTATTTTGCTCATGTAAAGTCAAGTAACCCCATTTCTTTCTATGATTACTTTTATAACTGTAGATTGACAATTTAAAAGGTGATGAAGGAGCACAAAATTCAAATGGAAAAATCTGGCCTCTTCTCATAGCATATGTAAGGAAAACACTGTTTTGTTCTCAAGTACCTGAGGTTACAGTTTCTTGTCAGTTCTAAAGCTTTCAGGCTAGGATTTACTTGAGATTCCCAGAAAAGATGATCCACAATCATAATCTTGTTCTGGGCAAAAGTAAAAGCGTTGTGCGTAGCTTGGAGATAAGAAGTCATTGTTAGTTCCATGAATGCTTTAGTAATCTGTAGTTGGAATTAATATAGGAAAGCTTCCTGCATTTTACAAACCTACTGTAGAAAATATTTTTTTATAGATATAACTAATCCCCTTTCAGTTATCTCTCCCCCTATTCACCATTACAATGTTTCCCATAGTCTTACGGTCAACAGTTCTTGTATTTCTCAATCACAAACAATGTTTTCTATTAACCATTTCCAAGAATTACCAGCAAATTTTCTCCTTTATGGAAGGATTAGTATAAATAAAGAAAATATTAAATGGTCCCAGAGTCCTGATTTTTATGTTTAAATGTAATTTCCCTGTCATGGGGTTTTTGAGGGAATTTGAGATAGTTGGCCAGTGTTGTTAACTAAAAGCTTCTTAAGAAGGAGACAAAATAATAAAAGAAGTTATTGTTGAATAGGTGGAATGAATTATTCAGATAAAACCATACTAAAAGTGCTATTGCAAACTAACACAAACATTGAAGTAAAAAAAGTATGGGTTTGTGACTAACTTTACAATGTGAATCTATTTCTACTGTGTATGCATGGTTGCAAATGCGTGTGCGCTTGTTTCACTGTCAAGTGATTGTATTCTTGAAATGGCAATGCAGATGTAGCACTAGATGAGATCTTGCAATCTAATTCATTGCAAGTAGCATCTGCTCTCACATGGCACTTTCTTCTAACAAGTACATTCCTCCTTGATTCATCTGTATTTAAAAGCTAAATCCAGAAAGACAGGATTCAGCAACTCACACTTGTGATTGAAATGAGGTGAGTTTTTGGGTGGTTTTAGTAAAGATATAAGGCACAACAGATCAAAAGATTCATATAACTTCCACTGGAAAAAAGCCACATTAAAATTAACATTCTTTAAGAATTTATGCTAAGGAATGAAGAGGACCTGAAAATAGAACTGTTAGGAATCATATGAAAATGTCTAAACTATGCATACATCATATTTTTTAAGTGACAGCTTTTTATACATTTAAATTTTGATGATATAAGTTGCTGAGGGACCTTAAATATGTAATATAGATGACATATTTTTAGTTTCATATGACTATGCCCTTTCAAAATAAACTGTAACGTTATTATCTTGGGTCATATTCTGCTAGACCAGATTCTACCTCAGTGTAGAACAGCTAAGTTAAGAGCTTATAGTTTCTGAAACTTTCCAAGAAAAAAATTCTACAAGAACACCACAATTTCTGTCATTATACAGTGAAGACCACAGCATTGTACCCTTTCATTGTACTGTTATTAGTATCTACATTGTGCAGTCTCAAGAACTGATATTATCTGAAAAATCTCAGCTCTTCAACACTTGCATCATTTAAGCTGATGCTTGTAAAAAGGAAGATGAAAAAAAAATTGCAGTATGCCAGCTGTCAGTGAAAAATGGAGAGTAATAAACTATCCTGGTTTAAATGCAGCAATAGTTCAGAAAAACTATCTAACCATAACAGCTGCTGAAGATCTTAAAATGTCTTTTCTATTTAAACATAGCCCAAGGTTTGCACTAAATGTTCCTATGAATGCATCTAAAAGAAAATGTCTATAGGAATTTTATTCACCTTGACCTCAACAATCCATAATGCAGAGCTCCCCTTTGTTGCATTCAGGAACTCCACATTTCAGTAAGAAGTTTGGATGACTGATAACTCTTTGCTTTAAGCCTTCATATGACTTTATGCAGTCTCCAAAATAATGGCCTTTTTTTTTTTTTTCTGCCTAAGTTTTTCATTAAAAGGAGGGAGGATTGTGCTAAAGGATATAGGAAAGAGACTTAATTTATGTGTTACATGAGCTCATATATAATAATAGGTGATAGCTCCAGGAGCTGTTGTTACACAGAACTACTTCTCTGAACAATTGGGATGAGATAGCTTCATGTCTGCTCTAGCTGCAGCATACTAAGTACAATCAGCAGGGTACATAAGCAGTCAGTTCCTGCAGTAAAATGTATGTCCTAGGATATATGTAAAACTGGTGATGTAAAATACAGATCTAGTCTGGGGTCTGGGTAGGCATATGGCTAGTAAACCTGGGCAGAATGCAGGCATTAATGGCATGAGTGAGTTTGTCTGCTTTTAGAGGAAAACAGTTTTGAGGAATATTACATTGCATGAGTGCTTAGGTGAAGAACAGGCTTTATTGAGCAGTTTTGGAGCTGTGAAAGCTTATAGCTGCATGAGTCACAAGAGTTTGCTCTTGCTTGGATTTCTAAGAGGATTTGATTTCAAAGGCAAAATTACCATGCAGGAGCATGTTAATACATAATATTTCAGATACATTAATGCATATTAATGTATCTGAAATAATATTTACTTTTGGAGAGTGGGCAAGCAGAATAAAACTTTTTGTTAGCAAGAAACATATTTGATATGTGGGAATGTAGTGACTTGATTGATTAGATTGCAAGATTAATTCTTGTTGGTAGAACTAATCTGCATGAAAATGAAAATTATTATCATCTTGTTTAACTAATAAAACCATGATGACTACCTTTTTCTAATTCTTTATTTCTTTATTTCTAATAAAGATTTATATCTAATAAAGATATTTTCAAATTCTGTAAGTAGTTGAAGTATGTCTCCCTTTGCTACTCAGTGCCATTACTAAAAATGCTTTCACCATTTTGAATGTATATGTATGTTAGAAGTATAATTTTGGTCATTTAGTTATTTTTTGCAAACCAAGCTGATAATTTCATGATCATGATCATAGGTGTTACTAACAAATATAAAAAAATTCACAGGGTCCTCATGATTTCCATTGGGAAAATATTAAATTAATGAAACAACCTTGTTTTCTTTTGCTTTGCTGTCCTTTTTGGGGTGGTTTTTGTTTGTTTGTTTGTTTATTTGGGGTTTTTGGGGGGAGGGGTGGGGGGTTTTGGTGTTGTTTACGGTTTGTTTGATTTATTTTGCGTGTTTATTTTCAAAGCTTTCTAGTATCCAGTATACAAAGAATTGTACTATGGGAAAAGACTAGTTAGTACAGTCCCTTTGTGAACATGAAGATCTGAAATGAATCCTGAAGTTGAAATTCCATTCAGAAGTTACGTTTTACAGCTCTCATGAAGATGACTTTAAGTTTGGGGTTTTTTTCCACAGTTAAATAAAATGCTAGTTTGAATATATGGGTTTGAATAAAACTGATACTTATCATGGGGGGTCTTTTTCATATAAATTAAGCAATTTCCTATGCAAAGATGAATTTCTTTTTTTCTCTCCACTTATGTTATCTTACCAGAAAAACTGCACTGCAAATAACTGCACAAGTGAACTTTCACTTTCTTCTTGTTTTTGCAGTTGTACTTAAAGCAGAGTTTGCACCCTGCTTTAAATTTACCTGGAAATTTGCTTGGGGAAACTTCTGGCTGCAATAGAAACTGTTGTTTGCCTTAATATGAGTACATTTTTCCATGGTTGAATTGCATTGCAAAATTCTCTTTGAGAACTTAGGTGAATGATTAATAATATCTTGGACAAACACAGGGCTCTGAAAAGAGGGCAAAAGTAGTTTCTTATATTTCAGGATTGAAAAATTGAAAAGTGTATGTGTTATATTCCATACTATAGCATGACATGGTTGGTATATAAACTGGGGGGAGTTACCTGGAAGGGGAAATTGGTGCTCAGGGTATCAGTCAGCAGGTGGTGAATAATTGTGTGGTGCATCACGTGTTTGTTGGTGATTTGGGTTGTTTTCCTTTTAGTTTTACCTTTCTCCTTGTTATTTCCCTTTTATTACTATTAGTAGTAGCAGTAGAATATCAGTGTTTCAATTGTTAAACAGTTTATATCTCAACCCACAGGTTTTACTTTGTTTTTCTGATTCTCCTCTCTTGTGCTGCAAATGACCCTTTTTTTTTTTTTTTATTCTATTCCAAAAGATCAGTGTTCTTTAGCCCCAAAGAATTTCTGTTTCCTTTCATTTTGTGAAAGAGATGATTAAACATCCAGTGTCCAAGTGCCTTGATATTGACTGTATACTGATATTGACTGTATACTTTTTGTACTAAAAAGAAATGCATATAATCACATAGTGATTGTATCTTGAATAACCAAACTCTGATTCTACAACCACTAAACTTCTTTGAGCCATGTGTCTTCTTTCCCATCTGCTGAAACAGTGTATCCCTTTAAGACTTTGATACAATAAACAGACAGACTAGAATGTATTGTTATCACAGCATGGAAGGCTTTATTTTTATTTTGTTTAAATGGAAAGCTCAAAGACTTAAAGACAAAAAATTTACCAATCAAGTAAATCTATTAAAAGCATTTTGAATAGGCTATTGTGTTAATGAAATTGAAAAACAAATGCAAATAGTTAAATAAAAGAGAGACAGCAAAGGAGAACAAAAAAGTTGAGATTTCACTGAAAATAATTCCTCCATTACCAGACTCGTATGCCATATTTCATAATGATTTTAAGAACTGTGGAATAACTTTCTGCAAATAGCATTAAAAATTATGTATTTCTCTACAGAGGCAAAAGTCCTTCAAAGTACTTATGCATGGGTATTTGGGGACTATTGTCAATACTTGTATTACCCAGGTAATAATGCTTCAAAGCTATCCCAGCAGTTTCAAGTTGGTAATGACCAGCTTTTTTTCATACTAACATCATTCTTACAAGCATCTATACCACCTGATAAACCATTAGTATTTGCAAAAGAGTCATTGCTTAGTTCTGCATATGAGAACTCAAATATTTCTAGGGTGGTTGCTTAACATCAGGTGGCAATATGCAGCTCCTTAAAAAATCAGTTTCTAAAATTTTGTTCATACTTGCTGAGATTATATTTAAGAACATTGAAATAGATGTTTTAGGAGAGAGATCACCTAAACTGCTGAAAATCTAAACAGTAATTTTTTTAAACTGAGAAAAATGAGAAGAGTTTCATGCTTTCTCATTGCCGTACCAGCCCAAAGGCTGGACTGCTGCTGGTGCGGAAACCAGTTATGGATCAAACATCCTCTTCTTCACCTTATCATCTCAGTGTACAACTTCTGAATATGACTTATCATGGCCATCAAACTTTATAGATACAAAGGTATGTGAATATATAACTATGGAACAGATAAGAAAATTATTGAAAATAATCAAAGTAAATAGGAAAAGATTCCATTCAATTTCTTGAGACTTAGGTTGTCTTGGTCTGCTATGCTGGTGTTTTCTAATATCAACAATGGGTTAATTTCTTTCTTTTTTTTTTTAAGTGAAGAGATAAAGAAAAATTGCTAAAACCTAATATTTTTGAAAGGAGCTTCTCTGTATTTTTAATCTCTTTCCCATCAGTATTTCATAGTGATATTAACATTTATGAAAGTGCATACACTATGAAGCAGGCATGTTTAAAATCTCTTACTATTGGTGTAGTTAGATAACCGGCCCTAGAGACAGACACTTCATCTGTGCTGTAGAATATGGAAAACAAAAGGATATGTATGAACTTTGAAATGTGTTTCTGTACAAGATAACCATGAGAAACTTCTCCTGCATAAGAGATTTCCTTCTCTAAAGTGGTGCTAATGGGCTTTTATTCAGGGTTCCTCCATATCTCACAGGAAGTTATCAATCCTCTTAAGGCTGCAATCGGAAGGCAGCATCATAAAATCACAGAATGGTTTGGGTTGGAAGGGACCTTATTTCCAACACCCCTGACACAGTCAGGTACACCTTCCACTAGACCAGACTGCTCATCTAGCCTGGCCTTAAACACTTTCAGGGATAGGGCATCCACAACTCTGGGCAACCTCTTCCAGTGTCTCACCATGCTCACAGTGAGGAATGTCTTCCTAATTTCTAACTAATTTTACCATCTTTTAGTTTAAAACCACTCCCCCTTGTCCTATCACTACATACCCTTGGAAAAAGTCCCTCTCCAGATTTCTTGTTAGGTCCCCTTTAGGTATTGGGAGACTGTTTTAAGGTCTCCCTGGAGCCTTTTCTTATCCAGGCTGAATAAGCCCAACTCTCTCAGCCTGTCTTCATAGGAGGGGTTCTCCAGCCCTCTGATCATCTCTGTGGCCCTCCTTTGAACTCACTTCAACAGGTCCACATCCTTCTTAACATCCTTGGCACAGCATATTCTCAGCCTTTTTTTGTCCTCTGAACACAGAGGAAATTAACTATTAAGTAAGAAATGTGAAAAAAGAATACAAATCTATCTGTAATTTATAGTACTTGGAGCTGCTAGTACTTCTGTGTTGATTTAGTCATCAGGTCTGTGGTTTTGACCTGAGGCATGTGGAAGTATAGTATTCTAATGGATACAGAAAGCACTTCAATTTGTATTTCTTTTTTTCTACCAGACTTTGGTCACCCTTGATAATGCATCTTTCAATAAGAAGATGTTGATTGAAGTACCTTTTATACTACAGCAACCCTTTGTTAGATTCTAATTTTACAAGTGGATTATCCAGCCTAATGCGCATGCCCCTGCATCAAATGTAGAATAACACCATTCATGTCAGTTGAATATCTTTCAAAAAAAATGTGTGTGTGCACGTGCTTGTAGCAGCTGGCTCAGCCTTTAAATTCAAACCATATAATTTTTCTGAATGCCTTGTTTGTTTTTTTTTGTTGTGCAATGTGGAAATAGTTAAATGGCATCAGTGTGTTTAACCTTAGAAAAACAAATAGTTGTGTATTCCACAAATTTTTCAATACACATTGGTTTTAGGTTAATTGTATAAAAGAAGAATGGTCAGACACACTGAATCCAATGAACAGGGATGTTTAATAAAATGCCTGGTTAGAGCACAACACTACTTTTTAGCTTAGAAATCGTAACATGAAGATACAGCAGTAACCGTATTTGCTACATTGCAATAAATTCATGAAAAGCCTTCCTCTTACTCTGAATCTGGGGTAAAAGTGTGTGCTTTCAATATAAAAATAAAATTTAAGTTAATTTTCCTCATTTAATTTAAAATCTGCAATGCACTAATTTTACTCATAAAAGACAGAAGCTTAATTTCCCTATACATCTGTAAGATCTATGCAAAAGTCATTAATTACAGAAAGACTGCAATTAATGATTTCCGTATTAAGTAGCACCATACAAATGTTTGCAAGAGTCTTTTCAGCTTTGAAAAGTGTTATTCCTTGAGTGGCTTGATTTTGTATATATTTTTTTCATTTTTTTTTTCTTGGTGATCTAGAAACTGCCTTTGTCTTTTTTGATTTTTTTTTAATTTTTTTTTTTTTAGAATATTCTCTATGGCCCAATTGAATTTTTATCTTCTCTCTTTAGGAGAATATCTCAGCTCTCAAGTGTCCAGGAGTTCTTTTTCTCTGATGTGGACTCTTTAAAACCCACAAGGATGTCTAGGTTATCAGATTTACTTTAAAATGCTGCCATTCATCTGTTCAGTTTCATGCATTCTCAGTGGGGAGTTGCTATACTGGCTAAAGGCTATGCCACACTGCAGCTTAGAAAATGAGAAAAGAAAGGCAGCCAGGCTCAGGCTAACTATACCATTAACTTTCCTTCAGCCTGCAATACATCAACAGAGCATTAGACCTAATCATGTTTTTATAGCTGCTCTACCACAGCAAATAATGATCAGAGATATTTATTTAGAAAGGAACACTGTGTAGTCCTTTGGAAATTTGTTGTTCTCTTGAACATGATTTGCAGTGATTGCCCATTAATCTTATCATGCATTTTTCTCTCTACTTTTAAAAAACTATTCATGCTTTGAATGTTAGAGGAAAGGGGAGAGGTGAAGTCTTTACCTGTAAATGGCAACATAATGTACTTGACTAACCTCACATAAATGGTGTTATGTTGCTTTTCCTGTCTGTAAATGTTGTAGAGCCAGGTATATTGATTAACTAGTGATGCAAACCAGCCCTTTTCCTGTGTCCTATTGACTGGATCTGTTTTGTACTTGCTAATACCTAATTGGGTCTCAGGGCAGTAAAGCTTGCTTTTAGTTTACAGGCAGTTTACTTCCACTCTTGTCAAAATGTAATGCACTCTGAAGACCACAAAAGCACAAGATCCAAACCTAATCACCTGTAAACCTTGAGGAAAATCAGTTCTAGGTAGGATCTCTGCAGAATGTTTAACTGCAGGAAGGAAGAAGGATGTGTCAGTAACAGCAGAAATAGCAGTCCAACATGAGATTTGTCTGTGTGTGACTTGTGAAAAACATTGGATAAATTCAGAAAAAATACCATCTGGATGACAGAAAGTCACATCACGGTATCTCACAGGACTTATAAGGATCAGTACTTAGTGGTGCTAACAGGGAACATTTTCGGCTTAACACCAACTTCAAAATTCCTAGAATTCTCTGTTTGAACTGTTCCCCCTGACCCTGATCAATTCCCAAGAAAACACAGATCTAAGACTATTTATTTACCAAAGGAAATCTAATAATGCTTCCAAGCTGCTCCCCAAGATTGATAGGAAATTAAACTGGGATAAGAGAATAGGGCTAGTAATATTGCTCATGCCATACTGAAGTGATTTTCTGTTTTCATGCTTTTCTTATGATAGCCACTGTCCAAAGATCTTCATTATCTCTCTGCTCAGTACCTGCTCATCTTTTTCGTATCTGGGGGCTCTCAGTGCTATTGGAATGAAAATAATAAATATCTGCTTTACTGTGTATTCCCAACCAGCTTCTTCTGTGAAATTACTTGTAGTAGCCAGCACTGAGGCTATGTGTTTGGAGATTTGATCTTTAATCACTTGCCTGCATCTGCCCACTGTGCAGCTGTAACACACGTTGATTTAAAGGGGGCTTTTGCTGGAGGCCCAAGAGAAGTAATGTAAGCAAAAAATGTGACTAAACCCCACATCTGTATTTGTCATATACATTACCTAAAGCTCATTTCTCTCATCTGGAACTTCTTGTTTTCAATGAAATTCTCATTCCAAACTGAACTCTACTTTCTCACTTCAGTGCATTCACTTTTAAAGCTATTAAAACTTCTGAATGAAAGTAAAAACTTATATATGAGGCTAAATCTCTATAGATTTTTAAACAGTTGGCTCTCTTCATTTATGTACTAAACTATACTTAAAGGAAAAATGTTTTATTCATGCAGATCAGTTATGTATTATGTTATGTTTCAAATAAATATTGAATATTTAATATTTCCTCAGTATAATATGTAATTCATGCTGGAAATATTTTCCTGAAAGTAATTAGATAGTTATTAGAAAGCTTAAAAAAGAAAACAAAGCATCTCGTTTATTTTTAATGGCTTCCTCAAAGTAGTATTTTGCTAGGCTTAATAAGAAGCACTGTTGTGTCTTTATTTCCTCTACATAGCTTCAAGTAAAAAAGTGTTTTAAAAATTTAGGCTAAGATCTTGAAAAAATAACCTTTTTTATACTTTACATATATGAAATATACTTAGGAAGAAATCTCATTTCATCATGGTAGCAAGAAATTACACAAAACGTATGCTTTTTCTGTACAATTCTTTGACTTGTCACAATAACCTTGTTCATTCACATTGAGAGTTTTCATTATACAAGAGATACTTAAAGGTTTCCAGTGTCATGAACTATTGTCTTATAATAGAATTGGAGTCATTACTGAATATGCAGACTGTATCTTATCAGACACTCTAGCAGGGAGTGAGAGATACTGATCTGAAGAAACGCTTGAGGGGGTGACATTTGCAATATAATGATATATGTTTAATGATAAGACTTACGACTTGCTGATAAAAGCTTAACCATAACCCTATGTTACTTAGGCATTATTGTTCAAAATAAGTTAGATGAAATAATTTGTTGACTACCTTTAATTATCTTAAAGAAAATATTTTTTTCTGTATTCCTCATGTTCAGCTATAGTTAATATGATTAATAAGTGTTTCTTCTTTAGTAGCTTAATGTAGTGTTTAAAGAAGAGAATCCACAGCAGTCTTGCCATGGTCAAATAGTGACAAAAATCTACAGTTTCAAAGGGAGAAAATGCACTTCTAAATCCATTCTACAGGATTCATTAGAAGTTTAGTGTTCCTGAGAAAGATAGGCTTGCTAGCTTCACAGTTCTTAAACACGGTCATTACTCCTACAATAGTGGATAAATTTAAGAAAGTACTGAGAAACTGAATTGTAAGAGGTATAATCTCTGCTCCATAGCCATGTCAGCTTAATAGCCCTGCCTTTTCTGCATAAAGCCTAATCACTGATGGAAAAGAAGGGAGCGTTGGCTTTCAATTTCGCTGATTCCAGAAAGACTAACTCCTCTCACTCTGGCACTTTTGCTACCTCTGGAAAGCACATTCAAACCCTGGCCTTAATTAAATTTCCATGTGGCAAAACATTCTTTAAAGATGTTTACATTTCCTCTTGGAGAATCTGTATCGTGGAAATTTCATGTAGCACTGGAGTTGCTATATGAGATGTGGTTCTCTCTTCAGTACATTTCTTGCATTTTATAAGGTAGGAATAGCAGAATTTGGAATAAAGAAACTGGATCTATTTGGGTGTTTCATTCCCTTCCTCTTAGAAGCCATGTGTTTACCAGACTCTCAAATTCCCATAAATTAATGAGAAAAGTTTTTCTGATTAATGTTGACTAGAACAGGAGCTTTGTTATTGCTCCAAACTTTGCTGAGAGCGAAGAATTAATAGTGTTCTAAGATCACAACACTGTAAAAAAATAAACTGTGTTTTATTTCAGTAAGTTTAAGACACTTTTTTGGCTATTGTTGAAGGATCCTAATGCTATCAACCTGTTAACTGTGGGACCACAATACTTTTTTCATTTACTAAACATATTCTCAAGCCAACAAAGCTATAAATTATGAATAAGCCTTTAATGAAAATACATGAATAGGTAATACTAGCTACAATCTCCTATTATTAGCATCACAAGATATTGCTTAATGTTATATTTAAATTATGCAGATCGGAATAATTTAGTATACCTCAAGTGATAAATGATATTGTTCTGTGCCACCTTAATTGTATCTTTTGATACAAAAGAAGCTATCTGAATGCTTTGCTAATTAATCCTGTCACTCTTGTCCCAGAAACATACTGTATGTGGGTTGCTTCAAATTGCTGTGGTTAGAAATATTAAATATGTAATTAATATTACTATTAAAAGTACTGTAAATCCATCATATATCAAGGGAAGTTTGAAAGATGATTGTTTCTACACCACTGTGCAAATAATAGGGGTGTATAATTTCTTTACTTTGTACATAAGGTTATTTATTTTACTGTTGCCTGCACTTTCTATTGCACTGACCGGTCATTCTTTTTCTCTTGCCAGTGTCTAAGGCAATCAGGCTGATTTGTGTGCTGCAAGTATTTGTTCATGCCATATTTCCCATCTCTTCTTACAGATGAGCAGCTCTATAGCAACTCTTCTTACATCATATTTTTTAAAAATTGTCGTTTGGGTAGTATCTCCTTAAAGAGACTTGCAAATCAAGAAGCTAAAACATATGCATGTGAGGCATAACCCAAAAGCTGTATCTTTCCTCAAGCTTAAGAGAGAAAGTAAATGGGAAAGCATCTTCAACTTTAACCGCTCATTATATTGTCAGTACATCTAACAATTTTTAACACCTGCATTAGATAAAGCAAAAAAATTCGTACTAATATATTAAGACTGGTACTAATATATTCAGGGCTCCCTTAGCTGTGAATTATTCTCCCAGAACATCTGGATATGAAGCAGACCCTTGTTGCTTTTCTCTCCTTAATAGAGAGAATTTGTTTTTTCTTTCACTAAGGTCAGTATCTCTTCCAGTGTCATAAGAATTCATTTATGCATTTTTGCAATATATATCAATGAACTTTTAAAAGGAAACGCACTGTTAGAAATGGCTACCTTGCCAGAATAGGGGCATTTAAGAGTCCTCAGACAAGTTCTAGGGAAGATACTGATTCAGGCCATTTAGATGGTTGTCTCTATACAGTGCTGTCTGTGCTACAGAGCAATTCAGGTAGCCCCCAAAACATTTAGTATATGACAACACAATATATTGATGAACTTTCTTGTGAATATCTTTGTTGTTCTCTACAGACAAAGTTAAAAACTATTGTTTTGTTTTAATTTTGCACATGGTGCAGAGACTAAAAAAAATAGCTTGCTTTCAAAATATGTGGAAGAGGGATATTGATTTGTCTGTGGAAATGTTAAAAACTTTTTACAGTAGTCTAAGAACTTGCAGTTGAAAAGCAAAAAATCAGTAGTTTGTATGGAATTATATTCAACCCCTTTTCACCTGGTTATGAAAACTGGTTAACAACTTGGTGCGTTATAGATTAAACTTGCTACTTTTGCTGTTTCTGGTTTTACCAGAAGTACAAACCCCTCCAAGTGTTTGAGTGAGAAACATCTTAAATGCAAGGGCACAAAATTGTATTCCAGATGCTGCCTCACCAAGGCAGAGTAGAGGGGGAGGAGAACTTCTCTTGACCTACTAACCACACCCTTTCTAATACACCCTAGGATGCCATTGGCCTTCTTGGCCACAAAGGCACATTGATGGCTCATGGTCATCCTCCTATCCACCAGCACCCCCAGGACCCTTTCCCCTTCACTGCTTTCCAGCAGGTCAACCCCCAACCTGTACTGGTACATGGGGTTGTTTTCCCCAGGCGCAAGACTCTACACTTGCCCTTGTTGAATTTCATCAAGTTTCTCGCCGCCCAACTCTCCAGCCTGTCGCAGGTCTCGCTGAATGGCAACACAGCCTTCTGGTGTGTCAGCCATTCCTCCCAGTTTAGTGTCATCAGCAAACTTGCTGAGCGTACACTCAGTTCCCTCATCCAGGTCCCAGCACCGACCCCTGAGGTACTCCACTAGTCACAGACCTCCAGCTAGATTCTGCCCCATTGACCACAAATCTCTGCCTTTTTCCTTTCAACCAGTTCTTGATTCACCTCACTACTTAACCATCAAGCCCACACTTCCTTAGCTTATCTATGAGGATGCTGTGGCAGACAGTATCAAATGCCTTACTGAAATCAAGAAAAACTACATCTACCGCTCTACCATCATCCATCCACCTAGTCACTTCCTCATAGAAGGCTATAAGGTTGGTCAAACACGACTTCCCCTTGGTAAAACCATGTTGGCTCTTAATGAATTCTCATCCTTGATATATCTAGAGATGGTGTCAGGAATTAAGTTGTTCCATCACCTTTCCAGGGACGGAGGTAAGGCTGACCGGTCTATAATTACCCGGGTCCTCCTTCTTGCCCTTCATATAGACTGGCATGATATTTGCCATCCTCCAATCCTCAGGCACCTCTCCTGTTTCCCATGACTTACCAAAGATGATGGAGAGTGGCCTAGCAATGGCCTCCGCCAGCTCCCTCAGCACCCATGGGTGTATTCCATCTGGACCCATCGATTTATAGATGTCCAGACTGCTTAACTGATCCCTAACCCAATCCTCATCTACCAAAGTAAAGTCCTCCTTTGTCCTGACTCCTTCTGGGGCTACAGGAATCTTGGGCCCCCGGGGAGAATCTGCAGGAGTAAAGACAGAGGCAAAGAAGGCATTCAGAACCTCTGCCTTCTTTAAAACCTCTGTCTCCAGGGCGTCCACCTCGTTCAACAGTGGGCCTATATTGCCTGTTGTGTTAGTTTTATCTGCTATGTATTTCAAAAAGCCCTTTCTATTGTCCTTAACCTGACTTGGAAGATTAAGTTCCAAGGAGGCCTTAGCTGTCCTAATTGCCTCCCTACATCCTCTAACAACTGTCCTATATTCCTCCCAAGTGGCCAGCCCCTCCTTCCATAATCCATAGACTCTCTTTTTCCAAACAAGCTTGCCCAGCAATTCCTTGTTTAACCATGCTGGTCTCCTGGCTCCCTTACTTGATTTCCTACCCACTGGGACACTCTAATCCTGAGCTTGGAAGAAGTGGTCCTCAAATGCTGACCAACTATCTTGAGCCCCTTTACCACCTAATACCCTTTCTTGTGAAACTTCCCTTAGCAATTTATTGAAGAGGCCAAAGTTGGCCCTTCAGAAATCCAGAATGTGACAGACAGAAAGGAGCCTGCTAAACACAGGGATGTTGTAGAAAACCTAGGATTGGGTGGTATCCTTGACAACTTGGAAGGAATTTTAAGCATTTAATTGCAGTCTGCACTGTTTGGAGACCAGTTCTGTTCAGTTGGAATTAATAGATCAGATAAATTACAAGATCTGAAAGATCAGTGTATCAGAACACTAAAAGTTGAAAACAGGATCCAGAGTTTTCAATATGGTTTTTAATTGCTTTAATCTTAGGGCCAGTAATACTTGATAATCTTGTTGATTCTCTTGATAATCTTCTCAGTCCCTCAGTAAATTTACAAGGTGCTCTCCCAGCTATGAGATGCTTGTGCCTAGCTCATACAAAGCACAGAAGCACATTTATGTAAAGAACAGTAACAATCCTCCAAGCAGTAGAGGAGCAAAAAGAGAAGAGAATTTGCATTATATCATTTGGAACTGCTCCTGCTGGAGTTTAATCTTGCCTTCCAAATGTGTTAAAAATGTATACCTTGATTTGAAAAAAGTATGAACAATTGATATGGAAAATCTGGATTCTAGTGTGGGTTTTGACACTTGCCATTAATTTCTTTGTCAAAGACAGCAAAAACTATCAATTTAGTAAAGTCAGGAAATGTCTGGTAAAGTTGTGCTATCAGTTACCTAAAGCATTGCCTTTATGCTTTTTTCCTCCCTAAGTTAACAGTAGATTTCTAAAAGAATTCAGTATTGATACCTATGCTAAGTTCATATTAAACCAGAAGAAAAAGATTGCAGAGAAGATTGAAAAACAGGTATATGAGGAGAAGAGCCTTAAATGGAAGTTACAACTATTTTGAAGAATATCCAGAGTTTTTGTTTTAAAACCTGTAGCGCTCTCAGCACCTGGGGTCATCTCTCACAGCCTTTCACCCCTGTTAGGGTATGTTTCAAGGTCAGGATGAAGATGCAAGTCACAAGTCTTACAGTGGTTCCCAGAGCTGTACTAATTCTGATGCAGATATGATACAAAATTCTAAATTTTAGATTATCTCCTTTTATCAATCTCAAATTAAGTGCTGAATAGAAGGAAATTTTGTCATTCTTCCTTTTGCCTGCCCATTAGACCTACTTCCATGTATTACGATTTTATGATCAATGACTGCAAAAGAGAAGTAAGCACTTGTATTTTGATCTGTTGGCTGTTTTTTTCTTCTTTTGTTTGTTTGTTTAGTTTTGTTTTGTTTTGTGGGTTGGGGTTTTTTTGTTTTTTTTTTGTTTTTTGCTATTCCATTTTTAAAGTTTAAATTCAGAAAAGAAAAGGCAGAAATTACTGATAAGCTTGGCAGAACCTATGTTATCTTGGACAATAAGGCTTCTCCATAAGCTTTATACCACATCCTGGAGCCCTAAGGACAGTGCAACTAATATGAGCGTGTTTATTTATTATTTATTTAAATAGATTCTTAATTCCTGCCATTAAAAAATTTACCTTCTTACTTGAAGCATCAATAGTTAGGCACTCAAACTAGTCAAATATTTTTGGTCAAATAAAGTGAAAGAAAAAATAAATAGTTAAATAATAATAGTTAATAAAATTAGTAAATAAAAGGTCAAAATCCTGTATATATTCCTAATATATACCATTTTAAAACACTGCAAACACAGCATATATTTAGTGTCTATTGGGACTTTTGCATAAGTAGCATGCTCATAATCTCCATTTTTGTTTGCCTCTCCTCTTTCCCATCTTTGGATCAGGTGTTTGTTTCATAATTTTATGTGTTGATAAGTGGGATATTAGTTCTTTCACAGGATTAAGAAAAAAAGATCTTGCTGGGAAAAAAAAAAAGAAAAAGAAAAAAATAATAAGTATTTCATTAACTGCTTGATGCTTGTGTTAAAAATGCATAATATTTTAAAAATTTCAGTGAAACAAATTCAAGTATTGTATTAAAAAACATTTTAGCCAAACAAGATTCTCACTGCAGCTGAAAACCTATGAAGCCCAGCTATGTAAATTTCATGAATCAGATTGTACTTAGCATATAACTGAATAATATTGGTTCCACTTTTTCATTAAATTATATTTCGTTACATAATAAAATTGGCTTATAAAGAAGTCTTAAAAACCATTACCTTCAAAATGTATTTATTATGCAGAACTGAGTTTCATTTAATAAATGAATGAGGAATGAATCCTAATTTTCAGTCATCACAAAATAATTGCTTTAACTATAGTCAGAGTTTATTCCAGTTCAGTAGCCATTCTTAGCATACATTAGACTAAAATAAAATCTCTTTTTTACAGGGAAGTATGGTAAAATACAGCCATTAGTACTGAAAAGGCACTGTTAAAATCAAAATGCTATATATAAGGAAATTAAATTAAGCTCAATCAGGAGATTTTGATATTCAAAACATTTAATGGGTGTGGCCAGCATCTTCAGTTTGTAAATGTTCAATAATCATTCATGCTTTTTTGGGGGGGACTATTTAATTTTGCTTAAAAGTAACATATGGGTTTATTTTTCATTAGTCAACAATTTTGAAGACCTAACTGGTGACTGTAAGGTTCTGCCAGTCTGCTAAGTGAGAGTGTCAATTCTTTCCTGTTCCTCCAAATATAATGTATCTTTTTATTGGGGTTTGTTGGGCATGCATCATAAGAAAATAAGATATGCACTGATATTTTGCTTAGACACTGCAGCTGATGCATTTCAGCATTCCGTTATATATACATATATATGTATAGCACAAATGAGAAAAAAACACTCATCTAACAAGACACCCTTCTGTGAACACTTATCTAGTAAGCAAGAACAATTGCACTGCACTAGTTATGTCTGTTTAATTACCTCATTAAACTAAGATGCTGCAAACAACTTTTTCATTAGTGTCAAGTAGATGAAACTGGAGAGATTCTTTGAATGTCCAAATGTAATCTCCTTTTCAGAGAAGCTGTAAGCCAGGAGCCATCATATACCTCTTCCAAGATAAAAAAATATTCCAAATCAAGCAGAAAAAAAAAATCTTCTTCACACAAGAGTCAATATTAGAATGACATTTTAGTCAAGGGGTGCAAAGGATGTTATGGGACGTAGAAGATAGTTCAGAACTGGGTTAGTCTTTGCCTTCCTTTCTCCTACCAACACTGAGAATATGTGGAGGAAAGGAAAACCTAATGCTCAACATTAAAGTAAGTGATAAAATACTGCCCTGAAGACTTCTTCCTTCAGAAAACCAGAACTGTCAACTATATTAAGGGCATATTGATAGACTGTCTTGGAAGCCTCGTCATCTACATTTCTTATTTACCAAAATATCTTAATTATTCTGCTTTGGCTTAAGTTTATTAGGAATTGTGGGCATCCTCATAATTAAGTGCTTCATTGTTTAAGCTATCCTTAAATGGCATCTTATTAGTATAGTTTCCCTTAACAATTTAGGTTCTGTTAGCTAAAAAAAAATTACAACAATCAAATTACCAGATGGAATGCATGTCCATGTAATTTATGTATAAGCTAATTAGAAGGGTCACAAAATATCTTTTTTCAATTGGTTTGAGGTCATTAATTTCCCTGTTAAAGGAAAAATTTATTCCCCTATTTATGTTCAAAAAAAAAAAAAAGGGGGGCGGGGCAAAAAACCCCAAACAAACAAAACACTTGTAAGCACTGAAGAACCTGATTGTATTTTAGGGGTATGATCTGCTCTTCTTTCCTTCTTTCCTATAAAACCGTTATCTGAACAGAAATCGACTTTTCTGTAGCTTCTTTATTTTTAATTAATGATGGGTTATGTATGCTGGTAGAAGCTCAATAGGTAGAAACTGCATCCTGTAGAAGGTATTCTTTATCTTAAGTATTTGTTACCTTTTATCTGTCACTCCCAGTTTCTCCATCTCTTTTTTTTCTCCCTCAAACACTCAGGTACTATAAAATTTAATCCATGGTATTTATCTGAAAATAGGTAAGCCAGTATCTCCCATCCCTGGCTTGTGGCCATAATATTTTTAATATATATATATATATATCAAAACTTCTTTAAAATTATGAAGTATCAGCTCTTCTTTCTTTGTTGTAATTCAGATGAAAAATTGGGAGAAATGATGACATCACCGGACTGAAACTGTCAACACAGTATGTGGATACTGCATTCTACTTTTTCATTTCTCTAATCTTTAGTCATTGATATAATTAATATAGATTCACATTAAGTGGTGTAAGTGCCCTGTACCTGGATATTTACACTAACTTTAAAATAGTTACATAGTCCTAATGGTACAAATTAAAACACAATGAACTGATGAAATCTCAGTAACCCAGAATTATGTAATTGTCTGGAAACATCCAGAAGATTCATAGACTTAAGGGCTGCAGTTCATAAATAAGACAGATTTGTTTTCAGAAAACTAAAGGTTTTTATTATAAAGTTAGCTTTGTAAGTTGTCGGCAATTTGATTAGATACCCTAATGAAAAATTGAATTAAGCACCTTCTTCTCCTTTTAGCCATTCGTAAAGTTTCCATTACAAACATGTATAACATCTTAACCTATATTCATCCCAATAGGCTTTAAGCACATGTTTTACTATTTAGTCTAAAACTAATTCACATAAATAGCATGTTAATCGATATGGTTAACACTTGTATTTGATAATAATTGTGGTTTAGTTTTATAAAGCATTCATTAAATGTCTTGCTAAATTACATAAAGATCATAATAGGCATTTAATGAATGCTTTTTAAAGTGAAGTAGAAATTACTTTAGATTATAAGTAACTGTAGGTTTATAAAGCCATCATTATATATCTATTAAGACAATTAAACTTAAGTGTTCCATAATTAGAGAAGAGTCAGAATTTTAATTGCACATTTGCAAACTGCTAGCTAGGACTTCTGAAAACAGCTCTTCTTCTATTCTAACACTGTTGAAGAGAGTCTGCATTTTCTACATGTTTTATTTCTGATTTTTTTTTTTATTTCTAAATAATATTCTACTATAATATAATGAATGATATGGGACAGAAATAAAAAGGCATCTAATATAGTTCCTAAAAAAAAAAAAAAACTCTAATAATTAAGAAACTAATTATACATTTAATTTTTTTTGTTAACTGTTAAAATTGAATCTGAATGGGAACTGATTGGCTCAAAGTACTGACAAGGGCATGCAGAGTGCTTTTCTCTGAATGATTAGCTGAAAGCAGGCAATAATATTTCTGCCTGAATCTCATTCTTTTCACTTAAATCTACCTTTTATGTAGTGTCTCAAATAGTAAAAAATGTACTTTCCATTGTTTCTGTTGTATTCAGTATGTCTGGAGATACTAATTAGCTTTTTCTTTTAATCACAAAGGACGTAAAGTGTGCTCAGCTACCAGATATACGCTAGTATGAAAAGAGTGCTCTTGAGGATACCGACATAGTTCATTCTGTGCTGCTATTAATTCAGTTGTCAGATCGCAGTTTTGTACAGGCCTTCCACAGTCAAGGAAATATGTACAAAGCCCATAAGTGTCTCATTCTTTTCAGAAACATAACTTTTACATTAGTAATACATCAGATTGTATTTCCCAGGGTGGTCATGCAGATTCAGAAAGAGGGATTATCTTGGTCTACGATGGTCTCCCATGTGAAATACTACATATACACCTGTTTTTACTTTTACTGTTGAACTTCCCAACTGTTTACTGATGCTCACATTTTCTCTTCAATTTGGGGTCAAAGCAGAAGCAAAGTATTTTCACTTGAGCAGCAGAATGTTAAAAATGGCAGAAATGGTTAGCCTTTATCTCACACCCATCACTACTCACTATTCCATTGCACCTGTTTCCTTTCCATTACCCTCAGTTCGAGGCTGGCAAAATTACATTTTCTCTGTTCAGTTTTGTTATTCTTTGTTTTTAAGTCTTGAATCAAATACACTATACTACTGCCTATAGGCCCCCAAGAGTGAATTAATGATGTGACTAACATTACTGAAAGCCATTTCCTATTAAAATCCAGTTCTTGTTTTCTTTAATAATTCTGATTGGTTGATTTTAATAAGTCTTTCCCAACAATATATTTAGTTTGCTAGCAATTTTATAGAGTATACAAATGTTACACTTGGTTAAATGTACGTTTTTCTAGTATGAAGCTCATCTAATACTGCACACATGGAGGAAACCACAGAGAGCTCCTTCTTCTAAAAAAAAAAATAGTCTTTGAGACTTAAATATAAGTTTGTCAAGAAATTGAACTACCCTGCAGACTGACTGTATTTCCTTCTTCTCTAAGCCAGCTTTCTTTAAATGTGAGCTAAGTAGTTCTACAGTTTTTGCTGTCAAGGGTCAGTTTCCTCATTTAGCTCAGTTCCCTCGCTGAGCTCAGTCAGAGACACACAGATCTATTGCAGGAAAGAAGTCCCCCAAAATATTCTACTGATGTAGTCTGAAGTACCTACCTTGTAAAAAAATTTTGGTTTTTATCAATCTGTTTATCCTGGTAAGGAAAAGAGGCATTAAATAGTATGAGTATTCGAAAAAGAAAGTGATATATGAGAAGAAAAGGTGGCAAACTTATTATCAACTTAAAATGAAAGTGGAGGAGAAGTAATAGTGGAAAAAAAGCCACTCACAGAATGACCTGATACTAGGGGAAGAAGAAGATAAAAGCAGACGATAGACCAATAAGGAGAAAATATGAAAGAAAAAAAAAGGAATACATGAAGGCCATGTAAAAAGAAAGCCAGGTGCTGGAGTATCAGCTGCAGATAGCTGCAATGAACACATTTATCAGCAAGCCTGGCAAAAAAAGTGGCCAGACTAGATTAAATCCTCTAAATTGAAATAACATAGTCTGTTAACAGTGGCACTTTGGTTGGGGTATGCTTTGCTCTGAGAAACAATGTGAAAGAATCACTCTGTTGTAGTAAAGATACTGGTATTATATTCTCATATGGGTCATGTATTGCTATGAAAAGCAGCTATAAAGACTAATTTTTCTACCTAAAATACTACAAGGTCTTTGCCTGCTGGAGTTGGTATTCAAAAGGAAAATACTCATAGGCACTGTCTGGGGTTTGTCTTGCTAAGAGAAACTTTTGATTCTAAGCTAATTTTTCATTTGTGCTCAGAACAATTTAGAATTTTATATTATATATCTCACTTCTGTATTTCAAGTCTGTTTCTTTAATAGCTGAATTCTTAGGCTTGGTTTGAGCAATAATCATAGAAGAAAACCCTGAATTTCATACTTAGTTCCTGGTTGCTTGATATTTGAAGCACATAAATATTTATTCTACTATACTATCTCAGTAGCATAGGAGTGTTCCAACTTTATTAACTGGTGAAATATTAAAGCAACATCCTCTTTCTCCTATAACTATACCAAAGTTTTAAGCCATATTAATAACTATGCTTTTTGTCTTCTAAAATCACCAGTAGTACTCTGTGCAAATGTACAAGTAAAACATTAAGTGCCAGCTAAAATAACAGTATTATACTGGCAACCACAAGTTATTTGCTACAGAAATCAAGAGGTGAAGACCGCCTCATAATGATGGCACAAAAAATTGTTATGGAAACTTAGTTTCTCAGGACACATCTGCAGATCTTAAAATATTTCATTTTAGCTTGTAGCTAGAAGTTTGCAGCTGCTCTCTGCTTACAGTATAAGAACTTACTAACAACTGCCATCTGTAGTGCAGCAAAATGCACTATAAACTATTTAGAAATTGCTTTCCTCTGAGAGTCCAGCAATATTTTCCCCAAAATGTTCAGTTTTACTGCCTTCTTGAGGACATTGTTGCTGAATAGAAGCATCGTTTTTTTGACAAGTATTCTTAAAGGTAGCAAGGAAGTACTGACTTGTTACTACTATAGTATACCCTAAAGTAAACCACTTTCTTTTAAAACTGCAATTCATCAATTATAACATATTTCTAAAGCTGCATAATTTTCATTTGAATCAGATGGATAACATACTACATTAAACTATTTGGATTAATTTAGCTTTTAATTTGTAAGCTGGATGCATATTCTCTCTCAAAATGCAATAAAATGGACAGCTTAGGAAATGACAGACAGCAGCTGACCATATACAGTGATTTTTTTTACTGGGAAGGATTTGACAGTCAATATATGTTCTCTTTAATTTCAATGCCAGAATTCAGTTGGGTTTTGGAGTTCTGGCTTTTTTTTTTTTTCATTCAAAATGTCATAATTCCTCCAGAATTAAATACTGCATTGTGTAGACAAGCCTAAAATGGACAATAATATCTGCCTTAGAATATGTGTTTATTCATTCTGCTGCAAGTATTAGCTGACACTTATGTGATGTGTTACAGTAAAGAGATAATAAATAGGATATGAGAGAAAATGCCCTGAGGTAAAATCTTAGCTTCATTGAAAATCAATGGCAAAACTCCTACGGAACATCACTGGGACAAAGACTTTGCTGTCCATGTGAGGATTGAAATAGAATTTAATTTCTCCACTTGTGAGTGAGAAGTTTTATTATGTGATTATTTTATTTGGGTTTAATTCTCTGTTATTTCTTCAGGCAAAGCTCCAATTGAAATCTCTTGTCTCTGGCAGTCAGTGTGAATTTTTCCTAAGGAGAACATTTTGCCAGCATTGCGCAATTTATTCTCTTTTGTTTTTTATCTTTTGTCCACTTTACTCTTTATCTTATGGGAGAACAAAGGAAATAGGCAGCTTTTCGGAACTGGGTAAAATGAAAAAGAGTAACAAACCAAGGAAAAGAAGTAAAGATTAAATAGGGTTAAATTTATATTGTGGCTGTGGAACTAGGGTTGCCTTACTTGCATAAAGGTTTTGTCATTGCTTTTGCAAACAAGTGGAAAAAGACAGCATAGCAAACTCGTTGAAGGAGCTGTCCCTTGAATCTGTGTGCTCTTCAAGAGACATTTTTGCTTACTTCTTTTGTGGCTTCCTGCCACACCAAGTCCTCAGGATGCTCTCTGGCATCCTGCTCCCAGGTAGCTGCCTCCCCTGCAGATGCATGCAAAACAGGCTGAATACCTGACTTGTCCCCACTTACCTACCCTGATTTGCTGCTCTGGCTGAAGGCAGCAGCCTGCCTTTCCTGCATCCCTCATGGTTCTGCTAGTTGCTGTCACAGCTAATGGACCCCTGATGTTTCTCAGATGCTTTCCCATGACTCTTGCCAGTGGCATGGGGCAGCAGCTTACAGTGCTTCAAAGATGCCAGTCTCCAAAGCAAAAGGCTGACACAGTCCAGCACCAGCAGCGGCCGACTGTGTGAGGAGGAATGGTGAAGAACAGGCATAGAGAGAGAAAGGCACTGCTGTTCTGCATGGGTGGGCTTCACCCCCACCAGCCTGTGGGGAAGGCAGTGATAGTCACCACATTTGGGGGAAAATTATTGGTGTCAAACCATTTTCTCTTGCTTTCTGTAGCATTCACCTTTTATTTTTAAATTACATGGAGCTCAAGGATAGAGATGGGCTGTCCCACATGGCATGAATGTGACCTGCTCATGCTGAACTTCTGCTCTCCTTCAGGAACCTGTGCTATGGAGCATTCTGGAAGTCATCTAATCTTGCTTTCAACACTACACAGGGTAAGAGTCTATTCCCTTGTAGCTTGTGGAATAGTTGAATTGCACTCATTATTAGTGTATCTAGTTTCTAGTATTAAGTTGTCTTTACCTGCTAGAGTAAAAATCCACCTATTAATTTTTTTTCATGTATAAATACTTGTAGGCTAAGATCAACTTATATTACGTTTTCTTGCATATTTTAAACATAGATTGAGCAAGATTTGTAATTATAGGCAAGTTTTAAAAATTCAAGTCACTCATACAATTGCTTTTAATGTCTGAGCACCCTATTGATATGCTTTGCATTGTATCCACCAGAAAAAGATGCTATATTTCAGTAATAGCCTCACTATAATAAAGGTAATTAAATCCATCTATTCAGGATTTATCTGATGCAAGGCCTATATTAACTTTATTTACATTACCACAAAGAAAGGTGCAGTTAGTTGTGTTAGTCATTTAATAATTTCTTACAAACAACAAAATATGCTTACTACTATTACATTGCAAGTTAGGTATAACTGGAAGCCATGAAGGAAAATTTGAATAGAATTTATCCCCAAATTTCCATAAGGCATTGAAATCTGTTAGCTTTTTCCATCATCTCAGAAGGTAGTTCATATTTATGTTGTTGATTTAATAAATATCAACAAAAATGCATATCTAGCAGAATATTTGAATAAGCTATGCAATAATGTAGACAGTCTGAAAATTACTTTTTTTCATGTCTTTTGTATTTTTCTCGTATGGTTTGTCTGTTCGTCAACTTTGCAATACTTGCCAGAAGTATAAATCATTATAGTCTTTTGATTGGAAAGATTTTACTGCTGCACCCAAAAAAAAAGGATATGAAGTTTTATCTTTGCATTACCTAAAGGTTTCGGTATTGTACTTTTAGAAGATTAATTTAAATGTATAGTTTATTTGTTGTTACTTCTCCCATGAAAAATAAAAAGTGATAATATTAATTTAAAAAAAAATTTCCTATATACTAAAACTGTTTCCTATATACTTAAGACAGGCAAGATCCCAAAGAACTTTTTCAACTGAGAGGTGAAAGCACTTTTAGTTCTATGTTGCCTATTGTTAAGCAAATATTCCTCTACTTGTTCAGTTCTGGTGTGAAGAACTGGATATGGGATGGGTGCCACATGTCCTAAGGGCTAGCTGCTGATACTAAAAATTATGGTAAAAGCTATTTCACTCTTTATACACTGTTAGAAGCAACTGGGGGGAAAACCAGCCTCAAAAAATTGAAGAGGAAAAAAAAAAAGTGTTCCCTGTTGAATCCATATATTTTTCGTAGAAAAAAAATATAACTCTCCGATTTTTCTCAGCTTTTCCACTGTTGATTGCAAGACTCCAATACCTAATCAGTATCAGTGAGGCATAGTCATTATTTACTGCTGTTCAAATGAAATTATAAAATGGAACAATAAAATATAATTTGGAGAAAGCTGTAGAAAATAAAAATATTATGGATGCTAAATTTCCATATAAAATATATACATTGCTTGTGTGAATAAAAAACATATAGCAGCTTTATTTTATTGGGTGAATTGGACAAATGCCCAAATACTTGAAATGAAAATGAAAATAAATACAGGACAATTCAATTTCATTTTATGTAACAACAATTATTATTCTGTTAATAAGATCAATATTATTCTAAAATATTTACAAAATTAAGAAATTTGCCTCTTATCACAAGTATTTTAAACCTAGTTTTAATGCTGGAGGCACAGAACAGGTTGACAGCTTTGGGTTTTGGCTTGTGTGCACTAGCACATCAATAGAAAATATTCACAAAACTTTTCAGTAGAATAGGTGAACTCCAAGCCAAAAAAAGCTAATGAAGGGAAGAGAGAATAGGACAAGCTAAATAAATGATTTAGCTGTTGTTTGATTAAAAGCCTGCATATTTAATGATTCAGACTCAAAGCTTTAGAGTCAGCATTGCTTATAAATTTAATATTATGTAATTGAACTAAATATTTTAAGAAATTACAATTATTTACCTATTTGATTTTTTATTAATATTAATAGAATTACTGATGGCTTTTATAAGATTTTCTTATACCTATTATTGATTTTTTTTATTAGCATTGAATTACTGATGGCTTTTATAAGTTTTTCTTATATCTATTATTTTATCAGTGTCATTGTAAAAGCTACATTTGATATGAATTAAACCAAGTGTTTCTAGTTCCTGTGGGGCTTTTTTCTTTCTTTATTTACTTGATATCAGATGGCCTTAAGAATACTTTTTTTCTTCTATGTTAAACCACTAAGATGATCTGATGCAGTGTGAAAACAGGCGGAAAACTTTGACAACAAAGTCGTGAATCCAGGTGTAAGCCAGACTGTACCCAGAGTGCCTTGCTGTTGTATACAAAAGGAGGACAGGGGAGAAAACAGCTGTCCGGTTACAACTTCTAGGACTTTTAAGGAGGGAAAGAAAATGTGACACTTAGTTAAATTATGTTTGAAAATATATCAGTGTTTCAGTTTAGAAACTTCACCTGCTGTCAGCATACACACTCAGTGCAACACTTCATTACTCCTATCAAGCCAGGCTGTAACCTAAGTCATGATATCTTAAGAATGAAGCTTAGTTATGTTGAAGAGACAGGCTGTACACAAAGCCCAGAGTACCTTTTTCCATGAAGTTCTCCACACATTTTAATTCATTAACTAGTTCACAGATGTCTGTTTCAGTACAGTACAAAAATTTGCTAAAAATGAATTTTACGAAGTTGAATGCAAGAAGAACTTGAGTGCATTTTGTAAGAACAAGGGCTTGATCTTTGCCCAAATTTAGAGCTATGTTAAGTAAATTATTAAGAACTAGTTCATAATAAACCCCACAATATCTAAACCTATTTTCTTCCTTTTGGCCAGACAGAAGAAGGCATCTGATTTTTATTCTACTGGGAGCACTCATCTCTTGACAGGATTTTTTATATCTCAGACTCTGTCCAGTGGGAATGTTTTTGACATCTCTTAAAAAAAAATTCTAAACCTTGTTCCTCACCCTCACTCACTCACAGGTGACCAGTCAAAAGCAGAAGCCATTTCTGGTGCCTTGGATACTGTCTGTGGGATCAAAAGCCCACTGCTGGTTGTGAAATTCTGAAGACTGAAATGTTGCTGAGTATTTCAGAACACGAGGTTATGCTTCACTAAAACTTCACCTTGGAAGAAGAACAGGTGACTATTAAGAAAAGTGACCTATATTATTCTAAATTATTAATATTTTTAATGTATACAAAATAAATTCTCACAAGTTCCTGATCTAAGTTCCCTGATTTAACATGACTATACCAATTTAATAAGTGGGCTGCACTGTAAAAGTAAAATGCAAACATAGAAACCTCCTGTTATCTCTTTTTGCTCTCACTTAAAAAATATGTATCAATTACATAGTTTCAATGTTTTTTCCCCTTCATTGTGAGAGAGGACTCATTAGTGAAACTGAGAGCACAGCTTGGACTTAGATATTGATTTCACAGAGGTATCTTTGCTGATTTTCTTTATAGAATTTTCATTTGGTATCAAAATGATACAATATCCTTTTACTGGAATATTTTTTTTGTAGTTGCTTTTCTTCCAGTCACTTCTCCATCTCTAATTATCAGGGTTCAAGCAAGGTGTATTCATAGTAATGCTGGGAAAAAATGTCACAATAAGATCCTATTAGAAATAAACTTCGAAAATAATGTTTTATTGTGAGAAAAGCTCTTCTAACTTCAGATATAATTATCCTGCATAATGAACTTGCAAATATCCTGTGCCAAGCCACGGATTCTGAAAAAAAATCACAGAGTAGCCTAATATTCTGAGACTTTGTATTAGAAATTGAGTTTCAGAATCTCCACCTGTTTCTCTTTTGCTCTCACACTTACCGGCTCACACACACACGCACACTCACATATACACTGTACTGCTCTACAATCAAAGAACAAATGTTCTTTGAAAATGGTCTTTACCAGAAATACAGTTGGAATAGTCAAGGTGTTTTCATTTTGAACTTAATGAAAAATACTCATAAACCCCTTAATGCTCATTATTTTCTGGCCTCAGATTTTGAGAACATGTGTTTTGATAATGTAGCTGCTTTTGATTTTTTTTTTAGGTTTTTTTTTTTTAATTTCTGGTGTTTGAGTCATTCTTTGAGGTGTAAATCCAGAGACTCAATTCAAACCAGAATCCAGCTTCTATCCCATAATCAGGCTATGCCCCTCACTGTCATTAATACTAGGTCTGTGTGCCACAGGATGTCCCACTACCGAACATCTGGTTGGAATCAGACATAGACATGAAAGTCCACTTTTATCAGTTAACCCAAATAATTCAGAGTGCACTTCAGAGTTTGTGTTGGATTTCTAGATTTTTTTTTCTAGTTTTATATCTTTTGCAGAAAAGCGGGTGACTGTTTTGGGTTTTTTTTTTTTGGTTTGTTTTTTTTTTTTTATATAGTGCTTGATGGTAAAAGAATGACATTAAACTCACACTGACATCTCTGAGCTTCAAGGTGATTGTATATGAAGGAAGTGCTCTGCCAGGTTTTTAAAGGAGCCTTGGAGCCATATCTGTTGTCAAGCTGCAGCCTATTAAAGAAGACAGACAAGCAAGGTGGTCCCTTGTTTCATGTCCCATATTTTTGATTTGTTACTCCAACATCACTGAGTCCTATCAGAGGACAACATCGTGTCAGGTACTGTACAATGTACAAACAAAGAAAAAAAATTGGTTCTGTCTCTTAAGGTAACTCAATAAATGGCTTTCTTCATTCTGCAGACATCACCTACCAATGATTTTTTCATGCTTCATGAAGTGACTAGGGTTTTAAATAACTCTTTACTTTCACCTGACTGTTTTTCTGTTTTCCAAACCCTACATGAGCCTCCTAATCTGTAGGATCCCGGTCATCCTTTTTCTGTAGATGCTGCCCCCTTTGCTTCGCCCTTGGTTTCAGAAAGCCCCAGTCCAGATCATTTTTGAAGCAATAAATGCACCAGATAGTTTACATACTTAAAAACACATAGTTGAAATAGCAAATGAATTAAAATATTCAAGTGATAACTTCTTTTCCATTATTATTTTAACATATGTACCTACCCACCAAGTTTGATAAATATATTTCACTAAGCTTGTTTCAGACTGATGTAGAAAGATCAGCATTGTTAATAGCAAAACATTTTCTCTGAATTGTAAGGAATAGGTTATTTCATTAAACTACAGCAAATAATGTAAAATGCATTCATATTTTTTGTGCATCAGCAGAGATATCACATCATTTGCCCCACTAATGTGGTGGTGAACACAACCTGGTTATGCATGGCATAATGTAACACTGTGTTTCTGGGAAGGACAATTAGAATGCAATGGCAAGAAATATTAGGATATTGAATTTACTGCCTAGTAACTGCAGCCATTTGTGAAACTTGGATTTTCCTAGTTTCACACACACATGATTGCCCCCCCCCCCCTTTTTTTTTTTTTCCTGGTCAAAATTCTGCTATATTTTGAACACTTGTAAGAAGTCACTTATCCAATTTCTCATTGGATAGATATTGGAGATGAATCATACAAATTGCTTTTTTCCAGTAAGCTGCAGAAGAGTGTAGAAGGGTGTTGCTTCAGACTACTGTTCCCACAGAAAACTGTTTCTAACTGTTCCCACAGAAAACTAAAAACATTATCAGGTAGATTGGGGTCACAAAATAAAGGAGAAAGGATAGGTTACTTCTTTAGATATGAAATTGATATGAAGTTTTGCTGTGCATATAAAGAAAATTACATATAGGGAAAGGAAGAGGAAAAAAAAATAGGAAAAGCATCGTACAGAACAATTTCTTTTCTTTATCCCAAGACAGACCCTCAGGCTGTGTGGACCTTTACAACGGCAGTAGAATTAATGAAGTGATGCATCTCTGGCACAAACAAAAACTCTGGTCCAAGAAGCCAACTGAATATAAATATTCCTTGAAGATTAAGCATTTAACAAAGCTATGTATATCTCTAACTTAATTATACAGCGTAGAGGAGTACAGGCCTGGTATGACAGGCCTCAAAAGTGGAGGCACAGGATGCAGTGTAAAGGAGTATATGCATGGCATGGTAAGAGATGGGGCAGAGACTGGCAGGAGGACTGGAGGACCTATGGCTACATAGAGCCCTCCAATGACCAGGTGAAGCAGCACAGAGCTGGATCTGGGAAAAATTAGTTTTTAGGAACAAAGAAAGCAAATGTAAAATGTTTCACATAAGTAAAAACACTCCAAAGCATGTTACAAAATGTAAAACCAAAAGAGCTTCTTTCTCACTCTGGGATATAAAAGCATCAATTTCAACATCATATTTCTCCCAAGATTCACTCCAGATGCTGACATCTCACACACCCATCCATAGACTGAAGTCATTGACTTAGAGATGCAGGGGGCACCAGAGGACTAAGTGTAAAATCTGAGGAAGGGCAGATGGCAGGAAGCTTTTGTACAGTAATTTTAGCAATATTATTTTCTTATTTCGTTTCTCACCTCTTTTTCTGTGTAATAATAATTACACAGAATTAATACACACATTAATTCTGTGTAATTATTCTGTGTAATAATTACACAGAAAATCTAATTCTGTGCTTAGATTATAAAGACAGCAATTACACTAACAAAAAAATGTTTAAGATGTCTCATTTTTGCTAACATATGGAATGTTATCATTTCCCTAGATACAAATTAATGGAAATAGTTACTTTGAAAACAAAATCCCAAGGCAAATAGCAGGCTTTCCACCTCTTCAGTGTTTTCAGATCACAACAGTGTGCCTTTGCAGAAGAAACAGTTTCATCAAATGCAATGTATAAATTAATTAAACAAACATTACTTGGTTTACTAGAGAGGTGATTCCATAAAATGTAGAAATAATAAACAGGACATCAGGCTGTATGATCTACTTGTCACATCTGACCTTAAATTCTGTGAATTTTATATGGAAATGCTATGTGTTTCTGTAACGGGAACTTCTCCAGCTCATTCTTCAGTGAAGTGCTGTACCCTTCCAGGCTCCTGTAATGCAATCAGTTCAGCTTGAGTAACACCTGTGACTGCTGTAGTTCCACTGACTATTCTGGGACTTGATGGCTTTGGGTTTTTCATCCACAAATTGTATTTTTGTAAGGAGAATTTTATAATACCATTAATAGACTTATTGAAAAGAAAAAAAAAAAGAAATGAGATTAAAAAAATATTTAAAACTGCATTTTTGCATTCTCGTCCTTTTAGCATATTCATTGACTGTCTTCTTGGTCAACATTTTTTTTCTTTTTATTTGCTACAAGGTTAAAAATCCCATATATAAAGCAACAATAAACAAGCCGTCAGACTTTTGTTGGGGTTTTTGTTTCTTTTTTTTTTTCTTTACAGAGATCTTTTCTGACTACTTCTTTGTTTAGAAAACAGATGGAATTTAACAAGTTAAACTCTGATTGAACTCAAAAGTAAATTATGTTCAACTTTAAACTGTTTGCAGAAGTAGTCTGGTATCTTTTTGCAAAGGATTATATTTCTTCCTTGTTAAAATCCTAGCGTTAATCAGTGATGGTTGAGTATCACTGCTATTAAGTTTTACATTATCTTTGAACTCTCCTCAACTGAAAACAGTACATTGTGGAATAAGAATTGAGAAATAAAGTTAATCTAAAAAATTTGCATCTACTGCAAGTGTAGTTTTCGTGTGGCTATAAAATTGCATGTGGAATTTAAAGTCACTGTTCTGAGATTAGCATCATGATGGTGGTAGTTGACACAGGCTCATCTGTTTCCAGTCTAGCAGAAGAGAGAAGAGCAAATTTGCATTAATAGATTCAGTGCAAAAGGCAGCTGCTGACAAAACTAATAGGGATAATATTCAAACTGGCTGTGACACAGAATTAAATTTATTGTTTGCAGGAAAACTCCATAGGTCATAGTTTTTGCCAACTACAATGGGTTGCTTATTTGCCAGAGAATGTCACAAAAATTACTATTGAACTAGAGAATCCTCTGTTCTGTTACCTAGGCTGTCTTCTGTCCATAGGTGTTTCATTTCATTATTTCTAAATCATCTGTAAAGGATGTTTGTATCCAGTCTGCATAGCCTCTGAGTATTTTTAGCAGTGGCAATTCTGTGATTTTCTGCTAAAATCTAATTATTTGACTGTCTGTCTTGGAAGTTTATTGGATGTTTCATTCTGCTAAATTGAATCTATTTTTTTTCAGGTGCTTTTTTTTTATTATTTTTTATTATTTTTTACTCCCTTCTGACATCCAAAGCAGCAGAGGAAAGTACTACTGTCGTGGTTTAAGCACAGCCTGTCACTCAGAAACCACGCAGCCGCTCACTCACTCCTCCCCCTTCCTCCCCCTGCTCCCAGAGGGATGGGGAGGAGAATCAAAAGAATGTAACTCCCACAGGTTGAGATAAGAACAGTAACTAAGGTATAACACAAACCACTGCTGCTACCACCAGTAATAATAATGATAAGGGAAATAACAAGGGAAGAGAATACAACTGCTCACCCCTCGGCAACTGATACCCAGCCCAACCAAGCAGTGATCTAGCCTTTCTGGGTAACTGCCCCCAGTTTACATACTGGGCATGATGTGCTGTGGTATGGAATAGCAATTTGGTCAGTTTGGGTCAGGTGTCCTGTCCCTGCTTCCTGCTGGCTTCCCCTCCAGTACACCCTGGCAGAGCATGAGACTCAGAAAGTCCTTGGTCAGACTAAACATTACTGAGTAACTACTAAAAACATTGGTGTTATCAGCGTTGTTCGCAGGCTGAAAGTCAAAAACACAGCACTGAACCAGCTACTAAGAAGGAGAAAAATGACTGCTACTGCTGAACCCAGGACAATTATGTAACTGTAAAGGTCAGCAAAAGGAGGAGAGAATATTGAGCATGTGCTTCTTTTTGTGTCATGATATATATAAAGGTGGATTGGAGAACAGAATATACAGGTCAATTTAATGGAAGATAAGAACGTGAGATCAGGAAATGGAGGCAAAATATACCAGAAAACTTGGCAAACAAATGGCAGGTAAATTACACATTTAGAAATGTACACCAAATGAAATCTGAGTAGATGTGAACAGAGAGGTTAAATCTGTATTTTGGTGTCCCTTTTTGATGAAACATCTTAATTTATAAATCCTAAGAAACAGTGCAAGAAAAGGACTCTCTTATCAAGAATGTATTTGACTTACATGTCTGAGTATTTATTCCTGGTGTAAGGAGTGGGATGCGTAGCTGTATGGGAACATGCACTAATTAAGGTGCCTTGCACAGAAATTATGTGTGCTTATTGGAAACAGAGGTTTGTAAAGGTTCGAATGACTTCCTGTCAATATCCCCAGTAAAGGCACATGATGGAGTGACATATTGAGGGATGCCCATAAGTCACACTGCTTCTGAATCTGGCAAAAAATAATACATTAGGAGGTGGAAGTGGAGAGGAGACTGGTAACACATAGAGTGTGGTGGGTTAGCCTTTGCCACCCATTTCCCCTCCTCAAACAGGACAGGGGAGAAAATAGGATGGGAAAACTTGTTAATTTATCTCATAAATTGAGATAAAGACAGGAAAACCAGTTACCAGTTTAGGCAAAACAGACTCACCATGGAAAAATTAAATCTATTGCTAATTTGAGAGATTTGGGTAGTGAGAAACAAAGAAAACAGAAAACAAAACCAAACAAAACCCAACCATTTTCTCCATTTTTTTTCCAGGCTTAGAACTTCAGTCTTTCCTGCCTGACTCCTCTACCTCTGCCCTCCCAAGACCAAATGGGGCATTTAGAATTGTGGTCAGATCTCTCACAGCTCCTCTCTGCTGCTCCTTCCTCCTCATGCTTTCCCCCTTTTCCTGCAAGTGGTCCTCTCCACAGGCTTCAAACCTTCACAATAAACCTCTTCTCATGTGCTCTCTCCAGGGGCTGCAGGGGATTCCTGCTCAGGCACCTGGATCACCTCTTACCCCTGTCCCCTCTGTGCTCACAGTGTGTTTCTTATATTTTTGTCCTCAGATTTGGGCAGGGCTTTTCCCTTCCTCCTCCAGGCTTTCCCTGGGTGCCACCACTGTGGCTATGGGGCTGAGCTGTGCCCCATGGTGGGTCTGATGGATCCGGCTGGAACCAGCTGTGTCCAGCATGGGGCAGGCGCAGCCGCTTCTCACAGGGACCCCTGCAGCCACTGACACCTGGTGCAAAGAGTCTGGGTTTAACTTTAGTTTAAACCTTTCATACCCCATCCATGAGAAGAGGGAATACCATTAAGACTTCTGGTGAGCTGCCCAGAGAAGCAATGCAAAGCAGAAAACCTCCTGGTTAACAGCTTCACTTCTGGATCTCTGGTTAGTTTAGCTGTTTAATTAAATATTCATAAAGTGTAACGTGGAATAAAAAATACATGCAGGTTAACTAAATGTAGACAGAAATGGGGAGCATGAACTCTGAGAGAAATGCTGTCCTGCTGGGCATTCTGACTCCAGAGACAGCAAGGGAAGCTGCTTTGTGACTATTGAAGACATAAGACATACATCATACTAATAAAGTTGAAATAGTAATGAAATAGGGATCTTTTATGAGTGTTCACTAATTTTTACTGTTGTCACAAACACAGAATATTAAGATCTTCATGTCTTAAACCATCAGTAACTGTGAATTTATTTTTATAATAAAATTTTCATCTATGTTCTCAAAATCCACATCTAAAAAAATATATATACCTAATTTAAAACCATTTAAAAGCCCTAGCTACTTACTTTACAGTACCTAGGGACTTAACCACCTCTTTTGATAGTCAGAGGCTACTTTTTTGTGCAGCTACAGATGCAAAAGTGACTTTGAAGGTAGCTGGCACTGGGGCTGGAATGAAGACAGATAAGTAAGTTTTTCCCATGGTACCCATTGGCCATTAACTCTCTTTGATTTGAGATCAGGTAGGAACTTTTCTGCTCAGTGAAAGTATATGTCAGGAAGATCTACACTTTCAAAAGCATAAGAGAAGAGGTGGTCAGCATGCTGATGTAAATCTAGTGTGCAGAACCTTTCTAATGGCTGTGAAATAGAAACCCTCCTTTGTTTCAGTCATGACATTATCCAAGTGTTTTGCAACACTTCTGGGAGGGACAGAGATTATGACCTTTATTAACTTACAGAACTGTGATGAAAATACGAATACTAAAGGCAAGAGAACACTACTTTTCTTAAAAGGTCAGGACTATTTAAAGCTGATGTTGCATTGCCATCTGCTCCACAGGTCTGGTTCCTCTGTGAAAAGCCTTTTTTCCATTTCTGGAGCAGTAATTCAGTGAATAGGTAACTTGACTATTCTCTGCCTTGTTCACAGTGAAGAGTGTGCTATTCAAAATTAAGCTGTGAGACCCACTTCTAAGATGTAAAAATAGTTACCTATTCTTATGAAAGCAGAGGAAGCATGCACCTATATCTTTGTGAACCTTTACCTTGAAATATATGCTTTACTGTCCACTCATTTATGCTTGTGTAATTGTGCTTTTATTTCAAGAAATCATAGTCTTGAGTCACATGGCTTGATATTTTTCAGTAAAAGGAGAGATGGCTGGAAATTTCAGGTAGAACACTGTCCAGTTTGAAAACATCAAGTATTCAAAATAAAACCATTTTTTACAGGAAAGTGTGGAAATTTTGCAACTTGGAGAATGTTGTTGATGTAAATGAGAACATTAGGGGAAGAAAACATTGCTTAATATTTTCCTATATTTTCCTTTTTTTTCCTATATTTTTCCTATATTACAATCTTACCAGAATAATGATCAGAACACAAGTTATATTAAACCCAGCAGTTTCTCACATTTGAATTACTGATAAACTAATTAACTTAGTCTAATGTTGGATTCTGCAGCCACCAGACTGTGGTTCCAAGGATATTCAAACGCAATCTTAAATTGAGGTGCCTGCTCATCACTCACAATGGGACTGCAGTGGAAGGTTTTCTGGGCTGTCATCTCAGTTATCAGCTATTGGCCAAAGAATTACATATGTACTACCTACCAAAGATGACCTTGCTGGTCTATCTTATCTTAAGACCAAGATCAGCGCCATCTTGCTATCCAAGTCCTAGTCATTTGGGAATGTGGAGACTTCTTTTGGGGACTTTTTCCAGACATTCAAAGGTTTTCTTTGGTTCAAGGATAAGGGATTCTGGGTAATCATGTATTGTTCAGAGGTTGTATACAAAACCCATTATGACTAATAGTGCAAAGCATGCATGCTTTGCAGATCTAAAATTTTTTCACAATACAAACATACTGTCAAACAAGGACAACACGCTCAGTTTTATGTTTCACAGATCTTTCATAGCTTCAGCATCATAAAATGAGAATAACAACACTATGCAAAACCATGTAAACCTTGTTTTAGTTGTTCTCTCAAATCTAATTTATTTATGTGCAAATGCAGGATCTGATTAGGCTGCAGGCAGAGGTGCTCAGACACATCTAGTATTTTCTGATTCTGAATCATGTCTTAAAAGTAGATATTTTGAATATATGCCTATAAGCATCTCCAAGTTCACATTCAGCACATAGTACCCTTTCTGCCTGTTTCATGGCCTGTTGTACTGTGTACCTTATCAGATGAATTCCAGTTGGCCAGGGATTACTCATGTTAAATAGACTATAAAATAGTCTGTGGTGTAAGTCGCAGTCCTGGAACATTTATACAGCAGCAGAAAAGTTTTATGTACTGGGTGATAAAATAAATCTGTTTGCTGGAATATCTCTTTTATTTTATTCAGATGTAATTTCAGTCTACTTCTGCAGAATATTCCCAATAGCATAGAGTTGGTATTAGAGCCAGATCTTAAAATCTTATTCCTCCCATCTGAACTAATAGCAAACTAGCCATAACTAAGGCATTCTCAGTGGAGTGACATTGCATGGAAAAAAAAAATAAAACTTCCTAACTTTTTTTATGACAAATGAAAGCTAACTGGAGTATATTTTCTTTTTTATTCAGATGTGCAGCAGCTAATGGTGTATGTCTATGTACATGTGCATATGTTCTCCCTCAAAATTCACAGGCAGATTTTCTAAAAATATTTACTTGTACAAAATTCAGGGATGATTTCCTCTACTGCTAAAGTTACTGACTGAAAGTTCAGCCTCAGTGCTACACAGGAGACTAAGTTTATGACCATGACAATCCATTTCAGTCTAAGACTCTCTAGGCTGTCTGGCACTGTTGTATTGTGCACATATCAGCATCTTTGAGTTGATGGATACTGTCGTAGCAGATGAGAAACTAACACTGTGCATGTTTAGTGTATTATGCTTTAAAGATTTTAGCCTTCAGTAAAATGCTGATAGAGTCAAAATTGATACTGCATTATATTGTTAGAAAGGGCTGTGATGCCACATTTAAATCCAAATATAAAACTGAGGCATAGCTTAGGAGTATTCCTTTTATCAATTCACAGTTTTATGTTTCTTTCATTCTTTTTCCTTTTTTCAAGTCTGTGTGACTTGATTGGTTTGTTCTCAGAATGCACCTCTTCCCTCTTGGTATTCTAGACTAGCAGTTACTGGTACAATAAGTACCCTTGGAAATCATATATTTGGAGATCTAATTACAATAATTTGAGGAGTTAAAGCCAGCCAAGTATTTCAGTTCTCAGTCACAGCAAGATTAATTTTTCAAGATCTGTTACTCAATGGATATTAATGTTTCCTTGTGCTGCTAAAGCTTGGTCACTTGACCAGGCATAATAGTCTGCTGGAAGCAGGTGGGTATTATTCCAAGTCCTTGCCCATCAGATAGATATATTTGTCCATGTATGTCCTTTCCAAATGCTGAATAATAATACAGCAATGTGAAGAGGGACTCCTGGATGCTGGGTCACTTCATACCTTTCTGTAAAGGGATATTTCATTTAAGCCTGTAAAGCAATTTATCTTCAGAAATTATGTTCAGATGTTATTTGGTATGTATTCAAGATAATTTAGGCTTACATTTTTCTTAAGGAAAAGGAGCCTGAAGCTCCATACTCTTGGCAACAGTTGCAGTTTGCCCTGGTTTGCAGATTTATTTACTTATTTTCCCTTCTGCTTGCTATCATCTCACTTTTATTCAAAGTCTTCCTAGATAAGTTATCAGCAGGTAGCAGGGCCATGTAGGTAACATGACCTGCTTACAAATTACATCCTATACTGGTTAGATATATTTTTTTGACACCAGAAAATACATAGAATAAGATCTTTCTATTTACCTTGGGGACCGGCAACTTCTGCTTTGAAAACAAGTGTAAAGAAATGAAAGGGTTCAAATACTTACTAGAAATGTATCATGATCACCTTGAAGTCTGGGAATCTTTTAACGCTGTAGGCATGACAGCACTCCAGCAGTGTATATATAATCTCGGGTGTTAGGGCTCAGGCTAAATTAATTGTCTCCCCCTTCAAAATTAATGACCCACATTCGGGTGAAAAGCCTAGCAATTCCCTAGCAGACAGGGGTTAGAGTATGGGGTATGTCTTGCAGAGTGAAAGCTGTAAAGTAGGGTGGGTCTGATTCAAAATATCCCCCTGGTATCTCCTGGGGTCTGTTGGAACAAGTCCTGGAACAACCAGGGCAGTGTGGCATGGGATAGAAGCAAGGTTTGGGTGGGGCCCACCTCAGTGGGGCCCTCAACTGGGCAGGAGCAAGGCTGCTGTGGGGCCAGCCCCAAGGCCTCTCCTTGCCTGCCCACCCACTTGCAGCCTACATTTCAAGATCTGAAAGCTGGAACTTTTTTGCTACAGGAAATTCCCCTCCTGGCCCAGGCACCACCTCCTACTGCTGAGGTACTGCCCTCCCTGGCAGCCCAGAAGCTGATCTATACTTACTGAGAGACGGCTTTCTCCTAGGTGTGTTCCCATCCAACCCATAGCTGGCAGCATGGTGCCAGGCTGGGGAACCACCACGGTGCTCCAGCACTAAGCTGCTGCTGGAAAGGAGAATGTGGGGCTGGATCACAATCAAAACAGACGAGGAATGATTGACAAACCTGGAGAGTTTTCTGCCAAGACAGGTGACTGAACCTGAAATGTGGAGCAATGGTTATTCTCACGAGGGCCTGCACAACCCAGGATTAGAGCCGAGTGAGACAGCCTTGAACTCTCTCTGACTCAGCTGAGCCGGGGAGGCCTGGAGTTGAAGAAATGTTAGCAGAACGCTGAAACAGGAGCTTGCTGGCCACAAGGAATGCACCGCTTATCACAAGGCATGCACCCTGCTGTTGTAGAGATATGTGTGTAAAACTTAGCTTAGCCAATAGCAATGTATAGACAGGCGCGTGAACAGTTGTTGGGGAACAATGATAGCTTTGCTTTAGGAGCGTGGCTGATTTAGAATCCTATATAAACACTGTGTATGCAAACAATAAACGAGAACGATCATACTCATATTGAGGTTGCGTCGTTACTCCGGGCCCGACTCCCACTCCGACACTGAAACATTTAAATTTTCCAGATAATGAGCTCATAGCTGAGCTGGTTTGTGTGTATTGTGGGGTACTGGTTCTCACATTGGCAGAGTTTGTGCATGCATTTTCTTGAATAGTGTTTCAGTTTGCTAACAAGCCTTTTCTAAACATGTGGTTTCCTTGACAAGTTGCTTATGCGTGTGTTCTGACTCCTGCCTCTTTTTTGCATTTGTAGAATCAACAAAGAATTTAAAATATTAATGTGACTGTATTTCCTTCAGATGAGGGGCTCATTGTCCTGTATCTCATAGGAGTCTCATTTCCCTGGGCAAAAAGTAAGTCTTCAAAAGTCTAAAATAATGCATCTGGAATTTATACTGGAATATGCAGTACTTTTCTGTGGTCGTATGCAAAAGTTTAAGGAAAGGGCTTTTTTTCCCTATAAGGCATTATGATGCCTATGACACTTTTGCAAACAGCAGTATTAAAGGGAAGAGTATTCTGTGCAAACACATTTATTTACTCAGTGGAGATGATCTATAATGGAAGAGTATCATTACCAGATTAAAAAAAGAAAACCAAACAAAAACCAAATAAATTTGAAACTGATGAATCTTTTGCATCAGTGACTACAGATTTGGAGAAAATATATATAATCTGGGCCAAATAAATACAGCTTTTTTTTTAACTAACTTCTACAAAACTACTGTGCTGCCACACAGCTAAAACCTTGATAAATTATTCCATATTCTCTAGACAGTGTAATCATGGTTGTTTCTTCAGACTCCTGTAAAACTAGTGTGACATCTTTGAGCTCAGTGGAATTGATTTATATAAATTAACTTAAATTGGAAAGAGTCTTGTGAGTAATGTGTAAGTATTGTAATTATGGGCTGAGTACTGAAATTTCTTTTTTCTTCAGAAAAATTTCTCTTTTAAAGTGTCACTTTTAACAAGCAGTGGAATTTGATGGGGTATACAAAATCGATTTGCCATCATATGTACATTACAAGTATTTATTGTAATTTTATAAAACTACTGACTCCAGTATACTGTAATGCATACTGCCTTGGAGTTGTTTTTTTTTCAGACATTAAAATAAGTTGGGTTTTGTTTTGTTTTTCCAGAAAGTACATCATCCTACCATAGCAATCATAAAATTTAGGACAGATTGTGATATTTCACATAGTTACACAAATCTGAAACAATCCTACTGAGATGAGGGAATTGCCTGAGATTAACAGAAATTTAAATGTTGATTTCTTCGAGATTTACAACAATGAAACTGAGTGTACTCTCTAATTTTAACAAATAAGAAATCTACTTTAGTCAGGTGTGTGACACATTTTTGACGACAGATCTAGTTACGCATACAGTTCACACTAAAAAAAACCCCACAGTGTATCTAATGTGATTTTAAATTCCTTTTCTGGGCTAAGACTACCATTGACTAAGAACTTCTTTTAGAAAATATTTGCATAAACTTCCACTAGCTGTACACAAGACTACACCTTTCACAGTCCAAGCTGATGAAAAGGCATGGCACAAAGCTGAGGTAAACATACCTAGCATTTATATAGGCTTATTAGCATATTAACTCAAAAGTAGTGAACACTAATCACACCCATATTACAGTCAGTCATGTCAAAGACTGAGCAGAATGGATAATCCACATGTTTGAAGCATGGCAGACAGAGATGGGATCCAGAAAAGCTTAAATCCTTTCACTGTATCTACTAAGAATTTAAAAAGAACTGCATAGAGCCTCATGGCAACTCTGCTGTTTGATTTTCATATTTCACAATGATACATTGAGCTCTGGGTAAATTTAAGGCATCTACTTATCATTATTTCTGTATATCACTCTATCAATTTCAATTGACTCAAACCTCACTCATGTTGGACAATAATTTGCCCCAAGAGTGTCTACAGCAACTGAAAGCTGATCAGACAAATCAGTCTTCACAGACAATTTTTTACTTTCTCTGTACTAATTGTGAACTTGTTTTATCAGTTTGAGTTCTTCCCAGAAACAAGCAAACCCCTCTGAGCTACTTTGGGCATAAAATGTTTATGCACACCTTTCTAAAATCCCTATTAGAATTACTTTCTCCAACAAAATTAATGTGAATTAGAAATACACCACAATTACTACTGAAAGCCTGAGTTGCTTCATAAATATTTTTACTGCATGTTTCTGCACTGAATATTGTCACATAATGTTTAGCAACTTGCCAAAGCAGACATATATATGGTTGTGATAGACCTTGTTCAGATCTCAAGACTGTAAATCTAGGGACAAATTGATTAAACTTGATAGCATGTAATTTGTGTAGAGCTAACAAAATAGTAATTACCTGAACTTATAATGTATCAAGTTAATTTTAGGTACTGCTACTATTACTATTGTTTTATTTGGTTTTAGCCTCCAAAACCATGCATTCAAATCACATTATCTTGGTTATAAAACATAAATTATTGCAATGCTACTAGTATAAACTATGCACATTCTGTGCTTGAATGACTAATCAGGTCCTAGATTTCTTCATCTTTTTCTCACAAGTGTCTGTTTAGCAATAGAATAATAAGTACCAGATGTCTTAACAGCAGGCCTTGAATGAGATGTGTCAGCTAAGACCAGCTAAAACCAATGCTTTAATATCAGTGCCTCTTGATATTGTGGTCAGGAATCTTTGTGTTGCACGCAGTGTACTGTATTTCCTCTTCTTTTTGTATGAGAACATAACATTTGCATTTTCTCTCAAAATACAAGACCGAGTAAGTCAGATGCAACAAAAAGCCAGTTGATTGTTTACCTGAATGTTGTGAACTACGTAAACTAACTCTTAGGCTTCTGTATGTCAACCTTAAGTCTCTAGGTGAGTATATCTATTTATAAACTCTTGGAAAAGGTCTTTAATGAACATAGAACCATGTTTTCAATCCATCTAGTTTGAGTTTTAGTACATTATTACTGATATAACTTGTTAGACACTTGGTTTTACACACATAAAGCACCTCACCAATCCATTGTTTTTTATGTTACACCACTCACACTGAATCTTTCAAAATATTATTTTCTTAAGGTTTCTGTTTTGTTGTTGTTGTAGACCAAAAGTCACTTGCAATCTGCAGTGACAGTGCATGTATCAGAAAAATATCTTTACCTTTCATGGCTACCTAATATCAGAACTATAGAAGTCTGGAACGGATGAAGCAAGGGAAAAAAAAAATAAAAAATAAGCAGCTTTCAATTTAGCTCAACATTTGGAAATTTGGGATAGGACCTAGTGATATGTTGTGGTCTGATGCCCAAGAAGGCTGTGCAAGTGCAAGGTATACTAAGTTAGCAACTTCTCAACTCTTCCACTTAATGTTTAAAGCTATCCTTTTTCAACTTTGAAACCTATCAAACAAATATGCTTAGGATTTTTCCTGCTTAGTATGTTCTATATGTGTCAAAGGCTGATTTCTGCATCCCAGAGTGGCCTAAACCCTCCAGTAAGATAAGCTGGGAACACGACTGGCTGGGCAACTACTCTAGCTGAAAGCTGAAGCCTGGAGGTCCTGGTGGATGGTCAGCTGAGCAGGAACTGGCAGTGTACTCTGACAGCATCCTGGGCTGTATCAACAGGGCATAGCTGCTAGATTGAAGGAAGATATTTTCCTTATTTAGTTTTTCTTAAACTAAGTCCAGTTTTGCTCCCCCCCCTCTCCCCAATACAATACAGACATCAGCAAGCTGGAGCAAGGTCAGGGGAGGGGAACCAAGCTGGTCAGGGCTTGATTGGGAGGCTTGGGCATGTGTGTGCACGTGTGAGTGTAACATAATAGCTGACTGCCCATATTGTGGTCATGGAGAAGACGGAGCCAAGCTCCACACAGCAGTGCATGGTGGGAGGAGGAAGGGTATAAAATAAAACAGGGAAGAGTCAGAACAGATACAAGAGGAAAACTCCCCATGAGGAAAAACGCTGGAGGAGGCTGCACCATAGAGGTGCAGAGTGGAAACTTTTAAGATTGAGCCTGACAAAGCGCTGAGCAACCTGGTCTTAATTCAAAGGTGTCCCTGACTTAAACAGAAAGATGGAATAGAGGCCTAGCAAAGAACCCTTCCAACCTAAATTGTTCTGTATGTTATTTGAAAACAGCAGCCATGTACAAACTCCTATGATAGTTACCTTTAGCAAGCTGATGGTTGCATTGGCAGATTTTTCCTTCTGCCTTAGTTCTCAGTCAGGTAAACACAGTACCAGGGGCTTGTTGGTTCCTCATTGACTGACTTTCTAAAACACTCAACTGTTGAGAGATATTAGTTGTTTAGCTTAAGTAAGTTTTAAGTACAACGAGCCAGGCATATAATGTGGTGTGGTTTAGTATGCAGTTTGCTTAGCTTTGCTTGCTTAGCATGGATAGCTAGATTTGTTGAAGCCTTATGCCATAAGACTTTCACCTAGATAGGCTTTCAACTGCAATAGAGCTAATTTTCTTAGTATTCTTCCTAGTAGCCGGTACAGTGCTGTGTGAAAAGAATGTTGATAACACACTGATGTTTTAGTTGTTGTTAAATAATGTTTATCCTAGGTCTAGGACCTTTTTAGTGTCCCATGATGAGCAGGTCCACCAAAAGCACAAACTAGAAGCTAAGGAGGTTACAACTGTGAGAAGGAGCTGCAACTCAACAAGGTAACAGTTCTAACAGTCTGTCTGTATGGGGACAGAGTAAAAATCTGATAAGGTGTTAGCAGACCCCAGACCAAAACTCACCATTGGACAAAAACGAGGCATGAGGAGCAAGTGCATACATTGTAAGGATATAATTTCCCAGGGATTTCTTTGCTCAGGGTTCAGGGTCTCTCACTGGAGCACCCATCTCAAGCTGTCCCACTTGCTGTACCGCTCAGTTATTAAATTCTTTTTTCCTGGAATCAGATGTCTGAGACTCTGATGCAGGAAACCTAAGGTCAAGCTTGAAGGCAGAGGAAGTGTGCACAAGAATGAGTGTGTGTGTGAATGAGGAGTTGAAAGGGGCACCAGTCTGCTCACTGGAGCCAGCTGCTGTGAAGGGACTCTAGTCCTATTAGTTAAAGTCTTGGGTGGTGTGTGAATGCCCAGTCAGCGGCTTTTCCCCTAACACAACTATCTAGAATGACATTTTCTTTATTCTGTTTTCTCATCTCTGTTTGTCCTGTTTTTCCACTATTGAAGATATTGACCCATTCCTCTTAAATCTTTGGGGAATCTTAAAGATTCTGCCCTTTTATGGGCAGAAGTGGTTCAGAATCAGCAAAATGAGGGGTTTTGTTTTGCTTGGTTTGGGTTTTTTACAAGGGAATCTAACTATGTTGTGATTTAGAGAAACAAAAATCAAGGCAGTACGTTATGCTCTTTTTTAGTGACCCTTAAGATGTATGGCACCATGGTGATAAACTAGAAAGTTATCTACAAGGAAAACTCAAAAAACGGTACATTTTTGGAGATCTCCATACAGGGTAAAAAGTCTTCTCAACTCCTAAAGGGATAGCAAAAGCCCTTGAAAATTCATGTTATGGTTTTGAAATTCATTTTTATTGACCTTTCCACTTTAGATGTGGCTGACTGCTTGAATTGAATATGGAATATTTTACCTTGATACCTCACCTTTTATCTTTAAAGTATTACAGAGCACTTCATAAAGCTGTAAATTAAATACTGATAGTGCACTAAATGTGTAAGTAAATGTATCAGCAGTTGTGCACTCAGCTGCGGTTTATGCTTAGCTATGCACTTTAGAATTTCTTTTATTAAGAAGAATGCTGGCAGGGATTCCTAAGTCATGCCCTAACTCTTGAGATGCATGCTTCATACTACCACCTGAACAGATCAGATTTTAGAGGCAGACAGAGTTGTCTTATTCCAAATTCAACCTTGAAATGTAAAGTATGAGAACTCTGTATGTCTTGGTGACAGAGACACACATCTGACTGTCCATTGCACATTCCTAGTGTTGACACAAACAGGAAAAAAAGCAAGAGCCTTGCACTTCTATTTCAGATCACACTAAAGTTAAAATCGCAATTCCCCCCCAACTATTTGAAATTAATTTAGTGTTTTAACCATTTGAAGAGTCTGAGCCTAGAAGTTAAAGCTCTTATCCAGACTTAACTTGTTTAACTTGCATCATTGCACCCTCAAAGTAAAAAAAAAAAAAAAAACTAAAATAGAATAATAATTCTGATCAGCTGAATCATTTTCTGGAGATGCTTTTTTTCTTAATAGAGAGTAAAACCAGATCAACTAGCTTTTAACTTAACTGGGATAAATCTAGACTAGAGATACGATTGACTAGGTTGCTGCTTTAACCTGACCTATTTCCATTATCTTCTCAAGAAAAACATTTCCTTTATCAGTTTATCCTCAGGGATATCAGTGGGCATCCAGTTTTGATTTATGACACAATGTAGAGCAGCCTCTGGAATCTCCAAAGATTACTGATGAAAACTGCTGTTTATAGGCACTGTGACTTAGTCACATCCTCTCTTTCATCTCGTATGGCTGTGACGTAGTGAATGGCCTTTGTCGTTTTTTTGGTCATTCTCATCATCCCTTTCATTGTAACTGTGGATGTTACTCTATCAGAAAAGCTTGGGAACCTAACAGATCCCTCCTCCCTTAGCTCTTGATTCCCCTACGGTGGTCTCTAGGGCCCAGGTTCTTCCTGGTCCAGCTCAGTCCCTCGTTTCCCCAAAAACAAGACTAAGCACATACTCCTGATAGAGAGTTTATGCTATGTGCAACATACATATATGGATGGCCACACAAATTAGGACACACAAAGCACTCCCAGGAACAGTGACAGCACCAATTGTCTTATGCTACACTGACTGGTCAGGATGGATTTGCACTAATAAAAGTAAATATAAGCGCATATATGTAGAAGGGGGATCTTTCCAACAGTAAGGCTTAGACACTCAGTCTGCCCTATCACTGGCCTCTGGATCCCTGTGCCTCGAGTTACCAGCACTGGACATACAAACCCTTGCAGCCACAGCCCCACTGCAGTTGCTGGTACAGACATCCTGACAACCCACACCCTTCACCCCACCTCCCAGGACTCCCCTAAGTCCCAATATCTGACTGCCTGTGCTCTTGTCTGTAGAGATTCACAGGGCTTTCAAGACTTGGAGCTGGCCCATACATCCTCTTGGCTCCCAGACCACTACATCTGCTCGCCAGCTCTTCTGACTTGACCTTTGCTAGTCATCACACTCTCACTTATACAGCCACACTCATTCCATTTATTGGCATCACAGACCCCCATACACACAGATGCACATGAAACAGAGATCCCATCACTGGAAAATAACTGAAGGTGGAGTTTAGTAAGGAAATAGGACAGACTGCAATGATCAATAGTATGTAATGAGACATGCACACTAACCAGCAAAATACTTATACATGACCACTCTTTCTATCCTTTTACCCCTCTTGTTTTCCCACACTTGTACCTCCTCACCTCTCCTAAGTGCATCCCTTTCTTCACTTTGGTTCCTTCCTGAAATATCCCATGTCATGTGCAATCCCCAAATGCTCTTCCCCTGCATTACATTGGGGTGATGGGTTTCTGCTAGGACAGGCCTCAGAGCAGCCCAGATGAGATGTTGGTTCTTCCAGAATCTGCAGTTTTGAATACCTACCTGCCATTTGCTTCTGTGCTTTTCTGGGTTTGAAGTGATGATCGTTTGATGAGCTCCTGTTGCTTCTGTGATGGGCCCAGGAGCAGCTGAGGCAGGTTATTAATGAAGTTGCTCCTCCTACCTCTGTGCTTCCTTTGTGTGCAGATGAGTTTCCTATCAGTGAACCTAAATTAACCTCACAATGCAGTACTTGCCAGATAAGAACTCCCAATAACATATTCTGTTGGCAAATACATGCCATCAAGCAGTTAGATACCTGATTGTATTCCTTTGCTGATTTGGAAAATTAGACATGTTCATAAATTGATGAACTAGTGTTGTGGGAAATAGAAAATTTTGATTATGAAAGAAGTCAGATTTCTGCCATTCCCCTTGGGAGTGCTAAGGATTTTCATCAATTTGGATTTCCTCTAAAAGTCTGAACACTGGCAGTACTAAATTATTCATAAGACTGCAACATTTCTGAGCAAAATACACTTGTACGTAAAGATATGTTCTCATTATTACTGAAAGCGTGCAAAGAAAAGCTGTGGGGTTTTTTAGAGAAGAATGAAAGAAAAATAGACTAGATGTATAAACAAAGAAAAACCAAAAATATAACCTGGTTTAATCTGGGGAATGAACTCCTAGCCATTCTGTTTAACATTTGAAGATAAAACCTCTACAAAGCAGGAGCATGCACACCACAGTTTTCAACGTAACCAATATTTTGTGAATCTAGATTACTCATTTGCTCATATTCCCTAATCACAATCATACTTTTGAGCCTATCATAGTATTTTCACTTAATAACTTTAAAAGTTAAAGCAAACAAAAACAATCCAACACTTGTGTGAAGGTCTCATGGTAGTAAAGGCACCTATTATTATATGAACAGAGCAAAACCGTAAAAGAAAAAAAATATGAAAAGGATAACATACCATGGAATGCTACTTTTTCATACCTTGCAAAGCTGTATTTTTTCACTCTGTCACACATGGTCTCATAAACGTACCTGAATGACGCTGGAGGTCAGATGCTGTCACGTCACCCACAGAATAACCAGGAGATAGTACTTCAGCTTACACAGTCACCTCTTCACGTAAACTTCTTTTATTATGGCTCTGTATTATTGACTAGCAATAGTTTTCCATTTACCTTTACATAGAAAAGTGTTTGTTAAGTGTTTACATGTGCAAGTGCCCTGGGTTCAGCAGTAGCAGTCATTTTTCTCCTTCTTAGTAGCTGGTGCAGTGCTGTGTTTTTGACTTACAGCCTGTGAACAACACTGATAACACCAATGTTTTTAGTTGTTGCTAAGTAATGTTTACTCTGATCAAGGACTTTCTGAGTCTCATGCTGTGCCAAGGTGTACTGGAGGGGAAGCCGGGAGGAAGCAGAGACAGGACACCTGACCCAAAATGACCAAAGAGGTATTCCATACCACAACACATCATGCCCAGTATATAAACTGGAGGCAGTTGCCCAGAAGGGCTAGATCACTGCTCGGGTCAGGCTGGGTATCGGTTGGTGGGTGGTGAGCAGTTGTATTCTCTTCCCTTGTTATTTCCCTTATCATTATTATTATTGGTGGTAGCGGTAGTGGTTTGTGTTATACCTTAGTTACTAAACTGTTCTTATCTCAACCTGTGGGAGTTACACACTTTTGATTCTCCTCCCCATCCCTCTGGGAGCAGGGGGAGGAAGGGGGAGGAGTGAGTGAGCGGCTGTGTGGATCTTGGTTACCAGCTGGGCTTAAACTACTACAGCAAGATTGTTGAACAATGTGTTTTCTATATATATATTTAATTTTAAAACCATTATTTTTCTCAAATAATGATGCAGCTGTACTTTGACTTGCATTAGGCTTCCCAGCTTTATTAAAAAACATACATCAAAATCCTTTCAACCTCTTTTCTACCTAGCTCTCACTAGAAAAATGTGTTTTCTCAGGACGCAGACCACAGTTGAACCTCCAAATGATGCTGGGCCAGTGGAAATAACTGATAGTCTTTCCTACATTCCTCTCTGGAGGACCAAGATACGATAACTCATGCTGACTCTGATGTGACACTTATTTTCCAGTGCACATATAAGCATCCAAGGGAGAAGAAAGTTTTAAATTGAAGAAAATTATCTCCCTTCTTGTTACACAAATAAGATATGAACTCAGTCTTGTCTGACTGATTACACTCAAACCCATACGTTAGGCAGATTCACCCCCTGTACCTACAATGTATTACCTCATAATTGTATAAAATTTAGCTAACATACAGTTCTGATTTAGGCTGACTTTACTAAACACAGCCTAGTTAGGAGATTGATTTTTCAGTCCAGTACTTACCAGAGTAATTATTAACAGCACATAAAGTAATTGGAAAACATCTCATGAGTCAGTTTATGAAGACTCAAGGATGTGTTCTGCCCTATTTATTTTTATTCTTACAAGATACTACATTCTTTAAGTGATGTTTTCCATACAGTTATGCTTTTCATGTTTATGATACACAACTCTATCTTACCTATAGAGGTTAACATGAAATTTCAAGCAACCTATAAAAATTAAATAATAGAAGATTAGATAATGAACAGCTGATTTTATCTATTTTCCCTTCAATCCTCCTTGTTTAACTTTTTTTTTTTGCTACAGAAGCAGATTATTAAATTCCCCAGTAACTTGAAGGACATCTAGGCAAGTCCGTTAAAACTTTCAGCTGTTATCTGACAACCTAGCATAAGATTTAAGTTCAGCTTTGGACCCACATTTTTGTCGCTGTCTCAGGGTGGACTCAAGACAGAACCAAGCCACTGAATCCACACAGGCAAAGAATGAGAGAAAAAACATTCCAAGGAATACCAAAAGCAGATCGCAGGTGGTGAAACCTTCCATAGGCCTCCACGTGGTTTGAATCTACCACTTTGGCTACAGTGATGACAGCTGTATGGCTGGGGGAAAAAAAAAATAATAAAATTTTCAAGTGAAATTATACTTTGTAAAGTAAAATGGCATTGAAAAAAAAAAAAAAAAAAGAAAAAAAAAAGTGGTCAGGCCTTTTCTTACGGCAGAATGTTTGAATGACCCCGAAGCTGAGAGAATCACAGACTTCGTGCTGTAGAGAGGATAGCCCTGCTAGGCATCCTATGGCTGCAGTTTGTACAGACAGCTGGGAGCAGATCACTCACACTGGGACCCACTTATCTTCCTTTCCCTGCCAGAAAGAGAGCTAGCTGCGGTTTGACCTCTGGTTTGGGCTGTTGTGAGACTCATCACCTCAAGGGGTAGGACATAGCAGTCCTCATGTCACAGGCTTAATTGTCGAAACCAAGACTTTAACAGGGTTCTAAAAGAAAATGGAAATGTATATGGGCATTCAGGCTGTCATTTCACTTGAAGATTTAAGCCAGAAGCCTAATCCATTTTTCCCACTGGGGTCATATACAGACTTCTGAAGCACTTGAGCTACTCTTAGCATCAGACACAGGATACAGGGTTCAGTGAACCCTGACTTTGATGCAGTACAGCAATTACATATGTCTAACTCTTCCCTAAGGAATCAAGGTGGCTTACTGTGACCCTTACAGTTAGTCAGACTCACTGGTAGATTATATCCTGGTCTAAAAGCATCCTATAAAATTAATGGGATTACTGTAAGGTAACAAGCATCTTTTTTTCATGTTCAGATTGCAGAACCATGACAGAATGGTTGAGAGACCTGCTCTAGGGAAAAGTAACTCCAGTCATTAGGCTGGTCAGAGGCTGTTCTGGAACCACAGACGTGACTGGGAGAAGAAGAAATAGAAAATTTAACTGTAATAAATGACTATTCCAGACCTGAAAAGTGCCTTAAAAGAATATAAAAATTGTTAATATATGATCCAACACTATTTTTCCACTAACTATGATTTTCAGTTCGTCCTGCATTTAGAGCTGCACATTTGAAAGTTGACAGTGCTCTGTCCTTAAGAAGGAAGAATTTAGAACAGGTGCAGCATTATGGTCCTTAGAATATTATAGAAACATGAATAATGTCATTCAGAAGGGTAGCCATCTGCTTTCTGAATATGTCACTGATGCAGCAGCAGCAATGTAGAAGTAATACACAGGGTTGTTTCTGCAACAGACTTAGCAGAAAGCTTGTACTTTTTGTGGAGAAAAATACGTTCCATTTTCAGTTCGGTTTTAATAAGCATGTGTAGAGTATGTGTTTTGTAAATATTATAAAGACAACTATAGTGTGATGCATTTTGCTTGTGTAATTTGCATCCTATTTTACTCAGTTTTAGCACAACATTTTGTGCAAGATGAAAAATCAGCATTTTTGTGATTTAGGATTATTTTAATGAGATTTGAGTATTTACAAAATACAAATGTTAGCAAGAGGGTAGTTTAAATCTCAAATACTAACTACAGATAACATACTTCTAGAGCATCAGCTGTGATACAAGTACCAAGTTAACATCCAAGACATAGGGCAAGTGTCATCTACCAAAGAGGGGAAACATGAAAGGGAAAACTTCAAAAAGCAGCAGAGTATCATCTGGAGTCAGCATTTACAGGAGCACTGTGATACCAGATTTATTAACAAGCTTTTTTAAAATGACAGAAATATCACCTCTTAATGTTGTGAATAACAAGTAAATCTGTCTTTACAGGGACAAAATGTTTTCATTATGGCACAAAGAATGAAACCTTCCTAGAAACTGACAGGAAACAAGAAAAACTAAATAACTGCTTAGAGACATGCAGGAGAAAAATAAATTTTAACAAGGTCAGGGCAGAATTCATATCACGCTATAAACACCACAACAAAAAACTGCTGGCTGTCAGGGATACAGCAGTCACGGCTGCAATAAACATGTATTTACAACACAGAAACTTACAGAAGTCTTTAGTGAGTGATAATGAGGGTCCATTTTTACCAAAAGGATTCAAAACTTGTATCTAACACAATGTGGCTAAGCACTGAAGTGAGGGTAGAGGAAACAAGCCAACTGTAAGTGCAGACGATAGAAATGAGACCATGCAATGCAACTTGGCTTGCTCAGCAGGGAGGAAAAGAGTGACATTCATTTTAGGTGGCTAATGAAGTAAGTGCTCTGCACACAATCTGACCATAGAGATCAGCTCCCCAAAAGCAGGGCTTACCTGTTGTCAAGATGTCCACACAGGGCACTCAGGAAATGGAAATTCGTCACTTCCACTAGCAGGGCCCCAATTGCTAATAAGAAATACCAAACATACCCTCCGCAGGGAGCTCCCTGTGGGAGCTGTGGTGGCAAAAGTACAGATGTAGTTGCCCAGAAGCATGATTAATCGCTCTGCAGCATCCCTGAGGGTACAGAAAGCAGCCACTGGCTATACAGGCATGGGCTTATTTGTTTTGAGGGAAGCAATCAAAGCAAGATCTAACCAGGGCACTACACATGCATCCTGGGACTTCAGATGGAGTGACAGGAAAAAAAAACCATGTCAGCTACAGGCCAAAAGTGGATGATCTTCAGTATATGAAGCAAAGGCAGTCCAGCACAGGCATTGTGTAGTTAATCAAAACACCACATTGACTCTGAATGCAGGAGTTCAGTTACAGCTGATAAGAATACAATAATGTGACTTCCTTGTTGCATAGCCTTTGGCTGTTCAACTTTAATAGTCCTTTAATACAGGGCTTTGTTTGCATAATTTCTCTTGGTTGCATTTCTTTATTTATTTTTACTGCAGATAAAAATGCCACTAACCTCAGTACTGAAGAATGAGGAGATCAGTCACAATAAAAACTGGACACTGCACTAGTAGATAACTAGCTGACAGATAGGAAAACTATTGCTTAGCAGTCTGAAACAGTTAGGCCAAGGAAAGAATCCAGTGTGATACTCCTTTGAATATTCCTTCACTCAGATGAGAAAAGACTCCAACCAAGACTGCCTCATAAATTTCACCAATGCATATTAGGATTCCTCTGCACTACAAAACAGTAGATTGAAATTAAGGATTAGAAACATGTTGTTTAAATAGGAATTAAAAATGTGCAGATCTATTACTAAGATTCACAAACCCTCTCCTTGCCAGTATTTTTTTCTGTAGTTCCATGGCAGTGAAGCAATTCTTTTCTGAGGCTTAGTTATAAAGTGAGAACAATGTATATGTGAGGGTTCTAAACTGCAGAGGAGTAAACATCTGCAACAGAACTACCAACAGGAGGAAAAAACAACCCCATCCACAATAACTGGGGAAACATTTGGGCCAACTCGGGCAGCAGTACAAGTCCCATGGTGATTTGTAGAAAACTCCAGGAACAAACTCGCCAACAAAGTTTAAGTTGACAAGCAGGTATTCTTTATTGCGGTGCCAGGAGACATGGGGGTAGCTCCTCCTAACGTGTGTCACCATATTGCTACACAAGCCGTCCTTATATAGTCTCTGAGTATACATACATATTCATGGTCAGTAGGTTAAAAGATGACAGGGAAGCTGAGATCATTTTAGGATCTTTTAAGGTTTCGCCTCTGCTCTCCAATCCTCGACATGCACATCCTGCTATCAAACCAATTTCATTGGTGGTAAGGCAATTTTCTCTAAATCTGAATCACAGTTAAAAATTTTGTACAGTTCCACCACGGGACTTTTGTAACTTCCTCCCGTGTTGCCATGAACGGGACATTCTGTGTGGTATTTTGTTTTCCTGTCCATTTAAGGCACCAAAGTGTTTCGCCCCCATACTGAAATTTCTGCAAAATGCTCGTTGACCAAACACTGTCTGAACTTTCGTTTGAACCATTTTTATCTTGACATTCCCACTCTATTTTTTTCTCGAGGCTTTAATATTTTCTTAGCTTTGTCATATGCATACCATTCCACATTTTTAAATCATCCGACTGACGAATAGACGTAATTTAATAACTTCTGACAATCCTTATGAGCTCCCCCACTTTTCCAATTTTGTCTGACAGATCTTATCTGTTCCTCCTGCACAATTTTAGTTACTTCTTTACACACAGTTTTTATTTTCAATTTCTGGGAGTGGAAAGTTTATTATTCCCCATTCAATTGGTTCTCCTGCCACTTTGGGTATTGGTAAACATGCTATTATCTTACTTGTATTCTGCATTTTTGCAAAATCCTTAATTAGGCCTATCATAAAATTTTCCTCAGGATTTCGAAGATATGATCGGATTATTTGTGTTGGGTTTACTGATCTTTTGGTTCTTTTTCCTGTAACTTTAATCTCACTGTAGCCGATTGCAGATTTGTGATTTGCTTTTATTCCATATCTTTCTGCAGAGTTGACAGTTAATGTCCTCTCCGCATATTTTATACCTCTATTTGTTTTTACAATGCATCGATATCTGCCCTGGTCTTCAAAGGTTAAGTTTGACAACTTTAATTCCACTTTCCTTACATTTTGGTTCTGCCCATTGAGTCTACTTTTTTAACTTCCATTTACCCTGCAGTTGAGCTTTATGCTTCTTACTGTCAAAGATAACGTCTAGATGCTGGGGAAGATTATCTACCTTTTCCCAAATTACCCTTATTGGCATTGATCCTACCAGAATGGTGTGTGTTAACTTGCAGGTCAGGGTGGCATCTTGTCCTATGAGTTGTATCAGAACATTTCTTTTCTGAGGAATTCCTCTTCTACCTTTACTGCAGTGAAAGTTGTTGACAAAACTTGATAAGGTCCGTCCCAAGGTTCTTTTAATGGTTCCTCATTCCAGTTTCGGATGTATACTTGATCTCCTGGTTGAATGTCATGCACCGGATTCTTCAAGGCTAGTGATCTGTTCCACACTAGAGTGCTTCGCAGTTGAGCTAAGGTTCTACCAAGAGATTGTACATAATTATAAACATCTTGATTCCCTTTAATACAGGTATTAGGATTGGGTTCCTGTGCCTCAGATGGTTTTCCATGAAGGATCTCATAGGGGTCACCGACATCCCACTTCTAGGTTTTATTCTGATTCACAACAAGGCTATAGGCAGTGCTTGTGGCCATCTTATTTTGGCCTCTTGACATATTTTACTAATTTGTCTATTGTTTGATTCATCTTTTCTACCTGTCCACTAGACTGGGGCTTCCAGGGGGGTATGTAAATTCCATGATATCCCTAATAGTTTACTAACTTCTTGTACTATGGTTGCAATAAAGTGTGGACCCCTCTCTGACGATATCCCTAAGGGGACTCCAAATCGTGGAATGATTTCTCTAGACAATCATTTCACCGTTTCCTTTGCCTGATTGGTGCAACAGGGAAGGGCCTCCGGACATCCAGAAAAAGTGCCAACCCCTACTAGTAGATATTTGTACCCTTGTACTTTTGGTAGTTCCACAAAATCAACCTGCCAACAATCTCCTGGTTCCACTGCTACCCTAATACTTCCCATCGTAACTTGTCTTTTTACTACTGGATTGTTTTTCAAACAAATTTTACATTTTGAAGTTCTTTCGGATTAAAACAAACTGTTTTATTTTTCTTTCTTTGCAAAGTCTGTATTGAGTTTGGTTGTGTACACAATTGCCAATTATTGTTCCTTTACATTCATACATGGCGTGATAAACTAGTATTTGAGAGGTTACTCTCCCTCGTCTAGTTGTGGTAATGCATTCATTACAGTCATCGCTTTTATCAGCCGCAGCATTTGCCCATATGGGCCCAAGGAGAACCATCACCAAAAGGGGTCCAGTCAGGATCATAGTGCTCAGCAGTCACAGCCCCAGGGGTTGCAGCCCTCGGCAGACCCTTCCAGCTGCAGCACTGATTCCAGTATCACACAGTATCACAGTATGCGAGAGATTGGAAGGGACCTCAAAAGGTCATCTAGTCCAATCCCCCTGCCGGAGCAGGAACACCTAAATAAGTTTACACAGGAACGTGTCCAGGTGGGTTTTGAATGTCTCCAGATAAGGAGACTCCACAACCTCTCTGGGCAGCCTGTTCCACTGTTCTGTCACCCTCACTGAGAAAAAGTTTCTTCTCAAGTTTATGTGGAACCTCTTGTGTTCCAGTTTGCACCCATTGCCCCTTGTTCTATCATTGTTTGCCACTGAGAAGATCCTGACTCCATCCTTGTGACACTCCCCCTTTATATATTTATATATGCTAATAAAGTCACCCCTCAATGTCCTCTTCTCCAAACTATAGAGACCCAGCTCCCTCAGTCTTTCCTCATAAGGGAGATGCTCCACTCCCTTAATCATCTTAGTTGCCCTGCGCTGGACTCTCTCCAGCAGGTCCCTGTCCTTCTTGAACTGAGGGGCCCAGAACTGGACACAGTATTCCAGATGAGGTCTCACCAGGGCTGAGTAGAGGGGAAGGAGGACCTCTCTCGACCTACTAACCACCCCCCTTCTAATACACCCCAGGATGCCATTGGCCTTCTTGGCCACAAGGGCACAGTGTTGGCTCATGGTCATCCTGTCATCCACTAGGACCCCCAGGTCCCTCTCCCCTACACTGCTCTCTAACAGGTCGTTCCCCAACCTATACTGGAACCTGGGGTTGTTCCTGCCCAGATGCAGGACTCTACACTTTCCCTTGTTATATTTCATCAAGTTATTCCCCACCCAACTCTCCAGCCTGTCCAGGTCTCGCTGGATGGCAGCACAGCCTTCTGGCGTGTCAGCCACTCCTCCCAGCTTAGTGTCATCAGCAAACTTGCTGATAGTACACTCAATTCCCTCATCTAAATCATTGATGAATATATTAAATAATACTGGTCCCAGTACTGACCCTTGAGGCACTCCACTAGATACAGGCCTCCAACTAGACTCTGCCCCATAGACTACAACTCTCTGGCTTCTCTCCTTCAGCCAGTTCACAGTCCACCTCACTACCCGATCATCCAGACCACACTTCCTCAATTTAGCTGTGAGGATGCTGTGGGAGACTGTGTCAAACACTTTGCTGAAGTCAAGGTAGACCACATCCACCGCTCTGCCATCATCCATCCACCATGTTATTTCCTCATAAAAGGCTACGAGATTGGTCAAGCATGACTTCCCCTTGGTGAAGCCATGTTGACTGCCCCTCATAACCCTCTTATCCTTGATATGCCTTAAGATGGCACCAAGGATAAGGTGTTCCATCACTTTCCCAGGAATGGAGGTGAGGCTGACTGGTCTATAGTTACCCGGGTCCTCCTTCTTGCCCTTTTTGAAGACTGGAGTGACATTTGCTTTCCTCCAGTCCTCAGGCACCTCTCCCATTTCCCAAGACTTGGTAAAGATGATGGAGAGTGGTCTAGCAATGACCTCCGCCAGTTCCCTCAGCACCCGTGGGTGCATTCCATCTGGACCCATGGATTTATGGATGTCCAGATTGCTCAACTGGTCTCTAACCCATTCCTCATCGACTAAGGCAAACCGCTCCGTTGACCTGACTTCATCTGAGGTCTCAGAGGTACAGGGTTCTTCAGGACTGCCTCCGGCAGAGTAGACAGAGACAAAGAAGGCATTCAGTAACTCTGCCATCTCTGTATCTTCTGTCACCAGGGCACCCATCCCATTCATCAGTGGGCCTACATTGCCTCTGGTATTAGTTTTATCTGCCATGTATTTGAAAAAGCTCTTTCTGCTGCCCTAGACCCTTCTCGCCAGCTTTAATTCCGAGGAGGCCTTAGTCATCCTAGCAGCTTTCCTACATCCTCTAGCAGCAGCCTTATATTCCTCCCAAGTGGCCAGCCCCTCCTTCCATGACCTGTAAACTCTTCTCTTCCACTTCAGGATACCCAGCAATTCCCTATTTAGCCACACAGGCCTCCTGGCCCTCTTCCTTGACTTCCTACATGTCAGGATGATCTGATCTTGAGCTCGGAAAAAGCAGTCCTTGAATGCCAACCAACTATCTTGGGCCCCTTTACCTTCAAGCAGCCTTGCCCATGGGATTTCCCCTAGCAATTGCTTGAAAAGGCCAAAGTTTGCCCTGCTAAAGTCCAGGGTTGCAATTCTACTTGCTGTTCTACTGGTCCTACCACACAAGATCCTGAATTCCACCATCTCGTGGTCACTGCAACCAAGGCAGCCCTCAACCTTCACTGCTTCGACCAGACCCTCCTTGTTAGTGAGGATGAGATCCAGCAGCGCACCTCTCCTGGTTGGCTCATCCACCATTTGCATGAGGAAGTTATCATCCATACACTGGAGGAACCTCCTGGACTGTGGCTGGGTTGCTGAGTAGTCCTTCCAGCAAACATCAGGGAAGTTAAAATCCCCCACGACGACCACGGCCTGTGACTGTGAGGCCGCTCTCAGCTGCCTGTAGAAGGCCTCGTCAACTTCCTCACCCTGATCCGGTGGCCTGTAACAGACCCCCACAACAGTATCGCCCCTGCCAGCCTGTCCCTTAATTCTCACCCACAGACTCTCAACTCGCTCGTCATCTGTCCCCGGACAGAACTCAACGCATTGTAGCTGCTCTCGCACATAAAGAGCAACCCCACCACCCCGCCTGGCTGGCCTGTCTTTCCTGAAAAGGACATAGCCCTCCATGACTATATTCCAGTCATGTGAGCTGTCCCACCATGTCTCTGTAATTGCCACCAGGTCATAATCTCCTGACTTAACACAGGTTTCTAGCTCCTCCTGCTTATTTCCCATGCTGCATGCATTGGTGTACAGACATTTCCCTCCGGTCTTGCCCTCTCTGGCAGGTCAGAGGTATATTTCTTGTCGGCTATTATGACAATAATATTTGATCCACAACAACTGTTCCAACGGGGTTATAGTTTCACACCGAATGCAAAAGAACTGTAATTGATTTCTCATTTATTACCCTCAGATCCTGTACTAATCTATAGCCACCATTTTCAAAAATAATCACTACATCCAATTCGGCCAATAAGTCCCATCCTAAAAGGGGAATGGGACATTCTGGTACATATAGAAATTCATGTGTTAATTCCTTCCCTTTAAATCGCAGATCTAGGGGCTGAAAGAATGGCCGTATTTCCACCTTCCCTGTGGCTCCCACAGTTGTCCTAGTCTCTTCCCCTAACTTCCTATGTAAATCATTTTAAAACTGGATCCTGCTGATTGTTTCCAGATGACTAAATCTCCAGGTGAGAAGGGTACTTTAACATACACCGGTCCTTCGGTTCCAATCCCCTGTCTTAAAGGTGCAAGCACTGCACTGGACGCCTGAGACTGAACTTTTCCTTCTTGTTCTCCCCTTTGGCGAGTTCTGGGTGGTGGGGAGTTCTACCTTTTGACTCCACTTACATTCACAATCATTCTCACTCTCGAGATCACTGTTGCTATCATCGTCCTCCCCCCTTTCTTTATTTGTTACCAGTGGGGCTGATGGAGCCACTGACAAATCAAGATCTTCATCATCCTTCTGGTGCTGCAAAGCAAGACCCCCATACACTTTTTCTCAGCAACACATCCCTTACACTGTTCATTTGTGTTTGTTTTAACAACCATTATTCCACAAGATTTTTGCCATTCCTCATTATTCCTTAAGGGAAAGAAAAGATCTACATATGGTACTTCAGCCCATTTCCCTTCCCTTTTACAAAACAACATCAAATGTAAAATAGTATTATATTGTAGAGTTCCATTTTCAGGCCATTTATCCTGATCTTCTAATTCATATTACATCCACCATACATTACAATAATCAGTTTGCTTTTCCGCATACTCTGCCCGAATCCACTCTCCTTCCAATGGCTCAAAATACAGCCTAATGGAGATAACTTGGGAACCCATGGCTTTTTTTTTTCTTTTTCCCCTTTTTCTCTTTTTATTTTTTTTCTCTACTCCACACACATCACACACTCACCACAAGTTACAATATTTAGCCAGACAGATGCTGATCCCGCAGCACGAATACCAATACCAATACCATGTTTGCCAAACCTGCAGAGCTTTCGCTACTGTCTAACAGACGGCCCCTAGGCTTTTACCCTGGGAGCTCCCTAGCCCCAACCAAGCGCAGCTCTCACCATGTCTAACAGGCAAGCTTTACCAGATCAGACTTCGCCAGGCCAGATGCAGCTTTCACTGCATCTCTCAGGTAGGCTTATCAGAAGTCAAGGTTTTACCAAACCAAGCTTCCCCTACAGCCAGGCTTATCAGAAGTCTGTATACTTATACTTTACCAAAAATTTGGTACCGTAATTACCAAACCATACTTTACAAAATTGGCACTGTGACCGGATCAAAGAAAAAGCACCTTTCTTACTGTATCAGAGGTCCCTGAGAACCTCTCGGTGCCGACTGGAGCAGAATCGAAACACGATCCGCCTCAGCAATGTCTGCGAGGTCCCATCTGGGTCGCCAAAATGTTAGTGCAAGAACTGACACACAACCACCGGAATAGTTGTATGAAGTGCTTTATTGCAGCGCTAGGAAACCAGGGGCACGCACCCAAATCCAGCTTCGACCCCGTCACATTGCGTTCGCAATGTATACCCTGAAAGTTACATAACTAATACATATTCAATATAGATTACATCATTAACTAATGCATATGCTTAAGGATTACCACATCAGTCTATTATGACATCAGCCTCTTCTGCGCTTGCGCAGCCCCCTCTGGTGGTCGTCCTGATGAAGTACGGAGTCTTCCTCGGCTTGTCCGTTTCACCTTTTTCTCCTTTGGACATATCCTAACCATTATGTGGACGTCAGAATTCTTTTATTTTCCCTTGACTGCCTCTGGTAATTTCTAGGTTCTGCTTGGGTAGAGTTTCACAATATGCTTCTCTAAATTCACCCATACATCCTTCACCATACATGCCTATATAAGCTCTTGCTACCAAGACTACCATTGTATCACGGGTTACAGGTTAACCACGATACCAGACTGCAAACAGAACTGCAAAGTTACAACTCTTTCTAATATACAAAATCCCACTATTGATTTATACATTTCTCGAATATAATCTTTTCAACTATTCTATATGATTATTTATCATAAAAACTTTACCCTTTTCTAACATCATGCTTGCAGGCCCTTTTCCTCATGGGGGACTTCAACCATTCTGGTATCTGTTGGAGTGACGGTACGGCCCGGCACAAGCAATCCAGGAGGTTCCCCGACTGTGTGGAAGACAATGTCCTCTTACAAGTAACAGAGGAGCCGACAAGGAGAGGTGCCATGCTTGACCTCGTGCTCACCAACAGGGAGGGGCTGGTTGGAAATGTGATGCTCCAGGGCAGCCTTGGCTGTAGCAATCATGAGATGGTTGAGTTCTGAGACCCTCAGGACAGTGGGAAGAGTGCCCATCAAGCTCACTGCCCTGGACTTCAAGAGAGCAGACTTTGGCTTCTTCAGCAGCCTGCTTAGTAAGGTTCCAAGGGATATAGTGTGGGGAGTGAAGGCAATAAGATTTGCATGAAAAACAGTCTGGGAATGAGCTCTGAGGCCTTGATGCCTAACAAGCCCTGGGGCCATAAGTGGGAATGTTGAAAGACAGGAAATGTAAGCAGGCAAGCCTTGGGGGAATAGGCTGGAATGTTGTGCAGGGAGTCTCAGTTGGAGGCCAGAAGATATGGAAGTTGTGAGAGGGTCTGAGACAGGGTAGTGAAACTGTTGCTGTGTGAACAACATGTGCTTAGCATTGCGATTGGACTATTTACCTAGGGATTTTTACAGGGTCCAATGAGATTGAACGTGGCATACTTGTGGAAGTTGGGAAAGTACTGAACAAAGGGATAAAAAGGGCTTGATTGTAATAAAGTTGGATTTGAGTCTCCTCATCAACTTGAGTCCGTGTTGTGATATACCACAATGGCGCCCAATGTGGGGCTCGAAAAGCAACTACTAGGCATTGATCTGGTGGCATGGCTTAGCCGAACTACATGCTGAAAGTAACAAAGGGTGTACGCTTGTTAGAAAAGGGTGAAATTTTTATGATAAAATAATCATATAAAATAGTAGAAATGATTATATTTGAGAAATTTATAAATCAATAGTGGGGTTTTGTATATTAGGAAATATTGTAACTTTCTAGCTTTGTTTGCAGTTTTGTATCATGGTTACTCTATAACAAATGTTATCATGGTAGTCTTGGTAGCAAGAGCTAACATAACCATATATGGTGAAGGGTATATGGGTGAATTTAGAAAAGTATATTGTGAAACTCTACCCAAGCAGAACCTAGAAATTACCAGAGGCAGTCAAGGGAAAATAAGAGAATGCTAGCATCCACATAATGGTTGGGGCCTGTCCAAAGAACAGAAAGGTGAAAAGGACAAGCTGAGGAAGTCTTCATACTTCACCCGAGGAAGACTCCTTACTTCATCAGGACGACCACCAGAGGGGGCTGCGCAAGCGCAGAAGAGGCTGATGTCATAGTAAACTGATGTGGTAATCCTTGATGCATATGTATTAATCAATGATGTAATCTGTATTGAATAGTATATATAAATTGTGGACGTGATGTGACGGGGGTCGAAGCCAGATTTGGACGCGTGCCCCTGGTTTCCCAGCGCTGCAATAAAGCACCTCATATAACCATTCCGGTGGTTATGTGTCAGTTCTTACACTAACATTTTGGAGACCCAGATGGGACCTCGCAGGCATTGCTGAGGCGGATCGCGTCTCGATCCTGCTCCAGCTGGCACCGAGAAATTCTCAGGGAGCCATCGACCGCGACCAACCTCCGCTGCTCATGACTGACCTCTGATACAGTAAGAAAGGTGATTTTTTTTTTAATTTGGTCACAGTGCCGATTTTGTAAAGTATGGTTTGGTAATTACGGTACCGAATTTTGGTAAAGTGTAATGTACAGACTTCTGATAAGCCTGGCTGTAGGCAAAGCCTGGTTTGGTAAAACCTTGACTTCTGATAAGCCTACCAGAGAGGTGCGGTGAAAGCTGCATCTCGTCTGGCGAAGTCTGGTAAAGTGTAGTGTACAGACTTCTGATAAGCCTGGCTGTAGGCGAAGCTTGGTTTGGTAAAACCTTGTCTTCTGATAAGCCTACCTGAGAGATGTGGTGAAAGCTGCACCTGGTCTGGCGAAGTCTGGTAAAGCCTGCCTGTTACGTGATGAAAGCTGTGTTTGGTTGGGGCTAGGGAGCTCCCGGGGTAAAAGCCTAGACGTTAGACAGGTGAAAGCCTACCGTTAGACAGTAGCGAAAGCTCTGCAGGTTCGGCAACCGTGGTATTGGTGTTGGTATTTGTGCTGCGGGATCAGCATTTGTCTGCCTAAATGTTGTAACTTAGTGGTGTGTGGTGTGTGTGGAGTAGAGGGAAAAAAAAAAGAGAAAAAAGGGAAAAAAGGAAAAAAAAAGACGTCGATTCCCAAGTTATCTCTATTAGGCTGTATTTTAAGCCATTGGAAGGAGGGTGGATTTGGGCAGAGTATGTGGAAAAGCAAATTAATTGATTATTGTAATGTATGGTGGACACGGTATGAACTGGGGGATCAGGAGAAATGGCCTGAAAATGGGACTTTACAGTATAATATTATACTGCAGTTGATGTTATATTGTAAAAGGAAAGAAAAATGGGACGAGGTATTTATGTAGATCTTTCCTTTAAGAAATAATGAGGAGTGGCAAGAATCCTGTGGAATAATGGTTGTAAAGGTAAATGCTAATGAACAGTGTAAGGAATGTGTTACCGAGAAAAAATGTATGAAGTGCCTTGCTTTAAACAATACCTTACAACACCAGAGGGATATTGAAAGTCTGGATTTGGCAGTTGCTCCATCAGCCCCGCCAGCATTAAATGAAGAAGGGGGGGGGGGGAGGAAAGATGACAGTGATAGTGATCTGGAGAGTCTGGGTAGTTGCGAGTGTAAAAGAGATCAGAAAGCAAGCCTCCCCATTACCCCAGTCTCACACAGAACTCGCCAGAGGGGAAATCAAAAAGAAAAGTGCAGGCTCAGACGTCCAGAGGAGTGCTTGCGCCTTTAAGACAGGGAGTTGGAACAGAAGGACTAGTGTACGTTAAAGTACCCTTCTCACCTGGAGATTTAGTTACCTGGAAAAAATCAGCAGCAGAATTTGTTGGCAGGAATCCAGGGGAGAGAACAGGGTCTCTCTAACCCTAGAGGAAGAGGATTTTGTAATCCAAAAGGAGGAATGAATGTAGAAAGGTTAGGATATAATATGTGCATATTGCAAACAGGAAGGACACTGGAAAAATGTCCATTTAGGGGAGGACAATTTATGTCTTCAGGGAATTCTTTTATGGGATCTGATGCAGCTAAGGCGGTGGTGCTAGGAGGGTTTGATAACCAAAGCTGACTAGACAGGGCAAGAAATGGAGAGCCCCTTGTGAAAATCCAAATGGGAGAGATAGAAGTGAAATTTTTAATAGACACAGGGGCTACCTATTCAGTTTTAAATTATTTACATGGGAAGTTAGGGGAAAAGACTAGGACAATTTTGGGAGCCACAGGGAAGGTGGAAATACGGCCATTCTTTCAGCCCCTAGATCTGCGATTTAAAGGGAAGGAATTAACACATGAATTTCTATATGTATGGGAATGTCCCATTCCCCTTTTAGGATGGGACTTATTGGCCAAATTGGATGCAGTGATTATTTTGAAAATGGTGACTATAGATTAGTACAGGATCTGAGGGTAATAAATGAGAAATCAATTACAGTTCTTTTGCATTCGGTGTGAAACTATAACCCCGTTGGAACAGTTGTTGTGGATCAAATATTATTGTCATAATAGCCGACGAGAAATATACCTCTGACCTGCCAGAGAGGGCAAGACCGGAGGGAATCAGTGCTGCAGCTGGAAGGGTGTGCGAGGGCTGCAACCCCTGGGGCTGTGACCGCTGACAACTATGATCCTGACCGGACCTCTTTTGGCGATGGTTCTCCTTGGGCCCATATGGGCAAATGCCGCGGCTGATAAAAGCAACGACTGGAATGAATGCATTACCACAACTAGACGAGGGAGAGTAACCTCTCAAATACTAGTTTTCACACCATGTATGAATGTTTGTTTTAATCCAAAAGAACTCTGAAATGTGAAATTTGCTTGAAAAATAATCCAGTAGTAAAAAGACAAGTTAAGATGGGAAGAATTAGGATAGGAGCGGAATCAGGAGATTATTGGCAGGTTGATTGTGTGGAACTACCAAAAGTACAAGGGTACAAATACCTACTAGCAGGGGTTGACACTTTTTCTGGATGGCCGGAGGCCCTTCCCTGTCGCACCAATCAGGCAAAGGAAACGGTGAAATGATTGTCTAGAGAAATCATTCCACGATTTGGAGTCCCCTTAGGGATATCGTCAGAGAGGGGTCCACACTTTATTGCAACCATAGTACAAGAAGTTAGTAAACTATTAGGGATATCATGGAATTTACATACCCCCCTGGAAGCCCCAATCTAGTGGACAGGTAGAAAAGATGAATCAAACAATAAAGAGACAAAGTAAAATATGTCAAGAGGCCAAAATAAAATGGCCTTCTTTGCTGGACTCTGCCATGAGGTCAAAAAATCAGTCTGCTGCTGCTGCTCCTGTGGTTCTGCCACCTGATAATTCTGATGCTGACCTGAATAGTTCTTCTGACCCAGGGCTTATTGATCCAGAAAAGGAGCCTGATTTATATCCCCCAGATACTTATGACAAATGGGCAGACGTAAAGGGAGAAGCGAGATGAGTGGGGGATGCAAATGTATTGTATGCTTTCTCAGTGGTGTATCTGCCAGATCAAGACCTGCAGTGGGAAGGTCTCTCGTATGCTCTTATCAAAGATATCAGGCGAACAGTGACGGACCATGGACCTGGGGCCCCATATACAACTCATCTGATAACAGTCTCTCTGTGATACTCATGTATTTATCCCAAATGATTTCAAAACATTGCTTTGTTTGATGATGACGATGGCTTGACTTCGCGAACGAAGATTTGTTAAGGGCTTTACTCACGTTTACTATAAGCGCACTGATGAATAAAAAGGCCAATTGTCGCTACAGGGCTTTGCAAGTGTGAGCAAACCCTTCAGGCCTGTGCAGTGGATTTTTTAGGTGAGGCACAGCACGCAGAACTGGCCCCACCCTTTACACCTGAGGTTTATCTCCCAGGCCTAGCGAGCTTGGACCGTTTGATAATGATGGACATGCAATACACTATGTGGGAGTTGAAAATGAGGCAGCTCGCAGGCACCCAGGCTGCTGAGAAGTTAAGGTTGGGGGCACGTGATTCACTGCAAGTGGTTACTGCTGACGTATTACTGGGTCAAGCTGATTTTAACAGCAATGCTGTGCAAGCCAGGATTTGCCAGGCGGGCTTGCAGCAAGTTGAACAATTGGCACTTCAGGCTTTGAAAACTGTCCCTGAAGCTGGTAAACAGAGACGGCCTTTTGTCTGAATTGAACAAGAGGCAAATGAGCCATTTATGAAATTTTTAGACTGACATAATGAGGCTCTGGAAAAACAGATCGATAACGAGCAAGCATGCGGATGTATTTCCAAACAACTTGCTATTGAGAATGCTAACCCTGACTGTCAGAAAGTATTGAGGCCTTTATGAGATCCAAGCATAGATGATATGTTAAATGCTTATATGAATGTCGGGTCTAGACAACACAATCTGTCTCTGATTACGGAAGCATTTGTGGCATTGTCGGTTAAGTCACAGCAGTGCTTTTCATGCAGTCAGTACAGTCATATGAGAAGGGACTGCCCCAAAGTAAATAATAAAAGGGGAACACCTGGAATCTGCTCGTGCTGTTGTAAAGGGCATCAATATGCAAATCAGTGCTGATTGAAATTTGACCAAGATGGCCAGCCTTTAACTTTATGGGAAACCCCAAGAAGAGTGCGCTGAGGGGCTGTGCTATGACAGCAAATTACCTCTCCAAATGGCCCCCTCGCAGAACTGCCGCAGTTTGTGCACCAGCACAAGCAGCAGCACTGGAGTGGACCTGGCCACCTTAGGAGAGAGAGTAATTCAAGACACATCAGTTGTGCTTATTCCAACAGGCACATATGGCCCACTCAGGTATGGAAAGGCAACACTGTTAATTGAACGATCCTCTACAGGCCCTAAGGGCCTTTTTGTTCTGCATGGGGTCATAGATGCTGACTTTGAAGGAGAAATTAAAATAATGGTGTGGACTCCAATGCCACCATATATTACACCAACAAGAAGCCGAATTGCACAATTAATATATTTTTCACCCCAGTCACCGGGTGCCATCCACACCGTGCGGGGCTCAGGATGTTTTGGGCCTACAGGGATACCTGAAATTTATTGGACTCAACAATTAATTATGGACCAACCCCAACTGTCTTGTATTTTAAAATCAGGGGGGACAAACATTACTTTGCAAGGAATTGTTGATAGTGGAGCAGATGTTACAGTCATTTCTGCATCACAGTGGCTCGATCAGTGGCCTTAAGTGGACGCTTATGCTTCCTTATCAGGAATTGGTGGTCAAACCTCTCGAAAGGAGAGCAAAGCACTTGGTATTATTTTTGGACCAGAAGGGAGATTTGCCTCGATTAGGCCTTATGTGTTATCTGGACCTCCTACCCTATGGGGCAGAGACTGTTTAAGCCAATGGGGAGTACATTTAAGTATGGATTTTTCCTAGGGGCCACTATTTTGCAGCAGGTCCCACCTTTAACGTGGAAATCAGATGAGCCAGTGTGGGTAGACCAGTGGCCCCTCCCAAAAGAAAAACTGCTGCAATAACAGAAATTGGTGGATGAACAGCTGGTCACATAGTCCCCAGGACCAGCCTATGGAACACACCTGCCTTTGATTCAGAGGAAAAATAATGCTTGGAGGCTTTTACATGACCTAAGAAAGATAAATGAGGTCATCGAGGATATAGGAGCTTTGCAATCTGGGCTCCCCTAGCCAACAATGTTACCAAAAACGTGGACTCTCATAAACATTGACTTAAAAGGCTGTTTTTTCAGGATACCTCTTGCTCCACAAGATGCACCATGATTTGCCTTTTCTGTGCCTTCAATCAATGCTGCAGATCTGCATAAAAGATATTGGAAAGTGTTGCCACAAGGCACGAAAAACCGTCAGTCCAACATTATACCAGCAATTCTTAGCTGCAGTTTTGAGCCCTATACAAGACTGCTTTCAGAGTATTTTAATCTACCATTATATGGATGACATTTTAATTGCTGCAGAATCGAAACAAACAGCTCAAAAAGTGAAATGGCAAGTGATCCAAGCAGTCTCAACAGCAGGACTCCAAATTGCAGAAGAAAACAATCAAGAGATTCCACCTTGGAAATATTTAGGATGGAAAATATCCAAACAAAACATTCAACCTCATAAAATCACCCTTCGGACAGGAATAAAGATTCTAAATTATTTACAAAAGCTCTTAGGAACCATAAATTGGATCTGTCCTCTCTTGGGAATACCTACAGAAAAACTCAATCCCCTCTTCAAATTATTGGAGGGGGATCTGTGTTTGACTTCTCCTCAAACACTCAGCCTCTCTGCGTGAACTGCCCTTGATAAAGGGGTCGTAAAATTAACTAGTCAAGTTGCTCAGAGGCAAAAAATGGACCACCCTATTAGCCTTTTCATTTTTTATTCATCTTTTCAACCCTATGGGCTCTTAGCACAGTGGGTTCTGCAAGATTAGATCCATTGATTATTTTGGAATGGATATTTTTATCATGTAATTTTGGAAAAACAGTTACAGCAGCCATTGAAATTATAGCTATGGTCATTCAGAAATGAAGAGAGTGGTTATTGAGTTTAGATGGTGTTGAACCTAATATTATATATCTGCCTCTCGATACAAAACAACTAACCTTTTTAATTCAACAATCTTTTGCTTTTCAGTGTGCTCTAGCAGATTTTACAGGGCAAATTAGTATTCATTTCCCAGGACACAAAATTATGCAATCTCTACACTTTCTTCCCCTTTTATCTGCTTCACAATTAGCTGTTACACCAATAACTGAGGTCCTCACAGTATTTACTGATGGGTCTGGCAAGACAGGCCGAGCAGTAATAGTTTGGAAAGATACTGAATGACACTGGAAAAATTATATACACATTGTCGCAGGATCACCTCAGGTAGTAGAACTCTCTGCTGTAGTCCGTGTTTTCAAATTATGGACTACTCCAATAAATATTATCACAGATTCTGCTTATGTGGCAGGCCTTGTTTCTAGGCTAGAACACACTTTTCTGAAGAAAGTTTCCAACGGAACATTATTTGCCCTTCTCTGGGAACTCAAGTGGAACCTGGATCGATGGGTACATCCATACTTTATACAACATATATCCTCACATACTTCCCTACCTGGACCTATAAGTGAAGGAAATACGCAGGCTGATAGGCTTGCAGGTATTACAGGCTTCCTGACTGTTTTGCACAAGCTCGTTTATGCCATGAATTTTATCATCAAAATGCAAAAGCTCTGCAACATGCTTTTCAGCTGACTCAGCACCCGGCAAGGCAAATCATACAATCGTGCCCTGATTGTCAACAAGTTTTGCCCACACCAATGATTGGAACTAATGCTCGCAGTCTTTTGTCACTTGAAATTTGGCAGACAGATGTTACTCATGTACGAGAATTTGGCAAATACAAATATGTCTGTGTTTCTGTTGATGCTTTTTCATCTTGTATTTATGCATCGGTACACTCAGGCGAAAAGGCAAAAGATGTTTTGTTAACATTTTATTACAGCTTTTTCTACTCTGGGAGTTCAAAAAACCATAAAAATAGATAATGGCTTAGGTTATACAGCACACAAGACACAAGCATTTTTTTCAACAGTGTGGAATTCAGCATGTCACAGGTATTCCACATTCTCCCAAAGGCCAAGCCATTATTGAATGCACACATAGCACTCTTGAAACCATGTTGCAGAAACGAAAAAGGGGGTTTAAGGGTTAACCCCACAAGAATGTATAGTGAAAGCTTGTTATGTTTTGAATTTTTTAAATCGCTGGACAGAGGCTAGACCTCCTGTAAGAGTTCTAAGGGTTCTAAGAATTTTGAACAGGGGAAAGCTCATGTTAAAGTACATAATTTTGAAACTCATAAATGGGAAGGCCCGTTCCCTTTTATAACCTGGGGATGAGGGTATGCTTGTTTCCACAGATAAAGGACCTCGTTGGGTACCTGCACGATGGGTTCTTCTGGTCTTGTCTTCTGTCTCTTCATCACAGGAGGACTGACCTTACCATGTCTTCCCGCCCAGCCAAAAGAGGACAGCTGGGTAACGTTAGCCAATGCGACAGGACAAGACACCCTGTGCCTGCTGGCTGCCACACTTACGAGTCCTTTCAGACTGCTGTTGGACAACTGGATGGTGACTGTAATTCCCTCAGCAGGCCAAGCAATGGCAGCCTCGAATCCTGTGGACAGGTGGGATGGCTGGGTGGTATAACAACCAGTAGCTTTTTTACAGCCACAAGAAACTGATTTGTTAAGATCTGCAAAAATGGATATATATCTGTATTTTCATTATTTAGCTTGAAACCAATCGTTAGTGCAGAATGTTAAGTCTTCTTTAGCTGTTTATTTGCTACCCTAGGAGCACGAGTGAAAAAATTGATTGTGTTATGAGTTTTTGTTTTGTTAGTTTTTATTAGCTTATACAGTTTCTTATTAATGGAGCCCTTAAGCAGGTGTTTATAGTGGATACACAAAACAAAGAAGGGAGAGATGTGGGGAGTGAAGGCGATAAGATTTGCATGAAAAACAGTCTGGGAATGAGCTCTAAGGCCTTGATGCTTAACAAGCCCTGGGGCGATAAACTGGAATGTTGGAAGACAGGAAAGGTACGCACGCAAGCCTTTGGGGGATAGGCTGGGATGTTGTTGGGACATTGTTGTGGCAGGGAGTCTCAGCTGGAGGCCAGATGAGGTGGGAGTTTCGAGAGGGTCTGAGACAGGGGGGTGAAAATGTCACCATGTGGACGTGTGCTCAGCATTGTGATTAGACTATTTACGTGGGGATTTTTACAGGGGCCAATGAGACTGGATGTGGCAAGCTTGTGCAGGTTGGAAAAGTACTGAACAGAGGGATAAAAAGGGCTTGATTTTCATAAAGTTGGATTTGAGTCTCCTCATCAACCTGAGTCCGTGCTGTGATATGCCACAATATAGCCCTAGAGGGCAGGGGGGCCCAAGACTGTTGATTGATATTCAAGAATCACCTCCTATAAGCCCAGGAGTGTTACATCCTGACTAGAAGGAAGTGCAGCAGGAGGGCCAGGAGACCCCCTTGGGTGGATAAGAAGCTGCTGAGGAAATGTAAAGGGTAAAAAGAACCTTATGAAAGGTGGAAGCAAGGACTGGTGACCTGGCTAGAATACAGGGATATTGTCTGGGAAGCTAGGGTCCAGGTTAGGAATGCTACAACCCAGTTAGAATTAAATCTGTCAGGGGATGTGAAGGATAACAGGAAGGGATTCTATAGGTACATAGCAAATAACAGACTAGGAACAACGTGGGTCCTCTCCGGAAGCTGTCAGAAGAACTGGCTACCCTGGATTTGGAGAAGGATGAGGTTCTTAATGACTTCTTTGCTTCAGTCTTCACTAGCAAAGGCTCTGATCACACCACCCAAGCCTTGGAAAGCAGATAGAGGGATTGTGAGAATGAAGACCTTGGGCCCACTGTAGGACAGGATCTGGTTCAAGACCATCTTAAGAACCTGAACATACACAAATTCATGAGACCTGATGAAATCCATCTGCGGGTCCTGAAGGAGCTGGCAAATGAAGTTGCTAAGCCACTGGCATATTTGAAAAATCATGGCAGGCAGGTGAAGTTCCCAAAGACTGGAAAAAGGGAAATATAAACCCTATTTTCAAGACGGGGAAAATGGATGACGCAGGGAACTACAGACCAGTCAGTCTCACCTCTGTGACTGGCAAAATCTTGGAGCAGATTCTCCTGGAAAGCATGCTAAGGCACATGAAAAACAACAAGGTGGTTGGTGACAACCAACATGGCTTCATTAAGGGGAAATCCTGTCTGCCAAATTTTGTTGGTCTTCTATGATGGGGCTACGGAACCGATGGACAGATGCAGAGCAGTTGACATCATCTACCTGGACTTGTGCAAAGCGTTCGACACAGTCCCTCATGACATCCCTGTCTCTAAATTAGAGAGACGTCAATTTGATGGATGGACGACTAGGTGGATAAAGAACTGGCTGGATGGCCACATGCTAAGAGTTGTGGTTAACAGGACAATGTCCAGTTGGAAACCAGTAATGAGTGCTGTCCCTCAGGGATCAGCGTTGGGACAGATCTTGTTCAACACCTTTGTTGGTGACATGGGCAGAGGGAGTGAGTGCACCCTTAGCAAGTTTGCCGATGACACCAAGCTGTGTGGTTCAGTTGATACGCTGGAGGGAAGGAATGCCATCCAGAGGGACCTTGACATGCTTGTGAGGTGGGCTGATGTCAACCTTATGAAGTTTAACCAGGCCAAATGCACAGGTTACAGGTTGGGCAGAGAAGATATTTAAAGCAGTCCTGCAGAGAAAGACTTGGGGGGTTTTGGTCAATGAGGAATTTAACATGAGCTGGCAGCAACCAAGAAAGGGAATTGTATCCTGGCTGCACCAGAAGAAGCGTGATCAGCAGATTGAATAAGGTGATCCTGCCCCGCTACTCCGCTCTCATGAGACCTTCCTTGGAGTACTGTGTACAGTTCTGGTGTCCTCAACATAAAAAGGACATGGAATTGTTGGAGCAAGTCCAGAAGAGGGCCATGAGGATGATCAGGGGACTGGAGGACCTCCCGTACGAAGACAGGCTGAGAAAGTTGGGGCTGTTCAGTCTGGAGAAGAGAAGGCTGCGTGGAGACCTCATAGCAGCCTTCCAGTGTCTGAAGGGGGCCTATAGGAATGCTGAGGAGGGACTCTTCATTAGGGACTGTAGTGATAGGACAAGGGGTAATGGGTTAAAACTTAAACAGGGGAAGTTTAGATTGGATATAAGGAGGAAGTTCTTTACTGTGAGGGTGGTGAGGCACTGGAATGGGTTGCCCAGCGAAGTTGTGAATGTTCCATCCCTGGCAGTGCTGAAGGCCAGATTGGACAGAGCCTTGGGTGACATAGTTTAGTGTAAGGTTTCCCTGCCCATGGAAGCGGGGTTGGAACTAGATGATCTTAAGGTCCTTTCCAACCCTAACTATTTTATGACCCTGGCAGAAACTGTGGAATGTGGAGGACCCACGCTGGAGCAATCTGTTCCTGAAGGATTGTACTCTGCAGAAAAGACCCATGCTGAAGCAGTTGTTGAAGAACTTCAGCCTGTGGGAAGGACTTACACTGGAGACGTTCCTGAAGGAATGCCTCCTGTGGGAGACATCCCGTGCTAGAGAAGAAGAGCATATGGATGTAAGAGTGGCAGAGATTAAGCATTATAGACCAACCATGGCACTTGTCTACGCCCTGTCTAAGGAGTCAGGAGTGACATTGAACCTCGAAAAAAGGATATATTTTTAGTTTTGTTCTAGTTTCTCACTATCTTACTCTGTTACAATTAATTGGCAGTACCTTAAATTAATTTCCCCAAGTTGAGTCTGTTTTGCCCATGACAGGAATTCATAAATAATCTTCTGTCATTATGTTAACCCAAGAGCTTTTCAATGCATTTTGTACCCCTGTCCCGTTGAAGGAGGAAGAGTGACAGACTATCTTGGTGGGTACCTGGTTGCAAGCCAAGGTCAACCTAACTCCGACATTTTAAAGTATTGTTCTGCACAGCAGTACTGAAATTTATTTTTTTTTTTTTGGGGGGGGAGTGATTCAGAAGAGCTGGCTATCACTCTAGGGTGGTTATCTGAATTTCTGTTGGACATAGGATTTAAATCCCAGAACAGCAGGGAGACTTTTTTTTTCCTTTTTTTTTTTTTTCCTTCCTAGAGGAGGAATTTAAACATGGTGAATTAGGTTATTCTTAAATAAAACATGAAAGAAATCATAGAAGTAAAACAGCCTAGTAAAACATAGAAGTAAATCAGCCCAGCTTTCTCTACTCTAAAAAGTAGCACTATCAACAGTTTCTTGCAAAGCGAAACATTTTGTCTGTTGTTTACGAGTATTTCAGTGAGTCATTTTTATTTCTCTTAAAAGATGCTGAAAGGTAAAGGCCCATTCCTACATTTCTAAAATTCTTTAAAGTATGGGCTGGGTCTACCTAGTTGTTGATTATGCTTGAGGATACTGTTCTGAAGTATGCTATCAGCACTAGCAAGACCTTCTTAAGAGGCTTTTCACTTTCTAGGCTTCTCCTTCATGCTGAAATATATATTCCCTTCAGCTGAATCAGTGCAGCTGTCTCTGTGGCACTTTCTGCAGAGAAACTTGTCACTTAACTCATTTTAGAGAGTAGTATTTTATAAACTCCCTGGGAAAAAGCAAGGTCTGGAAAAAAAGTGGTCAGAAATCTTTTAAATGCAATTGGCCACCAGAAAAACTGTAACATGAAATTCCACCCTCGGATCTTCTGCTCACCTGCAGTTACCATCGACCATGAGGGCAATTGCTGCTCAGCTTTATCAACGAGTACAGAGTGGTGTCAAAGCAAACAGACAGGAATCTTCTGTGCAGTGCCTTATTAAGTGACCCCAAGGGACACACATTCCAAAGCTGCTGTCAAATTTGTGTCAAATGCAGCTACATGTTTACTTGCACTTCTGTATATCCGAATGTGGCTGACTTTTTATAAATTCCTTCTACATAGGTAACTAGATAGTTAAAGGGTAGTGTAGGAAAATACCAGTGTGTATACTACCAAAGAAAAACATACGCAATGTTGCATACCCATTCTTGTTTTAAAATTAGTCTATTTTATCTGCTTCATTGCACATATTTTCCTTATTTGATAATTGTTCAGCTGTCTGAATGCAATAACTCTTGTTGCTAAGACAATTTAAATAGGAATTCACCTTGTTCCAGCCCACAGTCTTTTATAAAGAATGATCTTCATGTCTGTGAACTAATTGCACAAAGAAAGTTCACTAAGAAGACATAATTAATAGTCCATAATGTTTGGGAAGGTGACATTTCCTACTTTCTTTGAACTCTCAGATTGGTATTTGAAAACCAGTATAAGGTACTGAATCTAGGATATTTAATCTGGAGTGGTGTCTAGCTGGTAGTTAACTGAAAGTGCTTCCTTTCCCCTAACAGCGATAAACTAGAAAGGACTAATTACCCCTTTTTATAGGTGCAATTTGAACCTAAAACTCTAGAGAGAGCATCAGGAGTAAACCACTGTTACAGTCAATTTCACCATCTGCACCTGAAAACTAGTACTATGGAACTAGCAAAAGAATACACATAGCACTTAACACTGGAATCCTCTACATGAATTTCAGTTTTGTTGCAGGGAAAATTTTCAGAACACAGTGATAGTATTTTCTGATTCCTTTTAAAACCACTTTCTTTAAACACATATTTCATTTAATCCATCATTAGTACTTAATTGAATCTCCCTCATCTAAAGACAATGATATATTGATATTTTTGTGAGTTTAATGAACCCTGCTGCATTAATGTATGTTTTGCTTCAGCCTATCTGAAGAAAGAAGCCTTAGGAGATTCCTTTAGGAGAATGGCAACCATTACTTTTCTAAATCTAGCAGAACATACTACTATATTTTTGTTTTCTTTTGGTCATTTTTTTTTTTTAATGAATAGGCAGGATTTATTAACTTCAGTATAACTACTTACACTTAATTTTTTATTTCTTTTATTGTACTGTTAAATTGTGAAGTTCTGTCTATTTCTGTATCTTTTTAGTTGTTTACATTAATGCGAAACTACGACATTTGTTTGTGGTTACTCAGACATGCCTTTTGTTAGGCCGGAGTTGTCAGAAAAAGAGCAGGTTTTATGAATGCCAGCTGAAGAGTTGCCCACTTTCACCATATTACCATTCCTTTCCCTCTACTGTGGATTTTGGAATCTCAAATGGGGTGAACTCTGCATTCATTACTTTCAAAATTTCTAGCTCTCAGTCACAGATTTTATTGTGCTTTCTGAATGCTGATGTTACTAAACCACCTCATAAGCATTTTTTTAAAAAGTGTACCCTTCTACAGCACACAGTACGATTGTGGCTCCTTGACTTTGTTCTAGCCACTGACTTAATGCAAAGTCCAAGAAATGCTTCTGACTGTGTTTTTCTCAAGTATGCCTGGAAATGAAATTAAGTTTCAAAGGGGTTTTAGCTTCAGTCGATAGTAGCCTGGAAACTGAAAGACAAGCCCTTGATTTGTGAGATACAAGCCAAAGATTCAAAGCAATTTTGCCAAAGAGGTAAAAAATAATGCAAAATTATTACTACTGCAGGTAAACTTTTGGCACAGATAAAATGCAACTTGATTTTGAGCTGTTTCTGGAAGGCACTGTTTGGTTTATTTTGGAGGAGAGAGAGCTTTTTAGTACTTCATGAAGTCATAAATTTGCACATGTAGATGTTGCTGTCCACAAAGTGGGCTAAAGTCATAAATGTCCTTAATTCACATTGAAAATTTTTCTATAAACTGCATATATACATATTTATATATAGAGAGAGAGAAAAATAGGCTTAGATGGTTTTAAAGCAATACTTGACAGATGTCAGTTTGACTAGCATTCCTCTAATGTATATACACAAGGATTCATTTCTCCTTTTTTGAAAAGAGGTCTCACTGTCCTGCCTCAAATGATCTCCTAAACCTGAGTATACATATGGAGCTTGACATATTTTGCACGTTTAAATCACTAGACCAGTCAGCTTAAATACATGGTGTCTTACAACTCCATGTAGTAACCATAACATACAAACACGTACGAAATAAAAAATCCTCCATAAATTTGCAAAGGGCTTGGAAATCTTTAAATAGTATGTTGTTACAATAATACTTTTAGAATTCTTTCTTTCATTGACTATAATTTCTTAGTGAAACATAAAATCCACAGAAGTAGGAAACTGTCATTTTGTTTACAAAATTTTTTATTGATCCATCAGTCCATTGCTTATGACTTTGCAGCAATCAATAAATTCTGACAAAGTATGATTGGGGATGACTGCCATCTCAATTTGTTAGATGGCAAATTGTCTAATAAGATTGGTTTGTGAATATTATAACAAGATAACAGGACATCTTGACAAAATTGTATTAATTGAGATTCGAGTATGGCAAAAACTTTTTAGTTAGTTAGAGAAGTAGAATTCTTTTCAAATTCATTTGGAAGAAATAAAAATGTGAAATCTATAATCAATTTGATTTTTTAGGTGCAGAGTATATGAAAGATTGTCAGAAATCTTTAGTGAATTTTTTTAAACACACCAGTTACCTGAAACAGAAGGCATAATCTTGTTTAAAAACAGAAAGAAAATAAGCAGCTGAGAAAATGTAACTCCTTAAATCAGTATTTTTTATCAGATGTTGGCAAACCTGGGGCAATAAATGACAGCTGAAAACATGGCACTGAACCTTATATATTGAATGGTTTTTTACTCATTTCTGTTGCATCCCCAGACCTTTCAGTTTATTCCTAATATCTGCCGTGGGACAAAGCTATGTTCCTGTTGATTTACACTGCCTCAGAGCTGTTGACTGACACTTCCTGCCATGAGCTGTAGTCCGAATGTGAGGATACTTTAGGAGATAGGAAAGAAAAACTGACAAGTTAGACAAAGAAAGGACAGACTGATCAGAGACTCTGGCCTGATCTGTGTTTTTCTCCTCACAAACACACACACAATCTGTGTATGGAGAGATTCTCTTACACATAAGTTCCATGACACCATAAGAGATGCAGAAGCCTGTTTGGTATAATTCTCTACTTTTCTCAATGTTTATCCTGAAGTTTTAGGCCTGCAAGAGCAAGAATGAATTGAAATTGCAGCCATCTCAGCTGGAGATGGAATTTGTTATGTGTGAAAAAACACAAGACTCCCTTCCAGTCAAATATACATAGATGCAATAGCATAGCCCCAGCTCATGTAATCTTCTCTGTGGTGTCTCTCATTTGGCTAACCACCACTAAACTAGCTCAACAGGAAGGCTTCACCTCTACAAATTCACCTTCAGTGGCCAGAGACAGTGCAAATGCAATGATCCTTTATAACAGCTATTCTAAACCATCTGTTTTTTCCTGTCAGAGGTCAAGGAGATACATGGATTATCTAAGATGTCTGTGGTAGAATACGGGTGTCCGAGGACTTTCTGTCCTAGGAATACCCTAAGAACTCAGTATGTCCTGAAGGGGAGGTCCCTGATTTCTAATAAGAAGCAAGCCCACGCTGTAGGCTTTCTTGTGCTGAAAACCAAGACAGACTCACTATAGGGCACAGCTGAGCCCCTCAGGCAAGATGGCAGCACCTGGGGAAAGCCTAAGTAAGGAAGGGCAAAATGTTGCTTGGCTATGATGGGAGAGAGTAAAGTGTGAGAAACAGCCCTGCAAGCACAGAGGGGAGGAGGTGATCCAGGCACCCAAGCAAAAATCCCTGGCAGCCTTGGGGACCATGGTGGAGTGGAAGAAACGAGTGAGATGAAAGGAGCATCAGAGAGAAACCACTTTGTACTGACTGCAGCTGTCTTCCTGCACTGGAGGGACTGAAAGCAACCTGTGGTGATATTAAGGTGGCTAGGAGAGGTGCTTGGGGTGAAGTGTATGCAAGTGCTTCTCATGCTGTTTTTCACTCCTGTCCTGTTGAAGTGGACAAGTGAGAGAGCAGTTGCGTGGGCTTCTGGCAGCCAACCAAGGTCAATCCATCACAAGATAAAACATATAATTCTGACTTGATCTGGAATTAATCCAGTTATCATGTTCTGCAAAGGCACACGTAACCTTTCTAGTCAAGACAGAGATACAGATTTTGTAGTAGCAGTTGGTGGTAGCAGTAGTAAATTCTGTAATTGAAATAATTGAGACAGTTGTGTTGCACTTTTTCACTTAGAAATTTGCACTATATCAGGCTGTACAAAACAGTGTATCTATGTGGGTTTGGTTTAAAATTGGGGAAAAAAAAAAAAAAAAGTAAACCAGAACAAAGCTCTTCCCCAAACCAAACAGAATAGATAAATATACATAAAGTGCATACACATCTAAACTAAGAAGAAACTATTTTAAACAACACTGAAATATTGCAGAAATATAAGCAGTGAAGTACAGATTCAATATATCCTGTAGCTTTTCTTCAAGGAACATGCACAGAGGTAACATACTCTTGGGACAACCTAGTACCATCGCAAAAGTAATGACATTTGATTGTCTCATCATATTAATACATATTTAAATTAATGCATATAATTTGGTTCAATGAAAGTGAAACTTGAGTAGTTGTACTTCCTAAATTTAATTAACTCAAAGATAAACTTTTTTAAGTTTACAGAATATTGAAGATATAAAAATGTTAAATTTAAGGGGAATTTTTTTTTTTCTTTAAAGCAAACGGTATGTCTTCAGCAAACTTTCTAGTTATGGATGTAGAAGTTATTCTAGCAGGCAGTGATAATGACAATCATAATGCCAGGCATTTTCTGACAAATACTGGAAAATTATAGCTCATCTCAATGGAAATTATGGACAGGAAAACACTTCTTTAAATTTTTTTCCTAATTGGAATTGTGCTTGAAATTGTTAAAATGTGTGTTGATTTTTTCTATGAATGATTTTTTGTCTCCAATAACATCCAAAACAAATTCGGTTGGTTTATTGTGAAGTTTGTGCACAGAAAAAAAAAACCAAACAACTTTATTACCTTACAAATTACCTTACTCACTTGCCGAGGTATCTCCAGAGAAGAGCCTTCAACACGGGAGCGAGGAGAAGCAATGCGTCAAGAACCCTAGTTCTGAGTGACAAGACTCACCGAGGGAGCCCCATGCCCCCGCCAGGCCTTACCCAGGCACCAGCAGCTCCAGAGTCGAGCAAGGACTCACAAGCGACTGCCAGAACCGCCGGCACCGCTCCGAGGCAAAAACCCACCCGGGCCAGCGCGGGAACAGGGCGTGTCACGTCAGTGAGGGCGCAGCGCGGCAGCTGGCAGCGGCGGGGTGTGCGGGCAGCTGTGTGGAGTGGTGAGGAGGAGTCGCCACAGGGCCAGGGCCTGCCCTATCTGTGCCTGCCCTAACGGTGGCAGCGTCGGCACCAGACAGAGCCAGTGAGAGAGGAGGCTACAGAGAAAGAGCTCGGGGTGTAGAGAGTGCCTGCACTGGTCTCTTGTGGCGAGGGTGCACAGTCGGCAGGGCTGCACCCGATGCGCCCTCCTGAAGGTTCTCTTGCAGCAGTGGGCTGCCTTGCAGGACGCTGTCAGTAAGCCAAAAGATGACAGGGGAGACAGGGGAGCTGGACTGCTTGCTTATGTTGAGGATACGCCAAGTGAAGGTCTCGGGAGAGCAGAGTTGAGGGGCAGGATCACCTTCGACCTGCCGGTCACGCTCCTTTTGAGGCAGCCCAGGATACGGTTGGCTTTCTGGGCTGCGAGCGCACACTGCCGGCTCATGTTCATTTCCTCATCGACCAGCACCCCCAAGTCCTTCCCCACAGGGCTGCTCTGAATCTCTGCTCAACCTGTAGCCATGCCTGGGATTGCTCCTACCCAGGTGTAGGACCTTGCACTTGGCTTGGTCAATCTTCATGAGTGCAGCCCTGCCCATTGTGCGCGCTTGCCTCAAGAGACCAATAGAAGCACTTTCTATCTACACTGTGAGGTCTGCGCTGCAGCCCCCATCTCATCGGTTCTGTCTGGTGCTGACGCTGCCACCAGCGGGGCAGCCAGAGCAAAGCTCACAGACCAGGCCCTTGACCCTGAGGAGGGCACTCACCACCGCACACCCTACCGGCTCCACCTGCTGCGCCACGTCCTGACTTGACACGACCTGTTCCCGTGCTCCCTGGGATGGATTTCCTCGTTCAGGGTGGTGCCGTCTATCCTTGGGCACCGGGCTGCGAGTCCCTGCTCGCCTCAGCGGAGCTGTCGGATCCCGGGCAAGGCGTGGTGGGGGGCTTGGGGCTTCCTTGGTTGCTCTTGCCGCTCTGAACCGAGGCTTCTGGACGCGGTGTGTCACCTTGTTCCGCTGTTGAAGTGATCCTCTGTGGAGCTGCTCAGAGATACTGACTTTCAGGGCTATACAGGTTGTCCCCCAACAGGAGAGCACCTGTAGTTCACAGTTAGCCCCCAAGTAAGTGTGTGTTTAATGAATGTTGGGGAAGGTCACTGTAATGAGGATTCTCAAAGGTACTGCAGCAGCAGTGGATATTGTAGGAACTTTTAGATGTACAGTCTCTTTGCAGTTTCATTAGCATAATTGGAACTGGAACTTACTTTAGTGCTAGTCAAATGTGGATTGATTATATAATTGGATGATAATAGTAGTGCTTAACACTTTAACAGTACTTTACATGGTCAGAGAACTGCGCAAACATTAACTCCATAGTCTTCACAGTGCCCCTGTGAGGTTGTAATTAGAGATGGAAAAGGCCTGTTAGTAGATCATAAAATTCCACTCTCTTGCCAGGGCAGCATACATTTGCCCAGCAGAGGACATAGCAGATACTAAACTACAGCTATGTTCAGTCTTTTCTCCCTTTGTGACATTATTTCGATCTGGGACTTCCCTGAGACTGTGAAGGGACTTTAACAAACTTTGTCAGTAGTGTTGTAACTAAAGTTCTCCTTTTTAATGAAGGTAAAATAGACTTTTACAGCCATTTTCCTTGCCCGTTTTTCAGTGTCACTGGAAAGTGGTGTATTTGATTCTCTTCAAAATAAATAAAGGGAGGAAGCTGTTTAAAGATGAGTTATCAATCTCTTGCTTAGAATAAAAGGAGATAGGAAAGACTCCTGCCTCTCCAGAATAAACTTCCCTGATACTCCCAGCGGCCAATAGCTCAACACTGATGGTATAAAAGTGAGGCATTAACTACATAAAATCTCTTTCTGTTACCAGTTACTTTGTACAAGCGATGTTTATATCCTGTACTTCATCAGGTTTCCAAGGTTACAAACCTCTCTGGATGGTAAATAGCTGCTCAAAATACAATAATCGATACAATGATAACCTTCAACATTATCGATCTTTGAGTTTTTAGTATTGTTTTGACTGACTGTTTTCCTTGACAGCTCTTTGAATATAATCATGACAAAACCCTGAGTAAGTGCAGATAACTTTCAGCATGATCAAGGCTATTTTACTTTGTTTGTGTGAATATCCATGCACTATGTAACTCTTTGTATGAACATAGAGAATGACTATCTCAGGAGCATGTGTTCTCGTTCTGATGCTTGTGACATTACTTCTTACCTACTACAGTGTAACAGTGGAAACATCTGAAATATTAAGAATCAGAGGAAAAATTTATACTGGAGTTATAGTTCCATGGTTATAGTTACTATAGTATTAGCTTCTATGTTAGTGTGAAGTTCTTTTTCCCGGACAGATTTGGGGCCAATAACTCATTTCTATCAATCAAGTTTTATTGAATTAGCAATAACTGCAACTGTCCTTTTCCAATGCTAACACCTGTCTTGGTGCCCTAATTACTGCTAAATAGCTTTGAATAGCAGCCAATCACATCCATGGCATAATTGGAATTATTTTTTATTTTTAATATTAATGAATAATTTTAAAATAATAATAAAAGAAAATGTAGGAAGCTTGGTGAACATGAACTGAGTGATTGCTTAGGAATATTGCAATGGATGTGTAAACATTGCAAGGATACTGAAAAACATCTGTTTACTTTAAAATAGATCAATGACCACAAAATATGCTTTTAATCTTTTTTAATATATCTAGCTTTAACTCAGCTACAAATAAACACAACTTGAGGGTGTGCTAGATTGAAAAGGACATTCATATATTGTTTCCTTAAGAAAGAGTAGCCCTGATTTTAGGCAGCACCTTTTTCAATTACTAAATTAAATGTCTTGAAGTCTTGACTAAAGTTAGAACATCACTGTGAAGAGCACTACTCAGGTAGAACAAGATACGTGGCATGGTTTGAAAAGCTTAAATTTAATTATTTGTAAATTTAAATACTTAAAATATACCAGCAAAATAAAAGGAATATTGATAAGTTATGAAATATTTTAAATACATTTGAAGATCTTTTGCTATCTGCTTTTGATTATTTTAAGAATCACACACTCAGACTTTTTCTGCAAACTTAGTAATAATCTCTAAAATAAGACAGCCGGAATTTGAATCATTTGACCTTTCTATCTGCAAATCAGATTCATGGCAACAGTGCGTGAGAGTTGTCAACTAAGTAAAGTGGGGAAGGGGAAGGGGAAGGGGAAGGGGAAGGGGAAGGGGAAGGGGAAGGGGAAGGGGAAGGGGAAGGGGAAGGGAAGGGATGGAGGGGAGGGGAAATGGTGTGTGGAGACCTCATAGCAGCCTTCCAGTATCTGAAGGGGGCCTACAAGAATGCTGGGAAGGGACTCTTCATTACGGACTGCAGTGATAGGACAAGGGGTAACAGGTTAAAACTTAAACAGGGGAAGTTTAAATTGGATATGAGGAAGCAGTTCTTTACTGTAAGGGTGGTGGGGCACTGGAATGGGTTACCCAGGGAAGTTGTGAATGCTCCATCCCTGGCAGTGTTCAAGGCCAGGTTGGATGGAGCCTTGGGTGACATGGTTTAGTGTGAGGTGTCCCTGCCCATGGCATGAGGGTTGGAACTTAATGATCTTAAGGTGCTTTCCAACCCTAACTATTCTATAAGTATGAAAGTCAGAAAAACTATGAAGATAAATAAATGGAAAATTCTTCAGGATTTGAATTTTTCAGAAATTAGAATCATAGAATAGTTAGGATTGGAAAGGACCTTAAGATCATCTAGTTCCAACCCTGCTGCCATGGGCAGGGAAACCTCACACTAAACCATATCACCCAAGGCCTCGTCCAACCTGGTCTTGAGCACTGCCAGGGATGGAGCATTCACAACCCCCCTGGGCAATCTATTCCGGTGCCTCACTACCCTAACAGGAAAGAATTTCTCCTTATATCCAATCTAAAATTCCCCTGTTTTAAGTTTTAACCTTTTACCGCTTGTCCTATCACTACAGTCCCTAATGAAGAATCCCTCCCCAGCATCCCTACAGGCCCCCTTCCGATACTGGAAAGTTTTTATGAGGTCTCCACGCAGCCTTCTCTTCTCCAGGCTGAACAGCCCCAGCTTTCTCAGCCTGTCTTCATATAAGAGGTGCTCCAGTCCCCTGATCATCCTCGTGGCCCTTCTCTGGGCTTGTTCCAACAGTTCCATGTCCTTTTTATGTTGAGGACACCAGAACTGCACACAATACTCCAGGTGAGGTCTCACAAGAGCAGAGTAGAGGGGCAGGATCACCTCCTTTAACCTGCTGGTCACTCTCCTTTTGATGCAGCCCAGGATACGGTTGGCTTTCTGGGCTGTGAGCGTACAATGAAGCCGCCTCATGTTCATTTTCTCATCAACCAGCACCCCCAAGTCCTTCTCCACAGGGCTGCTCTGAATCTCTTCTCTTCCCAACCTGTAGCCGTGCCTGGGATTGCTCTGACCCAGGTGTAGGACCTTGCACTTGTCATGGTTAAACTTCATGACTTCAGATAGATTAATTTCTTTCATTGTCTGAATTGGTGATTGAATGGAAATGGATACTAATTTGAATGGATCTATGTGGGTATTGTGGAAAAGTGTCACAACTACAAGCAACAATGTAAAAGGTACTTAGTTTCAAAGGATGAATGGAATCTGCTCTAGTGGCCTATGTCTATAAAACCACAGGGATAAGAAAAGGATAAAATTTGAGCATACTGAACAGGATAACCCTGACTACTATGAATGTTTCATCTTTACTGGTGAATTTGTACACTGTGAGGAAGAATTTCTGGAGGCTTGCTTAGCTATTCTTTGTTGGCCAGTATTAATATATTTTAATGAATAATTTCATGAAGGGGGAATGGCTTTAAACTGAAAAAGGGTAGATTTAGATTAGATGTAAGGAAGGAATTCTTTATTATGAGAGTGGTGAGGCACTGGAGCATGTTGCCTAGAGAAGTTGTGAATATCCTATCCCTAGAAATATTCAAAGCCAAGTTAGGCGGACCTTTGAGCAGCCTCGCCTAGTGGAACATGTCTCTGCCCATGGCAGGGGTTTGAAAGTAGGTAATCTGCCAGGTCCTTTGTATGATTCTATAATCTGAGGAAAAACATATTTGTCATGATCTAAAGGTCCTTTCCAACCCTAACTATTCTATGATTCTATGATGCTGAAGGAGAAATACAGTTCCCTTCTAATGGAATAAGAACAAATGAAGAGTACTAAAATAAATCTCTGAACAGGAAATCTACACTGTGCTTGCAACGTTGTTTTCTAGAATATTTTGTAACTTACCATGCCCTTCATTTATATAAGACTGGTCAGATCAATAACTGTCTTGATTTTAGTAGCCAGATAACCTCTGTAGTGCACTTCAGAGGAATAAAAACCTATTCTACTGCCATGTTCAGGACAATGTTTCCTTACATTACATTGCATTAATATCTGCTGCCATGATTATGAAAGTGTGGCTCCCAGAGGGCTGTATATTAACTGAATATCCTGTGAAGGATAAAGATATTCTGATGCCTCAACTTTGAAAAACCATGATAGCTATCCATGACATCTGAAATCTGAAAATCAAAGTTGTTTCCTTCTCCCCTGAATATTAAACTTTGACCCAAGGCCAGTAACTTTCCTCCTCTCTGTACCACACAGCCTTGAATTGCAGTGTGGGTGAAATTCAAAGGAAGTTTGAGTCCATTAGTGAGAAGAACTACTATATTTCTCTGGGAGAACAAATGTCTGTCATTCTTAAACGAAAAAATGTTTTGGACAAGGCTTTGTGCTGGTTTTGGCTGGGTGAGAGCTAATTTTCCCCACAGTAGCCAATATGGGGCTGAAAACAGTATTCAGAACATATGAATGTTTTTATTCTTGCTGAGCAGTGCTCACACAGAGACAAGGCCTTTTCTGCTCCTCACTTCACCAGCAAGTAGGTTGGGTGTGCTCAAGTAGTTCAGAGGGGACAGAACTGGGACAGCTGACCCCATTTAACTAAAGGGATATTCCATACCATATGATGCCTTGCTCAGCATATAAAGCTGTGGGACAAAAAAGGAGGGGGAGATGTTCAGAGTGATGGCATTTGTTTTGCCACGTAACCATTACAGGTGATGGAGCCCTGCTTTCCTGGAGGTGGCTGAACATGGAGGTGCCTGAGCATGGGAAGTGGTGAGTGAATTCCTTTGTTTTGCTTTAGTTGCATGTGTGGCTTTTGTCTTACCTCTTAAACTGTCTTTATCGCAAGCCATAAGTTTTCTCATTTTTATCATTCTGATTTTCTCCTATATCCCACTATGGGTGCAGAGTGGGCAAGGGCTGGTGGTGCTTAGTTGCTGGCTGGGGTTAAACCACAACAGCTTTCCCTTGAGAAAGTGCGATTTATTCTCTGCAGATTCACTTCTCTCTTACAGGAGTTAATTAATGGGGATACAGCTCCAGTTTTGTTCATTTTTTCCTTTAGTTTAGATTGTGATCGGTATTAGTAGATGAGGGCAACTAAGGAATGCTTGAAGACAAAGCGTCTTTACAGCATCTTTATTGAAGTTAAGAGAAAGGTTTTGTTGTTTAATCTGGAAAACTGCACTGTCTGCTGTTTGATCAGTTTTGAGCTATCCAGAAGGTGTCTTTCCTCCCAAAAAACAAAAGTAACTTCTTTTGGTGAGGTTTCTGTGCTAGCACAGAGTAGAGGATTGAACCAGGTGTGTTATAGCTTGTGTCCTATGGTTTAACAAATCAAAAAGTAACTTAATAATCAAAAAAAAGAAAAATATTTTTTTTAAATTATCTATCAGTTAATTTGGAATGACAAGGGTGTTTTTTATTTCTGTAACCTTTGGTTGCTAAATGTTTAATTCTTCTCAGCCGAGTTAACATTAGAAAGTGCTGGTTTTGATTGAAAGCTTGCATTGACAGTCCCTTCCAACCCAAACTATTCTATGATTTTATGATTTCTCCAGTTTTCTAGGCTATGCCGAAAACATGAGATCTGATAATGGTCCTGCATAGCAGATACACACAAAAGCTACAAATGTGATTCTATTACAGTGTGGAGGATGTGGTACTGCAGGTAAAGTAGTTCAATATAATATTTTTTTCCCTGTGTCTGAAAAGTTACACTTGAAATTGTACCTGGTAAATGATTATATTTTAGAAAAGTAAACAGTAAAACCACCATGTAGACTAGGAAGTGACCTGAACTGAAATTACATTGTAAAAATGTCAGCGTGGTGTAGCAGCTCAGTGATAAGTTATTTCTTGCCAGTATTTATACATTCATCTTTTTTGCTTCTTAATAGAACTTCTAAAAGTTTTTTTACTCTCTGACCTCCAACTGTCAGTAGTGACCACCAGCAGTATTTCATTTTATCTTTTTTTTTTTTTATTATAGCAATAATTGTGCAAACATGTAGATTAAGTGAGGGATTAGACATACTAAACAGCTTTTTTGAATCCCATTTTGGGCACTGCTAAAGATATATTCCCACAGAGATTTGAGCCTTTTGTGTGGCTTGCCAAATATATTTTCTGTTCACTCCTGACAACTAAATGCTTCAGCAAAATTCACTCTTGGTTCTGTGGGGGTGGAGAAAATATTTTACAAGAGCTTATGCAGGGGTGATTGGAACTAGCAGCAAAGTCACAGCTGGTATTACATATGCACAGATGTTTTAAGAAAAAAAACAACCTTGAAGCATGCACATTTTTTTCTTATTTTTTTCTTAATTTCTTTTTTTAGCAATTAATGTGGTGGCAACCACTGAAAGCAAAATAAAATTTTAAAAGTAACTATACATAACATTGCATTGATACATACTAAATTTGTGGTGGTGTGATTGTAAACAAGATTATTTCCCACACAGTACACAAACATGCCATCATGTATTTTCAGGCAGTCATCTATTGCTTGTTAGATTATTATAAAAAATTTTTTACCCTAATGATCCCATAGCCATTATTCTCTCTGAGTATCCTAAATTACAGGCAACAAATGAGCTCTGGGATACACATCCTGTTCCCCAGGGCTTTGAAATGCTGAATCATTGGCACAGAATCCTGACATTTCCCTTTTCGAGCTGGAAAGCACTTGCAAAAAGTAGCCATCTGGATTTGTCATAACAGATGGAGACATTCCCTTCTCAATGAAAAGATGGCTGCCAGGTCTGACTCAGCTGTGCAATGTAATTAAAGGTCTCAGAAGTGAGCAAAAACTATATTATAAAATTTCATGTGGAGGATTGGCTCCTGTTCATTTAGATTAGTCCTGCGCTAAAACCGCTACCATAGGATTGCTTGGTTATGCACATGCTGTAGGAGATGCATAATAAGCTCAAATGAAATAAAGACACCATCATTGACTGAGCTTCCAAAAACAGAAAAAAAAAAAAAAAATTACCAAGTAGTGAAGATTTCTAAATCTTTTCCTGGGTCTTTGTCATATGCAAATCATGGATTTAATGGAAAGGTTGATTTAGGAAAATCAGTCCTTGACTTTTTTTTTTTTTTTTTGACCAGAATATTACTAATGATTTTAATTTCTAAAAAGGCTACAATGTGCCAGCACAACAAAAGGTGACTTTTGAAGCACTCTACTTGTAAGTTTTCAATTTGAGAGATAGGATAATGAACATTTTTCCAAGACTTAAGAATAATTTACTTTTACTAATCTAACCTAAATTGAACTGAAGAAAGATTGCAGATTGAATTTCCCTCTGCTATACTGTTCCTTATAGTCAACATGAGAATAATTATTGAATGTCCTGATAATACAGGCAGTGATATTACTCTTGCTTTTGGCTCCTCCCTTTCCAGTGAAATGAAAAGGAATCTTGTACTTCAAAGATGTGGTAGCTGTCTGGAAATATAAAAATGATTGAGGCTTAAAAGCTTTCTTTAAAACCTTTCCTGTTTCCAGCTAAATTCCAACCTTTCAAGTCAACAAAGGTAATTAACATAATCCTGACCTCTGGTATTCTTATTGTGATCCTGGTACACCCAATTTACCACTGACAGCACTGAAAAGATTCCCTATTCAGCTTGTTCTCCCATTCTTCTGATAACTCATTAGTAAGCCCTGGGTTTGCTTAATGTCTGCAACATGAAGAGTAAATTGGTTTCTGTAAATCATTCACTATCTTCAAGGGACAAAATATTTTGGTACACCCTGAGTTTATATTTCCTTGATTTTCTGTTCAGTGGATTTAGAAGCAAATTGTACATTTTCCCCACAGGCAGACCTTGTGTCTACTTTGGTATAGCAAATAATGAATTTATGTCAAAGTAAGGCCATATCACTAGGCAAAGTGTTTAAATATAGTCTGTCATGAAATAGAATTGCACCCATGGGATTCAGCAGTGACCTGAGCAGTATTTTCATCAATGCACTGAATGTAGCAAACGGTAATGATGATAACATCTTGCATTTCTTTCTGGATATTATGTGGATATTATCGTTTATCCACATGATACCTATTTATCTGGATAAATGTATGCTGATGGGACGTCTTGCATGTCTTTCTGGATATCATCAGCTTCTCAGAAAACCTCAGCATTTCCTATTTCAGCATACAGCTGTTTCTAATTTATAAAGTTAATTTTGTATAGTACAGGTTGATGTATCTATGATGTCAGAGAATGCATATAAAGCTCAAGTAAAATGATGCGATATTCTGAAAAATGTAATTAATCAAAATATAAATCAAAGAAATTTCAAGATCTCACTATCATTGAGCAGAACTGTTAGCTCATGTTGAATATGCAAACATATTTTGGTGCATGTTAAAATTTTACATTAGGTACCTTTTTAGGATAATGTGAAAGGCATTTCAAACTTGGTTTTGCTGTAAAATCTGATTAAGTGAAATTGAAACCAAAGTGAGTTTCTGTCCTTTCTCTCCGTGGGTTGCTCTGATTTTCCTTCCTTTTGCCTCATGTTTCTATTCTATTATTGCCCTTTCAAAAAGGTGACATTTCCTTTCCTCCCTGTACTGCTTATCTTGGTCTTGGCTTTGCTAGTCATTCTTGTGTATTTGGGAGTAAGTTCTGCGTATTTATAGTCCTTTATGCTCAACTTGTCCTCTTTGTAAGGACTCTTTGTTTTATTGGTTTCTAGTTTAGTTTTGTTTTGGTTTTTTTTATTATTATTATTTATTTTTTATTTTTATTTTTTGTTTGGGTGTTTGTTGTTTTTTTTTTTTGCATGTCTGACATGTAACTATGCCTGGGGTTTTTGTGCCTTTAGTGGTCACACTGCCCATATACTTGGGTAAATTGCACACACAAAACTTACATGTTGGGATCTCTTACACTGTTTTAGTATGCTTATATTATAATTCAGTGTAAGATAATACTAATTACAACCTTACTTATAATTGATAGGTGTCACAGGCCTCCAATTTTTTTATATCTCCTAAATTACTTTCTGACAGAAAAATGCATATGAGGACTTTGGGTGGTGATTAGGGATCTCAAGCTGTATGATAGATCCTGTTCAGTTTATATTGGAATCCCTATGAAATACTTTGTTGTCTCCATAACATGCATGCAGGCATACTGTACTGCACATATGAGGTGTGTCTAGAAACACTGGATTTATCACACGTGAGCTCTGCACAGTGTACATGCATGCATCCTGCTGTCTGAAATTAAGAAAAACATTAAGGCATCTGTCAGTTGAACAGATTTTTTCCTGTCCTGTTGAGGTAGTTTTGAATTTGAGCTACAGTGTTCACATGACTTATGTCTGTATGCATGGTGAGTGTTTTGGTTTAAACCATATGTATAATAACTATAATAATAAAATAAACACTATTAATAGTTAGTATAAAGTTAATAACGAACCATTAAAATAGTAATACTTACCTGGCAGGAGAGTCACCATGATCAGGCAGGTGGTTTTCCCAGGGCAGAGCCCATTCACTGCACTCTGGGTGTGCTGATCTCGGCGATTTCCCCAGCTGTGGAAAACTCAACTACATAATTTGCAGTAGTGTGGGACTCTTACTACTACTACTACAAGGAAGATCATTCATGCTCTCCCTTGGCTTTTCAGCGTTACCCCACACACCCTGACACTCATAACTGTCCAGCCTCGGGGAAGATCTCTTGGTGGTGTTCTGAAATAGTTGTTTAACCTTAAACAAGACCTGAGCCATATTCAGCAATGTGCTGACTCCTAGCAAGAGGACCACGTTGGTTTCAAAGGTACTCAAATAATATTCAGAATCTTTGGAATTCATAAATGCTACGTAAATAGCCTGGTGGGGAAGGGGAATATATGGGAGGAGGTATCCTCCATTAGTTGATGCTCCAAGGAGAAAAGGCAAAAGACATAATTATTAGTAGTTCCCACTACATGGCTCCCAAAGCAGGGAGGTGATGGCTGTGATGAAAACACATACCAGATCAGTTTAATGACCAGTAATTCTGTTGTATCACAAGCCACAATTACAAAGTGATACTTGTGATAGATATCCCAGGCCCCAAGGGCAATAAACACCAAAACAGGCTATAGGCTGCAAGTAAGGTGTGACATAACAAAATTCTGAGACCAAATGCAACAACTCCAAGAGCAAATAAGTCAACACTGTGACCAGTGACTATTAAACCAAAACAAAGGATGCCTATAACAAATTTGTTTTGTCACACTCTGGGCAGATCTGTTATCTCAACCCTCTGTGCCCCATGTTAGGCGACAAAAAGGACTGTCATGCTTTAAACCCAGCCAGTAACTAAGTACCACACAGCTGCTTGCTCACCCCAACCCCAGTGGGATGGTGAAGAGAAGAGAAAGAATGTAAAGCCACACAACTAAGTTTAAAAACTAAAGTATAATAATAATGATAAGGGAAATAACAAGGGGAGAGAATATAAAACTAAAAGAAGAAAAAAACAATAAACACAAGTGATACAATTCCTCACCACTTGCCAACTGATACCCAGCCCAACTCAAGCAGCGATCCAGCCTTCTATGTAGCTCCCCTCAGTTTATATACTGGGCATGATGTGCTGTGGTATAGAATACCCCTTTAGCTAGTTTGGGTCAGGTGTCCTGTCTCTGGTTTCTCACTGCTTCTTGTGCCTCTCGTCACTGGCAGAGCATGAGAGACTGAAAAGTCCTTGATCAGGGTAAGCATTACTTAGCAACAACTAAAACATTGACCTGTTATCAACACTGTTCTCAGACTAAACCCAAAACTGCACCAGGAAGAAGATAACTCTATCCCAGCCAAAACCAGGATGGTGAGGATCATAAGATGTAGGGACACTATGAAATAGGATGTTGCCTTGCATAGTTTGGGTTACTGAAGATTCTCATTCATATACCTGCAATAATTTTATTTAAATGATGTCAAGACTTCACAAAACCTCAAGAACTGGGGAAACGAAACAAGAGAGTCTAGAGTGATATAAAAGCTTAAGTATAAATGTTTCCTATGATCAAATATACTGAGGTTCACATGGTATTACAGTGACAGTACTACCGTTATACATGAAAGTAGTAAAACATCGTAGAATCTCTTGGGGAAAAGAAATAAAAATGGAGTATGCTTTCAGCAGGAAAATACTTATTTGGTAATAAGAGTCTAGAGAAATGCCACAGACAATAAAGTCCTAAGTCATCCTAAGAAATATGTCTGTTTGTTCACTAGTGCCATTGAGTTCCCTCACTTTCAGTTCCACACTGAGTCAAATGCTGCAGAATTGGGGAACTTTGCAGTCTTTGTCTTGCTGCTACAAGTGTTAGTTGTGTTACTGGGTATTTTATCTCAAGACTGAAGGGAGAGGAAGCACATTAGCTGCTAGTGCTCTGAAAGGCAAGTGGAGTTATTTCTATGAAAATATATAAAGGAAAAATATCTAAGCAACTCCAAGGCCAATAAAAATAATGAACGAGCTATGCTGCCCCATTAGATGCCTTTTTTGTTATCTAAATAACAAGTTTATGCTTTACTGCTTCTGTTTGGTTTTGCTTCTTCCAAGCCCATCACGAAATCTGCTGACAAAAGGGAAGACATTTATCTTTCTTCCCTAGGCGTATGGCATAAGTCTTAAAGGGAGCATAAAAAAACTTCCAAATAATTTAACAATACCTTGTACAGCATTAAAGACAGTAACACATTAATTTTCCTTATGACTAATGTGAGCCATTCGCTGTCTCCACTCCCAAAATTAACAACTTGTTAAAAAAAAATCTCAAGAGATTTATGTCTCACATACCTCCCTTCTCATTCTTATGGGCATCTGCCTGCACAAGGAAAGCTGTATTGATTACCAGAGTGATCTACCACCCATTTTGAACAGAGTGTGAGCTCGGACATCAAGCAGATTAAATTCTTTCAACCATCAAAATGAAACTTTTTAAATTGAGACTCAATTTTGTAAAAGATTGTAAGCAGCCCAAATGCCCATATGAAATGCAGAATATAAAAGAAAGCCCCTGCATGGTCAGGGAAATTATGGAAATAAAGGGAGGAAACTGGATTATCCCTAAATGAAACCAAATATACTCACACTTTGAATTAATTAATTAATTAATTAATTTCCTGAGCCACAGAGGTTGTGTTTGAAATGTCCAGAACTGAGCACATTCACAGAGATGTGTAAGAAAGAACAAACCAAGAAGGGGAGCATGAAGTTAACAGGAGAAAGAGCCAAAAGACAATAAAAATGCTCCTACCTGTTGGAAGAACTATTAGAAGATGGGGACGACTTTCCTGTTCTCTGAGTTTAATGAGATGTTTTGGAGGTGCGTAAGAGGCTGAGAGAGCTGGTTTAAACTTCCCCTCAGCTTTTGTTTGCACATGCGTATTTTGCAACATGCAAATCAACACAGGGATTTTTTAAATGTATGACCCAAAGTTCTTGCAGGTAAATAGATATAAAGACATGGCATCTGTATACCTCACAGGATGTAATGGCTCTGGTGGAAAGAGTTTTTACTGAGAAAATTTGAACAAGTTTTATATTATATTTTATTCTTCAGTACAAATCTAAACTATGCTTTAGTAAGAAATTTAAAGTATCAACAAGAAGCAAATGACAATTACTTCTTCTAAATGCAATAAAAGCTATGCTATCCCACTTTCACTGCTGCCAAACAAAAGGTAATGTACTATTTTCCAGATATTTCCCTTAATCAGAATAAAGCTTGAAATGAAAGATACAGCTGATTGTTAGCCTTAAACCTTAATCTCCTTTCCTTGTCAGGTCCCTGCCACTACTTTAGAATGTTTAAATATAGATTAATAAAAGAAGGCATGTCTATCTCCTGCAATCAGGTAGCTATTAGAAGTGCAAATATCTTAACAGCTCAAATAGAAGTGAAACCCAAGAGGGACAAGGTTTAAATTCAGAAGAATGTGGTTTTCAATTTAGGCAAAACCAGGGTGGATTATGAATTGTTTGTAACTACCACCTCCCTGTTTGTTTTGCTGAAGATTTGTAGTGGTAATTAAGTGATGACTTCCAAGTAGTGCTCAGTATCCATGGAAATAAATAGAGTCTGTCTTCATAGACGCAGAGATGAAATGAAGGTATTCATGGAGTGAGAATTTATTTATTTCTTATTTTAGCTTGTAATACTGTGAGGATATCTGTCTTAATTTAAAATATTTGTTTATTTCCAAGTCCTGTGTTTTCATTTTTGGTTTTGTAGTGGGAATAAATCAGACTTTCAGGTGTCTAAAAAAACCCCACTAACTTCAATGTCTCTTTTGCATTGCATAGTGTCTTCATGGGATACTTTGAGCAGACTTCAGTCCAGAGATAGTTCTAGACTGAAATTACCAAGATATTTGCAAATTACGGGCTATGTTCTGCCAAATTATCCCTCACTCTTATGGCCATAAGTTTTCAGTGCATTATTCTGTCAGAATAACTATCTTGTAATTGAAGCAAATTTGTTTTCCACCATGTAGTTCTCTTCCCCATACTTTGACCATTGTTGTAATAGGCATAATCCTTGTATAGTTGCACACTCAGTACAACAGTACTAAATAGGAATTTTAAATTGACTGGATTCTCGTCACTTAACCTGATTTTTCATTAAAATGCTGATCCCGTTTCAACTGGATAAGGCTGTGTTTGATCAGAAAACATGAAAAAATTCCATTTTCTCCTAAAAACAAACAAACAAACAAGCCCTCCCTCGAACCACTGGGAGAACGGATAGCTTATGTTCAGACCTGAATTTTATGCCTACTTTCTGTCACTGTTAGTGCCTCCAATTTACATATGAAGTACTCCTGAGAGAAAATCCATTCTCTTCTTCAAATTAGCAAACAAACTAAAAATGAGCAGTTTGTTTATTTTTCTGACTCCCATCTGAATGTAAAGCTTCCAGGGCTTGTTGAGACCATTTTGGTAGGATTGTTGTCGTGCCCTTTTTTCATTTCTCATAATGAGTAAACATCAAATAGTGTTTCTAGATTTCTGGATAACCTCCTTATTTGCTAACTGATTTCCTCCCTCTCCCCCCACGCCCCCCATTTTAATACAACATTGGCAAGGTCTTTCAAAGCATTTGCAAAATATATTTCTCCTTATAGCACTGTTGAGGTTGAAGTTAGGTAACAAATAAAAGTAGAAAACTTGACACTAAAAACCTGATGCTGAAACATGTCTACAAAATGTCTACTTTGCCTGCAATTGAGACTGGAGACAAGTTTTGCTTGTAAGGAGCAGGCATCTTTTTTTATTTTTTATTTTTATTATTTTTTGTCAAAAGGGGACTCGCTTGTATCTCCTGTTCCTTCAGTGAGTATGGAAGGATAAAAGGATTCAGAAGAAAACTAAATGCAAGAGTCAGGTAAAGGAGGACCTGATTAACTGCAGTTATATATTTATAGGAAGATTGTTTATTTTTGCATGGATAATAAAAACAATTGAATAGCTCATTTTTATGGCCTGTCACTTATCTCCTTCCCTATAATCCTAATTGCCTTTCATCTAGTAACAATCATTGTTAACAGTGATGTCTGGGGCTTAAATGCTTCCAACCAGATTCTGGACTGTTTCACATTGTAGTATACTGTGGTGGCTGTTGCTAGGCATACAAGGTCATGGCTGAAATGCCATTACTTTAGCTAAACACACTCAGTTATTTTCATTTGCTGATGAGGATCTGAGGCTAGTCAAGCAATTAAGCTAAATGTAAAAATAATTTTGATGATTCAGTGGTTTCATCATGAGAGTGTTATCCTATTTGGCTAAATAGTTGAACAGACATAGTGCTGCTTATATGCAGTCTGACTAATGGGTATTTCTAGGTGTTTCCTAGATATTCAGGAAACTGAAGCATGAACAGCAACTTCTCACTGTGGCTCCAAAGCTCTGCAGTAGGGGTGTTTCTTGGTAGAAATGCATAACGCTTCTGAGTCAGGGTCTGGTAAATAAGAAGCTTCTGTACTATTTAAAAAAGGGCAAGTTTTGGGGGGTGAGAGTGAATACTATACGTCTTAAAATTATTTTTACTTGTAAAAAAAGATAAATGTATAAAATATTTCAATATAATCTTTATTATAGTAAGATCGGAATCAATCAGATTGGTCGTGCATTTGGAACTAATGGCAATGAAATTATTTTGAATGATACAGGTTTGGTTTTGATCTTCTTGTTTGTCCTTGCATATGTAACTGGGTAGTAGATATTCCTTATTTAAAGTTTGAGCTTTTATTTACTTTTCTCTTGCACCATCAACCAATAATGAAGTTGTGGTACTATCTCCCTCATGTCTGTTTGTGACAATGACCCATGAAATGACATCCATGGTCATAAAAGACACACAGAGAAGAGATATATAATGATTTTATTTCTGAGATATCCCCTTTATGATTTTCCTGTGGCATCCTTCTAGACTCTGAAACAAATGTTATCCTATGCTGATTCCCCTAACTTTGGAAAAAGTTAGCAGAGAGGACTGATTAAGAGAGAGTAAGCAAGCCAAGAAAAAAAAAATAATTCATAGTTTGAAGCCTCTTTGGATGACCTATTTCAGAATGCATCATGGATACACTGTGGAAGCCGTAGCAGATTACTGATGAGTTGTAGATGTTCTACTTGATTTTAGTGATCCACAGGTTTGTCTATAAAATGTAGCATTTGGTCCTGTAAGCCTTAATAAAGCCAAAGAACTTAGCTTTGCCATGTTTGGTGTAATGTAGACTGAAGTCCTAAATTGCTAGAATTATATGAACAACTGTAGGTAGAGTTGTTATGGATACATGTTGTTATGGATGAAATTTCACATATTTCAGTCATAGGTGTGCCCTCAGATTGCAACCTTTCTCTATAAAGGTCTCAAATACAAAGCTAAACAGTGCTACCTACTGATGAGAGTAAGCAGCATGTTTCCAAAGCAAGTGGTTTAAACCTGTGCTGTCCTGGGTTCAGTTGGAAGTTATTTTTCTCCTTCCTAGTAGCTGGTGCAGTGCTGTGTTTTGGCTTTAGTCGGAGAATGCTGATAACGCATCAGTGTTTTAGTTGTTGCTTACCCCAATCAAGGACTTTTCAGTTTCTCATGCTCTGCCAGTGAGGATGAGCGTGGGAAGCTGGGAGGAAGCAGAGGCAGAACACCTGACCCAAAGTAGCCAAAGGGGTATTCCATACTACAGCACATCATGCCCAGTATAAACACGGGGAGGGGAGTTACCCGGAAGGACCAGATTGCTTCTCGGGTTAAGCTCAGTGTCTGTCAGCGAGTGGTAAGCAATTTTGCATCACTTGTGTTTATTATTGTGGGTTTTTTTCTTTTCCTTTTTAGTTTTATATTATGTTTTTATCCCCTCATTATTTTCCTTGTCATTATTATTATTGGTGGTGGTAATAGTTTTATATTGTATTTTAATTACTGGACTGTTCTTATCTCAACCCATGAGGTTTACATTTTTCAGTTCTCCTCCCCATCTCACCTGGAGGATGGGGGAAAAGAGAGGGTGAGCAAACGGCTGCGTAATTCTGAGTTACCAGCTGGACTTAAACCACAACACGTGCTAATTCAAGCAGAACAACAACAAAATTGTAAGGGATGTAATGTCAACTGTTTTTCTGTGTGAAAGGCTGAAGAGCACTGAAATACGGAGTACCACAGGCTGGGAGAGGAAAAAGTTTCCTAGCTGTGGACTTATGTACCGGAATACCAGCAGTGTTCACACTGACTCCTGAAATCTGGACTATGCTACTTAAGAAAGCACAAATGGTCATTAACCAAGCAGGAAAACAACCTTCAAGATACACTTCTGACTTTATTTCTGTTCATCAAAGAATTTTAATGAGAAATGGCTGGATTCACTCTTTCTCCACTAACATATTTCAAACTAGAGTTGTGAAAGGCTGTAAAATTACTGAACAGTGCAGTGGAAAAGGTTTCCTTTCAGTCTGCCTACTTTATTTTTGGGTGCCTAACCTGTGGTCTCCATAGGCTAGCTCCCATGTCATCAGGACAATTGATCTTGTTTTCTGCCTGTTCAAAGATACCTTATGTTCTGCTAACAGCTATTTTTTTTTGCCAAAAATGGTAGCTGCTCACAGCTGTTATCCTTTCTAGGTGCTTGGCAGCCCCTCTTTTTTCATGCTGAGAACAAACACGGTGATAGAGGCTACTGGACCCTTTGGAAGGATGACAACTAAGCACCAGCTGTAATCACTAAGACAGTTCATCCATCTTGCATTCCTCTCCCTATCATTTTCTGAAATGCCTAAAGGAAAAAGTGACCAAGAGTATGCTGAAGTAATTGTTAGCCATTACTAGCTGCCTTCTTTCCACAGGGAGTTTATAGCTTATGTGCATTGAACCAGTTGTTTTCTGGGAGAACAGGGTCTTGCCATGCTTGAACAAGATAGTTTAATTTGTACAGTTTAACCAGGCCCATAATATATATTTCTATTCCTAAAGGTTTACTCTCTATAGCTAAAAAAGATGCAACTGTTCTGTTTTCTTTTAGATCTTAGCCATCTTTGTTCCTACATTGCTAGAGAATATTTACCACAATTTAAACTTCCCCTAAAACCACATTCCTAACACTCATCCCAATCACACTTCTATTTGACAAATATAAGCAAGCTCAGCCTGTTAGGGCTGATGTGTAGGAATCAGGACAAGGATGTTGCTTTAAGACAGGGTTAATAAAATGACAGTTCAGACCTCATCTTGAAACTTCAGGAAAAATGAATTACACTCTGGTTTCACTGAGCTGATTTTCTCTGCTTACTAATGTCAACCAGTTGACTTAACTTTCTCTATTTTATCAACTAGAGAAAAGGAAAACAATCTGAAAGTAGATCCATAAGATAACTATCTTATACACAGTAGCTGTAACTATTTCACAGTATACTTCTCTAATGAGATTATAAGGCAACTGCTAAATCAGCTGGTTGCTTTCTTTTGATTATGGAGTATTCATCTCATTCATAGTTTGCTGTTCTCAAGGTTTTGCCTGGCAAGCCCTTATATAAGATGCAGCTGATCCTATGCTGTGAGCTGTTTCTCTTCTGTCACCTATTCCTTACCTCTCACACTTCCGTCATGTTTGGTTAGCCATTTTCTACTCTGCCAGTTGTTCCTTGCTACCCCCTCCCTAGTCACTGTTTGCTCAGTGACCTGCTCTGGCTACTGCAGTTTTACTAATAATTTCTCTTAGTTCAGCTTTTAGAATGCAAACATCACTGTGGCCTGACATAGCGTATACAACATCATTTATCCAACTTCAACTGCTTTACTGGAAACTTAAGTAAAATATACCACTTTTTTCATAGCTCATAACTTTGCATCCACAGCACTACAGAATTGCTGCTTCAGGTGAGCATTTATGTCAGAAATAGAGTTGTGAGTTGGCTGCATTTTCATATTTTCTTATAGCTCCAGAATTTTCTCTGGTTAGCTATGCGCTTCCTTTTCGATAACTACTAAACACAATAAAGTAAAATATGTTTAAAAAGGTTATACTTTGTTCGTCACTTTCATTTATCTTCTTTTCTCTCTGTCACATATCCACGAAGCACTCTTCTCGGCATCTATGCTCTCTGAAAGTCTCTTATTATTTTCTTTTAGGATCTGACCATGAGGTTTAATTGAGAATGCAGAATTTCTACTCTGCAGTTGTAGGACTACAACAGTATATGCAAGAGAATGAACCCCATTCTCTAATCCTAAAATTAATTTTGAGCCGAGTGAGGAATTTCTTTATCTGCTTTTTTTTTTTTTTTTATGATTTATCCCATTCAAAATTCAGAAGAAATCTGGCACAAAAGTAGGTTTCCATCAAGTGGTAGTTAGAAAAGCAGTGTCAGAATAAATTACAAAGCTACCAGATTTAGACTACACTCTTATGGATTACTCACTAATATCAATTAACCAGTAGAGATAAGGCCTACACTAAGAACAGAATTAGAAATTATGATCAAAATACAGAAAAATGACCAAGGAAAGGGTGAAAAATCTTGATTTTAGGAAGATTAGGCATGGCAATTCGCTTCTGCGTCTGACTGTTCATAACATAGCATACTGTAGGCAGCCAGTAATATTAGTCAGTTTAAGAGAAGTGGAGTTCAACAGCAAAACACCACCATTCCCTTTTAACAAGTTAGTGGTCTCAGATAGCATCAGTAAAATGCCCTAGCCATATGGGTATCATAAAATACCCACTTATTAGTTATCCCACTGACAGTCAGCACAGCTTGGTCTGAATAGAAGCCTTAACACTGCTGAGGAAACACATTCATTTTTGAAAGTCATTAGCTTTCTCCTCCAAATTTGTGCTGCCTGGGTTCTACGGGGAAAATTGTATTTTCCTTCCTGGAAAAAGAGTAAGCGCTTGCTTTTTGTATAATTCCATTAAAGTCTCAGTAACTCCAATTACTGCTGTGTTGTATCACAGACATATTTAGTACTCTGTCTCAAACAGCCTCAAACCTGTAATGGATATATTTACACAGAAGTGAATTCCCTTTCTCTGCTGAAACTCAGAACTTGCTGCTGGTGCCAGACAGCTGATGGTTTTCATGTCCTCTGTGCCATACCCCCTGCACTGTGAGCTGGATGTACCCTTTTTTTTCCCCTTTCTCCTTAAGAGATAGTCTCCAGCTTCTGTGGATCTATATTCTTTGTACTTGCACTCGACTAAACATGCTATAACAAACATATCTGTTAAGTCACCTTCAAAGTGAGAGCAAGGTTTTTCTAAGGAAAGGCTTGCAAATAGGAACTACCTATTCACAGAAATGATAGTGATGTTCTCTACCTCAGTCATCTTTCCTGAGAGATCTCATCATAGTGTATACACTTCCTAAAGACATGACTGGATCCACCTTGGTATGAGTTTGCTATGATAACTGTGGGCTATGGCAAACAACCCTGACACAGGCAGCTGCTTCTGACAGTCTTCAGAAAACATGAAAGCACTGGACTGCCCTCCCTTCATCACTGACAGAGAAAGCACCTCATAGCATGAGCTCAGGGTGGAGGAAGACCTTTCAGGAAAAAGAAATATATTGTGCGGACTGCTGTGTGCTCTTTTCGCACCATGTAAGAAATAGTGACATTACCCCTGAGGATGCTGGTGTTTAACAATAGACACACCCCTGCCTGATCAAGAAGAAGGTGTACAGTGCTTTATACCATCTTTGTAGCTTAAGGCAACTGCATCTCACCTAGAATCTGATATCTTGCAAGCAGTGTACTTGAAATGCAATTGAATAGAAAGTATTTGTTGAGCAGATACTGCCAAAGGGATGTGGCTGCCATTAGTGCCAGAGATGCCTGGTAGCTTCTACAGGGTAACAACCAAATACTCACTGTAATTCTCTTAAGATCTGTCATAGAACAAATTATTTAAGCCAGTTTGGTTTTGGCCTTTCTACTAGAGAGTGTTATGCTCAGAATGGCAGTCTGGCGTTCAAGAAGATATTTGGTATGATATATTCAAAGGACAAGTGATGAATCTTCTGGTCTGAAATGACTGACTGAGACCTTGAAGTGGATAGGGTTTTAGTAAAAGTTTCTTGAAAGAAATCATACTTCTGGTGCACCTGTGAAGGTACCTTAAATGCTTTAGTAAAGATCTGTTTGAAGCAGGCAGTAATATTGAAGTATGTTGAAAATTTCTGTGAGGGGTATTGAAAGAACTGCCTTATATGATGTCATCAATAGCTGATAAAATGGAGTTTGGTATTTAAGTAATGCAATTCCTATTTGCTAGGCTAGCTGTGAACTAAAAATGCCTTCTTGAAAAAAATGTTACTTTTCATTCTTCACAAAGTCCTAGCCTGTTGAGATATTGTCTTCAGCACACTTGGCTTAATTGAATTTCTAAGAATAAGAAACATGTTTTGTTGAAGATATGAAACTTAATAATTTTTTAAAGTTAAGTTGTATTTGTAGTATGAATATGCACTATGGCACAGGTATTCTAACTTGGCTGCATCTCTTTATTTGGAGGAAATATTATTATACCTACAAGGAATCTGGTAATTCTTACAAACTGATACTTATCTAAAGCAAATAAACACTGTTTGGCTGGTACTGAAGCATGGATTTTCCTGGAGTAGCATCTAGGATGAATACCATTTCGAGCTTGAACTCTTTTAGCAAACTTTAACTTGTGCAGCAAGGAAGTTTAACATGCCCATTCACAGAGCTCTCACAAAAGTGTAACTTTTGATCAGTCACTCCCAGCATGACCTTAGAGTCTTAATTATTAAATTGTTTTATACTATTCCTTGCAGAGATGACACTCATTATTTTTTCTGCATTCTTTATTTCAAGATATTTTTCACCAAAGGACTAGCAATTTTATTTGGCTACTCATTATCTTGATTTACAGGTTGTTTACACAGATTATAGACTGTCTTTATTTAGGACATTAAAATTTATCACTTAGATGCAGCAAATAGCTACAAGACTGTGGTTATTTACTGTCCTGTAAATGATCCTATTTGTCACAGCAGTTAGTTTGAGCTGGGGGGGATGTAACCTCTGAATGCTGCATGCTTTCTAAAGAAAAACTTATTAACAGAACAGAGCTACCTACTTTTGCCTACCCTGAATGGATGTGGCAACAGCAGTAATATGCAGTAGCTGTTTAATATGATGTTGCTTGTGTGAGAAAAATGGAAAAAGGAAGAGGAATTGTAGTATATGTGATGGAAGACATGAAGTCCAGTCTTCAAATGTGGTTTCTTTTAACTCTAGTTACAAGCACAGGAGGCTTGAGAAAGACATTCACATGAAGTATATGTGGAGTCTTCCTCCGCAGCCAGTATTTTCTGCTTACTCTGTGAATCACTTCTTACTCTGTGAATCCACCTAACGATATAGACAGAGATGAAGTCATTACTTCTTGCCTGCTGATTAATATCAAACAGTTATGTTCGAATTATTGCTAATTTATTTTGTGGAAATTGTCTCTTTTAATTTGCTTGTCCTTAAGTGCTTCTTCTTCAGCATCCAAGGAAAGGCTAGAGACCCTGGCCACCCCAAAGGACAAGGGAATTTTATTTTAGGCCAGGCAAAAGGGAAAATATAGGGCTATCCATATGCATTCTTTCTTGTATTCCTTGTATTGTTTTCTGGAACAGGAGCTCGCTCCAGGACTCTTGCTTTAATCATATACAATATAAACGATTCTGGAATTGTAATAATATCTCTCTGCTGCTTCTCTAGCAGATTTAGTTTCTCATTTATCAGATGAAATACTGTATTTGTTGAACTTACCTGTAAATGTTTGACTGGGTGCTGAGGTTATAAAAACTGCATTTAATAAAGAGCATTTAAAGTCATTTTAAGAGTACCTTGGCTATTCAGGTCTTGCCTTCTGAATATATTTTGGGTATGGAACAAACAAATTTGAATTTTCCTATAAAATTTCATCAAAGGCATAGTTCTCAAGTCTCTAGTTTTCTGACAGTCCAGGAGCGCCATCCACAGGATAAAATTTATTTTTTTGTGCTACAATTTTTTTGCTACTATTACCAGGAAAAATCGTTAAAACAAACAAATAAAAAACCAAAACAGCAACAACAAAAAAGAAAATAAAATTAAATTCAGCAATTCTATTTTTTTATATCACTTAACCAATTGCATTGCAACAAAATAAAAAAAACCTTTCTCTGAGCTAATCTTCCCCTTTCTGCTGGAATTGGCTGACAGGCAAAAATATGATTTAGGTCTTTAAACAGTTGATAATAATTAACAGTTTATGGAAAGTTAATGGTACAAAAATACCAGTTTGTCCTCCCACAAAAAAAAAATAATCATCTATGATATATTTTATTTCAAAGACTGACCTATGATATTGATACAGAACATAATGCTTCCGTATTTGTTGGAATCACTAAAGGCAATATCCCTTTGTCCAAGGAGGGTTCATTGGGTAGTAACACCATGATCTTCTGCAGGTCTGAATCATCTAGCTAAGATAACAGTGTATAAAAGCCAATTTCCCAAACTAAGGAGACAATCTCTGAGGTAATTGTTTAAATAAGAAAACAGTAATTTCTTTGGTATGTTCCATTATGGAGTCTCATGCTGTCTTAATAAACTACATTGAGAAGAAAAGAAAGGATCAGAATTTTGTTAAATGTAGGAAGAAAAATTTAATTCTCAAGTAGAAGGAAGTCTGCAAGTAGATTGTAATATGCTTATTAAAACATAACTGTGCAGTAAGTACTGCAAATCCTCTGTCACATCTTTCAAAATACCTATGAGTTAATTTTTCCTTGAATATTTTCCCAGCATGAGTCTACATACAGAAATTGTTTAAAACTGCACTTTTTCTCAACATGAAAAACCACTGAACTGCAGCTTCATCATAATTTTAGCCACAGTGTTAGTAGCCACAGTGGCAATATCAGGGTCTGGTGGGGAGTCACAAATTATTTTCACAGGTTTTGTACCGTTAGTGATGTTTGTACTATAGTGCTGGAACTGTTGGGCTGAATTTTTTGTAAGCCTTCTGCCATTAGTTGCAATGAAATAAGAAATGGACAGCTGCTCAAGTTCTTATTATCAGAAGACATTTTCCTTTTTTTTTTTTCCCTTTCCCTAGTTTCTTTCTCCCATGACTGTTTTCTATGTCTATTATATTTGCCAACTCAGTCTAAACATGCTTTATTTCTTCATCTCTGTGTATATTTGTCTGGTTTACTACCTTTTCTGTTTCTGCTTACCACAAGGCTATAAGCTGCTCTGAAGAAGCAGGTATGAAAAAATGATGAATGATATCAAGTCAGTACTTTCTGAATCTGATTGTTCATTTCTTTAACCTTGAATGTACTATATCTTAGTACAATTGCTAGCACAGTGAATGTGATTATCTCCCTACAGACTGAATTTTTCCCATACTGTATGTTTTCTGTGTAGTTAGGTCAAATGCATCAAATTTTGTTTCCATTCTACCAGATATGTTCCAAAAGGCTCTAAAGCAGAAGTGGTTTTGATCCAGACATCATTTCATTTTGAGAAGTGGGTGGGTCAATTTCATTAAAATATTTTTTCAAAAGCTAAACCAGGGAAGATACAGACCAATAAGCATTTCAGCTGCCCAGTGTACCTTGCAGAATTAACCTTTGTTGGTTAATTAATCCCCACTGAAAGTAAAGTTTTGTTTGAATGAGATGGGATTGCTTAAGTGCAATTGTATGTATATGTAGAAATATAGTTATTAGGACTGATCCAAAAATGCACCATCCAGACAGTCTGATTCCCAGCTGAAACTGCAGGAATGGTAGTTTCAGAGTTGTTTATTAGGCAAAGCTGACTCAGGAAAGAATGCAGAAAAAATCTCTATTGATCCCATAATCTGATTGTGCAGAGCAGTATTTTGAATATCCTCCCTGCAAGTGTGACCCAGAAATAATAATGCATCACTTTAAGGGTTGTTTTTCCTGCTTCATTTCTCACGGAGAGTAACTTCTGGTATCATGGGAGGTTTTGTTTATGCTATTAATCTCTATTAAATTCACTGCTGAAAACAAAGAATAATCCTGTGGTATGGAGAAAAAAAAAAGTCTCAATAGTTTTAAGTATTTTTCTGGGCTTCGGATATTTTTCAGCTTGCTTTTCTTTCTTTGAAAAATCTCTATAATGTTTATTTGCTAGAATAGCAACTCCTCTGCAGCCTTATACTTTGATACCCAACTCTGCAACCAACTCTGTTTATAAGTATTAAGATCTTAGTCTGTTGCCATCAATATATATTAAGCGGAACAAAATGTCTCATTTTCTCTTCATTTTCCTATGTCTGTCATTATTGACAGTCTCACACTTAGCCCAGAGCTTTTTATAGTTTTGGAACTCCTGTATTTGCACAGTGTTTACTACAATGGGATCTTGGCCCATAATTAAAGATGAAAATAACTATAGTAATATAGGTGATGGTTAACACTGATAAAACAATTATTCCCAGAAATATGTATCTCTTTCAGGATCATAGGGGAGGGCTAGAAAGAGAGAAATATAACTGTTCATGGGTATAAGACTTAAATCAAAGGTGCTCTGAGATACTCAGATGTGAAGAATGTATAGGGACTAAGAGAAGAGCATAGCTTTTGGTGTATCACCAATACACATTAAAATGGTTTGCTATTATTTTAACATACAGAACATAATCACTGAGAATTGTGACAGACTTGAGTTTCTGAGCTAGCTGTATTTATTACCTGATCAAATAATGATATGATGAGAGGTCACACTCTTTTCTGAAATCACATAGTAACCTGTGTATGGGAGAGGGGGTGGGAAGAGGGGTGGGCCAGACCTTCAGCATTATTTTTAAACTTGTTCACTTTAGAAATTCTTGAGTAAGATATTTATAAATAATATACATCTCAGGCCAAGCCTAAAAATATCAAATTCACTCTGAGCTGCTGGTCTTGACTTAAAACAGATTGTGAATAATAGAGAAAGTGTGATTTGCTCAGACTCAGAATTTTACATGATATGCCAACCTTTGCTCAAATTTGTACAATAGCAGTCTGAAAGCAGATGTTCCAAGGGCTCCTTATCTTGCCTTTGCACCTGGTCTATGAATGCAGCAATCATTAACAACTTTACTGACCCCATGGCTCTTGCTACTAATGATAAGTAATATGAAATTCATAAAAATACGAAAATTCATAGTATTATTATTATTTGTTTGGAACACAATACTGTCTATGCAGCAGAGGAATGTGAGGTCTATTTTAAAGAGCATTCATGGGCCATTTGAATATCCTGAATTTAGAGGACAATTTACACTGTAATTTAAGCATTATTTTATGGACTCATTAGCAAAAATAAAGCCAAACAAGATAAACAGTGTCTCAATTCCCTTTATACTGACTAGTCTAAGACATGAATTCCTTAATTCGTTTCTTATATTCATGAATTTTCTGACAAGTTCTTTGATTTCTACCTCACATATTTATGAGCAAAATGGTTCCCTAGCTGATGGCATTCTTCTTCTACCTCCCCTTCATCGCTCCAGGTAGCGTGAAAGCCTCAGCAGTCTGACTGCTGTTGGATCTGCTTCAAAAGCTTTTTGGCTCACTTGATGTGTTTATACCTTTCAGCTTAGAAGTTTGGCTGGACCAGCTGAGGGAAAATGCCTGAAATTCTGTAAGTGGTAGACTGTGCTAAATTTGTAATTAAAGTCAAAATGCTCACACTAATAGATATCACAACCTGAAAAGCCAAAGATAGTTAGCAAGCGTTTCAGAAGATGTATCATCTTTCATTTTGCATGAAAAATGTAGGTAGTTGTTTGTGAATTTTATCAACTCATGTGAACTTTATATTGCTAATGGTCTTTTGAGTGGAGGTTATAAGAGAAGGTACTTTATCAAAGGATAGCTCAATTATCAGCACATTCTTGCTGAGTGCTTAAGAGAGCATTCTTTTTTTTACTGCAGTGATAGACAAACAGCTTTTATCTTCCAGTGGTCCCTCAGTTAAAGTACCATGCTTCCCAGAGTCTAGTGGGAAAAGTATTCTGTCCTACACAGTTCCATTTTCTGCATCTGTGGTTTGAAATGAAACAAAATAAAGTGAAAACTGCCAAAGAAATTGTTAGCTATTATAATGCTTTCTCTATTCAAATAGGAATTCAGAAGGACATTCTGTTCTTCTATAGACGACGTAGAAGGGCCTATATGTAATGCATTAGCCTCAGATGCTTTGGAAGTGTCTGAAAGAATGACAGATAGCCACTTGAGCCTCTTCAAAAACAAAGCCATTTTAGAACTAGTATTCAAATACAGTAATCTGTAACTGAGGTATCATAACTGGCCCAGAAAACTCTGACCCCAGAAAGCTGGAACAAGAGCTGGTCAATGACTACCTGTAACTTCTGTGACAGGAGCTGCAGGTGTGTGCTACCTTGGGCAGTGCCAGCATAGCTTTTCTTCACAGTCTGATATTAAGATGAGTCCGTTTTTGTTATCTCTTGACTATATTTAGAAGACTCTCTGTCTATGCTTCTGAAACCTTTCTATTAATTTTTAGTGTATACATATTCACAGGCAGTTTGTACCTGCTGCATTTATACAGATGAAAGATTTTTATTCTTCCTGCAGTGGCCAAAGGTTGGTCGAAGTAAAAGTTTTTTACATACTTAGTGGTATCGCAGTGATTGATCTTCCCATCAGAGAGGGAATCCTACATGGATGACTTGTAGTCCTTCATGGAATGATTTTGGAGGAGGAAGAAAGGAAGGGGAAAGGGAAAGAAAGTTTTCCCAAGTTAAATAGTGTTACTTAAGTAAGAGAAACACATTCCAGTCTGAGCTAATTTATTATTCTAGATTCATTACTGACCATACATGCAAAATCTTATCTTCTAAGGACTTCCTTAAAAAATACAATATAAGCTATGATTTTCAATATGTAAATCTTCTGCTTCCTCTGATGGGAGTAGCCTGACTGTGGAAAAAAAGCTCTTCCTGCTCCTTTGCAAAAGGTAAATAATCACAGTGAGTTTAAAAGATACTTTTTTTTTTTCCATTCTACTTTATCTATTAATTTCAGCAAAAATAATTTTCCAACATAAAATGAGGTACCTCTGGTGTTTCTTCAGGTTTTCTTCTGGTTTCTAGAAACCATTAGAGTGGGTTGGTGTTCTAATGATTACTCCAGTAATTAAAATAGGCATACTTTGTATTTGGAACAGAATATTTTCTTACTGTAGCAAATGAAAAATTCTTTTACCTGAATGTATTATCATAAAGTACACATTTTATTTAGAAACAGCACACACAAAAAAATGGCAACAGTCATTTCTAGGCAGGCCTTAGGAAAACCTCACATAACCCGCTTAGAACTATGAGTGGTATCGTTTTGTTATGGCTGTTATTTGCATTGAGCTGCTTGTGCAGGGCTAGGCTGGGCTGCCTTTGGCCTGAGCTAGGCTGAGCTGGGTTTACCAGGCACCCCGTGGTCAAATGCCCATTGCCCAGCCTGTCTGAACTCCAGATCTGAGAGTGCTGCCGGGGAAGGGGCTGACAGCCCCAGGTAGTCCTTGCTGGACAAATGGCCTATAAGGGCATAGGAGGCTGCAGAGTAGCTTTCATTCCTTCCCTAGAAGCAGTGGAGGGGAGCAGGTGGTGAAAAGAAAATCCACCATTATCAGTCCCTTAAGAGGAATTTGGGATCTGATGTCACTCTGCATCTCTCTGCTTTAAGAAAACTGCTACCATTGACCCTAGCAGCCAGAGGAAAGGTTAGCATAACACATTAGAGGCATAGATAACTGGTAAGTTGTCTTGTACAGTTGTTGGAAGGGTATTATAGTCCGTGAGGGTATTTTTTTTTTTTTTTGCTAATTTGAACTACAAGTGTTAGTATTTTGTAACTGGATTAACTACTGCTTCAGTTTCATTAGAGTGCTAAGACTTTATGAGGCTAACAATAAATTCTTGGCTCTGTATATAAGGTGTGGTCCCATCCAGCCATAACAAGATTTTTAACAGTGTATACTGCCATGCATGTAGAGTAATAAGTAAAAAAGATTAACACATTTACTTCCAAGTCACATCAAATTCTGATACAAAAGGCATAGCACAGCATACTCAGTAAGAGATGAAGACAGGGAAATCAGTGTACACGAAATTTGTGTGCTAGTGGAACCTACAGCTATATCAACAAATTCCACTTGCCTTTATTGCAAGAAAATCGGACCCTAATTTAAAATAAGGCTGAAGCAATAGAAGAGTAAGAAAAAGACACAAGTAGATATCATGAGTTACAGGGATACTATTTATAAACTGACAGCTATTTTTCTTCTTATTTTCCTTCAAATCAAAGCCCTTGGTCTTGATGGTATCACTAGCATCTGAGTTATCAAGGACATTTTGCAGATAATTTGTGGCAATTTACTTCTCCATGGTTCTTGTTCAAAGGTTAAAAGAAGTGAGCTCAGTTTTCTTATGTACTAATTAACTTGATCCTGTCAGCTAAAAACCCCTTTGCAGTAAGAGTATGAAATAGAAGAATTCCTTATGAAGTATCTGACTTTCTTCTCCTGGCTTCTGATTGTAGTCCAACATTACAAAAACATGCAAATGGAAAAAACATGGGAAATAAGAGTGAATTTTTTTTGTGAAGCTAAAAATAAATAAAAGTCAATACATTTGGAAGAGACAGTAATTTTATTAGAATTGAGATGAGGCTAGGGGGAGCAGGCTGGAAAGGGCCAATATAAAGGTGCTGGTAGATAAACCAAGTTGACACTTGGGCCTTGCCATTACTATGCGAAACTTGTCCTAATTTAATACCAGACCAGGTTTTGCCTCTGCAGCTGTAAGAAGCTCAGAGGATACAAACAAAATCAACAAATCTAGAGGGACTCTTCCAGTTATCTAACAGGGAGTTGCAGTTTCAGTACCGAAAGCCTTTTAAAAGTGACAGTATGAGCAAGAGTGAGTGGAAAACAGGAAGCAAACAGATGTAGGGAGAGTACAACTGGATTCACTTATCTTTATTTGAGAAATTCTACCTAGACATTTTTTTAAGCAGCAATTTAATTTTGCAATTAAACAAGCAAACTAACTAGGGCTATCAGTTCATAAACAGCTTAAAATCCTTTTTTCAAACCTTTGTAACTGGATCAAAGTTTCAGGACCATAACTCTTTTCCCAGGACAGCTCTCATTATGTTCTGCCCAGAAATAATGACCTACATAGAAATCTTCTCTGTCATATTCAACTTTGTTTCCCATCTACCACTGTTGATGAACTTGGTTGGATTTTGTTAAAAATCCTGCAGAGAAGACTACATTAAATTCTGCATAAAATCAGCACCACACTGGAGATCGTAGATTCGTAGAATGGTTTGGGTTAGAAAGGACCTTAAATCTCATCTGATTCCAATCCTGCTGCCATGGGCAGGGACACCTTCCAGTAAGACAGGTTGCTCAAAGCTCATCCAACCTGGACCTAAATACTTTCAGGGGTGGGGCATCCACAACTTCTCTGGGAAACAAGATGTCACCATCTTGTTTTTGGTAATTCCTGGGCTTTTGAAACTTCATTTTTCAGAAAAAGCCTGAGCTGCACCTCCATTCACACATTTGAAGTTGATAAAATAGTAGTGTTTACACACTTACTGGTAAAGCAGAGCCTAAGAATTGCTTCTCTTATCCTAATATGCAGTACTGAAGGCGAGAATTAGTGCTGAAGAAAAAAATCTTAATACTTTTTAATTTTTATTAAAGAGAAAGATTGCAACATGATCTCAATTTTTATTGGTATGTTCCTTTGTTTTCAAGGATTTGAATAGGAAGTGAATCTTGCAGATACATAGGCACTTGCATTCCTGAAAGATTCATACCCAAGATGTTCATTCAGCCATATGGCATGTGTTGTTTTCCTGATCTTTTTAGGAAAAGGCAATCACTTTATCAAGATGCAGAATTGTTCTCACATAGCACATGTGATTGTCAATATCCAAGTGAATGAAAGAAACCAAACAATTTTGGTAACTACTCAGACAACAAAATGTAATGCTTAAAGCATAGCAGAACAATTTCTGGTAACTGCAACTTTTCTCAGCCACGAAGTTTGTTTGCATCAGCTTTCTAAAATTTCATAACTGTAACAATAACAATAAAACGGCAACAACAGTGCTCAGAAGCTGTCACTTTTATAAATATAGTTTATTGTTAAATTCCTCTGTTTTTTTGTGGCTCAAACTGTGATCTATTATTTCAGTGAAAGTTGCATAGACTCCATGTAGCCAATACCAGGACAAAACTGAATTGTTGAAGCATCCCCGGAAAGTATACATGTGTAATGTATAGCTGCCTACCTGCTGGTTAATTAACTATGTCCAGAACACAGTTTACTGTGGGAACGCTTCTGTGCTTTCCCTATTCTAAACTGCTCGTGCAACACTAAAAACAGCAAGCAGTAAAGTGCACTTTTCAGAGCTGCACCCTGAAACCCAGGTTTGCTACGCTGGTCCTTTTTTCCTTCCAAATAACGGAAGAAAAAAATGAGATTGGTGAAGAGCAGCACTGCCCTCCGGTGGTCAGATTAGCCCTTCACAGAGGTAAGGCTTAGTTTTTCCTTCAGCACTTTGAAAGAGGCGTATTTTCAAAGCAGTGCCTTGGGGGCACTTCCAGCAAAACATACGGGCACGGGACTGAAATTTTCAAGTCAGTGTTTTAATATAAATAGTGAAGAGCCTTATTTGGGACCTTGGGGTTGGTTGGTTTGTTTTGTTTTGCTGTTGTTGGCTTTTTTTGGTTTTTTGGGGTTTTTTTTGTTGTTGGTTTGGTTTTTGTTATAAGATTAATCTGCAAAATATTCCAATGCAAGATTACAAATCAATGCAAAATAAAAATGAACTAAATTTGTCTTTTAAAGCTTATTCAGCTTTTTAAGATTTTAATCTTGTAGCCACTGGACAAAGCACAGTAGACACTATCTCAGATAAATAGCAAAAATATTTTTATTTGAAGCTAATCAGAAAGAAGCAGGAGAATAAAATGTCTGTATTTTAAGTTTTTTTGTATATACAACCACATTTACATAAAACTATTAAGCAGTTGATTCTTCTTAAATGTAACCCTCATGGAACCCTTTCACAGGCATTCTTCCAGTTACCAGACCACTGATAGCAGCACTCTGAGAATGAATTTTCAAAAGCTTTGCATCCACCAAAACATTATTATGAAAAATTTTCATGTAAAACAGAACCAGAAGTCTGTTGAAGTCCAAATATCAGACTGACCAACCCAGTCTATACCCTCTGCCATCCTAGGGTAAAGAAAAATAAGAAAACTATGAGTTTGTTCTGAGCTAATTGTTCTTGAAAGGTCCATGTTCTAACTTCTCTGTTTTCCTAACATCTTCATTTAGGATGCTTACAACTATTTGGAGTATTTCTTCTGTTGCTTTTTGGATGTTTGTCCTGGGAGTTCAATCTGCACTGATAGATTTGTGGGGTTTAACCAGTTCTTTCTTCCTTATTTGTAAATATATTACCCGGCAGTCCTTCTGTAGTTATTTAGCATTTGTGTTTTAAGGTTCCTTTCGAGAGGTGTCTTGGGTTCTTTAAGTACCTTAAAAAAAATTCCTCAGATCCAGCTAGCTGGAAACATCTGATTTATCTGAACTACTGTATAACCTGTTTTGTTCCTCCATATTTCAGGCTGAGGCCTTTTCTCTGTCTTGTTAACATTTACTTCTTCAGCCACATGAACATGGCTGGAATTTCTGATAAAAAAGTAATATTTACTCCTTTGTTCTTTTCATTTGCACATCTTCCCTTACAAGTGTATTTTTAAGCACTAACATTATTTTCACCTGTGTATAGTCTCCCTGGCTCAACAGAAATTCCTAAGTGTGAAAATTTTTTTACTCCCTTTGTTCTTCACATTACCAGGTCTATGCCTGTAGTAAAGTTCATGACATCCCTGACTATGACATAAACTTTTGTTTCTTGTCTTTCCAGGTGCCATCTTTACATTAAAAAGAAACCACACCAAACACTTCGCATATGATCTTTGTTTTCAGATGGGTCTTTAAGGCCACCATCATCATATCGCTATCTACTAGTACCTTAGTTTTCTTGACAGATTTCCACTTCCCCTATCCATCTTCTCCAAAGGTGTAAACTCATACTTGAAATCTTATGCTGCAGCATCCCTTTTCTTTGCATGTTCTTTGTTTAAATTTTGTCTTTCATGTAGGCTGCATGTTACAGACAGGATTAAGCAAAGTATGATAGAACATGCTTAGCTTTAAGCATATGTTTGCATGCTTTACTGAATCAAAGCTAAAATTATGAATCAGGTTTAATTTTCCCTTAATATTACAACTGTTGTGGCAATAAGTTTCCCTCAAAACTGAATTTGTTTATTATTCATAAACACGCAAGATATTTCAAAACTTCTCAAGTTGACCACCAGCTCATCCTATTTAAACACTTTTTAAAACATGGAACTAAACTTCACTGGTTTTTAAGTAGATGGATTAGTCAAAATAATGTAGAGATTTTTAATGTGGCTCAGCTGCTTTTTAAATATTGAAAAAAGTTCAAAATTAAGCTGACACTTTCATAAATACAGGAACTGAACAATAGGCATTCCAGTGTTAGAAACATTATTCTGAAACATGTTTTTTTTAGTTAGGTATGTTTTTAGAGAAGTTGTATTTGGATAAAATACTGCTGAAATCTGGAGTATTTACAGTGAATTTAGATTTTAATTAACTTCTAAATATGTGGTACTGCAGCATTCAAATGCAAATGTGATTTATTTTTTTTTTAATATAATCACCATTCTGTGGTCTCCTGGATCTAACTTCATAACTAGCTGACATCAGTGATGGCAGCAATGATGATGGCAGTATGCATTTCTCCCCAGTCCAGTGGGCTTCGGATCAGGCCCATTAATGATTTCCAACTATAACTAACTGGATTTATAAAAGTTGCTGAAATTCCTAAAAAAAAAACCAGTGGGCTATTTCTAAAAAAGCTACACTCTTAAGCTTAGCTGATCCTTCCAGATACTAGAACGGGTAGCCTGATTACCTGTATTTATCCATTTTGCGTGATTGCTATATAAATGCCAGTGTGAAAAAACAAACCAAAACAAACCAAAACAACCCCAAAACAAACAATCCCCTAATGAAGCTGAACCCACAGGTCCAGAAAAGAACATTTTGGTTGTTAAAATTGCTAGAGGGCTAATACAACCTTGGAAAGCTTGTAAAATGAATTATCCTTAGCTGCAGTCTTCCTTATGGCCTGATTCCAAATCAAAGCACTTTCCTTTCCTTCCCTATAAATATCTTTTCCTGTCATCCCCTGGTTTGTTTTAGTTTAGGGACATGATCACCTTTTATCTGCTTTTAAAGATCCATTTCTGACAGTGGGTAATAGCATTTGGAACCTTTTGCCTTCACTATCACTTTGGACTTTGTGTCATGAAATTGGTCTGGTTTTTTTTCCTTCTTAGTTTGCAGATAGTGAAAGCTGATGCATCAGCCTCCTCGATGTTTCCCACTGGGCACCAAGAAATGACCAGGCAAAAAGCCAAGTCTAAATGAGATCAACACAGACACAAAATATTCAACAGTGTTGTTTTTAACTCAACTTTTTATTTAGCTCTAATATCATATTGACTCTACAAAGCATGATAGACTGACTCTCTCCAGAAACACTTTAACAATTGAAAGCTAAAGTTGTCTTTTACTATATTTGGAGGACACACTCTATAATTAGTTCAGTTACTTTGCATACTGTGATGCCCAAATTCAAGGGAACAACGAACGATTCAGGGTGCTTGCAGGGCTGCCCAGCTCTGGTACCCTGTATAATCCACTGCATTGATCCTGAATATAGATCCTGATTTTATCTCTTATCTCCTTTATCTGTGCTACTTAAGCTATCTCTCTATTCATTAGCACCAGAATCTCCTGGATCACCTACCTGGGTACACTTTGATGTTGGCAGGCCATATGAGCAAATCACGTGCTGTGTTCTGTGTCTCTGTAGAAGAGATAAGAAAAATTAGATTAAATCAATTAATAATTTATTGGGGAATATTAGATTTACACCATGAAATAAGGGATAATTTTAATTAACATTTAATTTTATGTTCATCTTTTTCTGTTTATTAAAGAATTTTTAAATTTTCATGTATACTTAAAGTATAATCATCACAGCATAAAGTACTATGAAAAATAAATGCATTGATTAAATTTCTGATTTTTAATTAGTATTAAAGACAAGAGCATAATATCACTGAAGTAACTGTAATTATTAACTAGACTGAAGTAATTGGGGAATGAATAAGAAATAATAGAAATTTAGCAAGTAAAATTTGCATGCAGAAAATTTGCAAAAAATGTTTGACGCTTTCTGGTGTGTATTTTTCTGGGGAAAATCTCTGAAATTGTAATATAGATGCATGATAATGAAGAAAAGGTTTAGAAGCTTTCAGTTCTTGGAAAAATTCCTTTGACATACCATGAGCCTAAAGTCTGAGTAGATGAACCTCTTTTAATAAAAGAGGGCTTTTAGAGAGATACATCTCAACTTGTCTGAAAACAGGCTGCTGTCAGGCAGGTTCCAAAATAGTCGCTACTGAAATGGTGTACAGTAAGCAGAGCGTACTTGCTAGAGCCAAACGTCTGTTTAGTATTTGTAATATCAACTTCACTATGCAGTGAAGCATCACTATGAATGTTAAACAGAAGAGATTGTCATTGTAACTACTGTAGCACAGTGCAGAAATCTTAGTGGTTCACACAGTAGTATAAAACCTCACCAGTAAGACTCAAAAATCTTGCAGAAAATAAGCTATAAGCCTACAAGAAAACTTATTTGTGTAAGTTAAAATAGGAATAATGTGAAAACAATAAGTTAGTAAACAAAGTGGCTGCCTCCTGATACCTATATGTTTTCCAAGGGGGGGGGGGGGCAGGGGCAAATTGAACAAGGGGGGTTATTTTTAACCTAGGAAGCTCTGAAATTGAAAAATAGGAAAGTTTTAGTTTTCCAGAAATGTTAAATACTCACCTGGAGTTGCACTAATGTGCAGAACTTCTGCGAATGATCATTGCCTTTTTTATTCCAATCAAATGCCTTTTTTTATTTCAAATTTATTGAACAGCGAGAAGCTTCCTGTAAAATTGCACTATTATAATATCCTCAGCTTTTCTTTTCTATTCTGCATAAAGTTTCTGGTCCTGAATTCTCATCTGGTGTTTTTAGAGGAACACAATCCAAGAATAGGGCTCAATTTTTATAAGAGTTCAATCTTTTTTTTTGAAGTATGAATATGACATATGTCAGGTTCTGTGTGAAGTTTGAAAGCAGGTTATGTTGTTGATGAATATAGCAATAGTCTTCTGTTTGAGATCCAAGGGGATTCTAGCCTATAAAAAGGTGAGTGGAGTACAACTGACTGCTCGTAGTCTTCCTCCCTCGTTTGCATACTACATGACTTAATGCATTTCTGCTCATTCCCACTGTCTGTCAGCATCCATATCCACACTTTTCATGAATTTTAGAGCTAAGAAGTGTGCCATCATTTTGGCTTTTGATCAGTAAAGTGAGTTGTAAAAGTCATAGAGGAGTTTTGCCTATGGGTTGATTTTTATTTTTTTAATTTTTTTTGGCCTATAAAGCCACTAATGCATTGTTGATGTAGTTGGCTGTGATTAGGCAGGCTCTTATTTTAATCCAAATTTTAAATTTCTATAAGAATATGTTATCTGCCTATGGGAAAAGTACCTTTTCCTCCTGGTTTTCAAAGGCTGAAAAAAGATCTTAAAACAGAAAAAAAAGGCATGGGGGAACACTTGTTTGTGCTTTCCTGTAGGACCTTCTACTCATCCACTCTTTACCGAGAACATATGTAACAGCATGACCTTTAATGTTTAAGTTTTTCAGGGGGGAACCCTAGATGCCTTTCCAAGGAGACATTCAGAGCCCGAACAAATAACCTCTAGTATATCACTGATAGCTCTCTGAGCCCTTTCAGGTAAGCCCCATGTGGACTAAGGAATTTAGGAGGAACAGTAGTAAGACTGTAAGTTTTGTGTTTTCTAGCAAAAGTTTGAGCTATACTTTATATCCTTTTCTTACATTAAAAACCATATTAAAGCTATGCATTATCATTTACAAGCTTTCAAATGGCTAAAGACAAATACTATTTTATGATTCTATGAAGTACCTATTTCCTTACATAAACTTAAAAAAAAATCAGTACAATTTTAATTTTAGCAAAGGGCAAACCTCGCTCATCTCTGTGTGCTGTTTCTGACTCATAAAATCAGCTTTCCAGCATACCATACCAACTATAGTAGCTCATTTTCTAAGAGACATGGCATATCTCTCTCTCTTTTTTTTTTTTTTAATTAAATTTGCTCCAGAGTTGTGCAGTAAAATGCCTCAATGCTCTTCTCCTCATCAGCTAACTTAAGGCTAAGTTTGCAAGTGCTTTACTTATTAAATTTGGTGATAGGCTTTATTCCTGTGCATTACTCGTTTCCTTTACTTAAAACATTTTAAAAGAGAAAACATGCAACATGAAGCCTGTATGACCTTTTCATTACATCTGATTGTCTTCTTTCCTTTTGTTGATGACATCAAAATCAGTCCTAAGCAAGTGGGTAGATTTTACTCACACAACATTGGGTGTTTTTTCATGTCAAGCTATACAGTTGCCTTTATCTAATGTTTTCCTTCCTTCTATAAGTAATAATATTTCTTTCAGTGTGAGCTCTGAACTGTACAGTTTCTTCTTTGAAGACCTTAACCACTTTCCCTTGATTTTTCTTTTCCCTGTTTTAGCTGGTTTTACTGACAAATTTTGTACTGTTTTAATCAGAGATCTATCTTTTTCCATTCTCACTAGAATTATTATCATTTGTATTCAAGAGTGTACATACCTGAAGAAAAAATATCCAGAAGAACAAACATTCAGTATCAAGATCAGTCACTACCTTGAAGGTGCAGATGGATTCCTTTTATTTTTCTGCATTTGTTTTTTTTCAGATCAAATTACATCCTGAAAAGAAGGATGTTAGATCGTAGGTTAACAATTGCTACCCATTGTCTGAAATCAGAGTTGCTTGCTTTTATTATGGTAATGTCTAGAGATCTTATGAGTGAAGTGCTATCTTGCAATATGCTGTGTCTGTTATGATGTTCAAGGTCACAAAATAATTTCAACTTTTTTGTTTCTGTGTCAGTGAGGCTTAAGGACATATTTGCAGATAGGTGTGAGCTTATGTGCTCTTCTGAATCAAGATCTTAGGCTCTGCTTCTGCAACCTCATCTATGTAGGTGCATAGTGTCATTGTCATGGCCACACAGTTTTTCGCTCACGGCAAATGTGATTAACTGCTGAAGTCTGCTGAAGAATTATACTCTGTATCTGTAGACAGATAGCTGTTGTTCTTAACTCATTTGAAATGACATATATATGCTCAAGAAAGAAAGGCATGTCCCTACAGTCCTAATTAATAGTGGGTAATGTTTGAGTAGATACTGTATTACAAAGTAAAAATATATTTGGATGGACTTCTAGCGAATACTATTAATATATACTTTCTTATTATTATTTTAAATATATACAGTTTTAATGATTTATTTCTTTATATGTATTGTGTATATAGATATAGAGATAGCTAGATGATAGATAGATAGATAGATAGATAGATAGATAGATAAAAATATTCCCACACAACCTTAATAAAGTGGTTTATTACCCAATATTACAACTGTCAAGAACTTACTTTCTCATTGACAAAAATGAGGCCTATCCCACAATAGATGGCACAGGTATTTTTCAGGAAAAATAAGGTATGTGTAGCTTTGTCTGCTCTCTCAGTCAAGTATGCGCTCAGAGCCAGAAAGTTCTGGTGTTTTTTCATTCTGTGTTTTATTTTGATTTATATATATATAAAAATAGTCACCCAAAGTTAGCTTCAATTTTTACATCCTCTAAGTTTTAGTTATCAATACTTCAAGGTAAAGGTTTTATCAAGAGGATCTGGGGGTACAGAAGATAAAAAATACTTTAGTCTAGATTCATTTAAATCCACTTTAATAAACAGACGTTCTTCTCACAGCTGATTATTGCCTAGGGAAGATGGTAAACAATCCAGGTAACTAAAAAGAGAGTCAATGCATTAAACAAGCCCTAAAAAAAGACTGTTACAATTGTGGTCTTGGCATTATGCATTTACTCTGCTCATAATGACAGAGATGTAATCAAATTTCTGCCTGATATGTAAAGGAGAATGAAGAAAAATTCAAGTAATTTATACTTTGTAAAACCCCACAACAATAAAACTAAAATAAGAAAAGAAAATCCAGTGTGTTCTTTCTACTCTGCTAAATAAGCTGAAATGATTGAATTTTCTCCCAGAAGATTGTTCAGTAGAATAAATAAATATGCCTTTCTATGCAAAAAGGGACTCTAGTGAAAGAATATGCCACATGAGCAGAAGCTTTCAAAAAGTACAGCAATTTCTTGCAGCTTTTAGTTTTGGTTTAATAAGAGAGGGAATACGATTCTTTCTTTGGTGCAGTAATGGGAATGCAACCCTAAATTCAGAGCTTGCAATAGCCCTGCTTTTTTTTTTTTTTTTTTTCAGATGGAATAAGAATGCCACAGCCCCTTGATGAAAGAAAGTGCTGAGAGCCACAGACTTGGGAAAGAATTCTAACCGAGAAGCACTTATTTAAGGATGCAACAATGTGATATCCACTCTTGTGTCTTAGCCCACCCAGAGGCAGCTCCTACATGACTTGCTATTCTTCACTCTGTCCCAGGCTGAGTAGCTTATAGCAGTTTTTTACTCAGTCTCCTATTTTCTCACACCCCATCCCAAATAAAGGTTATTTCCAAAAGCTTTTCTAAACAGCGCAAAAAGAGAAGTTCCTTACTATAAGAACTGCAGCTATAATAATGCCATTAACTTTTAGTCTGTATGTCCACTGCACTCAGAAGTCCATGGCTGCTACCACCACAACAACAGAACACAATGAAAGTGCTTTCTGGTCTTCGCCAGCTGTGCTAATGTAAGAATATTTCTAGTTGCAAATACTTCGCTACCTAAAATTATCTTCACCTGTCCCATTCTCTCAGTAGTACATATTGGCCTGTGTGAAAAATTTTTAACTAACCCCCTCTGTTTTTTGTCTGAGCATTTTGTTGCAAGAGTGAGGGTGTTTGGTTGGTTGACTTTAATATTGACTTAATGGTCAAATCAACATTTTAGCCTACGACTTCCCAGAAAATAGATTTTGAGCTTGGTGGTAGCACTAGCTTGTGGTGTGTAGATTTTACATTAATAAAAGTGAACGTTAAAAGTTAGGAATAGATAAGATGATATGTATTTCCTCAGATTCCTACTGTGACACATCCAGACAAAAAAAGAGGAAATATTTGGCTGCACTCTATTACAACAATGTATTTACAAAACTAGGGTTAATATTATATTTTTTATTGTGTTCTGCATTCCATTTTCCTGGATACTACTGAGATTATGTTAAATTCTCTTTGAGGTCACTTGTTTTCAGAGGCTGAAACTGTCTTGTGTGTTATCATATCATATTATATCGTATCCTGTAAGCCTCACAACAGTCTATTTTAAGATGGAAAGTGGAGTTAATTGAAACCAGTTATAAACCAGTTACTACCTATAACTGTGAAAAAGACCTGCCAGAACTGCCTTTCTTTGCTGAACAGTAGCTCAACACAAACTGGTTTTACTCTCAGAGAAAACAAAATACAAAGTCTTTTTGTTAGATATTATGAATGAATATGTGAAGTTTTTTTTAACATGTGAAATGCCTTTGAAGTGTTTCAGCTTTTTTTGTCTCCAAAATTGCAGAATATATTTCCATTAAAATTAAGAGTAAGAATATCTTATATTCTATTATATACATTATTCCATAAAGCAAATAAGATAGAGACTTTTTTTTTCTGTTCTCATATGGATTTACCAGAAAGAGGATTAGGCAGACTTTGTGCACTGTCATAATATTCATGTCTTGAAACAGGTTTCTTTATCCAGCTGAACCTGTATACATGTTGTAACCTATACTAGTAAAATTCCTGTCAGAAATGTTAAAAACACATCTCTATATACAGTCATGGAAAGTTTATTTAGACCATATTTCTGGATTCTTGTAGATAATAGGACATAGATTCTTCCTTCATCCACAATATTAAGATTCACAGGTTTCAGACCTTTTCCTCTAGCAAAAGGGGAGCATATGAACTTACAAAAACTTTTTTGAAGCTGAATGAGTATTCTGCTTGTAAAAGAATCAGAAGCAAGTGTGATTAATAATTGTTTTCTTCTGGATATCGTATTGTGTTAATTGTATTGTGTTAACTGAAGCCCTAACGTCTAATTCAAAATTAAATTGTCTAAATAAGTATTTGAAGGAAGTATACTCTTCTATTTTATTCAAGAATCACAGAGCTAAGACTACAGAAATGGGAGATCTCCTGGAGAATAAATTTGATCCAGGGAGGTATATGCCTTTATTTTTTTTATCCCCTTGACTTGCCTAGCCTTGCCTTGTTTGCCTGCCTTTCTTCTTTTCAAAATATATAACTTGTGTAGTCTTGGACATTTTAAGTTTTAAAATCATGCAACTCTTTACTGTCTTTATTATGAGTACTTACTCTTAGATGTTTCTTTGAAAAAAAAAAAAGGAATTATTTAAGTGAATTAACAAAAGAATGATTCAAATACTAAGTAAAGCAATTAAAGAGAGTTAGCCTGTGAATACAAGAATATGTTATTATCCTTGTAAAATGTGAAAATAATTTTCTAAATTTTTCTCACTGTCCACTTTGGCAGAGTACAAAAAGGAAAAAGAAAAAAGCTTAGAGGTAAACAAAAAGGAAAAGTGGCAGAGGGAACATAGTCCAGAAACAAGTCTTTTTGAATATGGGGTCCTAAAAAATACATGTAAAAATTTCAGTTCTTATTGAAGGTGAAATAATTTTAAGTAGCACAGTCATAAATTTTCACAAAATATCAATTCTGACAGGGTCTGCAACTTAAGAAGCAGACATACTCATTAAAATTAATACCGTTCACAAATAAAGAGTACCTGAAGCACTTCAACCATCTGCTTTTCAGATGTTAGTGATATTTGGTAATGTTTTGTTATTTTCTCTATGTTGCCTTTTTTTGCACATCATGGAAATTATTTAGAACTTATTTAGAATAAGATATATGGGAACATAATTTCAGAAAATGCTCTAGTTCATTTTTCAGATGAGATCAGATCTAATACCCTGAAAATAACAAAATATCTGGACTTATGTCAACCATAATATGGGTCTTGGCCACCACTTTTTACTGCAGGTCTAGTAAACTTTAGTGTAGTATAACGTAGAGATTTCTATCATGCAATCATTTTTATACTCTGGATAACTATATTCTTCAAATATCATCATTGTTGTTCCACACTTCTTGTTATCTTATACAAAATGCCATAAAATTGAACAAGGAGGTAGATTGAGTGTCTTAGCACATATAAGGGCCACAACATTAAGTACACAACAGCAATCCTGTGTCATACACCATTAGGTTAGGCTAACTGGAAGCAAGATAATAAGGAAATAGTGGAGATATCAGAAAGAGGTGAACTGGAGTTCTCCATAAGTAAAAAGGTCAGAATAAATAGCCGAACGGCAAAGTACCACATAATTTACAGCCTATAAACTTATGAGTTTCCCCTATATAGATTTAGGTAATTCCAAATTAGTGCTTAAGATGATAAAATAAAGATCTGGCATGACAGTTTTGGTCTCACTGTGAGATTTGTTGATGCAGGAGTTCATATTTTCTTGAAACTTTTCAGAATTGTGCTGTTAGTTAAGAATTCCCTCTGTAGGAGGTTAAAATTCCCTACTACATTAATAGTGTTAACTGTTAAAGTAATAACTTTCTTCTTTTTTGTTTTTTCCTCTTTTTTTCTTGTCATTTAGTAGCCAGAGTGTCACCAACTGTCACGAACGTGTGTTCTTCATATCACTGTATTAGATGTAATGATTATCATATCAACTCCATGGTTATTTATTTACTCAGTATATTACATCATTATATTAAGTAATGTTATTTTTATCTATTGTACTGGGTCTGGCTGGGGTGGAGTTAACTTTCTTCATAGCAGCCTGTATGGGTCTGTGTTTTGTATTTGCAGCTAAAACACTTTGGCTATTGCTGAACAATTCTTGCACAGTGCCAAAGGTTTCTCTGTTTTTGCACTCTGACCCCACAGTGAGTAGGAGGGGGTGGCCAAGAAATTAGGCAGGGGCAAAGTCAGGTCAGCTGGTACAGATTGGTCAGACAGATATTCCATGCCATGTAATATGATGTTTAGCAATAAGAAATATTATAAGTGCTTGTAAATAATCTTACTGGGGAGAGATACGTGAACCTTTGTAATTCCTTGATACTGTTTGTGAGTGCAGGTGTCAACAGAAGGGCAATGGCACCTCTCTGTGTCAAGATGAGTCACTGGGTGTGAATTTGCTTGTTCATATTCAGCTGTACTACAGAGGTGGCATTCATTTTGAGAAAGTCACATTCAGAAATTTTGAGCACCATTTCATAAGCAGAGCACTCCTCAACTAAGAAGGGACCAGATCAATGCAACCAGGCTCAAGCATTACAGGCAAACGTAGTGCTCTGACAAATTTAGTAGCTGCATTGAGTTTTCCATACAAAAGTTTAAAGGCGAACATGTTTCTTACTCTTCACAAAGTCATGATAATCCAAATTCTGTTGAAGGCTCAGGAAATATGTAAACTTGGGACCATTGCTGGACTTGTATTTAGAAAATAAAGCAACACAATACATGTGTATAAAGTAGGCTTCTAAAAAAATACACAAGGCAACTTTGTCAGACAAATGGCTCATCTATCCAGGTAATCCCCATAGGATAATCTAGCTCTTAATGGGAGATGCTGCTTAGGAAGCATGCAGAAACCTTACTATCAAACCGAATAACTTCAGTCACCCTCCTTTGCACCTTCCCTGAGTCTGCTCTGTTATCCTTCAGAAACAGCAAATTCATCAGAAGCTGCACTCAAGATGAGGATGCCCCAAGGGCTTTTGGTAGCTTTAAGTAAATTTCACTGATGTCCTCTTTACTGTTGCCATTAACCCCCTAATGGCACCCTCAATATTTTCTTTTCTCTCTTAGCCTCCACCGTGCACTCAGCTGAAGACTTCAGACAGCTGCTAATTCTCCCAGGATCTTTTTCCTGAGTTATACCTGCTCCTCCCAGCTTTAACAGTAAAAATGCTATTAATTATCCTGTCTGTTTTGAAAGCATCTTATTTTCACGCCTTTTTAGAAAACAGTTTAGAAATAATTTTCAAACAAAAATATCTCTAAGCATTTTAATTTGTTTCACATAATTTCTAGCCAAAAGAAAACAGGAGAAATTATGCAATAGTAACGAATGCTATTTATAGTTTCATTATCCTTTTATTTTTAACCTTTTAGCAGTTTGTATAAATATTATTGCTTGTATAGTTGCATTATTACACCATTTAATAGTCATTTTACTAAATCACTTTGAAAAATTGCCCTTTGTATTTGGGTATTCATGTGATCACATGTACCTGCAGTGAAAATAGTTTTTTTGAAAACACTAGAAAAATGCATGTGATACCACAATTTAGCTATAATTTATGACCTCCTTTTTCTCTTGGATAAACGTGATCTCAAAGATTAATTTTTGAAGATAACAAAGAATAAATATTATGGGGAGAGAGGGGGTGGAAAGGGAAGGAAAACACATACTGATACAGGCAGAACATTTGTGCCCCCAAATCATACTTCAGGCTTATTGAAGGAAGTCAGGTGTTTGCTACAGTGTAGGAAAGCATTTTATTTAAGAAATAAGGAAAAAAAAAAACAACAAACATTTAATTTTCATGCCTGTTCTTTCAGAAACACTCCTCTATCATGACTGTTCTTTGTTAGTTCTGGAAAAAAATAAAAAGAAACTTGAGCTTAATATTTGTTATAAAAGTTGTGGGAGTCTGCTAATTCTTCATTTCCAGATTCTGAATGTTACATCTCTGTTGCCCTGCCTACCTAAACTGGCACTCTGAATCTCTGAAAAAATGTTGGAGCTATGGGTCATTGTTCCTCCAAAGCAGCCTTGGAGGCCAGTTTCTAGCAGACTGTTCTAAAATGCTTTTTTTTTCCCAAGACAATAACTCCAGTAACTTTAAATATATATGGACTCTTTTTTTTTTTTTTTTTTTTTTACCGTTGGTAGTGACAGGCAAACTTGTGATATTGTTGTATGCAAAAAATGATGCCTTAGAATATACGTGCAACTCAACCTCCCAATTTAAGATTATTTTGTGACTGAAAATAGTTGAGTTTTCCATTTATAGTTTAAAGAATTGGCAGAGGTATGAGAGAGGTAATTACATTCTTTTTTATCAATAGAATTACCAGCTTGGTTCCACTTCTGTAATGTTTCATTGCTTCTATATGTAAATGAAGAAGAGGATCTCCAATCCACTTGCAAGGCTAATACTTAATAAGACACATTTTTAAAGGTAAATTTATTCAAAGTGGGTTCCTTATGAAAAGTTGGGAAAAATCATGGGTTTTATAGACTGTATAATGATTACAGGTTTTTGATGTTTCTATTTTAATAATTGACATCTTTGTTAGCTGAAAATGCTAAAACTCTTGTATAATTACATAGCAAAAGTAAGAAAGATCAATACAAGCTAAAATGCTGATGTATTTGTGGACTTTAAAATATTTTCTTGTAGATTCATATTGAAGCATCCCCTTCCCATTCCCTGTCTCTCTTCCCCTGAGGGAAAGAATATTGTATCAAATCAAAAATATTGGTCTTATATACAGGGAATTTTTTAAGGGCAGTTTTTTGACAGCATTGTCCTTTGGCCAGTTTCTAGTAGTTTTTTTACTCTGCCACATTTCAAATTGATTTTCTCTTTATGTTTTGTTTTGGTGAGGTTTTGATTATTTGGTTTTTGGTTTATTTTTTTCTCCAGAGCATATCAAATCTGTCAGTTGATTTGCATTTGTATGTAAATCCCCTATGCAGAGTAGTTCTGTGTCTCAGTTTTCTGGTTTTTGTTGTGTTTATAGTGGCAATTTTGATTTTTAAACAGAGACAAATTGAAGCTGAAAGCTTGTTATACAAAAAAGCTATGCAATTCCAAATATCGTTAATATTTCATGTGTTCTGTTATATTTGTTATCAGGTGTTTTCTTCCCATTTTGGATAGACATTAAAATAAAGAAGTCATCAATAGTTTTAACAGTAGAAAGTTATAAAACATTTTATGATTCAGCATTTTGGGAGAATTTAAATGGGTTTGAAAGAGAGTCTTATTTTTGTAGCACTTAAAATGGGTAAGGAGGAACAATATGAACACAATGACCAAAATTTGAACTCCTGTTCAAATAGACAAGTCCAATTATATGAACCTTTGAGAAAGTAATTACATGCCTAGTTGACCTCATTTTCAATATCCAAGAGCATTTTCCTTGTCCTTCTGTGTTATCTGTCAATTGCTGTTAAAATCATTATAATGAAAAAAAAAAAATTTAGAAACCATTGTACATTATTTTATTTCTCAAACATCTTGTCAAATGTCCAATAGGAAAAGTTAATTTGCTGCAAGAAGCTAAATGAAATGTCGCAGAGGTCTAGCCTGTGGCTCAATTACAGACGACAAGAAAATAAGAGTGATTTCTTATTCTAGTGTGAATAATTTAGTGATATAACTTGATATGTGTTATTTTGTTTGTGGGATCTTGAAAGATGGAGTACGATGATCCCTTTCCTCCAAAACAAACTTAATTGCTGTCCTGGTGTTATGTGTAAAGGGGGATTTTTCAAAGGATTCTGCACTGATGTATTTCTTCTATAAGTCAGGCTGAGCTTCTATTGAAGGCTTTACCACAAATTTCAAAAGGAAAGGAGCAAGACCAACACTGAATGTCTTTGGAAGGATGTGCAGAGTAATTTTAATATAAAAAAAGTCATGCTGTCAAAATGTTTTGTAATATGTGCATTTAGAGAGAGCAAGCTTATGCTTACATTTGACACTCTGAGCACTAAGTAAATGCTTATCAGTGCTCTTTTAGCTCCCATACAGAAGACAGGCTGAGAAAGTTGGGGATGTTCAGCCTGGAGAAGAGAAAGCTGTGTGGGGACCTCATAGCAGCCTTCCAGTATCTGAAGGGGGCCTATAGGGATGCTGGTGAGGGGCCCTTCATTAGGGACTGTAGTGATAGGACAAGGGGTAATGGGTTAAAAATTAAACAGGGGAAGTTTAGATTGGATATAAGGAAGAAATTCTTTACTGTAAGGGTGGTGAGGCACTGGAATGGGTTGCCCAAGGAAGCTGTGAATGCTCCATCCCAGGCGGTGTTCAAGGCCAGGTTGGACAGAGCCTTGGGTGACATGGCTTAGTGTGAGGTGTCCCTGCCCATGGCAGGGGGTTTGGAACTTGATGATCTTAAGGTCCTTTCCAACCCTAACTGTTCTATGATTCTATGATTCTTTTGTCTCAGCTTTCTCCTGATTTTCTGCACTATGAACTCCAAGGATTTCTGGTACACTACTGCTTCTCCTTTAAACTACGTATTTTCTGTATATCTGATTTTTCTTTGCTCTGGATGATATTGTAGACCATAATTAACCCAGTGAGGTGGTAACAAATGGCATAATAATGGAGATATTTGAGGGTCTGTTTCTTATGGTCTGCCTTTCAGAGTTTCAGTCAGTTAAGAGTCCTGTCACATCCGTAACACAGCTACACAGAAGTAGAAATGTTTCATAAAACCAAGTTGGATTTCACATACAAATTTCCCAAATCATTTCAAAGGCTTATGAACAAAGTATCTTGGTCTTCGTAGTATTGATTGTACAGGATAGAAACACTTATGTTTGAATATATATGAAAATTAACAGTTTGCTAATTATTATGAACAACCTTGGGAAAGATTGTTGGAGACTACACAACAAGATGAAGATGCATTTTAATGACAATTTCTGGATATTTAAAACCAGTGTTTTCCCCCCATACTTTGCAGAGTCTGTCAGTATCATTAAATGGTTTATATAGGATGGAAAGAGGTTAGACTACCCCATATCTAAGTCTTTTTTTTTCTTTTTTTCTTTTTTGTGTTTTGTGTTTCTTTAACATGCAAACAGCTGCTAAATTTTTATTCCAAAGCTTCTTTAGAAGCAAATATATACTAACAAAATCTGTGTGTCTAGTGTAGCAAAAAAACTTTGCATTTATTCTATCATTTATAATAAAAGATAAGGAAGACAGAGGAGAACCATTCTCCTGCCATTTTACTTTTCTTTTCTATGCCTCCATATTGGCCTGTAAGGCACAAATCTGTATGCACAATACTATTGCTGTAATTGCTTTTATTCATAGAAACTATTACATTGTGGAAAATTTACTGCTGTTTTCAGCTACTGCTCCACACTGGCTTTTACATTAAATCAACCACAGCAGCAATAATGTTGCTGCTTCATCTTGACCTTTGTCTTTTACCTGCTTACTTTACCATGCAGTGTTATCAGCTGAGTTAAGACATTCTTTCCCATGTGTGCCCTTGTATAAGAACCTCAGAATAAGAAATACCATCCTGGAAAACTAAATATTCAGCAATTCTTGCAAGTTGGATCATCCTGGAAACAGGTGAAAATAGGGTGTATAGAAAGACTATGTGATCCTCTCCTAAGTCATGACTCCTCTGACAGCCTATGTCTTGCTGGGTCAAATATGCATGAGGAGATATTTGAAAAGAGAATAACACATATATATATTATGCCACTAAGTCAAGAAATATTAAATAAGGGGTTATACAAAGAATCTTATATTTTTAACTACTAAAAACTCTGATGACTAATTTAGCATATTAAGTCCATGTCTTTCATTTCATATAAAGTTTAACAGCTGACTGACCACTACCATCTATCTTCTTCATCATCAGTACATGCAGTTGGAAGAGTTAAAGGTAATCAATATGCAGGGTTTGGAATTTTTAAATATTGCATTAGTGAGAAGTTGTGCTTCCATATGAATTCCCTTTTTAACTTCTCTTTATGATGTAATAAAATGAACTCATAGTCTGTTCCTGCACTTTCACTGCTGATCCGTTGATTTGGTTTTCGCCTCCCTCTGTAGAAGTCTGCATAGCAAAAGGGACCAATCACTTAGACAATGGAAAACAGCTGCCATAAGAAAGCTGCAGGTGTGGATGCAATGTGAACTAAAATTTGAGTCTGTTAGGCTTCTACCACTTCAATAACCTATGTCTTTAAGAACTGTCTAATCTCATATCTCACTAGTATGAATACAGTTATAATTAAAAAAAATCAATTAGCAATACTTAAATTAGTTGCCATATTTCTCTGTTTTTTGAACACACTAATAGAGTATTTGCCTTTGTACCATTTAAAGTGTTTTTAAATCATGGTTTAATTGTTTTATCATGCAGTTCACAAGCAGTATCGTCATACTAGAACTTGGAAAATAACATTCAGTGTATTTCTTTCGTTTTCTATTTGTGATTTTTTTGCCAGTAGATTGAATAGTGAGTTTATTATTTTTAATTTTATGTTATTTTCTGCAGTGAATAATTTCTGTACTGTAGGCTGTTCATGACCAGTGAATACTCACAACTTGCAGTAGATGGAAATTCTCTCTAATTGGGTAGTAACATCAGTTAATATCTTTTCCTGAACGGATCATACCATTTCATCAGTTTTGTCATTTGGCAAACCAACCAAATCTAACTTTCAAAAGTCCTATCAGTATATAGAGGAAATGAAGGCAAAAAATAAATTTTAGAATTACAAGCAAAATAAAAAAATATACATCCAAGACTTCAGAAGGAGAATGAACCAGAAGACAAGTAACTAAGTGAGAAATAAAAGAGTAGAAGCAAGTGAAGTTAATGGCTAGAGGCAAATTTTCAGTTACAGGATGTACTTGTCATTGAGATGTAGAAATGGCCTGACATAAACCCCATAAAGTTCAACCAAGTTCCACCAGTACAAAATCCTGAACCTGGGATGGAATGATTGTATGTACCAGCACTGGCTGGGGGCTGAGAAGCTGGTAGGAGTGTCTAGGTATGGGCGTCTAATTTCTGCCTTCAGCTACCTAAGGGATGATTGTAGAAAAGATGAATCCAGACTCTTCTCAGAATTGCATAGTGAAAGCCCAAGAAGAAATAAACACAAATTACAGCAACTGAAATTCAAATAAAACATAAGGAAAAAAAAAGAAAAGTCACTCTGCAGGTACTCAATGATGGAACAGGTGGTTTTTCCCCTTTGAGGTAATGAGAACTTGCTTGGACATGGCCCTGAACAGCCTGATCTAATTTCAGTTAGTTCTGGCTTGAGCAGTACCATGACCTTGTTACCAGCTAGAATTGTTTAGCAAATGAGTTCATTTTTGGAGTCCCAAATTTAGCTGGAAACTACCCATGCTGTTATTATGTCCTTGGCCAGAGTGTAATCAATATGTATGAGTGCATGTGCGACTCCACTATCACATGCCAGTGCTAGAAAAAGAACTGAACTGTAAATGTCCACAACTTTCACTTCTCTGGTTAATCACTTCACCTTTAGGGCGTAAAATCAGAATTTCAAAATGCAGTGACATCTTTGAGTAATAGTGTTGTATCTTTTACTAGAGATATACAATGTCAATGATGCAACTACTTAAATTATGCGAAATATGATAAAAGAATCCAAAACCCATCTGTGCAAAACTCCTCAGATTTGTAATGGAAAATGACCTGTTAGGAATAAGACTAGTATTGTTTCATTCAGCATGGATGATTGCAGTGATACAGCCTTGGCTAGCTTCCAGGTATCCACCCCGCCTTTTCTTCACTTTCTACTCCTTCACAGAACAGGAGAGAAAACAGGAAAGGAAAGCTCATGGGCCAAGGTAAAGACAGGGATAAAGGCTGTTACCATCAGAGGCAAAACCGATAGCCTGGGGAAAAATAATCTAATTTACTGACATCCCCAAGTTGTGCAAGCAAATGGCAACTGGGAGGATTATGGTCAGTCCATAAGAGGTCCTCTCTGCCAATCCTTCCTCCTCACATTCTGCCCCTGCTCTGCTGTGGATCTTTCCCATGGGTTGCAGTCCTTCAGAATAAACCTGCTCCAGCCTGGGCTCTCGACAGACTGCATTTCCTTCACAAAATATGCTCCCGCTCCAGGGTGAGGTCCTCCATGACTGCAGTGTGGGTAACTGCACCACCATGGTCTCTCTATGGGCTACAGGGAAACATCTGCTTCAGTGTAGTAACTCCAGGGGCTGCCAGGGATCCCTGCTGGGGTGCCCAGATCACCTCTTCGCCTCCTGCCACTCTCCCTGCGGTGCTCACAGTGTGTTTCTTACAATTTTCCTCTCACATCTGGGCATGGTGCCTGTGGTGGATCCATTGGATCTGGCTGGAACCAGCTGTGTCTGGCACAGAACAACCCTGGCCATTCCTCACAGAGGAGTTTGAAATTAGTCTGCTTTTATATGCTCATCAGTGTATATATATATAAAAAGATGGACATTTATGGTCATATATATGTGTATCATACACAGTATATAGAAAAACAATTCTTACTCTAATTCATCTGATGATTCCAAGCTTGCATCCATTTGCAGGACTTCGTTTACTCTTGCTCTGCAAGGGCAGTATGATTTAGCTGCCCCGAATTTTGTTCTAAAAATTTTGTTTTAAAAGCTTTGATTTTAAATAAATCACTTTTTATTGTCAGTAATGGGAAATATTACAGAATTTCATACATCGTGTTATGATAACGCACTAAATTAAAGCATCTACTGTCAGGCCAAGATTTTGATCGTGCTTTAGAGTGCTTTAAGTCTGATCAGTTGTGTGGAAGATGCTTTCAAACATAGCAGTTCTCAAAGACTGGGCAAAGAACTTGTATATCATGCAGGAGTCTTATTTTGATCTTTTCTAAGTTCTTCCCAACTTTTACTATCTCAATTTCTGTCAATTTACAGGTAGCTAGAGCCTCTCTTGTCCAAAGATTGTGAATGTGGTTGGTCTGCTCAGAATCTCCAGCTCTGTCAGAACTAAGGAATGCCATACCATAAATTTGGATTTAGGATCTCTGATCCAGAGTCACAAACAGTATCTCACAGGATATGAAACATAAAATCAGTATGATTTTACTCTTCTGGAGCTGATTTACTCAAAAATTTTGACAGATTAAATTTGTAACTGAAAGTTTTGGAGTGGATAGTACATTTTTTGTTTAATTTATTTTTCCATCATTAAGGATGCAGCACTGGCTATCCATACTGCTTTAACTTTATCAAGGGCTTGCATCCCCTGGCACTTTTATGCCTGGCAAGAAAATATAAAAGAAGCATACATTTCATAATGTCTTCTTTGGTTAGTTCCTCAGATATGTGGTCAAAGAACCATGCCTTACGCAGATCAGATTTTTATTGCTGAATTACTGGTCAGCGCTCAGCTATTGGCACAGTACTAAACAACTAATTCGCCAGCCTTTCCTATATAAAACAAATTACTTTTAAAGAATTTTTTCAAGCAGAATAATGAAAGATACAACTTTCTCTGTGGTCCTCATAACTGCATTTGTGAAGAATTAGCAAAAAACCTGTACAAGAAGTAAATCTGACACTGGTATTCTGCATGAATTTTCAGTTAAAAATATCAGATTACAAGAAATAGTGCAAATCTACTGATCAACCTTAGATTTCTGTGGTTTTGCTTATTCTTTATTTGAGACATAAGTCCTTCTGTTCTGAAGTGATTTCTTCACATTTGCATATCTTGTGCATGAGTATGACTGTTCAGGAATGTTGTAACAACCTATGTCAGTGACGTTTTATGGTGTAATTAGTTTACAAGCACCTCCTATAAATATCTGTTCATGTGGATTATTACCCTCTGTTTTAGGTTGTGTCTTTTGTCAGCCTTTAATTTGTAGAGCCTTCAAGTCAGAAATGAAGCTGCAAAAAGCATCTGACAAGAAACATGTTTCTCTTAGTTACTATGAAATTTTGTTTGCTTCTCTCATTGCAGGTTTTGTGTGTGTTTGTGTTGGATTGATTGTTCTCTCATGGTTGTCAGTCCGGGAGTTAGAACGAGGTAAGCAGCCAACCTTTAATCTTTCCAGGAGTTCTTCAGTAGACGTTCAGACTTTGAAGTCAGTGGTGGTGTCATTGTGATTATTTTTCATATTTCATGCCATGCTTTTCATGCAGGGGGAAGAGAGGTTGGAGATATTTGTTTTCCTCCTCTCCCCTGGAAATCAATGTGAAAAAAATAGACAAAAATAGAAGCATCTGAAGCATGTCTCGAAACCATAGAAAATAATTTTCATGGTTTAGAATTTGGGTGAGACCCCTGGAATGCAATCCAAGCTACAAAGCTTTGGTTATTCAGTTGTAACCATCAACTACACAAGGTAATATGACAATCATTTATGGGGTTTGATTCAGAAGGACAATGATAATTCTGTGTTCTGCATCTCTTGGAATCTTTCATTTTTTATATAAAAAACCCACCATATTTTAAAGTCGTCTATTAATGTGAGAGAGATCCTACATTAGACAGTAAAGATAGTTGCTCTTAACATTTAGCCAATACTTAGAACGTGATAGAATCAAGCTACTAAGAGTCAAAGTAAACTATCTTTAAAAAATGTCATGATTTTCAAATGGAACTGAAATGTTGATTTAAAGATCTTGTGGATATATATTAGATGTGTCCTGATAAGGCCACATCTGGAGTATTGTGTCCAGTTCTGGGCTCCTCAGCATAGGAGAGATATGGAGTTACTGGAGAGAGTTCAGTGAAGCACTGATCAGATTGTGGAGCTCTCCATCCTTGAAGATGTGCAAAAGCTGTCTGGACATGATCTGGGCCAGCCACCTGTAGGTGGCCTTGCTTGAGCAGCGGGGTTGGATCAAATGACCTACAGAGCTTTCTTCCAACCTCAACCCTTCTGTGATCTAAATTTTTGTTTGGAAAGAAATATATTTAGGTCTGTGAAACCCTCAGAGCTAATAGCAAAGTGATATTTTGAAATAGTGTGAAGGAAATTTTTTGGGCAGTCATTAACCAAAAGTCCATACTATTTCATACTGAAGAACAAGAAGACTAAACTACAGTAAACCATATTTAAAAAAAAAAAACACCTTTGTCAGAATACTCATGTTTATTCTTTCAATTGCTATTGATTTTCATTCCAGATTTTAAAATTTGTTTTCCCTACTGAGTTTCTTCCCCTCTTACCAGAATACTATCACACAATAAAACACAATGAGCTTAAAGGTAATGATGGTATGTTGTCTATTTAGAACATAGCAATAATTTAATAATGTACAAATAAAATTATAAAAAATAAAAAATATATTTGACATATAGGAAAAAGGCCTTTGCTCTTTAGAAACATTTATTTAAACAGATTTAACAGATTTGCAATTGTTGGAAGGATAAATGGCTTTCAAAGAAGTCCTTAGTAGTCTGCTGTTACTAGTTGATAGCAAATTGTGTCACTAGGCTGTGCTTTCCATTATAAGATGTTTATCACAGTATTTATTAGTTATTTGCTTTTATCTTAAAAATTGTGATAACTTCTTGATATTAATGCCTTCACAATCTACAAATACCAATGGTACTGTAACTGGTATGCTAAAAGCATTTTTCTATCAATCAACCAACCACATTAATTCTGAAAATTCCCTGTGTGTTACACAGTGAGGAAATATTTTTAATGTATAATGAATTGCTTTATATATGACTCATATGCAGTAGCATATTAAAAATCAAGATGAAATTTGCTGTAAGGACCAGTTATCTAGTTTCCTCATAAATTCTCCGTGCACTTTATGCATGTATTGGTAAGAAATGTCAGGTCAAATATAGTTTAACTATTCTGACACTAGTGTTTCCAGTGTTGTCATCAAAACCAGAATACTTTTACATAAAAAATGAGCAGCATTTAAAAGGAAGTGTGGAGTAGTAGTTCTTAGAATTTTTAATCCAAAACACAAAACCTCCTCATAATTCACTAAGTATTGTTCTTCCCCTGTATCTTTGTCCCTTGTGTCAGACACAGCTGGGCATAACATTGTCCCCTTTACCCATTTACACTGCTTCTGGAAACCAGCATTTGAAACAGAATTGAAAGTAATGAGAACTAAGGAGAAATAGTATTCATTAAATTATGTTTATAGTTGTAACTATTGTAAACATTGAAAAATTTCTATCACTTTTTTGAAATCAGCACTAGGTAAAACACCTCTGGTTGCAAAGAAAACAGAAAGCTAAAACTTATTGTGTTGTTGATCTGTGTAGAATAAAATCTAATATAATGTTTTTAATTTATTTCTATGTAATTCAAAACATTGAATTTTATTTTAATTATCTAGCCAAGGCAAATGGGAATACACATGGCTACATGGGAATGTTTAAAATACTCTCTGGGACATCATTCACCCCTGCTTTGCAAAACAGATCATCAGCTGATTTCAAAGTCCTTGCCTTTGATGTTGAACAACTGGTAAGAACCTATTGGTCTCTGGCTAATTCAAAAGCATTGTAGGTACATTAATTTCCTAACATGACCTGCTGTTGATGGCTTTTTTCCCCTCTCTAAAATAAGATATTTCAAGTCCTAACCCTTCAGACTTCAGTGTATTCCTTATTTGTGAAAATCAGTGAAGCATCAAAGAGGAAGTTTGCTTCTGTAGTCTAGATTTGGGATGGAAAATTTATTTAGTATTAAAACCACAAATGCAATGTGCAATTGGGTGTATTTTTACTTCCTGTATTTGCTCAAGATTTCTCTTTCCCATATAGGTACAAGAAGTTTTTCAAGCAAGTGATCTGAAAAATGAATTTGAGAGATGTGAAATTTCCCAGTTCAAGTAGGTATAGTTTGCAAATAAACATCAAGGTCCTCACTTAGGTATTTATCTCAGGAGTGCTTACCAATACCTTGCTTTTCAAGAGATCTTTGGAAACACCTGGTATTATTTCTTTCATGTCTTATGTCTTCCAAGTGCTGCTGTTGGAAGTTTGACACCATTGTGTTTCCTTGAGCAAACTTCATTCACAAACTCCTGTATAGCTGTGTCTTGACCAAACCAGACAGGCTGCACCCTAAGACCAGCTCACAAAATTTCTGTATTTTAGAGAATCGAAAAATTTTCCTCCCCTCAAGATTTATTAGTTGTGCTGTGTTTGCAGGATTGCTGGCCCTTGCATCTAATTCAGGTTAGAGATCTGCTGGCATAAGCTGAAATGAATGGAAATACACTTCTGTCCTTACAGACCTGTATTCACTTAGCTGTTATTCCTTAGGGTGTTGCCAAGTGAGGCTAGCATCTGACACAGGTAAAGCTATACCCTGTAAGTCCTAAAGAGTCCATAAAATAGGTACAGTAAGATCTGCCTTATTTATTTAGTCTTGTTTGACCTTGTTTTTCATTATCCTATTATGTTTGTTGCCCTGATGAATGCAGCTGGCAAAAAAGACCAGTATATGCAGTGATGTCTGTTCTTAATAAGGTCCTGATTCAGCAAAACATTTGTAATATTGTCTTCTATTATCAAACAGTTTCAGAACATGCTTCCACATTATCCACAACATTATAAACTCAAGGGGAATTGTATGCTTTTGTGCTGTTTTGTGTTATAGGTTTTTGGGTTGTGGTTTTTTTTTTTTTCTACAGGAAATCTGAAGATGGCCTTGAAAAATTCAAGAAGCCAGAGACTCGGTAATGGCAAATGACAAAGTGGGCAAGAGACGATGATGTTATTAATTTATAAAGTTATGTAGACAGTGAATAGATATGAAAATACATCTTTAGAGATTGGGCAAGGCTTTCTAAAGCACACATGAAGCTTCAAGACGTATCTTTCCTCCAAAAACATCCTTTGGGATTAGAAGAAAAAAAAAAAAGAAAGAAGTTATAGTCTCTGAGACTGTCAATTTAGGAAGAAAAATGGGAAAGATAGACAGTAAAGATGGACAGAAAGATGGACAAGAAAGTAGGTAGGAAATTAGCTAGAAATTAAAGAGTATCTGTTTGTTCTTAGCTTGCTTGTGCAAAGTTACATAGATTGAGGGGCAGATCTGACGTTGTCATTAGCAACTTAAGTTTTATTAAAGGAAGGCCTAATGACACACTATGATAGGCAAACAAAGCAGAGAACAAAAAGATTAAGGCTGTAGAACTGGAATACGTCAAGAAATTAATTATATAATTAGTTGTTTTATAGGTGAGAGAACAAAATTAAAGAAATATGAACTCTTGTGACAGCAGATGATGCAATTCTGTGATACCAGCTGCTCTTGTGATACCAATGTTTTCTGTAAATACATAAAATGGATAAATATTCAGAGGTGCTAGTTCATTTGAATGACCGTGCTTGCAAAACAAAAAAGGGTATTAGCCAACCATGAATACATGTATGTTGAAAATAGGAAGCACATGTGAATTAGAGCAATCTTTTGATTGGAGTAGTGCACAATTTAGTTTCTGCACACAGAATAAGACTATTCCTATCAAAATCTGGGCATCAAAGATGGAGACATCTCTGAGCTAGTTGCTCAAGACTCTATATTCAAGACATGGGTTTCTAGAATTTTCTCGTCTGGTCAATCTAGATGCCCTTTTTAGGAGGAGGTAGTTTATGCCAAAGAATAGCTTATTTTTTTTCCATCATCTACAACGGGAATGTAGATATCTGCGCTGTAAACATCTGTATTGAGTAAAATCAATTCCACCCAGTACCTTAACACAAATATCACAGAAATCACAGAAAAATCTGATGTCAGTGAATGTTGGATATGGCTTTGAATACACCAGTAAGGATCTGTCTTCATTTCTTCTTTGCAATAATACTTGAAGTATTATTTTGTCTCAGAAGTTTTTTTCTAGTTGACTCTTCATTTAAAATGTTTGCCCCTTTGGGCAATCTCATTGTTACATCACCCTTAAAACTCTGCTGAGTCACAAGGGTAGCAATAAAAGCTTTTTTTTGCTCACATGGCCAAGAGATTATCAGAGGCATGTAAGAAATTAAAGAGGAGAGTTTTTCCATATATTGCAAACTGTGAACTATGATCAGCAAAATGGCAGGATTAATCTCCTCTTATCAAAACCACTCCTGAGTGAGTTGCAATCGGGTAGTATACATGCTTAACAATTCAAAGTTTGTACCTATATTTACATAAAACTTCAGCAAGCATCATAGTTTGACACTACCTTAGTCTAGCTATAAATATAAAACTTAATAATAGTATGTAGAAGGAATGGGAGAGAGCAAACAGAAAACACTCTGGATAGAACTCAGGTGCCTTAGAAGTCAGATGTAGTTTAATCACTGATTTAAAAACATCTGTGCTTTTAGCCATTACTGTTTCCCTATGAGAATCTATTCAGTCGTACAGCAGATCCTCACAGATGCAGAATCCACAGATGATGTTTGCTTTATAGAAGTGTTCACTCTGTATTATAGTTTTGCATCATGAATATATTACATAATTTTCATGACACTTCAAGGTTTACCATAAATATTTTAGGGCTTAATCTAGAAGGCCTGTTGAATAACAATAAACCTACTTCTTCAGTTTATTAAAAATTCATCTCTGTTGCAGCAGTTGATATAAATGTTGGTGGGTTGTTTTTTTTTCCACTGTGAAAATAAGAGCAGATAAAGAAAAAACCCTGTTTCTTCAATGTTCAGATCTAGTGATAATCAAGAGGTGTTTCTTCATGTGTGATCTTTGCCAGCCAAAACTTACAGATAGTCTGACTTTACAAATGGAACCTGTGTTGGAATGAAATATTATCTAGGTGATAAGTCATATAGCAAATTTACGTCATTAGCTTGCCTAACTAATAACCTTCTCTCTTTTGTATTGCTAGTGTTGTTGTGATTTTCACCCTTTATTTTAGCCACATGATAACAGTTGAGAAAGTAAAAAATGAGCTGGTTTTGCATATCAACTCAAATAAAACTAATCTTACTCAGACACTGAAAATTGATGTGAACAGCATACAAGTCACAGGTAAGACTGGTAAACATTTTTTTTCTCTATATAAGTTATTGAGAACTGCAGGTAACAGGAATGAAAATTTACACTCCCAACCAGCAAAGAGATTGTTACTTATGGTCATGCGTGCACTCCTTCACCATTAGAGAGCTTACAGTAACAGCTAAATGAACCATTTACAACTTTGTCAGTTAGAAAGTATGTCAGCATGGGGTACGTTCATTAAGGAGGCAGTAAAGATAAAGTAGTGATTTCTCAGGGAAAATCACTCGATTTCATCTCTTTAATGTAGTATAATATTTGTGATTTCATTATCACTCAAATTAAAGCAATTAAGCCTCAACAGTGTTGTTTCATAAATAAACTCAGTTTTGTTTCTCTAAAGAGTAAGAAAAGGGCTCAGCCTTACAGTGAGTGAAGACTCATTTATTGAAAAGATGTCAGTCAGAACATACCAAGTAGAGTGTGGCTTCTGGAGAAGCATGCCCAAGGAATTGACCTCATATTGCTCTAAAGCATATGTAAAATGTAAATAGAAGAAAAAGAATGTGGCTTTTAAGTAGTTTTAAATTTTGCAGATATACAAATATAGTGATTTTATGTAAGTACTAGAAAATATATCAAAGCCTGTGTAGAAGCCAAACAAGGTCAATGGGATTCCTTGGTTTTATCCCCAAAAGCTTCAAACCAGACCTTTACTGAGGATGAGGATAAAAAATAACTTGAATCCTTTGAAGTGGAAGTTGATTAGCTGACATCTGAAGACATGCTGGTGATACTATTAAGTAGCAGCTGATTGCTTTATGAGGGGTGGGATCTCTGATGTGCAATGTCTCTTACTCTATTCTAAAATGCACATTTTTTGCTAAGTATATCAGATGTTTGAAAGCTAAATTCAGAGTCTTGGCATCTTTATTTTTCTTTACTATTTGTACCACATTTCCAAAGTTGTTGTGAATACCTGCACATCACTGTGGAAAGTGATTGCTCATTGCACTTTAAAAATGCCACCAAAAAGAATTATAAAGAGCTTTTTAAAAGGTTGTATATCTATTGATGAACTTTGGAGTAGTTAAACTTTTCTTGCTGTGGATCATTAAAATCCCCTTTTCATTTGAGATATCATCTGTCCATTCCATCTGCAGTGCTTGAATGAAATAACAACCATAACTAATTAACATTTATAATCGTATATGGCACTTTTGCATCCTATATCTCAATGTGTTCTTCAAGCCTTATTCCTATTTCAGAGAGGGAGAGAACTACAACACAGGTGTGGCTTGATTGAAATCATGGTTTGCACAGTGATTAAAAGTAACTTACTTTCTTGCAAATTATCCCAGGTTGATTTTAACTCATTTATCTGATCTAAATAATGTTTTATAAGACACAGGTGCTCTGAAAATCTGCATAGTATAAAAAAATGCCAAGACAGATATTTCCCAGATGAAGACCTTTTATATGCAATACAGTGAACTGGGATTGAGGCATGAAAGGTGTTGGTATAAACCTGTCTTCCTTAGGAAGATCATAGAGTTTGAGAAAAGACTGGGAACAGGGTAAGGTGATCATAATGAGGGAGTTGGGACACTGCTAACGATTCAAAAGAAATAGTCACATCTGATTGATATTTTTTAATTTCCTTTCTTTGAGTTGTACAAATGGTGATACAATGCTATAAAAAGAATTTATAATGAATTTGCTTTTTTCCAGTAACTGCTGAAAATCTTACTACAATGATGCCGCTAACTTCAGGTCAGTATCTTTCAATAAACAGAAACTATTTTTTTTGTCACCAGTACAACATGAAGAAACATAAAACTTGCTGTTCAGCTGGTATAACTTAGTAAAGGTGCCTTGGCTGTAGTTGGGTCTTGAAAAAGAGGGTCCATTCAGTGATTGTTATCCACCCCCCATCATTTTTGACCATTTGAGAAAGCAGAGATCTGGAGTGTGTACAAAAGCTCTGGGAGCTTAATTACTGGATAAATAGAAAAGCTGAGTCTCCACCAACCAGCTGAGTTGCAAGCTGAAGTTTTTGTAGATTTAAGCAGGTAGATGAGACTGGGGAGTCCTACTCTTATGCTGTGTTTATGAATATACTGGGAAATGTTGATTGATTGATTTTCCTTTCACTACTACTGGAAGTCTTATGACAATATGAAGCAGACACATCTTGATCTCACAAATTTACAGAGCACAAACCCACCAAAAGTCAGCCAGACAGCTGAATAATACAGTAGATGCTTTGTAGATACAGGTAGGGTTGCCATGTTCAAACTGCGTACAAATTATCATGTACGAATTTTCCAGGACAGTGTGCAAGACCAGGAGCTTTGTGCAACTTATGTGAGCTAAAGATATGCACCTATGAATATAGGAGCCAAGTACTTGTTGATAATCTAATTATAGCCATAATGAAGAAAGAATTGTTATTAGTTATGGGCCTACTAACATGTAGAGTCCAAGGTGTATAACTACTGCAGCTTATTCCTGCTCCTGGGGGGGGGAGAGAAAGTGACAGAGGAAGGACAGAGGAAGGGAGCTAGGAGTTGTCAGCACCCCAGGCTGGAAGGAAAATGTTCCTGGTGTGGATTCCTTTTCCTCCCTTTGGTCTTGGGTTTGCCTGGGGTCATTTTTGTGCCTGCTAACAGTGTCTGCTTCCTTGTTCTTCCTTTTTCACTCCACAATATACCCAAGTGTTAACGTATGTGGTATGTTTACATCTCCTGGATGCTTGGGTTTTGGCTCTGTTGACCCTAAAACCATCCTTAACCACCTTATGTGTTACTTTTGTGAGATCGCACAGTAATTGAACATTTTTGATTTGTGCTTATACCACTGATGCTTCTGTCACCTTCTTATGCTTTTTCTTGCATGTTTTTTGCTGTCAACTTGTAAGTGCACTATTGGGAGTGCCTGTAGCAATCCAGATCTCTTTCAACAGTCTTCAAGACATAGCTACCTGATAATTGTTCTGTTAGAACTGCTTGCTTCTGCAGGTATCCATGTTTTAGGCCTTTGCATGTTTAATTCCTTCCAAAATAGTGATCCTTTAGACACTATTTAGACAGTTAGGTAACTAAACACATGTATAGGTATATAACGTATATGTCTGTGTATATGTATATAACACTTTGACAACTACTGTGAAGGTATGAATCAAGCTTCCTTTTCTGAATGTAACTGAGAACAGTCTGTCCAGCTGCACACTCCCTGCACCTTCTGCTGGACTCTCCTCTCTCTCTGCCAGAGGAACTGTGTTCTTAAACTTGCTGACATAGTATGCTTTGTAATCCATTTAATACATAGTGACCTAGCTTAGCTTAATGGTGTTTGCTAGATAAGCATGCTTTAATAGAAAATTGATAGGAAGTCCTCATGCAAGTTTGTGCACTTCTAGGTTTGGGAGAGCAGGAACATCTAACAAAAGTGTGATGTCTGATGATCAGCAACTTCTGCCAGAAAAACTGATAGAAACAAACTACAGAGGCCTTACTATGTCTCTCACTTTATTCCTTCTTGCTTTTCATCCTATAAACTAAGGGATAAGATGAATTAACTGTAGTGACATAGGGATCTTTTTGAGCTGAGTACATCACCATCCTACTCTCATATTTAAGTCTATGTAGAAAGTGAAAATAGTAAACAGGGGTGCTAATGCAAATTCAAAGAGGAAAAGAAAGACTGTTTGGAAGTGGAAACAGCAGGGGGATCCTCAGTGATTGCTATTAAAAGCACCACTAAATTGAAGTTGTGTTGGAGCCATCACAAATGAGCATTCCATTTTTCCAGAGTGTTTTGCAGTTTACTATCACTAACACAAATCTACCTATGTACCTAGGTATTTGTTCATGTGCAATTATGCATGTATATATGTAAATATACAAATACTAGATAGTTTGAGGCTCCTCTCCTCACACAGCAATAATTGATTTATTGAGCAATTTGTGGAGTTATTTATAAAAAAATATATATTTTAGTACTAATATTGAAGTTGTTTTAACTTTTCAGTTTCAGATTCAACAGATCCCGTGAGTCTAACTACAAGCTCCTTCACACCAACTTCAGGTCAGAACTTTTACATACCAGAGGAAGACAAGAAAGAATTGTTGTCACTTTAACTGAAAAAACTAACAGACAAGAAAAAAAGGTCTTTTGAAGTTAGTGTAAAACATGTGACTAGAGCTAAAAGAATGAATTTTAAAATACACTTGGATTCAACATTATTTTTCTTATGTTTATTATGACACTTGGCCTTCAGGATCAAGGCCACTCAAGCTGGGCTACTATACCATTACATAAGCTGGGATTTGGGGATATAGCAAATAGTGTAGATGTAAGAGCAGATTAGCTGCTGCTTAGTTCTGCCTAAGCAACTACAGAAGGGCTCCCAGAGAGCAAGAAGGAGAGTTCTAAACTTGGGTTGTATTTTCCCAGGTTCAGGACAGCTCACTACAAACAAGCCCTCAACAGCTGCAGGTAGGTAACTGTGTATGGGGAGAAGCAGGGAGTTTATATGAAATAGTCTGAGATCTTAGAATCACTTAGAATACACTGTTTTTGTGCAACCTCTTCTTACATCATTAAGTTCTCACATCCCTCACATCCCACATTACCTTTGATTTGACAAAGAAGACCTCTTCAAAGAGAAGGGACTTATAAGACTGTACATTCTACAAAAATAATATGTGTGTGTGTGTTGATATATATATATTGACATTCATAGTCATTTTTGTTTCCTATTGTTTCTTGAGGCTTTAACAAAAAAAACCAAACAAATGAAAAAGCTGTTATTAAATGCCAAAGCATACGTTATTTATAAGCATTTTCAAATGGATCTAATATATTTACTGCCATTTTGTAGTCGAGTATAGCAATTACATTGCACTTCAGGATAATCTGTTTAAAAAAAATAAAAATCAAAATATCTAACTAGAAAATGTTAATTTCTCTTTATCCAGTAGGTGGCAATACTGTTTAGTTTTCTGAGTGTAAGAATAAATTGGACTCAATCATGTTGTATGTAAACAATGTTTTCTTGCATATTGGGCTTGTGCAAAACATATTCATTGCTCATTGTCTAGGTTTCTGCTCTGGGTCTAGAATGCAGTTTCGTCTCTGTTCATATGTGGCAATTCGTTCTTTGGCACTGTGTCTCTAACACTTGACTAAAGTATGGTTTGCTTTGATTACCAATTGAATGCAAAATGGCAGCTCTTTTTCTCTACACTGCCTTCATTGCTAGCACTGGAAGTGTTTTCTAAAGCATTTTGAAATGCTACAATACTTCCAAATACATCCAAACCAATTTCAGTCTTTGTCACTTACACTGATATACAATACTATACAAACATCTAGTTAATTGGATAACAGAACTTATAGTTTTATGAAAGAAATAAATCAAGCAATAATGCTTAGAGGCTTCTATTTCAGTTTTGCAAATTAATATTTTTCATTTTCACTTTTGCAAGTGCAATTTTAATGGCATTCATTCTTACAATGTTGAAATTTTCCAGTTTGCATTTACCAAAGTAAAGAAACTATGTGAATAATACCAGGTGAATAGTTTCCATGGAATTTAATGCAATTATCAAGAATTTTGACATTAGTAGTAATACAAAGCTCATTTTAGCTGCATATTTTTGTTCACTTTAATAGGACCTGCTTGAATTCTACAGATGTCTAAGACCAAAGTAATCGAAAGACTAAAAGATAATATTTGCAGTGGATGAACATTTATGCTCTAAGAAAGCACTGATCCTGAGATTCCACAATTTTAAGGACCAGCTCATGTATTATTTTTGAAGAAATTTTCTCTGAACTTACAAATTTAGTTTGAAAATCTGAAAAGAATAGGGTTTCTGATATTCCTAGTATTCTGAAATCCAGTCTTAGTCTTTAATTTTCCAGATATGCTGGTTAAAAACCAAAATTATTTATGATAAGTTGGAGAAATTGAAAGTTGAAGAAACTAAATTGTATTCAGCTAAACCCAGAGATTTTTCACTCGTATTTAAACCAAAGTACAATTTTCTCATGTTATTCAAGAGGAAAATATCATCTATTATATTGTATAAGATAGTTTATTTCTGTGGAGGAAGTAAATGGGAATTCATGGAAATTTTCTCCCAGCCCTACTTCAAGCTTAGTTTCAAAAACTATGTCAATTCTGAGAACTTCCTCCATTCTGTGCCAAATTTATCTTTTTAGTGTGTGATATTTCATTCCAGGCTTCTGAAAATTCAGTTTTGTAAAACACAATAGAGTGGGTGATTTGATTTGTGCTAAAGTAACCAGAGGTAAGTCAATTTTCCTTGGTAGTGAAACTGCATTACTGCTCTGCTGTTATTGCTATTTTCTTTATTATTTCAGCTGAATGTTTGCCACCTGCTGAACTTTGTGATGATGGTGTAACCTGCATTAGAAATGATTTATTTTGTGATGGAATCTCGGACTGCCCGGATGGTTCTGATGAATCTGAAAAAAGATGTGGTAAGAATGTAAATCCCTGTAAATAAGTCTTTTAAAACATGCTTAAACCTGTCAGTAGTTAGTAAATAGTTTATAGGCAATAAATTGCACAGTGTTTTCTAAAGAAATCAATTCTACAAAAATATTAACTAGAGTGATTCTTATAATCTTTATGTTGTAAATAGAAACAAATTTCTTTAACTTCTCATTAATTAAGAATATGCTTTTTAACTAATGAAGAAATATTACAATCTGACTATATTAATATACAATATAGACATAACTTCTTGCTACATAAATATTAATAATATATATAAATTGAACAAAAATGATGAAATAATATAGACATTTCATATAAAGTTGTGTACCAGTAATATCAAATAATATTCATACAAAATAAATTAAAATTATGACCCTGTAAAGATACAAATCCACATTACCTAGTATCAGAAACCCCCTAACTGCATATTTGGAGCCAGAAGAGAGTTTTCTTTTTTGTTTCCAGCATTAATATTGTCATACAAAACACTGCAAATAGCTTTTTCTGTGTATAGTCAGCTACATCGATACTGTACATCCAGAAACTTAGATGGGTCAGGTCCTGGCAGCATTTTGTAGTTAGAGCGGGTGAACATGACTGCTGCCGCCACAGCAGGATGTAGCCCTGGCAGGATAACTCTCTGTGTTTGCTACCCACTTGCATCTCACTACACAGTGTCAGGAAATGGGAGTGCCTATATGACTTTGACATGAATGTTTGAGTTGCTGTCACCTCGGTGATGATGATGTAAAAATCTGGGCAAGGAGCTCTAGGTGGCCTTGTTTGAGCAGGAGGCTGGGATAGATGACCTCCGGAGGTCCCTTCCAACCTCAACCTTCCTGTGAAAACCTTACAAACCTGACACCTGATTTATTTTTAATGGAAAAAGTTTATATCCTTCAGTGCCAGTGGGTTTATTTTCATACCTGATTGGCTAGTTTCCCTGAGCACCTTTTTGTGCAGAGCAGCCATTGCTCTGTGTAAACAATATGAAGCTGTACCAAGCAATCTGACTAGGTTGCTGCCTACCAAAGCTTGTGTGCAGCTTTTTGGTACACAGGAAGGGGTGTAGGTTAATGTTGTCTGCATTGATCTGCACAGCCTCGGTTAAAAGCCTGTAAAGTTTTAATGCAGAGAACTTCGCAGATGTTTTAGGAGACAATGGAGCAATTAACTCCGAGTGCATTATTTGGTAGGGTTGTTTGTTGGGTTTTTTTTTTGGCGGGGGGGGGGGGTGTGGGTGTGCGGGGGGGTGTGGTTTTTTTTCGGTTTTGGTTTGTTTTTTTTGTTTGTTTGTTTGTTTTGTTTTGTGGGTTTTTTTCTTTTAAATATAGAATTTGTTGCTAGAAATATGGAAGCTTATTCCCTTCTGCTGTGAGAACGCCTTCTGAGCTTTCCTGAGAGTAATGGTGAGGGCAGTCTGGTCTGAGCTTTCCGAAACATAAAATGCTGGGCTCTGGTTTGAAAACAAACGAGCAAGTAAAAGACCAATTTTTTAAAACAAGCTGCCAGCTCGTTTCTGAAGGCTGGTGACAGACTGACCCCTTCTGCCAGAAGTGGAAATTTCTTCAGAGAAAATCGCAGACCTGCCCATTACCTTCATTTTTCTGAGGGCAGCCAACTCAGAAGGGAGACTGAGCTTAAAGTCTGGGGAAAATATCCATCAAAATATTTCAGTAGAATATCCACTGAAACACATCCAAATGTTTATTTAGCGTAACAGCCGCATCCAGCTAGATCATAACAACGATGGGCTCTGAGCAGGTCCCTTCACAGCTGAGGAAATCAGAATGTCCTAAAATAAACTCAGCTAGACCTTTGTTCCACTGCAAGCATTAAGGTGGTACAGCCACAAACAGTTACTCAGTCATTCATTTCTACCATCATACAGTTGTTTTGAGACATGAATTTTGCTTGGTATTTTATTTATTTTATTTTATAGATTATTTTTTATTTTTTATTTTAGATAAGCGAAATAAAAAGTTCCAGATAGTTAAGAAGTAGTATTATATATCTCATCAAAATGACTGCTTTTCAGGCACAAGTTTTGCTCACGTTTTATTAAAGATGTTACAGTCAGGCCTGCTACATAGGAAAGGATTTAACTGATGTTTACATTGGTAGATACAGACAAAAATAAGCTCACCTACTTGCAGTCAGAGCTCTGTAGAAATGACTTAGCTCTGCCCTGGAGGCTACACAGTGGCTTAAGTTATGAATTGTGCTTGAGTAGACATTTTCAGTTGAGGCATAGCTCATGGCTTTTGGATTCAATTCAGGTATCTCCCTGAATGTCTACCATACATAAATTGTGAAAGCCTTGCTCCTTTGTAACTGAGGGTATTATTTCTTAATCAGCATTTTAACAGTCATTAAAGAATATGCACAACTGAACTGGAAATTTAAGGAATGTGCATACAAGTAAAAGTAGACAGACTGTCAGAAGGAAACCAGCTACAGTTACAGTCCACTTCAGGGAGTTGGATGATGTGCCTGTGTTCATCTTCACTGGTGCCTGGTATTTCCAAGCAATTCATTCAGCTACCATTAGTTTCTCAGCTTCAGCTCATAACCTTTCAGAAACGCAATTCTGGTTGGAGGACAAATTGTTGCTCCATGACTCTTACTTTTTCAGTCTTAAAATTTTCCATCCAAAAACTCAGAGCTTTTCTAAATTTATATATTTAAGATTTTTAGCAGACTTTGCAAAACCAGTGGAATGAGTGGCAATAAGCAGTATGCGTGTTTGGGATGCCTGCCAATTTTTCCACCTCTTTGATATTTAATTTATGTCCAAAGCCTAGACTAACAATACAGTCATATAAAAGCTAAAATGGCCTAGATTTTCAGGAGTGTTTCAGAGTTTCACAATGATATTTACAGCCAATTCATGTTTCATGCTATAAGTGCTCTTGCACATAACAAAGTTGCTGCCCTTTAAACAACTTGGTTTGTTTTTTCATCTTGATGATTATTCCCTCTAGTAATTCTGATTTTAGAATATGTTAGTAGCTTTAAAATATAGGATGCAAGGATTAATTTTAATAGGGTTTTTTCCCCTGCATTAGACTGAATTCAGTATAATCTCAGATACTCAGCAGAGATTCAGGCAACTGAAAACCTTCATTTCTTTGGGTTTATTAATTAAAATTACCTTAAAAGGTTTCTTTGTGGCTCTGCAATGCAGTGCAGTAACAAAAGGTATTGCAAAAGTGCGGTTGGCAATTTAAATGAAAGGATCTTTAGAGTAATGTGGAAGTCTGAACAGCATCTATTAATAATGACTAGCATTGCTGAAAACAGCCATGCGGAGCCTAAGTGTGAGGAAAGGGAGACTGGAGGCTGACCACAGGAGGTGTTTCTCTCTGCAGACTTTCTTTGCAGTTATCATATGTCTAGGCTAATGTTTTGTGATTACCTACCTCACAGCACTACAGTAATAAGAGATCAATCATATGTAAGTCAGGAAGAAATGTACTGCCCTTGGCAGAGAAAGGTCCTGTCAAGTGAAATATGTGGGCTTGATCTGAGCAGTTTGGGGAGCTTCTCCCTTCAATTCAAGGATAACAGGATTAAGTCTTCCTAATGTGCCCTGTATGTAACATAAGTAAACAGGGATGTACAGCAACGTGCATGATGGGGAAGCAGGGAAAGTGGTTCCTACAAAAGATGTCTCCTGTCTGATTAGCAGAACAAATAAGCTTTTCCTCAGGGCTCCAGGAGGAGGCAGAAGTATAATGACTTCTTCCCGTCTTAGACCACACCTGTTTCTGTAACAAGGAACTTCTAGGAAGTTCTTCAAGGAAACAGAATCATAGAAACATGGAATGGAATCCTGCATTGGAAGGGACCTAGTTCCAACTCCCCTGCCATGGGCAGGGACACTTCCACTACACAGGGTTGCTCAAAGGCCCAACCAACCTGGCATTATGTACCTGGGACATAGATCTCCACAAGACCTGGGTAACATGCCGAGGTTTGGGGTTTTTTTTTTTGCTTTTGAAAGGCTGAGTGGAGGTAGAGAACAAATGTTTCCATTCTATACACCTTCTAGAAAAAGGCAGAGAGATGTAACGCCAGTCCCAGCTATCTTCCTGCTCATTCCTGAGACACTCAGAAGTAGCTATTGCTAGACTCTGGATGAGCAGCCTAAGGACCTTTGCCTGAATCTTGCTGTCCTGTTGCAAGTTGCTTACTGTCTCTTAAGATATAAGAAGAAATAAATAAGATGAAACAAGAAAAGCAGAAATGAATTTTTGACTACAGCAAACTTTTATCAATTTTATTACAGCAATACGCTATATGTATTTTTATTGCTGACAGTGCTATAAACTCCTTTTTAGCTCAGGATGTGTATAGCTAACCACTTGATAACAGTAGCACTTTTTTGCATACTTCATTAATAACAAACTGGGCACTTTCCTTCTTCCTACACTGATTTTATTCTTCTCAATGGGAAGTGGTTGTAAATATCAGTCCATTGGTAAACACATGAATTCAAATGGAAAGAAAAAATACTTCTATACCAATACTCGGCTCTAAAGCTGTAGCTTTTTCTGAAAAAAAAGGGTTATATAGAATAGTAACTCTCTTTCATGGGTCTTTTTCTCTATGTATTTAAAATGTTATGTGTTCTGTATTCCAGCTCATGCATTAGACATATCATCATTATTAAAGTTCATTCTGCACTGTCTTTATTAACAGTACATGCCTAAGCCTGACTAAAACAAAGCTTGATTTTTATGATGTGTTTGCTACACTGGTAGTCAGAAAGAATTTTACACTTAGAAAATGAACAGCCAAGGAGCCCCAATTTGTCATTTTATATAGCATTTCCCACAGGAGGACTACACTCAATAAAATTTCCATTTAATTACCAATATGATTGATTATTCATAATTTGGATAGTCATTATAGGTAGGATTTCATTTCTGATGTTAATGAAAAACTCTATCTAATTTCTGATTATCTGCCTCAAATTGATGAACTTGTCCTTACCTCTCTGGGTAATCATGTATGGTACTGATTTTATTCTTATTTGAAAGCTCTATTTGAATAACTGAAGAAAAAACATTAGACTTATTCTTAATGTTCAAGAGATGCAGCAAAAGTTTCATCAGTGCTTTTGTGCCTGCTGAAAAAAAGCAACTCTACAAGAATCAATGTTTCTAATCTTGCTGAGGCTTAAAAAGATTTTTTTTTAAATAACAGTTTTATAAACTGAAGAATGTGTGTAGAATGGACTAGCAGCACCAAGGAGACCAAACTAATAAAAGCTTTTGAAAAACTATATGATGATGGATGACATTTACCTCAGGTGAATGAATTCAATAGCTTGCAGGAAACTTGGGATACCCACTTACCTCTTTTGAGTATTCAGTAATATACAAAGCGAGGGATGAGGAATATCATAGAAGCAGAGATAACAATAGTCAACCATATCCTTTCTTGCTTTTATCCACATAATATCATATTGTTTCTGGTAGTGTAAACACAGTTTCCTGATTTAAAGTAGCTGTAGATGAGAACTGCAAAGGCAAGGTCCTGTTTCCTTACACATGTATAAAATAAAACCAAAGAAAGAGATTTGGATTAATTGAGTCTAACTTGAATTTGAAGTATTTGGCTTGGACTAGTTTGGATTAGTTAGAGAGTCTCTAATTTTAAAGTAAATTATCTGTACTGCTTTTCTTCTCCTATAGTACTTTGAGATCAAATAGCCATAGAAATTTTAAGTGGGAGTAAGTTTGTCGTGTGTTTTACTTTGTCTTCCCATTGTTGCTTACAAATCATTTCCAAGTTAATACAGGTAAACCAGTGTTTAAGTTCACTCTTACTTTGGCTCTGATTCTGTTTTTCGAACAGCATTTTGACAAATGTGCTTCACTGTATCTTTACAGCTGCAGTTTGTGATGGAAAATTTATGTTGACTGATTCCTCTGGGTTTTTTCACTCTATGAATTATCCAAAACCATATAATGCAAACACCATTTGCCAATGGATTATACTGTAAGCTATCTTCCTATAATTTTCTACCTTGCTTTTTTTATTATGAAGTGATATTGTTTCCTGCACATCAATTTTATGCCATTTGTTTGTATTCCCAAACACCCGGTATAGAAAATATGTAATAGCATTTTCTCCTTTATATTTACATAACTTTTATTTAAAAACTTACATACCTAAACCCCACAAATATATCAATAATTTTCCCACATAAAAAAAATCTTAGGCATGATTTTGAGAAATCTTGTGTATTGTATACATGCACAAGAATATATTTTTAAGCTCAAAATAAATCACATAATTCAAAATAATTGCAAGATATTTGTTTCAAAGTATTACAGTAAATGCTAGTCTTTAGATAATGGGTTTATATGATATAACTGTTACTAATAGATGGAATTTTCAAGAATTCCCTTGTCATTTATGGGTATGCTTTTCTGGGAGTTAACAGCACCTTTGCTTCTAAGTAATTTAAGAATATGTTTTAAAAGTGCATGAGTATTACGTGACATAATAGCACCAAATGCCTTTTAAGCCTAGGCACAAGAAGTGGAATTGATTTAATTGAGAATCTATACCTACATGGAGGGACAGCTATTTGACTTTGACATTCTAGATCTACTTCATAGACCAGGGAGAAAAAAGATAGCCATAGTATGTGATAAATCTCATTCTAAAGTACACATCTAAATTAAGTTAGATGATTGCAACCTAGAAGCTCCTGAAAATCCCTACAATGACTGCCAATTCAGAAGTTAATGCTTTGAAAGGCAGTAATTCTTATTATGGCTTTGTAACAATGGCTATTCTTTGATTCTGAGAAGTATTGGTTTGGTAGAAAAGTTTCAAAGGAGATTAAGGAAATATCTTTAAAACTGGATAAAATTTGGACATTTCATTTCCAGGGCTCCTTTGAAAGTGCTAGCCTTTGAGTTTGTTCAGGTCTTTCATTTTCAAAAAAAAAGTCATGTTTTTCTTTCTGTTGAATACATCTGTTCCTTCTCACCTTCAGCAATACTGTTCACCAATTATTACTGGGGACTTTGGGTTTTGAGAAATAGGTGTGTCACAGGAAAAGCACAAAATTTTATTCTTCAGGATATAAGCATGTTCCTCAATTTGTGGTCACAGAATTTAAACATGGTAATTTAATCGTCTCAACTGTACTACTTACTTCTAAGATGTTAATTTTGCTTAAAACACTGCTATAGCTGCATAAAGCATTGTATTAGGTAGATAGCTGCACCAGGCATGTAGCTAACAAAAACTTATTTTTGGAAGGATTTATGCAACTAATATAGTACAGGTGCTGCAAATTTATGTTATTACATATCAATCAATGACAAAAACATCCATTTGGCTTTAATTTCCAGTTATCTGCTTTCAAAAAAATCTGGCAACACTGACAGTAAAGGCATAAAAAACTCCATGTGGCACTCAAATTTCGTCTCCCTTTTAAGCAGAATTGTTTCTATGAGGGAACTTTTGAGATTTTCTATTAATAAATAGGAGAGATTTTGTCCCATTATTTTTATTACCCATATTAGAGTGTGTTTGTATTAAAAGTCATTCTACATTACATCCAAGATTTTATTTCTCTTGTGCCTTTCTTTGTATAGAAGGATTTCCTCATTACCTTTAGGAAAATCTTGTATATTTTCATCCCATTTTACTCCTCCCCATATGAAGATGTAATTTCTTCTCCTTTTAAAAGAACAGTATGCTTAATATTTCCCTGAAACATTAGCTTCCTTTCAACTTTATGTTTTAGCCTTTACAAACCGCAGATGTTGTTTCCCTATAGAGAAATATATAACCAAAAAAAGTGCAAATACAAATACTCAAATGTTTGCTTCATGCTCCTGTACTAATCAGTACTGGTAAGCACCAGCAGGCTGCTGTTGAAAAGCTACCTTTCACTGGGTCTCTCAATTCCGGAAAACAAGTCATGGTATAGGAAGCTAAATGGAAATGGACTGTGATGATAGAGTTTTAGAATTTGGACTACTAGATATGCTTATTGGAAAGGCAATGGGAGAACTGGTTAAATATAGCTTATGGAAAGAACATAGCATCAGCAAAATAACCCCAACATTTTTTATACTTTGGTTAAACTGACTTTTGTTATTAAACTTATTGGGTGATGGTTAGGTTTGATAATATGTTCCCAAACAGTGGGTTTGAGAACTTTAAATCTTCATGCAAATCCTTGTTTTGTCATAAGAGACATTATTTTGTACTTTCAGGAGAGAGATTTTAATTTGTTGTTGTTCTTATTGATACCATGATATCAATCCTCTGACCTTAGGAAGTCTCCCTGAGTAGTGAGATGTTACCTATTACTAGTGTATTAAAAAGTAACTGTAGATTAATGAAATGCAGAAGGGGAAAAAAACCCCAACCCTAAAAAAATCCAAAACATAAAAAGCTGTTCATATGAATATCTCATTCTAGAGTTTAGAAGATTCAGTTCCCAAAATACAGTTACCTACAGTAAGTAAAGGAGTAGTTATACTGTTACAAAAGGTTTATGCCCCGTTCCTTTGGTAATTTTACAAACTAAAAATTAACCAGATAAGTTAGTAATCTTGATTAATGTAATTTCACATTATTTCTGAATTTAACATCATTGAATCACAATGAGCTTACTGCAGTTAAAATAAGTAAGTAAATAAATAAATAAATAAATAAATAAATAAATAAATAAATAATGACTGGAACATGAATTTAAGTGTTGAGATTTATTTTTCTCTTGTTATCTTAGCGTGCCTCAAGGGCTATCCATTAAATTGAACTTCACTTCCTTCGAAACACAAAAATATGCAGACAATTTAAATATTTTTGAAGGTATAGGACAGAACAAGATTTTAAGAGGTAAGGTTATTTTTGAGCTAATACTAATTTTCCATTAATAAAATCTAAGTGGCAAAATAAGCATTTTGGAGTGGAAAAAACCAGCATGAGTATGTTTAAATAGAAGAATGCATCTGGGTAGTTACCCTGTTAGGCAATTCATCTCAGTATACATATATGCATACTTTGTATACATTTAGTATACATCTAGTATATATTTATTATACATTTAGTATACATCTAGTATACATTTAGTATACATTTAGTATACAAAGTGACCAGATAAGTGATTCCCTAATATGTTAAGAAATCTGCTTGGGTTTAAATCTTATTTGAACTATTTGATAACTTGATCAGAGCCATGGTCTTGTGGTGTCCATTTTTCATGGGAAGTATATTGCCAGAAGAACATGTAACATCACACACAGTAACATCAAATGAAAGCATGTAAACTGAAACTGCTGGGAGTACGGTGATGTTCCCCGAAATTCATTACGAGCTCAGCATAACAAAATTATGTTATCAGTCCTGTGATTCTAGAGTTTCAGAGTGCATACCTGTAAATTTTGAAAACTTTTACGGTATAATAACCATGGGCATGAAATTTGTAGTATTGAATATGCGTACTGTAAGAGATATGAGAGATGGGATATGCAGAATACTTACATGGTAGCCAAGCTACTAAATGCCTTCAGAGTTATCAAGGTACTGTAGGCAGGATCATAGTATGAGAGGGAAAGCATTCTTTAAGACTCAAAAAGCTAATCAACTATATTTTTATGACAGCACTGAGGGTTTTTAATGTCATGGGATTGTTTTCTCTCTGACTATATGATTCTTTATTTGTCCACAGCTTCTCTGTCAGGGACTAATCCTGAGACAATTTACATTTTTTCTCATGAGGCTACAGCGCAGTTTATATCAGATTATTCTGAAAATTACAATGGCTTTAATGCAACATACTCTACATTTAATGCAAATGAACTAAACAGTAAGTGTTCTTCTTGTGTGTGTGGTTTTACACTTCAGTGTGTGTGTGGGTTTTTTTTATCCTGAGAGCCTGGTGAAAGTGTATTTTCAATTTGACAAAATAGAGATGAAAAGCGAAGCAGTATTTTCTGGCCGCAGACTACTAATTAGATTCACTTTGTGAAATTTCATACTATTTTAAAGATAAAATTGTTGATTTCAGTCCACAATTTTTCAGGCCTGTATCTAGCAGTAGGGTGATGCCTTACAAAGTTAATTGAGCCATATCTCCATCAGATTCTTCTCAGTTAGTTTGTTCACTAATGAGCACTGTTGAATCACTGACACTGATCATTATTCTGTTATCACCTGACAGTATCTGCTCACCAGGGTTTCTGATGGCCTGAATTGTTGCCACAAGTAGTTGTTCCAAAAGGCAAAATTAACATTCAGGAAAATTCCTGCTTCAATAAATGGGCACTGGAAATAAGTCCAGATGCAATAAATCTACAGTGACAACCAAAGGAAAAGCAATGTGACTCATGAATTGGTGGTTTTTGGTAGTTGAGGAAAAATTTGCATGCAGATTGGACAAGTGAAGGCTTCTTCAGCTGCTAAATTTTGAGCAGGATATGAATAGGGAATGTGACTGGGAAGGGAAATGATTCAGGAAATATCCAGAGTGCCGGCAAGCTCTTGCCATGTGGAAGCCCTTACTGGGGGCAGACCTGCTCTCCAGGGCACCATGAAAAGACATTGAGCAAAATATCATAAGAAGTTAACTGATTAGGATGTTGCAGTAAATACATGTGAGCAAAGAGGGAGTGAAGGACAAGGACATGGAGACGAGCATCCCTGGTACATGGAACACAGCACTCATGTGAGCACTCAGCTCTGGTGGTGGGCCCTTTCAGCTGAAGCAATCCAGGCCTTGGCAAAGAAAAGAGGAAAAGAACAGGGTTAGCCCTCTGTGTTAACTAAGCAAAGGGTCCTCTCTTGTTCCCACAACACATTACTGGTGAAGGATCAAAAAAGAAGGCTGATGAATGAATGGAAGAGCATGTAGAACCACCTTCAGCAATAGAGCTTTGTTAACAAGTACAAATGGCAAATTTATTTGAGTAATTATGCTGCATTGCATAGACAAAATTGAGTCACTGAGCTCCAGTTTTCAAACAGATTTAAAAATACTTGTCACCTTGCATAATTCTGTGAAAGTACTTCACATCTCTGTCATTTTTGTTTACTAGAGGTTCTTTTTCCCAGATTATGAGAAAATCAATTGCACTTTTGAAGAAAGCTTTTGTTATTGGATACAAGATTTAGATGATGATTCAGACTGGGAGAGAATTCAGGGTCCTACTTTTCCCCCTATGACTGGTCCTGATTTTGATCATACATTTGGCAATATGTCAGGTAAGATCAAATACAAGTTGCTTGCAGATAAAAAGGAAAAACTTGATTTAGTTTATGTTATATCACTATACAATGGATTCTTCATAGTGGTATTATCAAGATGTAATTTTATTCTGCCATAAAAGTGAGTCAGGGCCACCAGACAAAATGTTTTATGCTGCTGGTTGCCATCTTGTGGAAATGTACCAAAACCAAAAGAAGAAATAAAGAAATATATAAAGGGATTAAAGTGTGAAGTATTGAAGTGTCAATGTTAACAGTATGACAAAGTGCCTTATCTGAGAAAGGGATTTCTATTATGTAACAGTTTTATAGGTCAAATAACTGCATGTTTACCTTAAGGAAAAAAGCAAGCATAGTTACCTTCAAGGGAAATCACTTCTATTTCATCCCTGTCTACAGGTGACATCCTCATGGTTGTCACGGAATAATTGTGATCTAACATAAAGTTGACCTGCAGGATACAGAGGGCACTTGTGTCCTCAGTTAGAACTGCACACCAAACACAATAATTTAAAAAATGTACAAAAAACACTGAATTATTTAAATTATTTATTTAATGAATTAATGAATTAATTAAAATACTAAATTATTTTAAAATAATTTAAAACACGTATAAAAAACACAAACACTCCAGCAACTGCCATAGCGAAACAACTTAATTGTAAGTGATCATATCAAACATGTGCTTCAATTAGAGACATACTGATATGAATCAGATTTAATATAATGACTATATGTCTATAATGACTGCTTATCTCAGAATTAGACTCCGAAAGGTTTTTCCTGTTTCAAAACAAAGCCCAGTCTTTCTCAGCTGATTTGTCAGTCCAGCTAAAACTAATTACATTAATTTGGCTCTTGCAATGACTATATGTATTCTATGCAAGAATGCATGCTTTCTAAGTCAGCACATGAAGTAAAAGGCCTGGTTCAGATTTCAGACTAATTGTCAGATACTTTAACATCCCACATGAAAAAGCTAGCTAATCTAGAAGTATAAATTACAGAATAGTGTATATATAATTTAAATTATATCATTGCATTTATTTTTAGGATCTGTGAATATAATATTTGCATATGTTATGTGATAGACCAATCAAAAGATCTATAGGATAAAATCTAAGATTATATTCATTATGTCAATAAAACAAGGATTTTATTTTAGGACTTTTAACTCTGCCTAATTTTGCTTTTCCTGTGACAAATCACAGTGCTTCCGTAGCTTGGACTCAAATTATATTTCCATATGGCAGCAGAAGTCCAAATTCCCAGCTGCAAGGGATTAACTCAGAAAAACTTAAACCCCCAATTTTCTTGTTTAAAATGATTCACCTTGGTATGAAATATTCATGTAGTCATTCTCTCACCCCTTCAATATACAACCCATATTTTGCATGAAAAATTTTATGTGTAAAACAATTTATAAACATGCCAGGAAATTCTTCTGTAAAATCACAAGCAATGCAAACTGGGAGACATTTTTATAAACTAAATAGAAATTGCTCATGTGAATTTCTGCCCTCACTAAATAAAAGGCAGATCTCCCACTGCCTTTAAAAGGACTAATTTCCCATTTCATGTCTAGTTCTGTGGAGCGTCCAACAAGCTTAAAAGCTCATTTTAATCTGCCATTGACTGATGAATATAACTGGTGATAATCATTCAGATTTATTGTGTCAGAAATCTTTCAAGTCATGGAACACTACTTGTGCTTGATATTATAATAATAATAATAATAATTATTATTATTATTTAAAATGTAAAAACCCTCATTAAAAAAAAAAGTCTGTAATTCTGACTAAAATGTCCTCATTATCTTGCAGGATTTTATATTTCAACACCCATAGGACATGCATACAGAGAAGAGAGAGTCCGGATTCTGAGTCTGCCTTTGAACTCTTCAAATTTATCTTGTCTAAGCTTTTGGTATTCCTACATAACACTTAAATATATACTTTGCTTAAGAATAAAACCAAATAGCCTTCTTCATACATATTATTAATCCAAATCAGTGTGCCAGGAATACACACCTGTTTCTGTTTGTATTTCCATGGTCTGTCTCAACTCCAGGCCTGCAACTTTGACTCTTTTATAAGTTTGATTCTTGCAGTTAATTTTGACGTATTTTCTTTTTCACCCTGGATCAAATATTCACTTCTATACAGAAATTACATTAAGAATCCCTGAAATATTTCTTGTAATGAAGCTTAGCTAGGTCTCTGCAGAAAATATAGCCAGTACCAAGTAAAACTTCCAGGTATAATCTAAACATATGATTAATTTTATTTTCATGCTAACTACAAATTTGTCCTAATTCCATAAAACCATTTATAAGAAGCTTGATTTTTTTTTTTCATGAAAACTCACTTTGTTCTAATAACACCAAAATTGCCTCTATCCCTCTAGGTATTTCATGTATGGTGATAATGTTTATTGTTTAAGAGTGAGCATAAGTAATGTGCATGGTTTGGAAAAGATCATTTTTGAGAAAAAAGGAAACTATGGGAAAAACTGGAATTATGGACAAATAACTTTAAATGAATCGTCTGATTTTAAGGTTTGCAATATTACTAATTCTTTTTAAAATTTATTTTAGCTAAACCGATATCAGAATTTTCTGCTAAATTAACCCAATAATCCACAGCTCCAAATATAATATCTAGTACTATTTACTAATACATGCTAGCATGCAGAAGACTAGAGTCCCCATTTGAATTGCCATCCCACTTCCTTCTTCACTACTCTGGAATTTGAAGTATTACTTTTCTGGAAAACAGAAAACCTTAGCAATGTCATGGGACAATCAGTGTTATCACAACAGAGAGATTTCCATAAAACAAGGGTGTTTAAAGCCTATCAAAATCTGAAGTGGAGGTTATAATCTCAATAGTGAATGTGATGTGAAGCATTCAGGCATGAGAATATTTAAATTAAATGACTTCAGAATCTGAAGCAGTACTTTCACTAATTGATTGGAGAATCACACACTGAAAGTGTGTTCCAGATGAAAATGTATTTGGTGCTGCATGGTTAACAACCAAACAGATCTATCTGTAAGCAAAAAGGAGGAGACTTCTGCTAGATAATTCCTTCAGCAACTCTCTATTGAAAACTATTTCTTTTTATAGGCATTTCGGGTGGCTTGCCTTGCCATAGTAGTTTTGATTGACGCAAAAGCGCTGCCAGAAAGAGACATTTACTATCTGAGGAAGTAAATGCATCTGTGACCTGGCTGCATTGGATTTGTGTGTTTTATGATCTCAGGAAGAGTACTGTACCTAGCTGTATTTCACCAACACAAATTCCTTGGTAGCAGGGTTACTTTAGATCTGTGGATATTAACAAATGAGATCAATTTCAATTTTTCACAGAGATATGCCATTGGATCAGAAGTTTGGACTGACAGCTGATACATAATTTGCATTTCAAAAATTGCATATATTTATATATAAAAGTAAAGTTACTGAATCATGTTCATCATTTATATGAAGAGTTCCTGCAGTCTTAAGAATGATTTACTCGGTTGGCATGTGCTGGATTTTTTTTGCAAGGAATTCTGTTTTCTCCTTGATGCCCTTCTTTGAGTGGTGGACCAGTGTAGGTTACAGTGGAAATAAGAGCAATCAAGAAAGACAAAATGTTTCAGCATAGGAAGGTGAAAAATATTTAATTAAAATATAAAATTCTGGTTTTTTTTCAGGTTATTTTTGATGCTTTTAAAAGACCCGGTCTCAGTGATATTGCTGTGGATGATATTGGCCTGACAAAGGGGAAGTGTAATGATAGTATTTATGTAGAGCCAAGTGTGATTCCATCTGTTACTGCTGTCCCTTCAGGTCCTAGTAAGTAAACACTAAATTACAGTTAGTTGATTGCCATTTCCTATTAGTATTTTGGTATGAGCAATTCAGAATTTTCTGCCTTCAGTTTTATAAAAATCTCTCTTCAGCATTATAAAATTATCTTCAGGATAACATACTAGGGGTCAGATTCTCTGCCTATAACTTTGTTGATAGTAACAGGTCTGGTAGATTCACAGCTTAAGCTAATATCAGTACAGTATATTCCAAAGCTTGAAGCCTGGAGAATAATGGAATAATTAAATTGTCTTTAAAAGCTTTAATTAGTAAAGCTGCCAGAAAGCCACTGAAGAGAAAGGAAGATGAAAAAGAAGGAAGATTATGACCTCTATATTTGAATGATAAGTAATGTAGCAGGATAACAAGAGAATGAGCAAAGTCACGTGAAAATATCACTAGAGGTCTCGATTTGCCGAGGTCTGAGAACACATGCACACTGAAAACTCCCACATTTAGGGGAATGAGTCTATAAAATAGTGCAAGAATGTTTTAAGAGTGGAGCATGATCTACATGAATGTCTAATACCTAAAATGGAGATATTATCACAATGAATGAGCTCTTTCCAATATATATTTGGCCATATAGTTATTCCTACTGTATCTGATTACATAAAATAAAGTAATATTTGCTTTATAAAAATCCAAATAGGGAAACAGAAAGAATACCATGGCAGTTAGTTCTGGTTTTGGAGGAAATGAGTGGACCAAAAAAAAAAAAACCAACCCAGAAAACAATCAAGGGACTCTTTCCACTTTCTTATCTAATGAGAGATTTCAAGATATGCATAAATTATTGAATCTCTCAAAACCGAAGCCTGATTTCTTCAAATTTGCTTTTGCTAACTACTAGTAAGGCAGGAGTGATGAATAAGTGATTGACCTAGTAATAATGGATAGGGCTTTTTTTCTGCTTGATCTCGTTTCATCTCACTATTTTCTTTTCACCTCTTCCAAATCCCAGGTTCAGGGAAGGAGAAGGAAATAAGAGGAGAGCTTATTTTGTTTGTTCATAGGTGCCATCAGCTCCAAGTCAAGTAGAAGTTAATGGAATGTGAAACGTTGTTACCTAAAGTGCATATGCACTTCTCCAAACAGGTTATATAGCTTGATCCAGACCCATCAAATTTCAGAGTCATTTAGAGGAAAGCACAGACATGTAAGCTTCCTCAAAACATGCCAGTTTCACAGAGCTAGTTAGCAGAATCTCACTGAGAAAAATATACAAAAATACCTGTTGCCATCATTATATATCTGGAAAATATACCTAAAATGGTGAATTAAAAATTGCATACGATGTTAACCAGGTCCACACACATTCAAAGCAAAAACTGGTACAAATATAAATAGAACCTGTGGAAGCATTAAAAGATCTGATAGGGCTTTGTAATTTGTGTGAAAGAAGAATAATAAAAAAGAGATTTCTACAAAAGACCTACTCACAGGTGGCTTCAAATCAAACCAGACAGTGAGTATGCTTCAGGATTGCCTCCTATTGGATTTACTGTCACTTAAAAAGCACAACTAGTTGCTCTCTTGACAGCATATAGTAAATAAAAATGGTCTAAAATTGAAATAATAGAAAAAAACTGTTTGCATTGTATTTATGTTGAAGTACTGTATACTAATATTTTCATTCTATCAAATCTATCACCTTTAAATCTACTGCATCAGGACAGATAATAAACCAAAACCTTCTAAATATAAGAGCAAAATTCTGGTTTTGGAGCTCCATTTTGAGACATGGGAAAGTAGAGTTCAATAAGATGTCTCTGTCAGCAAAATTATATTTAAAAAACACTAGTAATTTCAGTCATAAATCATCAAAGTCGGTTTTGGAATTTAATTGCAATTTTCATAAAAGTAATACAATGGAGAGGTGTTGATGTCTGCCACCTCCAGCCATCTTTCAGGTGCTGTGGGTAAACACACCTAACAAGTTAGCATCAGTCTAATGATTAGTGGTATTATGACCCTGTGGTAAATAGTTGCTGAGTGCTGCTGTTAAAACACAAGAGAAATGTCACTCAAACTACGGGGCTCTACCCCAAATGTGGTGATCAAGTTTTAATATTCAAAAGACGGAAGTGGTCACGTAGCATCCTTTTCAAGCAGATTAGAGAGGATCCATACTGTTCTATATGATACAATAGCTCAGGCTAAGCTGTTGCTGCGGAAAAACTAACTTGTTTCCATAACTTTATTGAGGTGTGCTATGTATATGCTGTCTGTAACCTGCTAAAAAACAGTGAATGCTATCAGTCATCTTCAAAGAAGCATGAAAGTACTTTGATGGATGTGGTGCAAGCTTTCTAACACTAATGGTTTCAATACAAACATCATGTCTATAAACAAGAGATGAAAGAATGTGAGCTAAGCCAATTTCTTCTGCTAGACTTAGAGCTTTAGTAAGAGGCACTGGTATCATTCACACTGCCACCAAAGCTCATCGAAAAGTAAAACCAAATCTTTGGTGGTGCGATAGAGAAGCTGGATTTGCTTTTGTCTTTTGCACAAGACTGTCAGCTTACACTTTCATCTAAAACAAAGTCTGCTTTCATCTTCATATTCATTTATAACCTGTCTTTTAACACAAAAAACAGTGTGGAAATTACAGTGTAGATTACACACTTAAGATGTATATGTCAAAATAAATTAAAATCTTGGCTGATGCACAGAGGATTTTCTTTATGAATAAGTCATATGTCATTTTCTTCAGTGCTGAGAAAAATTGTCTATTATGCTCAATGAAAAAACCATTTGTGCTGATTACTATTTGATTTCTAATAAGTGACAGCTATATGAATAACTCCATATAAACTTGTATTTAAAGATCACCAGAAATTATTAAAACATTTTTCCATGCATTAGTAAAATAAATTATTTCTAGTTTTTCCATGTAAGAAAAGATCATTATTAATGTGGCTTACATGTGGTCAACACGAGAGCAGATTTCATCATAAATTGCACCTGTTCTTCTATTAAGAAAGTTGTGTATGTTCTGCTCACGTTATGAGATTATGCTGACTAGGAGTCATATGTTTTTCATGCAGCTTTAGAATAGTTGTGTCTATTTGTACATGCAATAACATTCTATTAAAAAAGCCAATATAATATATATTTGTTGTTAATTGTATTTACAGATAGTCCTCATTGTGAGCTATATACATAATATACTTGTTAATCAGTGTGTGATTGTTAGCAGCTCCTTTTCCTTACAAGAGTCTTTTTCTTGCCAGGAGTGATGCGGTGAAGTAGAAAGTTCTGTGGCATGGTTGTCATGATGAAGTGATAAAGTTGAAATCTTTCTTGTATATATAGGAGCTTCCATGCAGCGTGATTCAATGGGCAAACTCAGTAGGACTTGAAGATTATGCTGTCTCCAACCAAGTGGTTCAGATTATGAAATACTGATAAGGCACAATGAAACACAAAATTTCAGCCATAATGCGGGGGCAGGGGGAAGTGTTGAAGTTTAGCCAAATTCTGAAAGTTAAAAAAAACAAGAAATCAATTTTAATTCAAAGAATAAACAAGCAAAAAGCAAAATTTTAAAAAAGTAAATTTCTTTCACCTTAACTCCTAATTCCTGAAGGAGCACTGTTTATTTTTTAATAAAGTAATTGTAAACAAAAGAAGTGGGAAAACACCAAAGTTCATTAAGATGGTACTTCTGAACTAAAAATAAATAATATTTCTCAACATGAAGTGAAGTTTGGGAACGGGAAGCTGCATATTTTGGATGTAAACTGCCATCTAAACTATATATTGAAAGAGAATATTGAGTAAATAAAGTACAATTAGCTGTCTGTGTGAGTACATGTATCTGTACATACATATCTACAATATTTGCTTGTAAATACATTTTATTTGTTTTTATGCATAAGCGCATATGCATGTTTCATGATAAAGATGTCAATAAGAAAATAATAAATAAGGAGTTCTTATGGATCAGTTGTTTCAAAGAAAAAGCAAATGGCCACTTTTACCATTTCCAAGGTTTAACTGTAAAAGTTTTTGGGTCCCGATGAAATCAAAATGACAGTGTAATGGGTTTTTTGCTATAAAGCTTATTTGCTACATGTCAAAATGAGCTTATACTCGGCTATCAGGTAATGCTGAAAGAAGATGAATCAGATAATAAGCAAGGCATAAAAGCTAAGTGCATATATAGGTTATATTTTGGGGGGGGGAACTTTCATCTGTTTCTTTGATATTTTCTAGCTTTTCTATTAATGTAATAGTAAATTATACAGTTTATTATAATTTATTAAAGAATGTATCACATTATTCTATTATTTTTTCTGCCATGTGGACAGCAGACCAATAATCACCAAATGAAAGACAGACTATGTACTTCCCCTAACTAACTGGGAAGACTTCTTATGGCATGATCATGAATACAGTTGTGTATCTGGGCACTAGCACTTCACAAATAGCAATATAAGAACTATAGCTGTAACACTACAGCACCAACTGCATGTGTCAGCAGGTCTTAGACACTGTAACTAATAAGAACAGTGAATTTCTTAGAAACCTTATTTATTCAATGCTCAGTGGCCTTACCAGAGTGTTGGCTTCTCACAACTCATTGTTCAGGCTCTATATCAATAGCACTGCAACTCTTACCCTTACAGTGATGAAGTTAGCTTAAATTTCCTCTTCATAAAATTATTTTTTTTTAGCTATCTTTTTAACAACAGTTTGTAAAAGTAAGCAATAGGCTATTACGTTTTTGAAATCTTTTCTTTTACAGCTGACTGTGGAGGGCCAGTTGAACTCTGGGAGCCAAACAATACTTTCAGCTCTGAAAACTTTCCAAACAATTACCCTAATCAAGCTTCTTGTAAGTCATTCTTCTCCAACTTTTCTGAAAAAAGTTTAGCTATATAAAAAGTAGGCATACTAAATCTGCTTTCCTAAGTCAAATGCCATCAAGCAAAAAAATCTAAGCTATATACAATGGGATCTTTTGACTGTGGCTTTTAGCAGAAGTTAAGGGATCATGTTCCAGTTGATTAAAAAGTGATGAAGACCAGCATAATCCTTTGGAATGGGTTCAGACAGGCCAGTTCTGTCATGCCTATTATGTCAAATATCTTTATGTCAATGTAACAACAGACAAGGTGCTGAACATCCCCATTTTACCATTATACCTCAACATATCTGCCAGGTTAATGTCATCATCTCTTCTGTTAAATAGTTAAGCTTTTCTAGGGCCAAAGAATGTGTGTATGCGTTTTGCAAAGGATCCTCTCTTTATAGAGTGTTTCTTAACACACTGGTGAAAAGTATTGATGATCAGAGGGCAGGAGCATCTCCCCTATGAAGACAGGCTGAGAGAGTTTGGCTTGTTCAACCTGGAGAAGGGAAGGTTCTGGGGAGAAATTATTGCATCCTTTCAGTACCTGGAAGTTAGAGAGGGACTTTATATAAGTAGTGATAGGACAAGGGGTAATGGCTTTAAACTGAAAGAGGGTAGATTTATATTAAGTATAGGGAAGAAATTCTTTACTGTGAGGGTGGTGAGACACTATAACAGATTGCTCCAAGAACTGTCAGATGCCCCATCCCTTGAAGTGCTCAAAACCAGACTGAATGGGGCCTGGAGCAACCTGGTCTGGTGGAAAGTATCTCTGCCCATAGCAGGGGGAGGGTTGGAAATAGTCTTTAAGGTCCCTTTCAACCCAAACCAAGCTCTAAGAAAAACATCGTTACTGTACTGATGCTACTTGATATAGATTAAGCTACAGCTGGCAAAAATTAAAATGTTATGAGGTGGTACACTATGTGCTGTTGATGGATAAAACAAGGAACAGAACTCTGTCATTACTTGTTAATGACATGTTAATTATTTATCACTTCACCTTTCACTAGAGAACTGTGTTGTGTTGCTAATAACAAAGGTTGTAATTTTGTGTTTCTGTCTCATTTGAGTTATAGCTGATTTCCAGGTATTAATTTCACAAGTTCCCAAATGAGATTCCTACTACTGAGAAAATGTTTTACATTCCCTGAACAGATTATAAAACAATTGGGTTTGATTTCTTTTTCTCTTTTCTTTTCTTTTCTTTTCTTTTCTTTTCTTTTCTTTTCTTTTCTTTTCTTTTCTTTTCTTTTCTTTTCTTTTCTTTTCTTTTCTTTTCTTCTTTTCTTTTCTTTTCTTTTCTTTTCTTTTCTTTTCTTTTCTTTTCTTTTCTTTTCTCTTTTCTTTTCTTTTCTTTTCTTTTCTTTTCTTTTCTTTTCTTTTCTTTTCTTTTCTCTTTTCTTTTCTTTTCTTTTCTTTTCTTTTAAGATTTTGATAGCATCCACACTTACATAGATTAAATATTGTAAAGCATAGTCTCAACAGAAGGAAACACTTCTACTCTAAAAACAACATCTCACTTGAAAGGCAGGCTTCTGTGACTGATTATAGAAATTATCTTACTATCAAATAAATCTTCAGTGACAAGACTGTCACATTTTCACAGTTACAAAAGAGTTAGCTTTGCTGCTTTAGGGAAACTCACAGTTGTAATGAATGGTAAAAAAATGCATGGGTGTGTCTTAAGAACCTAAATACAGTTTTCAAAAGTGTTTTAGAGATGAGAGTCAATAGAATTTTGGGTCTTGACAGCATAAGTTGCTTTTAAAGATAAGATTTAGTCTTCTATATCTCTTGGATGATCTTAATAATTTAATACAGTTGTGTTTTTCCCCCAAATCCTTCAACCAGAATTATTTGTAAATGCAACAGCTGAAAAGATGATTTTTTATGTGTGTGTTATTATTTTCTAGGTGTGTGGTACTTAAATGCTGAAAATGGAAAAAACATTCAACTTCATTTTCAGTTTTTTGATCTGGAAAATGTTTATGATGTAGTTGAAGTCAGAGATGGCAGAGGACCAAAGTCCTTACTTTTGGGCAAGTAACAGCATAGCATACAAAATTAACATAATCAGACAGCTAGAGCAAACTGTTGGAAATAACATAAAGGAAATTAACTCTCTAATGTTATTCAACATTTCTTCATATTTTGGGATCTCAGAAATTAGGAGGAAAACTTGAGAAAACATAATCTATGTGACATCATATTTCCTAAATGTTTGCACACACTTAGCTTTCTATGCAATCCAAACAAAATTAACTTCTTCATAAATAAGCTTGCTCATTTGTGTGGACAAACAGAAGCATAATCTCTTAGATGAACCTTACTTTTTTATAATGTTATGTCAAATTTGGGGTTTAGCTTGATCATTGCAGTCTGATAGCAGTTGTGTTTGGGGGAATAGCTGTATACATGGGGTAGTAGTACTTGCTTTTGAACCCAAAACATTTTGAAATACATAAGAACAAAAGTAGCTTAAATATATCCACGTTCTCCTGGAGAAAAGCTGTATATACAGGACAAGACCCATGGCCAGATGTCTTCTCTACAACAAATCAGATGACAGTAATCCTCCTTACGGACAAATCTACAACGAAGAAGGGATTTCTTGCGAACTTTACTACTGGTTACCATCTAGGTAAGCATATGAACCCATGTATTTAAGAGGTTATACTGCTGTTCAAAGACATTTGAGAAAAAGTGGAGAGTGGAAGTTGACCCTCAGTCCTTAACAGAAATATGAAAAATTTAAAGAGAAAAAGCCTGGTAGCTATCCAGCTGTAATTTGCTTTCTAGCATGAAAAGTGACATTTTTGTTTCTTTATTGTAACTGGACCAATGTCTGTATCCTATGAAAAACTGTGTAATATTATGTGAAAAAATGACTCACTATTTTGACCAAAAGCTATTCAAATGTTTAGAATGCAAATACAAACTGTTCTGTATACAAGCCCCAGAAAAGAAGATCACTTTGTGACTCACTTGAGGATGTCACTAATGTGTTTTTAAATGCATTTGTGAAATATTTATTATCAATTACATCCACTAGAAAAGAAAAATGTACATGTAACTCTGATTAATGTTTGCAATACAGTCCTCCTTGCACCTTCAAAAGTTTGGTCCTCAGCTTGTGAAGGATCTGAGAAGAGTTAGTCTTTTAAATATTTGGACAGCAGAGTTTCTAGTCCCAGCCAGTCCCCTTCTAAAAGTCTCAGGTTTTGTTGGGGACTGCAATTAGACTTGACATACATATAAGTAATACAGCAATCAGCTCTCCAAAAACTTGCAAAATGAAGCCAAACACTAAAGTACATGGGACAGCAATATGCTTAGCAGGACAAATACACTAACTCTATGCCAAATCTTGTTGGAATTATTTAAAAGCTTTGTATTACCTCTATGGAAGTCTGACAACGGAAAAAAAGAAAAGAAAGAAAAAGCAGTATGTATTCAGACATGTGTGAAATACCATTTGTTTACATTAACAGAAAGTCAACAAGAATCTATACTCTCTTTCATACTTTAAACATCATAAAGGCAAGTGGCTCCCAGCATGTTTAGCCAGCTGCATCTTTTGTATGGATTAACAGCAATATTTTTCTTAATCTTAAAAATAAAAATATTAACTATTGATTTATCTTTTTAAAATCAACTACATTTAATCCTGCTGTGAAAGACTGAGAGGTAGATTTATACAGACATAAGACCATTTTGCTGCTTCTTATTCCGCCTTCTTATCACATATGCACAGTCCAACACTATGCCTTTTTTTAGTGGTTCAGCATATTTGCTGAGCCAGCTTTGCCCATATTTTGTTGTAAAACAAAAATTAAACTTAGCAGACTTCTCCAAGTGGCCATTGCCAGTTCTGGTTAAATATATTAAGAAGTTCCATTTGCAAAAGAATGATGCTTATACATGATCTTTTCAGCCAAAGGACAGAGACTATTATCATTAGCATGCAGGCCCAAGGGTAAAAGGATTGTCAGTAAATAAAGTAATTTTGAAAAGAAAAGCAGATTTTTCCTCATATTTTAATTTTCTATGAAATATTGATTTTTAAAAAGGAAGCATAATTTGAACATTAATAGTTTTGGAATGTATGGAATATAATAAAAAACCCTGACCAATAAATTCTACAGAAAATCTGGCGTCAGTTATGACCACTGATATTGTGAAAATTCTGGTTAAGGCCTTTTATAACCATATCATTTTGCTTCCATATTGTACAATAGGCCATACTGTCTGATGAATGAATCATTTTAGATTGATACTAAAAATTCAGAAGCAAAACAATTACCTTGCTCTAAATGAGATTTCTAGATGTTTAAATGTTTCAGTTAGTAAGTCCAGGAAGGAAAATAAAGAGAATAAACAATTTTTTCTACAGAATTTAAGTTTATGACTCTGTGATTTCCTGTAAATGTATGCAATGGAGCCATTAAAAATACACTTTGGCCTTGGAAAAAAAATTAACTTTATTTTTACTCTCTGTTTGATCTGCTTTTGTTACATAACTGATACTGAAGTAGCTTAATCCTACTTATGTGAATGCTTTTCTCATTCATTCCTGTTACTTTTGTCTTTTCCACCTTTCTTCCCAGGCAAGTTCTGAAAGGAGATACTTGGTTTCAATGCCTCTTGTATGTTTGAATTAACATACTTTAAGGTCTCAGAACCTTAGTGAAAGTACTCAACATCTGAAACTTGAAACCATTTGTCACTTTTGACAAGATTTGGCCAGGATTTGATTTTTCTCATCCCTCCAAAATGTATTACATGTAACAGAACATTACTAATGGAGCAATATTAACTAAACCAGATGCTACAAAGTATAATGCAATAGAGTCTACTCTTAATTAGCTTCTATTTATCTCAAAATAATCTTTATTTTGAAAAAGGAATGGATAAGAAAGGAAACCAAAGGTTCTGTGTACTCGACTTTTCTTTCAGGTGAACTGTATGATCTCCAATGAACATCAACCTTTTTTGCAATTACCAATTAAATTTCCTTTCCTGTTTTCCTTCAGGAGCTTGTGCAATTGACGAGCATCAGTGTGGCAGTGGGGATTGCATACCATTTCATAACCTTTGTGACAACCTACCTCAGTGTGAAGATGGCTCTGATGAAGCAAAGTGCAGTAAGGTTTCTTTCAAAGAGAAGGAGTGCATGTGTATTTAGCAGGAATTATGCAGGAAAACATCCACAAAACCTCAGAAAGTGTAAACTACTGCAGCTGCATGCAGACCATGCCAGTTTACGCAGTAGTAGCTCATTGACTTTGTTGGACCAAAAAAATAAGGTTGCTTTTCTGAGAGAGTGTATATAAGCTGATGAAGATATCTGGAAGAGGTAGGAAGTTCTCTGTCCTTAAAACCGTGTCTGCTTATAACATCCCAAAATGAGATGAAAACTCATTACATGTTTTCCTCCTGTATCCATTTTTATTCCCAAATTCTATCACTTTTTGCTGTAATTAATTTGAGTTTCAAAGCAGTATAAATTCTGCAGTGAAGTTCTATTTCTTGATGGAAATTCCCAGACAGTCTTGTGAGTGTGAAGCCAAACTACAGCGCATGGCACCCTCCAGCCTGCATAGACTTCATCTTGTGGAAACACTGACGTAGGATGAAAGGATGGTACAGCTGCAAAAGCACCATCCATTGTAGGTGTGCATGTTGCTACAAGCAGACAAATGGATGATGCTGCTTAATCCCTGTGTAAAACTGTTACTTCCAAAATGTAGGTGTACAATAAGTATGTGACCTCATATCACATTACATGGAAATAGCATTCTCTCCACAGTAAGTTAAATGTAAAACTGACATTAAAAGCATGTTGGGCCTAGCACAGAAATTTATATTGATGTTTCTGACAATGTGGTGGTTCTGGCAATTTATTATGAAGCAGTAAGTGGGCTTTTTAGCTTAGTACAGCATCATCTTCCCTTGTTTCAAAGAGGACTGCTAGGGACCAGATAGATCCTTGGATGTATGCTGACAATTCTCATTGATTTAAACATCTTTTACATGCATATATAAATGCATATGCAAAAATTATATATATATATAAAACCTCATATATTTCTGTATATGACCTATATAAATATATGTACACATATGTGTATGTCCAAAGGCACAGATTCACTCTTCACAATAGAGCAATTAGCTATTTTGTTGCAAAGATAGTCTTCCTTTAAAATGCATGAAATAAAATTGACTTCAGCTGCTTCTTAAGCAAAGAAGACTTGAATGTTTTTTTTCCAGTCATTGCTAAAGAAGAGATGAATAAGGTAACCATCACCCAAACTAACATGATGTACATATTCCCAAAGATTTATTTTGCCATAGATTGTCTGTTACTTCATAACAAATTACCTCACATTAAAGAACTGGGAGAATTGTTTCCAAAGTCTCCTTTAATTCAAACTCTGGCTGAATCAATTTAAGCCTTAAAATAAAATAAAAATTCAGTTAGACATCTTCACATCGAATCTCTTCAGTGTCCAAAAGTCTTGCTCATTTTTCTTGATCCAATTTCAATTTCTTATGAGAAGTGACAATTTGAACTAGATAAGCTGATGTTTTCAAATTCTAAAACTTCTGAAACTTCTCAGGAACTGCAAAGAAAATTATAACTTTTCCCTTGCAAAATTCTCAGAATATATGGCACTTGAATGAAGCAGTTGTTGAGTGCTAAATAATTCTCTTACTCCTTACTAACAATGTATTTGGAGAAGAATATGGATCTGATGAGGAGAAAAGGAATTATAGTTCAAGCAGAAGAAGAGAGAAGGGGTGTCAAAAGAAATTTGGAGAATTCTTGTAATGTGGAGATTTTGAAATTTTTCAAGACTGCTCAAAAAATTTCTTATGACTGAGGGTTACCATTGATTAATCACTATCAGCTCTTTCATTCATGCACTGTGGATGTCAAAGAGGTATTCCTAACAATCTTTTTTTTGTTGTTGTTTTTTTTTTTTACTGTAGTGGATATGCTTCACATTTTTGTTGAAATATTTTGATGGCAAAAGGTTTTCTGGACAACTGACATTTAACAAATGGTTTTCAGGGAACTTTTATTGTTTGTGTGTGTGAGTGTGTTTTAACTAAAGCTTCAATGAAAACAGTGAATATTCTCAAAGCAATTGGAACTGGAAAATCTAATTTTTCTGTCAGCTCTGGTTGTAACCTCATTTCCAATCAGTTTCACTAAGCATCGTGTAGTTAGAGCTTCACACAGTATCTGAAAATTACATAGTGATAGCTAAGAAAAAACATTGGTTAGAGTTGATGGAAAATATACTGTTTATTGTCTATTTGTCAGGCATTTGCAAAATGCAGGGTGTGAAACCCTCCTGTGGCAGAAATATAGAAGGAGATAGCAATAACATTTCCTTCCTGTGGGAACACAACATCTTGGAGATGCTGGGTTTCTTACCATTGAAATGTATTTTAATCTTTTTCTTCTTTTTTTTTTTTTTTTAAATCTGTTTATATTACATTTCTGCTTGCTTGGGCCAGGAGGAGCAATGGGGGTGTGAAGAGGGAGGGTCATTTACGAGCCAGCTAAAATGCTTCTGTCCATTTTGGTCTACAGTGAGATTGTTTAATGGTTCTCTAAGCACTGAAGGGCTGGTACAGGCCAGGATTGGGAAGACATGGTACCTGACATGTGCAGATGGTTGGAATGAAATGATTTCAGATAGTGTTTGCCAGCTTCTGGGATTCGGGTGAGTGAAAATATTCATTGTCTTTGTAACTTATTTGCAAATTTGTTTACTCTGCATATTGGTGTTTTCTTCATCATTTTACTGGTGTCTTTACCATTCAAGAAAAGGGCAAGTATATTTTTCTGTAGTAAGTGATCTGCTTGGTATGCTAACAACTTCATAACTATTGCAAACCCTATTTTGATGGCATTCATTAAAAGATTGATGACTCTGAATATGGCAGATTAGGCATGAGGATATATGCTGGAAAACACTGTGAGACTAATGTGGAGATATTAGTCTTTTGCACTTTACATCATCATTTTCGTCTTCACGTGTATGAGAATGACTCAAGAGTAAAGCTGGAGTAAGCAGCAGCCTTGGCTGTTCTGCCATCATATTAATATTCATTTTAAGTAAATTCAAGATAATCACTTGGGTATTCTGCTACTGGGTTCCAAATACGTTTCATAACTATCGTTAGACATGAGCTATTGGGAGAGCAAACTGTATTTCTCTTGAGGTATATTTCAATGGAGGACGGAAGTATATAACTGAAAATTCACTGCCGTTCACTGAATAATAAATAGCTTTCTGCCAGTGCTGACGTTTTTAGGGAATGTCACTCATCCAAGTAATAATCAAATTAAATTCTAAGCTTGCAATTCATTTTGCTGGGCTCTGTCCAAAGTAGGATGCCTGCAAATTCCCTTCTGATAAATTAATTGTAGAAATCACAGAATTAGGACTCAGAAAAATATCCAAGTGCTATTTGAAAATACTTTAATCATTAGATGAATGTGTGCTGACTCGTTGTTTTAGATTATTCCCTTTGGGTAGGTACTGCATTAATGTAAATATCAGATACCCGCATACACAAATCCCGGTTGTAATTTATGTACATTGTGATCTCATTTACACACGCATATAAGAACTAATGACTAAATGTTCTAGTCAACACATTGTCCTTCACAGTGGCCAGTAGCTTTCTTCCTCTAATTCTTTCTCCCCCCTGCCTAACTCTTTTCCCTCTATAAATTCTGGACAATAGTAATTTTGTAGTCTGCTGGTTTCCTTTCTATTTTTATATTTGATAGGCTTCAGTGAACTTTGTCTCCTATGGTACTTTTATTACCTTTCAAAAATTACTTATGCTTTTGTCTCCATAACATTCTGTGTCAATGCATTTTAGTGTGTATCTATAAAATAGATACACTTATTGAAAAAAACCCATTCCTATTAAGTTTCCTAGTTACTTCTTTTTAATTCAGTTTCTCAGTTTATTACATATTTTGATTGTCAAGAGAAAGTATTTTTAAACTGAAATTGCATCATATTGTCATATCCTGAGTGCTACTGTTGTCACTGGTCCTACAGTCCGGGATAAAATTCTCATATATACAGCTATATAAAACCCCTGTAAGCATCGTGCTATTTCTGCCTTCCATGAATCCTCCTGTAGCAGCACATTTATTAATAACTGTGACACAATATTTATTACTAAATGGATGTTTATAATAACAGGTCTCAAGTAGGGTATAGCTCATGCACCTATACTGAATAATTACCTAAAATCATGTTTGTTAAAGAAAGAAGCTAAGGCTCATCTAGGACAATTTACTTTTGCACAATTGCTTATACATTTGCTAGTTTCATTTACTGTTTAATTCATGAAAAGGACTAAAATGGTAGGACTCCTCTAGTATATCCTGATTATGTAGCTGGGCTAGAAAGTGCAATGTTCCACACAGATTCTAATACATCACACATGTGAATCCTTTTGCCTCCATTTTTCAAATACGTGACTGTCACATTTGTGGTGTGTGCTATACAGGAAGCAAATCTGGAGGTATGCCTATGTGTTCAGCTACAAAATATAGCTGAGGCAAATCATTTACAAATATTTTTAATGAGTCTGGGGTGCCAGGTGCACAAATTGATGCTCTTGAGAAACCTGAACAAGCTCCTTTGCTCATCGTAGACTTGTAACTGTGTGCATCTGACAACACTTAAAATCTGAGTATTGTTAGGATCGCTTTTCCTTGAACCAACAAAATAATAACTTGAGCTTTTCAGAATTATACTGGTGTGGTGTGAAACAAGCTTCTCTCTCTGGAACCAGAGCCATCCATGTGTTTATTGAATTGTACCTGGGAATGGGGGTAGACCTTGCAATGTTGCCATATCCAAAAGTCCAACAAAGACTGAGAGTATAGGCCTTGCTCCCAACTCTGCAGTCTATTTTCTTCATGAACTCACAAAATTCTTGAGAAGGAAATGAGTTCATTAGAATAAAAGGTTTTGCTTGAGATTTCCAGGTCAATTAGATTTTCATCCTCCCCACTTATGAATTGTCAGTAGTAGCTACATGCTAAGCTCCTTGTGGCAGCTCAGAAAATCCTGTCTTTGGCTGTCAGACCCAGGTTCTCCAGTGTGATGAGAATAAAACATAGGGCCTGAAAGTGGTAAGAATGATTTCCAAAAATCTATGCAGAAAAATAAATAAATAAAGCTGATGGATAAATTAGGATAATTCCAGTATTTGAAGGGGGCATATAGGGATGCTGGGGAGGGACTTTTCATTAGGGACTGTAGTGATAGGACAAGGGGTAATGGGTTAAAAATTAAACAGGGGAAGTTTAGATTGGATATAAGGAGGAAATTCTTTCCTGTTAGGGTGGTGAGGCACTGGAATAGGTTGTCCAGGGAGGTTGTGAATGCTCCATCCCTGGCAGTGTTCAAGGCCAGGCTGGACAGAGTCTTGGGTTGCATGGTTTAGTGTGAGGTGTCACTGCCCATGGCAGGGGGTTGGAACTAGATGATCTTAAGGTCCTTTCCAACCCTAACTACTCTGCAATTCTATGATTCTATAATAAACAGATAACATGGTCTTACTGTGCTGTAGAGCCAATGAGAACCATGTGCTCAATATAAGAAAGAACCGGGTACTCAGAGTGTTTGGGCTGTGTTTGTAAGCATTGAGATCCTAATAATTTGGTAACAGGTTTAATTTCATTTCAGCTGTCACCAAGTAATAATGTGTACTTTGACCTGAAAGCCAAAGGAGGAATCTCAATGATTCTTTTTGAATTTGTAGGTTCAGAGCTTCACTTAGGATCAGACATTGCCATCAAGCTTGGCTTACACCCGTTGTTTAAGAGTCTTCATTTCAAACCTGGAAAGTATAGAGAAATTACTTTTATTTATAATTTGCAAATTTTCATAAAAAATTGGGTGCATTCAAGCATTTAGAAAACAGCAGCTCTTCATATGAATCTTTGTGGAAAAAAAACTTTAATGCAAAAGAAAGTGTTCATTATTTGTAACTTGCTACTATTCTTCATTGTTTCTTTTACTGTCAGAAAATCAGCAGGGGAAACTGAAACACTGCTGCAAACATCCCACAGCTTGATAACTAAACAGTAAATTACAAAATGCATGATTGTATTTTCTTCAAACAAGAAATGTGGGGCTTTGTTGTTGCTTGTTGGTTGGTTTTGTTTTTTTTATTAACAGAGAAAAGAATTGTAGCTATCAGACAGCTGGACAGTTGGACTTCTAGCCTTATTCTGTATATTTTTTTCAACATGGTACCACACCACCTGATTCTTTCCCAACATTTGCTACTTTTTATTTTTCCTGAACACATCTGAGACTGTTAAAGAATGAAATCATAGTGATTCATGCAGTATTTAGGTACATGAAGACCAATCATATCTGAGACATTTAGTAACAGATATCTCTGTGCAAGAAACTTCTAAGACTATTCTGTATTTTTTCTGTAAGTTTTGCCTAGTGAGCATGTTGAATTGAATGAGGGTTCCTGAACGCCTAGGCTAGTGTCTTAAAAGACCATTTGTGTCACAACCTGCAAGATTTCTATAAGATCATTTTTATTAACAGAAATTAAAAAGCTGTGGAAACTATATTCTTGTTACTAAACTGAATATCTCCAAAAAAAATGTTTGATTTCTTATATTTACAGAAATGCTTAACTCTCATCATTTTCCAATAAGTTAAAGAGTAGCAGGTTGATTTAGTCATTCATAAAGCTTAGAGATTTTGATTTCCAGTATTGTGGGCTTCAGCGCACTAAGAAACCAAATGAAATTATCAAAGGTTTTCTCAAAGAAAGGGCTTAGATTTTATTTCAGAAACCTTAATAAAGCCCCTGTGGCTACAGAAAAGCTCAGAGAAGTTCCGAACTGTAGAACAGAAATGTCAGCATTAATTTAAAAAAAAAAAGAAAGAAAAAGAAAAAGAAGCAGCATGAAAAAAGGTTTGCTCAGTCTTTGCTGCAAAAAAGACCAAGAAAGATGCTGAGGTAAGATGAGAGATTTTCATAAGTATTGTTAGGCTGGTGGAAGCTATGAATTGGAAGGTTTCCTGGTATAATGTGCCACGGAAAATATAAGCCAGCAATATTCATAAATGTACATACGCTAAGCTTTTCCTGGTAGCATGTTCATTTTTTACATTGACAAAAGCTTCTGCTTACTAACATTCTCAAGAAACAACTTGGTGCTTTTTTCACACATTTGCACTTTTCATACATCAGCGATTAGACTGATCTCAGCAAAGTTCCTTATAGTAGAATTTCACTTCACCTACCTGGGTTGTCACTTTACCACTCTCCGAGACCATTTAAAAGTTTCCCCAGGGAGCCCCAAGATTCCAGGGTAATCTCTGAAGTACGTATTAGTGTTTTACATTGAAAAAAATCTGTACACTAGACTAGAGTGCCCAGACTGTCTATATATGTCTATATATCTAGAGACAGAATTAAGTGGACTTTGTCATTTCTAGGTTGAGCAACATTGCAATAATGGCTTTTCCAGTATGGTGGGTCACATAGCTCCCATAATGCCACAGCGGGGCTATTGAGCATCTCCTTTCTCCTATGTCTAGTCTTACTCTTCATACACAGCAGATTTGCAGGCAGATTCTGGACTTCATACTTTACAGGAGAATGAAATGTACTGAAGAGAAGGTACTTCCTGGGTAGGCAGGTACTCTCTGTGTATTCAACCTGCACAAATGGTTCTCTTGCTCCTGAGATATGTTTGGCTAAAGAGTCAGATGGGAATAGGCTGTTTCCCCCCAAAAAAAAATAAATTAGTCTGACTGCATTTATAATCCCCCCCAACACACACCCCACCCCACACCCCCACACCCCCCTTTTCTTCAAGAGAAAGCAAATGTTTCTTGGGTATATGTTCCAAGCTGGTCATATGCAGTGTCATAAAGTATATGATGCTGAATGTGCTATAAAATAAATCTGGGTATGGGTTCTAAGTGTAAAAAAAAAAAAAATAAATCTCAGCAATAGTACACAGAACTCTTCAAAGGCTGTTCTTCCAAACAACAAATAGTCAAGGAATAGCCCCCCACTTCAGAAGAACTTTCTTGTTCACTAGCAAACATGGTATGCTTGACTTATTCCCCAGTTATTTTATTTCAACCAATCCTTAACTCTTGAAACTCAGCTTCTAAGGAAGGTAGCATTTATTCCATTAGATTCTTATTTATATAAAATACAGCTTAATTTCTTCTCTAGACATAGATATATAGTATCGATGTAATTGCCCCCTCAAAAAAAAAACCCAAAACTGTGATATTTCAAGGCTCAGCTATTTCTGTTCTGTTTTGCATACTGAGTTTTAGCTCCATATATGTAAGAATTGGTACTGCAATAATTTTGCAAATATTCCTCCACATAAAAATATCTAAAAATATGCATGTTTGTCTTTCCCTTCCAGGGATGCAAATGTGTCGTCGACAGTATTATTCACTGCAGATGGCCCATTTGTCAACATTGACAAAGCAACTAATAACAGTCTAATATTTACAAAAAGGTGGGTAGAGTGCGGTTTCTTCCTCATACAAAGAACAACTTAAAGTGTGGTGGCAATCATTTATACACTGATTTCAAGCTGAAGTTTATCCAAGAGTATCCTCTGTATGAGGTCTGGACCATAAACATATCTAGGTTTTATTCTTTTTCTACTACTGAATTCTGTGTAACATTGGGAAACTCTTTCTTCCCCCTTCCTTTTTTGAATAATTAAGAGAGGTACTTGCTACATTTTTAGCTATCAGTCAGTACAACCTTATGTGAAGTCTTTATATATTTAATGTGGAAGCAATAAATACTGCTATTTAAAAAACCCAACATTTCTTATCTAGAGATCTCTAAATTATAAATATATAATATAGTGGGAGAATTAAAATGGAGTGGCATATGCCCATAGTTACCTAGTAGTTGTCATACTAGGTTCATCAAGGCATTTCTTGAAATACTGTCACACTCTATACTCCATTGACGTTATTGGATTTAGGACTACGTGTGGATTGCTAAGGTAAGCAATTAACAGACAGGTATCTTTATTTAGGCAAATTGGTCCCACTCATAAATGACTTCTGAATGTGTCTCCACCTTTAGATGTGGATCATTGTCATGAAATGAACTTTAGCATACTGTCAATTATATTCTGATCTCTTTCAGTCCAAATAACACCTGTAGTGATTCTGAAGGGTCGTACAGACTTGTAGTTTCTTGTAGATAAAATGAAAATGTAATGTTTGAACAGGATTATATTCTCAGGAAATTCTGGAATTTACCTCCAGAAGCAGAAAGGCTTGCCATCCTCAAATTAAAAAGTAAAATATACACAATTACTTCAATTACTGTCTTTCTGCTTATAGGAGGGGTTATTATACACATTTTTCTGGAATCCTACCAAAGGCACTGAGGTAGAAAATTACTGCCTAATTGCTAAAATGCTGAAAACATGTTGAGGATGGAACGAGTCTGTGTTCTTTCACATTTCCTTTATAGACATACCATGTAGTAACGAAGCAGGAGAGAATTCTTAATTTTCTATGCCATGTTTTATCTATAGTAAAAAAAAATATTTTTAAAGAGATACAGTTTATGTTCTTATTATAACCTGTTAATCCTAAACAGTTCACAGTATCACAGTATGTTAGAGATTGGAAGGGACCTCAAAAGATCATCTAGTCCAATCCCCCTGCCGGAGCAGGAACACCTAGATAAGGTTACACAGGAACGTGTCCAGGCGGGTTTTGAATGTCTCCAGAGAAGGAGACTCCACAACCCCCCTGGGCAGCCTGTTCCAGTGTTCTGTCACCCTCACTGAGAAGAAGTTTCTTCTCAAGTTTAAGTGGAACCTCTTGTGTTCCAGTTTGTACCCGTTGCCCCTTGTCCTATCATTGTTTGCCACTGAGAAGAGCCTGGCTCCATCCTCGTGACACTCCCCCTTTATATATTTATATACACTAATAAGGTCACCCCTCAGTCTCCTCTTCTCCAAACTATAGAGACCCAGCTCCCTCAGTCTTTCCTCATAAGGGAGATGCTCCACTCCCTTAATCATCTTAGTTGCCCTGCGCTGGACTCTCTCCAGCAGGTCCCTGTCCTTCTTAAACTGAGGGGCCCAGAACTGGACACAATATTCCAGATGAGGTCTCACCAGGGCTGAGTAGAGGGGAAGGAGGACCTCTCTCGACCTACTAACCACCCCCCTTCTAATACAACCCAGGATGCCATTGGCCTTATTGGCCACAAGGGCACAGTGTCGGCTCCTGGTCACCCTGTTGTCCACAGAAGTTATCATTCTCACTGGTGGTGAAAGTATTTTCAACTAATGGAATATCATTGCAATCTATTTTTTTCCTCTTGAGTGGATGGCTAAACCAGCATTGCCACAAGAGATCTTAAAAAGTGGTAATGATCTAAAGATGTCTTCTGTTAATATCTATTAAACACTAAAAAGTGATTAATTCAGGAGGAAATGGAATAAGTTCATTTATCTTAGATGTACTTCTGTTGCAAAAATAGGTATCTTCTACCATGTTTCATCTGGACAGCTGGTAGGAATCATTTTACAGGGTGAAACTGTTAGAGATTCACATACTTTTTGTACATGTAATGAATGGTAGCAATATCATACATACTGATAATTAAGAAAACCCCAAATTCATTAAATTATAAAATTTATTTCTCACATTGTCTTTGGTCTTTATTCAAGTGTAACTATCGTTGAACTAAAGGAGGGCACTTATATGATAAAACTTGAAAGCTGTGGTGGTAGAGACAACAAAACTGCTCTCTCATGTCCTTAGGCAATGTATATCCTTGGCAGAATAGTTTTGTAACAGGGAGAAATCCTTCCTTGCAGATATATGTGAGCAGATTCCAGAGGTATAATTGCTTTTGTCAGTCCTAAGTGAAGATCATACTCTCAGATTTCCCAGCTATACCAAATTTCTGACCAGCATGCTGCTTCTTAGAGAGCACTCTGAGAGGCATAAAGTAATTTCTACTAAAGCAATCAGTAGGTACTGGTGGTGGGAAAAAGACTCTCAATACATGTGACTCCCTGTTTCCATGTAAAAAGAAATGGGGACAAATCTGACTTATTGGATATTATTTTGGTTTGTTTATGCATCTACCTAAGACAAAACGTAGGATCAGATAAAGAAGATAATACACAGTACCAACCATTCTTTTAGAGTTTATGGGAGGAGCTTGGTCAAAAGTATTTAGTTCCTATGTTATGCAGAAAATTGTATTGATTTCTTGTGGATTTATGCATTTCTGGTTGTCCTCTTTGATGTTTGTCTTACTACCAAGGGATACCCTTATGAAGTCGATATAGACTTGACTACAAATTGTAATTTGTTAAATTAGTTTAAAATTATGAATCTATCTTGAAGGGAAAAATTGCTTTTTGTGACTTTCAGGGCTGGAGGCATATCTCATCCTTATGCCATTGTAGCGAAGATTTAATTGCGAATGTGGGGGGGGTGGTTACAGTTTCCACTTGTTCTTCTTGCACCACTATGCCATTGTGAAAATGCTGGGTTACATCATACATTATAATAAAATTTTACAGCAAACATAATGAGGGATATATAATACCTATAATATCTTCCCCTTTTCTATTTAAAAATCATATAAGGATGGATATTGTAAGCTAGCCATTGGCAGACTTTTTTTTTCCTTTGATATATTTCTATGTGTATCAGATTTAAATTGCTAGTACACATACTGTCTGAAGTGTTCAGATTCATTACAAGTTATGAAGATAATCTTAAAACCTCCGGGTATCAAAAATGCTTGAGTAGTTTTGATCTGTGATTGACTCTGTGGTTGACTCTGGCTTTATATCTCTGCTAAATAACTTCTAACCTTTTAAATGCAGCTATATATTTTACAGTGCATTATAACCTTAGTAAAGATACAATGATATCAAACTGTCCTCTTAAATTCTTTGGTCACACTGATCTCTAGTGGTAAGGTATTAAAAACATCTCAAAATACAGAAAAAATACCACAAACAGTTACAATTTAATTGAGAATCTGTCACAGATGACTCACTTCCCTAAAAAACAAGGGGTGTCTACTTTTGTTTTTGTAAAATATATGAATTCAGTGTCCATTGAAGAGGAATATGTACATACAGTACAATATATAATGTTGTGTATTTATAATTATAATATAATTAAAACTTTGGATAAATTTATTTAACAGTTATACTGATAATGTATTTATACAGAGAAGTGTGTAAGTATATATATGCTTATAGACATTTATATAGAAATGTGTATGTATGTATACTTGACAGTCATATAGTGTTTGTTGGTGTGCAGGTATCTGTGATTTAATTGCATTTTCATTCTAGAGAATTCTGTTTGAACAACTGGGTGGTTCATCTGCAATGCAACAATAAACGTAAGTAGACATACCCCAGGAATATTTCACATAGAAATTAAATTGTTCAGTCCATAAAGCCTAATGTTTATAGTTTGAATTGAAAGGTTAGGGAAGGGACTATAAAAGCTATACTCGTAATGATATAAACACAGGAAAATTTAAAGTCTTTGCTTGTTTACAGTGTTAAGTATACACTAGAGATGGTACTATTCTGAAAACACATATAAAAAATCCAGAAGGTCTGAGGAAATAACACGTCTAAATCCAAGTTATAAAGTTGTATCTTGATTTCTGCTATAAAATCTCTTTTTTTTTCCACAGTAACAATATTTTTGAATAGCAGTTTCGATCCTACAAAGCCAATTTTTCCAACAATATTAGCTAGTCTAATAAAACATGCTATATCCCCCTAAAAAGCTGCCTTTTTTATTGTTTATTTTTAGCTTGTGGGAAATATCTGGTAACTCAGAGCTACGGAACAAGGATTGTAGGTGGAAGTGATGCCAGGAGAGAGGCTTGGCCTTGGATAGTTTCACTCCATTTTAATTCCAGACCTGTTTGTGGAGCTTCCCTTGTCAATGATGAATGGCTGGTGACAGCAGCACACTGTGTATATGGGTAATGTTTATTGTACTCTGAAGCTAACACATTCTGATACTCTCACAGCATTCAAGTATCCAAGTGGTGGACAGTTGTCAGTAAGGCTGGGTTAAAGTATGACCTGAGCTATCGATCAATCCTGTATAGAGCAAAACACTCTTTCAAAGGATCATACTGAAATCACTGTGGTGTGACACTTTCTAAGGCATTCTTCTAGATGTTTACTTTAGCATGAAATGGATATAAATTCACAAGTGCTGCTTTCTCTCCAATGACTCTAGGGAATCTTTCCAACCAGCTGAGACAGACATGATATCCATACCATGTCTTTTTTATTTTAATGATAATGAAACATTTATTGTGTGCAGGTTCACTAACGAGGCATCATATTATGAATAATTTTTTTGCACCAATATAAAAAATAAGCAACTAGCTCACTGTTTAATTACTGGTTTGAATCACTTTTGGGCTTAGCTAAAGGCTTCTTTACTTTCTGGTAAACCCTTAGTCCTTACTTTAAAGCAGAGAATCGTGGAAACTAAGCAGCATTTTCTGAACAGTGAAGAATTGCACTTTAAGTATATGGTATTAATACTGAGAATTTGCACTTAACCCATAATTAATGTGATCTTCCATTAATGAGTTGAATCTCTGCCAGTGATAGAAAGGATGACATCATATCTTAGAAAGGTAAACTCAGTATTGGCTGTTCCTACTGTACATTATCACAGATTGATAAGATTTACTGTGCATGAATCTTGATTTATGTCCATAGGCAATATTGGATATCCTCTAGATGGTGTTATTTGCACTATTCAAAGAAGTAAGAAGTGATGCATATGAAAATATTTTCTAGGGTTTGCTTCCATAACATCTATAATAAAAACAAGTGCTGAGGAAGACACCTAGAAAATGGAATAGCAAAAAAAGAAATATTAATATTCAAAATTACAGTTGAACTTTCACTATAAATAACTAAGTAGTAAGGCAGTGGAGACTATGCCAATACATTAATGATGCCTCATTGGCTGACAGGAGCTATATTCCAGAGAGACATATTCCACACAAAGACACTGAAATGAGAAGGATCAGGCCCCTCTTAGTTTTTACACAATAAATCCACACCTGTCTTCTTACTTCCTTTTCACAATATCACAGTATCACAGTATGCTAGAGATTAGAAGGGACCTCAGAAGATCATCTAGTCCAATCCCCCTGCCGGAGCAGGAACACCTAGATAAGGTTACACAGGAACGTGTCCAGGCGGGTTTTGAATGTCTCCAGAGAAGAAGACTCCACAACCTCCCTGGGCAGCCTGTTCCAGTGTTCCGTCACCCTCACTGAGAAGAAGTTTCTTCTCAAGTTTAAGTGGAACCTCTTGTGTTCCAGTTTGTACTGGAACTGACTAATAAGGTCACCCCTCAATCTCCTCTTCTCCAAACTATAGAGACCCAGCTCCCTCAGTCTTTCCTCATAAGGGAGATGCTCCATTCCCTTAATCATCTTAGTTGCCCTGCGCTGCACTCTCTCCAGCAGGTCCTTGTCCTTCTTGAACTGAGGGGCCCAGAACTGGACACAATATTCCAGATGAGGTCTCACCAGGGCAGAGTAGAGGGGAAGGAGGACCTCTCTCGACCTACTAACCACCCCCTTCTAATACACCCCAGGATGCCATTGGCCTTCTTGGCCACAAGGGCACAGTATCGGCTCATGGTCATCCTGTCGTGCACTAGGCCCCCCGGGTCCCTCTCCCCTACACTGCTCTCTAATAGGTCGTTCCCTAACCTATACTGGAACCTGGGGTTGTTTCCCTTAAATCACCTTTCTATTTTCACTTAAATGTCATTTTATCATCTTGACTTTACTGGCATTTTCCCAAGTGGGAGCTTGTAGTTTCACAACTTAATCCTGAACATTCAACTTAAATACTAGTAGTTTAGAACAAGATAACCTCTTGGTGTCAAACCAATTCAGTACAACAATCAGGCTGAAAACATATTTTTGAAACTATGAACCAGTTGATTAACAAATAGCAAACAATTAAGTTCTTTAACATAAAGGCAGCCTAAAAGTAGCATTCATATTGCAGCAAAAAAAAAATGCAGATTATATCATATTTTTACTTTTTTATTATTTAGATTAAAAAATTAAAGATCAGTTTTCTGAGTCTATGAGCTACAGCATTCCTAATGACATTTTATGCCTACTATTCTTTGGATATTCCATAATAATTTTCTACCTGGGACCAATATTAATTGCCTGGTGGGCAGTCAGCAATATTTTTCACAGTGTTTAAAAAGACAGAGTAATTTAGTTAATGCATTTTCCTCCTCTGCACTACTGTCTGATTAATTCTTCATACATAATGCATTATAAGCCTAACGTAAAAATCGACCATGTACTTCTAGAGTCTGGATATTTAAGATAGCATTACTATGCCAAAATTGTAAGCACTTCTGCTACATTCTATTTATTTTGACAAAATGTGCAAATGCTATGAATTACCATGAGGTTAAAAATTAGCATTTTACCTAACATATTTTTCAAAACTTTCATTAATCATTCATAATTGTGAATATTCCTTGCAACTTCTAGGAGGCAATTAAAACCATCTCAGTGGAAAGCAGTTCTTGGTTTGTATGACCAATCAGATATGACACAGCCTTCAACAGTAGTTCAAAACATTGACCAAATAATTATAAATCCTCATTACATGAAATCTACAAAAGATAGTGATATTGCTCTCATGCACCTGCAATACGAAGTGCAATATACAGGTGAGTTGTTCTTTTCCCATAAAGCAGATTTACTCTATTATACAAAACTCTGTGTTAAGCACATGAGGGTGATGGGGAGGTAGTACATTTTTTTTCAACCTAATCATTCTGGAGGCAGTCCAGTACTTCCTGGTTATCTTGCCCAGAAAGCAGGTTTGAATTAATGAACATTTTCTTATGTGACTTTATAAAAACCTGACTACAGGGAAAAGGTTGAAATGGATTGCTTGTTTCTTATTCACAGATTATATACAACCTATCTGCTTACCAGAAAAAAATCAACAGTTTTTACCAGGAATTAACTGCTCCATTGCTGGCTGGGGTACTGTTATGAGTGAAGGTGGGTCATTTGCTTGGAAAATTATGATAGGCATGAAGTCATGAAGGAAAGCTTGCTCCTGATTCCACAGGGGTTGCTGAAGTCAAATAATTTAAAGAGATACTCCCCCATATAAAAATTTGGGAACTATCCCCCTCCACTGCTTCTTCACCAAAGCAAAATAAATTATAACTTACTTGTTTAAAAATATATACATACCTAAGATAATTGAATCATGAAAAAAACCTTATTGCAGCCCCTTAGAATTTATGATGACAACTTTTCTCAACATGGAATACATACATCCTATTTCCAGGTATTGGGTGGGGGAGGAGGAAAATTAGTCTTTCTGACAATATGCAGTTTTCCCCAGAAGACAAGCACACTGACTGTATTGTGAAATGTATGTTCTGTTTGTATATCATATACTCCAGATTTGAAGTCTCTGTGAAACAATAAACATGCCATTTCAGTTCCACAGTTATTGTATGAATTCACTTCTACATTTTCAGAATAAAATTGCATTTAAAATTTTAAAAGTTTAAATACTCAAAGTTACATGATGAATAGTAAGGATAATCCAAGCTCCTAAACCCTTTATTATTCCTTATAACTCCCCACAGTGAGTTCATAGTCATTGATTTTAGTAATCCTGATTTAATTATAACCAAATTCAGTCCCATTACACAAGTGAAAGATAAGATTCAGTTAATGAGCACTGTTCAATCAGTGACTGTGTTACAGGCTTATAAGCAGTGAGCCAGTTTCCTGGTGCTCCATAGCATGCCCGGCACACTGGAACAGGAAAAAAGCCATCAGAATTCTGAGCAGGATGTACATATTTATTACAGCAGGTAACTGTACTTTGTATTTTCATCAGGTCCCACTTCAGATGTGTTGCAAGAAGCAGAGGTCCCTCTCATTTCAAATGAAAAATGTCAACAACAGATGCCAGAATATAATATTACTAATAATATGATCTGTGCAGGATATGACAAAGGAGGAGTAGATTCTTGTCAGGTAAATACAAGTGACTCATTTCATACTAGCATACACCACACCTCATTACTGAATAAAATGCTCCTTGATCCTCCAATCATTAAAAGCAGGACAATCACTTTTCACCAATGTAATTTCTATTCACAGTATTTTGCCTATTTGATACTCTATCAGGATAAAAGTTGAAAAGATAAAAAGCAATTTTTTCTCATCTTGACATAAACAGCCTTGGAGGGAGATAAATACGAGGACTGGAAATTTTCTGCACTAAGCTTTCACTAAGCCTTGAATAATTCCTCCTTAGTAATTCCATGAAGAAAAGGACATGCTTAAGGAAAAGCAGAGTACAGAGAAACAAATACCAAATAGACTGAAGTCTCAGAAATGCTTCATGAAGGGAGAGATCAATGATGATTTTTCCCAGAATCTGTAGACTCTGGAGACCTTGTGTAGGTAGATGCCACAGTATTTTGGAGAGGTTGCCTTTCTGCATTGTTCTCTTCCTGGGAACCTAGTTTTACCCATTCCAGCTCTGGTTAGAGCACATTGCTTCTCTTTGAGGATTTAGTCGGAGCTGGCTGTCACATACTTTTTCTTCCAACAATATGGAGTCTATGGCATGGAGACTGGCTGAGTCTCATCAAGTCTAATGAGGAACTCTCCCATGTAATTGCAACTGCCTTGCCCTCATGACCTAAGACTTCATCAGGTACAGTGGCTTTGGCTAGTTTAGTCTAGGAGTGTATGCAAGCCCAAATTTACTTGCCATTCCTTCAGCCTCTGTGGCTTTCCTCTTTCCTTTTTTCCTTCTGAACCTCATAATAAAAAAAATCAGCTTGGCACACAAGATGACATAGAGTAGAAGTGACCGGCATTGTGATCAATGACCATTCAACCATGAGCAAAGATGAACAAGTCCTACTAGTGCGTCAGCCTTTAGGCTGCTGTCACAGCATTTGAACATTTGCAGACACTCTAGAGTTATGGGCAGAAGTCTTTTAATGCTCAAGTCTTTGCAGAACTCTCCCATAAAGATTCATTCACATGGCTATGAAAAGACAGAGATAATACTGGATACACAATACCCAACTAACTTGATAGACAACAAAAATATAGTCATTGCTTTCCTTCTCATCAAAACAAGGCACTCATGGCTGATTCATCACCTACTTGGGCTCTGGGATGAATCAAATTTGGTCTTCCACATTCAATTGCAATGCTACATCTGTTAAACTATTGAGAAGTTCAGCTGATGTCCTTGAGAAAAGGACACCTCCTATTCTGGTAATACTGCAATTTTTTCTCTAAATCTGAAGTTTCAGAAAGTCTGGGGTGACAAAGAATATAACTGCATGTTGGCTGAATAGGTTTAATTAAAAAATAATCCTACACATTTACCTAGGCTTTGTGAAAGATTAAAGGCTAAATGTAAAAGTAAGAAGCAGAAAAATAATTTGGAACCCAGTCCTGTACTGAAAGACTGATAAGAGCTTAAAATCATATTCTTAAAAAAAAATAAAAAATAAGAAAAAAATAAATAAAAAAAATAAATTTTATTATCTATCTCAAGAATTCTTCCACATGCAAGTATTCATATCTCGCTCCTGGTGCCCAAGACAAACAGGTATACAATGTCTACAATTAAGGATCAACACAAACAAGACAGCATAAACAGGTTCTGCTTCAGAATTCAGTGTTCACTTTTAACTTCTGAATTTCCTATTGCAGGGAGATTCAGGTGGCCCTCTGACATTTGAACACAGGGACAAATGGTTTTTGGTTGGTGTAACATCATTTGGCTACAAGTGTGCACTTTCCAAACGACCAGGAGTGTATGTTCGAGTCACCATGTTTGTGGACTGGATCAAAGACATTATCTATTAGCATGATATTATTAAATGATAAAAATAGAACTTCAAGGTTGAAAATAAGCCATTAGATAATGATGTAAACTAGACAGGCATTTCAACCTCACAATTAGAGAAACTGAATAAATATTTAAATTTCAGGGAGGAAAACATTACTAATTGAGAACTCCATTACCAATTGAGAGTAATATTCCAAAACAGATGCTATGATTTTGTTAACAAACAGTTTTATCATTTTACTTTTTCTATGAGACCAGGAGGAAACGGTTTCTTTGAACATGAGTGTATTAAATGCACAGTGAAGGGCTTTACAAACCATGGGCAGTAAAATAAAAGAAGTTTGTAAATTGCAAATGCTTTTTTGAAAAATGGTCTAGATTGTTAATTCCAGGCCAAACAATACACGTTTTTATGTTTTACACTGTATTTTTCAATGTATATTTCCATTCCAATGAATAGTCAACTCTTCTCAGTAATCTCACCACTCATCAAAACAAAGGTATGTTATCTGTTTAAACTGGGCTCCTGGAATTTCTTGTTTTGTCTATTACAAAAAGCTCTGGAATGAGATTTATGGATTTTGCACAAAGACTGATCATATATCATGCTGCTTTCTAATGAATAAATTGAATGTAAGCCAAAAGTTCTCTCTTGTGTAATGTGTTGGAATTAATAAGAGTTAAATAAGGATTGAACATAGCTTTTTAGTTTTCTTTTTAGGAAAGTGCTTTGGCAATTAGTCAAGCATTTATAGATATGCACTTGTGTACATCCAAGCAGAGACTCGCAATACTACAACATCCTCTTACAAACAGTAATGTCTTTTAAAAACATCTGACAATAATGAGTACCAGCTATTTCTAGTGAATAAAAGGTAATAGAGTTCCTTCAATATGCTTCTCTGTACTGGCGACTTTAAATACTGAGTTCGTGCTTTGTTTAAAAACTATCATGATAGCCCATTACAACATTCCGAAAAGGAAAGAATATGATGGTTGACTTCATCTTCTTGAGCTCTTTTCTAAGTAGGTTTCTATTAAAATATAAACATCTATTTGTTGAAATGCCTTAAATGCAATCATGTTTTAATGTTTGTGTAATATGATGCATTTCATTTATTTCTGGTTTAGACTAGTGTAGGATATTTAATATATTAATTCCAAAGTACTACATGAAAATACAAAATGCATTCTAACTCATTGTGTATATATAAGTACAGATACACACATAGATGTATGATTTTTTAAGGAGCTCCCACACTTGGTGCTTACAACACTAAATGCAGATATGAAGTGCTTGGAACAAAAGGCTAGCTTACAAACACAGGTTGGCAGTCATTGATAAAATAAATAACAAGTCCCAAACTGTTTTCAGGTCTTCATAAGCGTTAGAGGACTAGGCCCAAACCAAAATGTTTATCAACACATCTGTGACCACAAGGAAGACAGACAGCTGTAATTAAGCCAGAAAGAAAATAAAAGGTATTTTAGACACCTTTTTGCATATAAACAATGCAGCTTTTAACATTAAAATGTCAAAGCTGTTAATCCTAGGTTTCATGGTGGACTATTGCTTCTCCTGTTACTCTCCTTCACTTGAAAAGAGCCACTGAAAATCAAGTGCATTTTGCCACCAGTGTAAATTGATTTGGTGAGGTGCTCCTACCCATGGCAGGGAGGTTGGAACAAGATGATCTTAAGGTCCTTTCCAACAGTAATATATTTCTATATGCACATATTTTTGGTTCGGAAAATGCAAAGCATAAATGTATTCTGAGGTTTACATTAATAAATCATCCCATCAGAATAAAAAATTTCTTATTATAAACTGGCATAGAAATTTGTATGTAATATAGACTAGTATGACTAAAAATATTTTTTTTATTTCATCTAACTTATGTCTATATAAAAATAACATAACAACCACATTCTAGCCTTCGTTCAACATCCATGACTTCAGTGGCTTGCACATTAACTTGCGGAGAAACCAGTCATTACTGGTTTGGAACATGTGGGCTGCATGGATTATTTTCCAGTCGCTCTTCCAAAATGCTTTGAAAGAGAGATCAGAAGCTTGATACTGACTTACACTTGCTTGCACCCAAAAAGGTTAAAAGATTAAAGAAGGAATCAAGTTGCTCTCTCAAATGATTCTTGCAAAATAGAAAAATAATAAAAATTCTCTTCCCATGAGAAAATAGGGGTGGTGGGAGTATAAAGTTTGTAAAATACCAGAGTGAAGCCATGCCACCCATCTGAGGACTAGCTATGGTTTACTGTTCATCCTTCTGTTCCTTGCCTCACCTACTGCTGTCATTTGGAAGAGATTCAGAGAAGGGAATGTGTTAAAGGGAGTTAATCCTTCAAGACCATAAAAAAGAGCTAAGTTTTTTACCACAAATGTTCCCAGGAAAGATGAATCTCTTGTCCTCACTTGACTTAAGCAACACTTAAAAAATAAATAAATAGATATAAAACCAGTTCTGATCTTGGTACAGAATCATAGTATTTTCTCTCTATTTACAATCACTACAAAAGAAATTGAAGTAGGGGACTGAGCAAAGAAGTTGTGAGTGATTGGAAAAACTACAGAATACTTGAAGTAGTAATAGCAATACTTAAACTGAATACAGAAGACAGCTTCTTCAAAAAGCAAGTTAAAACAGGGCATAACAGTAACTTTAAAATGCTTCCAAAAGCACTTCAGCAATAGCATGAATACCATTAGTCTTACTGGCATTGAGCTTTACTTTTTTTTTTTTTCTTTACGCAGAGAAATTGATACACATTTGTCTCTGAAGTCAAAGCTGTGATCAGCATCAGCTAGTACAGCTTAGGCAATCCAAACAGCAATACAGTTTTGCTTCTGTTTGTCTCTCCCCAACTTCCACCCAGTGTCAGTTTTGAATCTGTGTTAATGTAAAACCAGCTGGCTTGAACTTGTGCTCTTGAACTCCTGCTGCAACTGCAGAAGACCTCTTAATTTGCTGCTATAGTACCAGACTGTCACCAACAAATCAGCCAGAGTGCTATTGCTGCCACCCCAAGATCTGCTCCTAATGACTAGTAAAACCTCTCTTACGGCTCAGAAAGCTCTTAAAGAACCAAAGAGAATGGACATTAGTAATGTTAATAATAATTCTTAAAACCTTCCGTGCATCAAGGTTACCTTTAAATCTGTCTGTCAATTAACATAATTAACACTTTTCTAGCTAAGTCTCAGTAATGTTTGAATCAATCTATTAGTACCATGTCCAAGAACATCCATTTGTCTTCTTCGATCCAACTTTACATTATTCCTAACAAACTATTAGCTGTATTTAAATGAACCTTAATGTCTTTTTCACATAGATTTACTCAAACAAGTAATTTTCATCTTAAACTCATGTCCATTGTGATTTTTCTTTTCTTTTGTAAAAGTAAAAAGCATTTTACTTAAATAACAACTAATGGCTGTCTTCAAAGGACACCTCATTAATGAGGTATCACTTGTCAAGTTATTTATGTTAACCCTGGGCCACTATGTCAAAAAGTTACAGACATTCTCTGAATTCATTATATGACATCAAGTGACTTTCATGAATCCTTAATGTTGCCACATCAGATTGTTATCACAACATGGTGGCTACCTCTGCTAGCGGCCATATTAATACTTAATAATTTGTGTCCCTGAGGCTCAAAAACTGTGTTAAGTGTGCAAATAAATACTAAACAAATATTTTGTATCAAACATTTATGCAAAGATAAATAATTGTTACACTGTAAAATTGTCAGTTCCATTTACAGTACATCATCTAGGTTACAATGCATGAAAGACTAAAGGAAACAAAGGGTCTGTTTAACTACAAACAGTCTTAAAACTGATATACATTGTAGATATTTCCCCATAAAAACTTCAAACACTCTGTTCATTTCATTGCTCACAACTAGCTAACTTACATCTCTTAGCAAAATAAACACATACCCTTTATTTAGCATGGCATATTTCGTTACTGAATCAATAATCAAACATTATATAAAAATGATTTGCCTCAAGGGGGAGCTTACAGTTCATTCTTGTAGATCCTTTGCATTTTCAAGCCATTCCAAGCTAATGTTCTTTGACAACATAATACAGCCTGACTGCAGAATGTTATTTTTGCTTTGTTTTCAGTCAGTAAGTCATTATACCTCCATGCTACTGTCCTTCCTAGGCGTCTTTGAAATCCATAGTGTGGACTGGTTTGGACTGGTTTTTGTTCTTCCTTTACTGAAAAAGAAAAGATAAAGTATTTTCAGTGCATGCATGTCTTTGCAGTCCTGATTCCGGTTTGCGATCAAACCTGGGTATTCCACCCCCTATTTGGAGGACATCTTTGTTGCTTTCATTGCATAGGTTCCCCATGCGGGAACAACAAAAGGGTCATGCCCATGCTGCACCCAGCATAGCACCATCGTGGTGGGTTAAGGTAAGCAACTATTACCAAAGTTAGCAGACCACCCTTCTCAGCTGCGCTGCTCCCAGGAACAGAACTGACATGTCACATTTGGGTTTTTCAGTGCATGTTCAACCACACTTACTCATACATGGTGATCTTCTCACAAGATGGTTGCAGACACTATTTGACCAGGGTGGTGGAAGGCTGGGCACTTCCCTGTTCTGAGGGGTGTACGTGGGACAGTAGCACGCGAACCCACACTGGATGTGCCAAGGGTGCAGCCCACCCACCCCAGGGAGCTACAGCAACCCTGCGCATTCACATCGTGGAGCTGCACACCATGACTGCGGTACGCTCATGGGTTCCAGTGCATACTGGTACAGCTTCCTTCAGGGCTTGACCTAGCTTCTAATGAAGTAATGGCACATGAATCAGACTTCTGGCAATGAATGACTGGTAGAAAGCTTTCTTAGGCCAGTTTTCATTCAAAACTGTCAATAGTAGTTTCTGTGTTTGTTTGTTTGGGGTTTTTTAATTAAAAAAAGATTAAACTATTTACAAAATTACTTGCTCTGCAATACTGCAAAAGTGTTCACTCTAGCCTTTACAGGGAGCCCTGAAGTACTCTGTAAACTGACGCTAGTCTTTCCATATGTCTAGCATCCCTGCTGTGACAAGTACATCACACCCTTTCCCCTCACTTAGAGGGTAGGTGACAGTGCACTGCAGTCTACTGAAGATGCTCTTTGTGAGCAACTGCAGCTGTATTTCAATCAAAATCTTTTAGTCTCTGGCCAGAATATTTCACAGTGATTTCTTTTTCCCTAATTAAATAAAAACCAGAGGAGAAGAAGTAGCTCTATATAATTCTGTAGGATGTAAACCTGAGAGTCAAGATCCCAGCAGTCTTACACATTCAGTTTTACTCCTTTTGCTGGTTGTAAACGTGAGTCTGAGTTGATTTTAAATATACTTTGAGGGAACTGGACAGAACAGTAATTTCTAGTCCCCCCACACTTACCTCTGAAGCCCTACAAAGTAATGCATTAAGTACCTGAGCCCATTGGAGTAATTGAAAAAACTCCATTGGTTTCAGTGGACTTTAGATCAGGCCACAATGCTATAAACAAAGCAATTGCAATGAATTAAGTAGTTTCCGCACTTCTTTCTTTATGAAACAAATTCACTACTTCCTTCCAGACCAATACAGCAAAAGCAGGCATACTGTGTAGATTAATGATTAAATGCTTTGAATGGAGATTCCTTGCCACATTGCAGGAACAGTTTCTAAATACCTTGGATCAGAACTTTAGCTGTACAAAATGAGTTTATCTTCAGCAAACCTACACTGATTTTCAACAGCTATACATACGGTTCAGAAAATAGGTTTTAGTAAGAAAGGTAAGGAAGATGCAATAAATAGCTTGATTATATTGCTGCTTTGACCATAAAATGCAATCATAAAACTGAGAAATATACCAGGTTGGAATTTAAACTTTCTGCAAGGCATTCAGATGATAATGGAGATGGGTCTTTGAAGCAGTTTCTCCTTGCTTCCCTGGAAGAAATGAAAGGGAGAGCATCTAAGAATGAATGAGCTGATCATTTCTACTAGCTACAGGGGTGATGTTTTGCTTTGCCTTATTACTACCCTTTAAGAGCCCAACACTAGGCAAAATTAGTCATGACCTTTCAAGCTAGGCATGTCCTGGTTGGCCATGGATTGTGGCTTTCAGAGGAAAGGTCACCATGTTGTGGAAGCCTAAAAAAGAATGAGAAGTCAGGTTCATTTTGACAGTTGGGGATCCCTCCTTTCCCAGCAGGACAAAATCCCTTTCCTAAAGCTCTATAGCATCCAGCTGATAAGTTCAAGTGCCTCTTTTTTTTTATTTGCTTTTTGCCCAAGAACTGGGCATCTGTGGTGAACCAAAATGATTGACAAGGTAGGTTATACATGGAAATAGTACTGAAAACAGATGGGAAAATATTTTTTTTAAAAAAACAAAGTTCTCTCTCAACAGATAAAAACCAAAATACTTCATTTCCAGTGATACCAGAATATCATCTTTTGACTTAAATGAATTTTAAAGTAAATTTTGTTTATCTTTAATTAAAAACTCTGGTGCAACCCAAAATGAAAACTTGGAAGGGAGGGGGAATGCACACATTAAAAAATCCACAACCACAAACCAAACCTGGTTTGATTTTAAGAATTTTCTCTCTGATTTTTGTACCATTTGATCTACCAAACTAATCAGCTAACAGAAAACATGCAATTTTCAAAGCTGAATTTCCAGTATGTGTCATAAAATTTTTAAGTCTTAGAAGTTTAGTTTAATTACTTCTGGATGACCTGCTATAGCATCAAATAGGCCTGATCAAAGCCCAGTGAAGTCAACACTACTATTTCTATTGATTTCAGTGGGCCATAACTCTCACTGTTTTCCCAGGAAGAGTTGAAAGCTGAACCTTTTCTGGGGAGAGAAGGAGCTGCCAGAAAAGGTATGAACATGTATGTCATACTTACCAAGAAATCCAGGTCCACGGTTATAATGGTTCCAGATTTAGAATACTTAAATAATTTCTGCTGTTATACATATGATTCCTTTACTACTCTTTTTCCTTTGAGTTTCTGGCCTTCTACAGCCCCAGTGTTGAGGGGGCATGCTTTCACAAGCATAAATTTGACTGCCATAAAACACGTTGGAAAGTGCACATTTTCTCCTCTTCTTTATAGGAAAGTGCATAAAATAAAGACACAATCTAGTTTATGAAGGAGACCTCATAACATCTTTTCTTTACAATTACTTATTCCAAACAGACACATTACTAAGGAGTGCTGTGATCACTATACCCTCATAAAGATACAAGATGACCTGACATCTAGAGTGTTTTTTCACCCAAAATGTGTTTCAGCTGTTTACAGAAAATACTAAATAAAAAGCACACAGAAAAAAAAAAGACTAAAAGTAAGGAGGAAACTTTATTTTCTGATTTCCTAAAAAAAGTGATATTGTATTCCTTACTAATATTCCTGCTCTTCAAGAAGAACAGTTTGTGAATCTTGCTATTTTGCCAAAGAGGTGTTTATCCATAAAATATATTTCAGTTTAGACTTTTCTGGATTATATTACCTTGAGAATGCTTCTGGAAAAAAAATCTGCAGCATAAAAAGCACCCTTGAAAGTTTCAGAAAGATGAGTTCAGAGGAAAAAAAATATGTTATCGTATCTTGGTATATTATATTTTGAGAAAGAGAAAAAGAATTTTAAAGCATGAATCAATACGTATCCTGTTTCATAAGCTGAAGTGTTTCCTATATATATCTGTTTGATATTTCATCTATGTACACATATATATTTACACATTTTCTTTGGCAGACACATTATGTACAAAGGAGTTGCACTGGTGTGTGGCTCAAAACATATTTTTGCTTTTTGTTTTCAATTTGTCTGCTCCAGTGGTCCATCTGTTTTTCGTATGGTATGCACACTGAAACAACATTAAGCAGCTGCAGGCCCCTTAGGTTTATCCTTGGAACAAACTGGACTTTAGGTCAAAGTGAGGTGAGTCCTTGAGTTTACCCTGTGTCAGTGAGGACCCCACCGCTATTTCCCACAGCCCAGACGCTCTATCGGTTGCAGTCATGGTGGAAGAGGGTAAGTAAAAGTGCTGGTAGTAGCTCAGCCTATCAAATGTTCAGCAAAGATATCTTCTTCAGAAACAGGTAAAGTCCTAATGGCAATATACTTTGAGAACATGGAACTATTTCAGCATTTTGTAGAAAAGCCTGAAGGTGAATATTAATCTGTAACAGCAGTAAACTACTTGGATTTTAATAGATTAAAAGATGCTTATTTGCATATTTGGGGACAGATGTAAGCAGCCTTTCAGTATGAATAGCTTGCCAATGGAAACATGAATTCTGTGATATAAAACTATTATGGATTAATATATTTTACCTTTTATGAAGCATCTGGAAACAGCAAGTCCCAAAAGCCACCAGTATCAACAGCAGTAGTGGTATAGTGGGTATTACAACATAAATTAGATTTGGAATTATACCTACAAGACAAAAGTTCTCATTAATGCCTCCCATGTTGAAATACTCTTAACCATGTGAGTAAAACTCTGGAGTAAAGTATCAGAAATATATTAAACAAAAGAACATTTATACGTTCCTTCGAAACCATAACTTGGCACTATCAAGAATAAAACAGTACTCCTTCAGTGACATGCAAAACATATCTTAAGGAAACATTAACTCTGACGTTTTCAATATGCATCCATGAAAGACTTCCAATTTTGTAATTGAAAATTCAAGTATTTTAAGAGTATATTTCACAGCCTATTATTTTTACAGTCCACATATCTGTCTACTCAGCTGCCCTTACATGTTGGATTCCCACCCATGCAGGACCACAAGAGGAATAAACCCTGCTCTTGTCTCTCTACTCCCCTTGACTAACATACACTAACATCCCTGCTCTCCTTGACTAACATACACTCTCCTTGACTAACTAGGAGAGAGCTAAAGCCAGGGCTCTATAGGTCCCTGGACAAAAGGAGTGGGAAATGGTCCAAACTGAGACTGTTATCTGCCTGCAATAGATGATGAGGTCTGCAACTGCCAAAAGGACCATTTTTCAATAACTAATATGCCCATGTTTAACAGTATACATATAACGTGCAAATTGTGGAGACTTTCTTACACATTGTCCTGTTTGAACATATTTTCACTAGCAAGACTAAATCTGAATGTTCAGGTTGGTTTTGTTTGAGTCTTTGCATGGTTTTTATAGATATCGTTATTGATTTCAAAATACAGCTCATCAGTATATCCATTCCTCTGGAGTTACAAATAATGGGAAACTGGCTCATATCCAACCAACCAGTGTGAAAATGGAGCATCACCTTTCCCTAATCCCATGGTGTAATCCCGTAAAATCCTGAGTAGCTCCTTAGAGATATTCAACTCCTTGAATTAAGGCCATGCTGTAACTCTTGAAACTCAGGACTCCACTCAGGACAGAAATTGCTAAATAAAGTAGCTAGGAGCATTACAGCAAGGCTCCTAGGCAGTGGATATCCACTCTCAAAATACCAAGTGTCATCTCTGATAGAAATTTCAGCAAGGCACTTATGTCCTCTTAGCATGTGGTGTTCCTTAAAACACAGGGTACTTGGGATAGGTACGGCACAATGCCTACCCTGCAGATAACTTAAAAATTCATGCCCTGTTAGGAAAGATTAATTTGTGCCTTTTTTTGTGAGCCTTGGTTATCAGATATAAAAGATAATAGATGCACTGTATGTTTGTCACACATGCTGGGGAAGAGGCGGGGAGGAGATGGAGAGGCAAAGTACTGGTTACGACAGCCCAGAAGGAGATGCCCCATAGCTGGGTGAATACTAGTGAAATCTTGGATCTTGACAGAGACTAACCAGGTCAGAAACAATAGTGCAGATTTCAAGGACTGCTAGACTGTAGCTTTATATCAAAGTAAGCAGAGACACGGAAATGATCTGTTTCCACAGTTACAAAGATGACTGATTAAAACTCTTGAAATGTTATTCAAGAGTGTACATTTTCAGGGCATTTTCTGGGGAAATAGACGACTTCTTCCCCCCTGACAATAATGGAAATTGTCAAATATTAATTTAACTGAGTCCACTGTTAATATTTTTACCAGAATACTAAACTCATATGATCACATTACCTGTTTCAGTAGCAATAACATGATACTGATCTTCTGGTTTGCTTGTGTCATAAGGATTTCCTGATGGCACTGTTGGAAAAATATCTGAAAATGATACCAGATATTTTAGTGAGTAAAAAATATGGCTTTTATGTTGTTAAATAAATTAATAGTAATTACATCTTAATTTAAATTGGAAAAGCAATATTTTTTTTTAAACTGCTGGATATAAACACATAAACATCATTTTATTGCAAAACTGGGAGTACATCTGGAACAAGAATTATGAGCAGTGCTATTCTGAACACCAGCCATATATTTGTTGATATTGCCCTCTAAAGGATTCATTTTTCCTATGTTCTAGTTCTAAACTATGGGCTGTAAAACTTGAGTAATTGAGGTTCTTGTAAGCTATCACTGTAAGTATGTATTTACCATTGCAATTCAACTTAATGTTTCAAAATTTCTTACCGTAATCTGGCTCCGCTCTGTCTCTTAACTCTTTTTCTAAGACAGTATCTGTTAAATCGATATTGAAATGGAAAGTTGAAGCGTGAAAACTGCTTGTATTAAGACAGATATTTTCATTATGTTGCATGCAGTATCACAGAAATAGATACATTCCCCAAATCAATAATTGCTTAATTCTTCAGCATTTAATCTGCTTACCAAACACTTATCTGCAAACTAGTGCCACATCACTTCTAGTTCATACTTTTGTGCTCCTTAGAAAATAACTATAGCTTATTCTGGTTCCAATTCTTGGTCACCTGTGCTAGGTTGCTGATTAAATCAATCTCTTAATTTCTTGTGCTGAATAAAACTCCTAACATATTCAAAGTTTCATCTGTGCAGACAATCCTAAAACAGTATAGGAAAAGAAGTGTTCTTAATTAATACTTAAATCTTATTCACATTTCCAAAATAATGCTTACAGAATGTTGGCTAGGAAGCAAAACATAGCAGCACAGGTTTGTGAGGTTAAATGTCATCTTCGTGCAGCTTGGGTTTGCAATAGGTGGCCGAAAATACAAATCATGGGCAATTGGTTCTAATACATTATATAAGGAAATTAAATCACAGAAGATAAATGATCCTATCATTTCTTGTAATGCATCAGAAACTGGAGAACCAATTGATGTCTTTGAGCTATATTACAGAGGCTTGCAAGTTTACTGATGGCTATTGTTACAACTAAAAGTTTACAAAGGCAACAGAATTCATTACTTCATATTGGGCATACCATTGAAAACTGAATGACTGTTTCAGTACCATTCCTTTATCATAGGATTATATTAACATAATAGTGCTATGAGCTTGCAGTTCCAAGTGTCCTGATAAACATAGAATGCTGGGAGAAATCAAGGAAGCAATAAAGACTACTAGAACAAAGACAATTATTTCATCTACTCTGGTAAGAACTGACTATATTTGGCCATATACAAAGGAAGATATCAAAATACCACAAAGAACTGAGTTGCTGGCTCTAGACAGCAGAAGAGGAGGTGAATTTTTTATTTGGTTATATAATCAAGCCTACAGGAGCTGGTCAAGAACTAACAGTGGTTGCAATTACCAACCTATAATTAAATTTAAGATTGATGAATGATTAATATGATTTAAAGCCAGACTGAACATTGCAACAGTAAATGCTGTCAAGGGACTATAAGAAAGGCTTAGAAAAATCTAGTTGCTACTCAGTAAGACTGCCTAATGAGCACTGCTCTTCAGCTTCCTACCAATACAACTAGATGCAATTTAATCATGGTCACTTACAACCTCTGTTTTGGCCTGTGCCTGGTATACTGTATACTCAAAATGGACAGAAAAGCTGTGAAAAATAATATACTCAGGTAACAAAGTGAAAATCAACATGCATGTAGCACTTTCATACTCCTAGTAAAATGGATGCATTTAGTACTGCAAATGGTTGACACTGAAGCCATTACAGTAATTTGGGGCAAGGGAAAAAAGTCACTTGTAAGTCTCACTAGGGTTTATATAGGAAATTACATTTGCTTACAAATATTATGGAACTTTCTTCAGGCAGTGAATGGGAAACCATGTACCTACTTATATATATTAATGCACCCCTCCATGTGATAAAAAAATAAATTTCTAGAGAACAGTCTGTTTTGCTAAAGAGCAGAAATTCCAGCAACTTGAGAAATAAATAGCTACAATTCAGTAGTACTGTATTTAGCTGCATAACAATGCCAGTCATAATAATCTACCTATATGTTGTTTGCCTTATATGTGTCATTACACCCTCGCAATCTACTTATGCATAGTGAAAGAAATAAAAATTTATTTTCATTGTTTCTTTTATCACTTGGTTTTCTGCAAATCCAAAATACCTGACATTTTTTTGAGGTTGTGAAAGCAATAGAAAAACACAATTATTTGTCATATCTCAACCAGAATGGTAAGTAACTTGTTATTACAGGATGATTAATTCATTTAAATTTGTTTGGTTTTAAAGATATGAAATATACTTGAAACTGAGCCCTTTAGTTAGTCAAACCTGTATTTTCTGATATAAAAATGCCATTAGTTTAACAGCCTAAAGCATTTTAATTGTGTTTTTATTCAAAAAAATTGTGGTCAGTTGCAAAAGTAATAAATTGCATATGTCACAGTTCCTTGAATGGCCTATGTGACTAAGATAATTATCGATTACCATAAGATAGTGACAGTCACTAGTAACATATTTGGGTGATGGGGGTAAAATGTGTAGGTATATCAAGCCTTCCAAGTATTTAATAGTTACTTGCACTATTAATTACTGTTAATATCTTCATTAAGATATTAGACTATGAGAAAGCTATCTACCCACCAAAATTCGAGGAAGAAAATAGCCTGGACCTCTACAGACAGATCTCTACAGAGAGTGTGATTATTGCTAGATCACGAGCATAGAGAAAGCAGGTATGAAACTGCAGAATTATATAGGTCAAATCACTGCTAAGGGTAGGATTTCACATGAATTCTGACTTTCAGCTCAATTTTTTAAAAGCAGACACAGTATAAATTATTTGAAAATATTTTCATGATCCTGCTGATAAACATGTTTTAATTTACTGTACCACCAAAAGTAGAAACTATTTCAGGCCCAGCTTGAAAGTTTACTTTTCAGGTCCTTCTGTTTGCACATAGTTCTAGTTTATAGTTCACATTTCCTCTAATGACATATACAGAACCCATGTCACGCCTGCAAGTACAGCCAAACTGCCTAAGATCTGGCTTTTTCTGTCACCATCTCAACTAGTGTGCATCTGCTTTTCATATCTATGAAATGCATGCATGAATGCAGAATTTTCTTCCCGCTGTTCAGAACTTCATTCCTTTAGCCAAAACATTTTGAAACAAACGTTAAGTTGAAACAAACAAATTACATTACAAACGTAAGTTGGTATAAAATAACGAAAGTCTGCACCTACAAGGACAATGTCTTTTTCTTCCTCATTTTTTTTTTTTTTTTTTTTACAGTAGGACCAAAAGATGTCTTGCTCATCCTACTTGACAGCAAGAAAGGGAAGGAGAAAATGGCCAGTTAAATCACTCTGTGGAGAATAAAATAACTAGTGAATGAGTTACAGCAAAGTAAACCTGGGAATGCATGATAGTGAAGAAAACTTTGAAACATTCTAATTGGGTTCAGATAGGTTTGTTTAAATTATCACTAGATTTTACATATTATATCCCCTGTTAATGCTAGCTCAGGCACCCGCACACCAAAGGAATCAGTACAACAGGCCACAAGACATTCCCTCACAAAAAAGAGCAATTGTTTTTCTAAGAAAGTGTCCCACCTGTGAAATATAACTTTAGTTTCACCTACCTGGACCATACTTGCAGATAAAATTGTGCTTCATGTTACATCTATCATCATTCCATTGATAAAGGTATGGCCCTCCCAGACCAGGGTTTGCAGTTGGCTGATGATACATCACAACACAGGCTTCACTTCCACAGGAAGGTTCATCTGTATACCAATTTCTAGCAGTACACAAAGACAAACTTTCAAATTTTGACAGTAAAGTTCATCAGGACACCAAGGAAAGGAGATTACATCAGAGAAGATGTGCCAGCCCCAGTGGCTCAATCCTCTTCCAAGATATGCTGCATTTCCTCTGTGAAAGGAGTTTACAGCCTGGGCTCCACATCTCTGAATTTTAAAAACCAAAAGCTCTGTCCAGTCAAAGCACCTCTGCAGAAATAACACCCTGCTGCTCTGCTGTTTTTCTTCTTATCTGACTCTCTTAAATGGCCCATTGTCCCAAGTCCTGTGAACTGCTGCTACTCTGGCCTTTGGCTTACTCAGGAAATTAAAGGCTTTTCAAAACACAGGGCAGAAACAGAGCAATTTACAGTAAGTAACATGCACAATTTACTTGGTGGCTGACACCCTGATTCAAGGTGGCCAGTCTTGCACAATTTGTCTTCCTGCTTTCAGACTGCATCCTGAAGACCCTGTGTGTAGCAGAAAAAACTCCAAAAGCCTTTCAGAGGCAAACCCATGAGATGTGAGTAAAGAGAATTGTAGGCTGAAGCAGCATTATGACATACTTTCACCACTTCAAATTCAAAACCCTGGTTGCCAGCTCCCCTTTATCTGGAGAAGTCAAGGAGGGATGCCACTAACTTTGTGGGGCAGCAAGTCTATAAGCTTCTTTCTAGAAGACTTGACTTGCTAGGCATTTCACTCTCCCTTTTGTTCCATGAAACCTTCTTAATAAGCAGTTTTACACACTTACCTGAATGGTGAAATACTTCCATCAGCCCACTGGTAGAGGTCAGGGCAAGCACTTGAGGTGGCTTGTCCATCACTGCTTCTCCACAACCCAATCCAGAAATCACCATCAGAAATCCCAGCGCCTGATTTAGTGAGGTTTTGCAACATGTGTTCTATTAGTTGCTGTTCAGCTTCACTTTCCAAGCTCAGTAAAGACCCACCATCAAATTCACAAGCTTGGCGGGCCTCCTGAAAGCCCACACGTCTAGACAAGTCCTGGAAATAAGCTAACTTGTAACAAGAACGCTTGAAGTCACCATAGCACACCTTTTGACCTGAAAAATATAAATAGGAGAGTGTTTAGAGCATAGTAACAAATTTCACAACTGGGGAAAAAATAATTATATATATATATATATATATAGCACAACATGTATACAGTGATGGAGGACAGTAGGTTTTTTCTTATGACCCTGTCTGAAAGGACTTATGACAGCAACACTGCTGAAAAATTCAGCTTCAATTTAAATTGCAAATATCATACCGTTCACAGAAATCCATGGCTTTCTTCCCAAGGCCTGTGAAAGGCACTAAAGACTCCCACTAACTTCTAGAAAAATATTCTCTACTTTAATGACTGTACCATCAGGCCCCTCTGTTAAAGTAAGTATCTGTTTGAAGGGTATTTTCTTAACTATTTCATATTAATGGACCAACTCCACTTTTATTTGATCAGAAAAAAAGTACTTAAATTTCCCAATTTTAGTGGCATCGAGAAGCTAGCAGTTTCTTGATTTTGGTACCTAATCTTGAGAGGCTGTATTCAGGAGGACCTCACAGCTACTCTTTGCTATCATGTCTCTAAGGCTGCATGGAACCAGAGTGTCTGCCCCTGTAAGCTATCTGGTCAATGGCTTTCTAAGTGAAAAAAAGAATACAAAGAAACAAAATGTACAGGCACAAACCAAACAGGAAAACATAACAGAAGAAAAAAAACAAACAAACAAAAAACCAAACAAAAAACCAACAAACAAAAAAACACCTCCACCCCCCACCCAAAAGAAAAAAAAAAAAAAAAGAAAAAGAAAAAACCTCATCAGACACACTAATTGGTGGGCTATCAAGAAACTGAAGACAAACAGGATTTTGCAGCTTGATAAGGATGTTCAGGGTTTGGTGGGACTATGCAGTCTACTGAGAGGCTATGCAGAGTTAGGGAGTGGGGAAGAACAAAGCAGGAATAGAGAGAAAGGGGCCAGTCACATGGGTATGTGTCTGGATGCTCATCTTCCCTAGGGACAACCCATCTCTGCCAGCTGATGAGGAGGAGAGGATTTGGCTGTCTGCTTATGTGGGATCCTCACCTGAGTGCTGTTGAAGGCAGCACCTTGTCTGTGCAATCTGTGTGGTGCCTGTGCATCTGGCTCTGTGATACCTGCTCAGCTTTGCTACTGGTTGAACCAGCAAATGCAAAAGCAGCATCCACATTCCTCAGCTCAGGGGGGAGCCTGGGTATGATGGTGAGCACCAGCAGCCAGACAGGAGGGAGTCCTGGGACTGGAGGTGCTGGAAGAGGCAGCCACACTCTTAACATCCCTTAACACAGCAAACAACTCCAGATACTAGTAGCTATGACAATACTGGGCACCGTAAAGAAGCCCTGTGATGCTTTCAGAAAGCAGTAGATCTACTGCATTCACACCAGTTTCCCCTTGCCTTTCAGAGTTATGTCTGTAGAAAGAATCAAAAGCCAAATGAGGAAGTAATGTTTATTCCTTCCAGTTCTTTGGATGAGAAAGACACATGCCTTTTTCCCAAAAAGGAAAAAATATCATAATCTTCAACTAGTGGGAGTCTCTAGAGTTTATTCAACATATACAAGATGTGGAATGAACAAACTCACCTATCAGCTGCAACTGAACTGCAGTATGTTTATTTAGAGACAGGGAAGGGTTCTAAATGCAAGGAAATAAGCTAACTATCAAGTAAAATCAAGTTTTTTCAGGATGCAAACTTGTCATTAGAGAAGTAGAAGAGTTTCTTTTGTAAACCAAGAATTACTAAAAGATAGCAAAGTAATAGGAACTATCAGGCATTATCTAGATTACTTAGAAACCAACAAATTTTATCATTTGACTGGGAAATTCAGCAAGGACAGTATGTTTTCATACAATGTCAGGTTTGCATTTGAAAGTCTTGCATTCATCCCCCATTCCTAAGCAAACCAGAACTAACCATTCCTAAGCAATACAGAACTCATGCAAATAACCCTTTGACTTTACTTTTGAAGGGGTTTTACCCTGCTTTACCTTGAAATTAAAAAAAAAAAAAGTAAAAATAAATATAGAAATAATTTGAGAAGTAATTTGTCACTGGGAAACAGCAGCATCATCCTATAGCTTAAGCTGTACTTAAGCTTTTTAAGCCAATGTTTTCTATACATAAAGAATAAACATAGAAGTGGAAAAAAAAATCCTAAAAGACACAATAAAGTTAATTCTTCTTGCTTCAGTGTTGCTTCATTTTTGTAACTAATGATGAGTAGTATACTTGCCACAGCAGGCTGCACAGAGCACAAGACTTGACTGAAGAGTTCTCTGTATTCGCACAGAGCATAGTTTCAAGAATTTGCAGAGAATAAGGAGATTGTATCAGAGCTGCATGAATATAGGAACATAAAAACAAGATTAGCTAATGGCTTTTAGCTAAATCTGAAAGTAACTCTTATTTTGGGCACCCTTTTTATCATGGAAAGCTTAACTATAGGGGCAGTAGGGATAAACTATATTTAGTTTTCTAGTGGTTTCTACAATTCTTGTAATCTATCAGCAAGTTTGCTGATGACACTAAGCTGGGAGGAGTGGCTGACACGCCAGAAGGCTGTGCTGCCATCCAGCGAGACCTGGACAGGCTGGAGAGTTGGGCAGGGAATAACTTGATGAAATATAACAAAGGAAAGTGTAGAGTCCTGCATCTGGGCAGGAACAACCCCAGGTTCCAGTATAGGTTGGGGAATGACCTGTTAGAGAGCAGTGTAGGGGAGAGGGACCTGGGGGTCCTAGTGGACGACAGGGTGACCATGAGCCGACACTGTGCCCTTGTGGCCAAGAAGGCCAATGGCATCCTGGGGTGTATTAGAAGGGGGGTGGTTAGTAGGTCGAGAGAGGTCCTCCTTCCCCTCTACTCTGCCCTGGTAAGACCTCATCTGGAATACTGTGTCCAGTTCTGGGCCCCTCAGTTCAAGAAGGACAGGGACCTGCTGGAGAGAGTCCAGCACAGGGCAACTAGAGATGATTAAGGGAGTGGAGCATCTCCCTTATGAGGAAAGACTGAGGGAGCTGGGTCTCTATAGTTTGGAGAAGAGGAGATTGAGGGGTGACCTTATTAGTGTATATAAATATATAAAGGGGGAGTGTCACGAGGATGGAGCCAGGCTCTTCTCAGTGGCAAACAATGATAGGACAAGGGAAAATGGGTACAAACTGGAACACTTAAGTGGAACATTGGTTCCACTTAAACTTGAGAAGAAACTTCTTCTCAGTGAGGGTGACAGAACACTGGAACAGGCTGCCCAGAGAGGTTGTGGAGTCTCCTTCTCTGGAGACATTCAAAACCCGCCTGGACACGTTCCTGTGTAACCTTATCTAGGTGTTCCTGCTCCGGCAGGGGGATTGGACTAGATGACCTTTTGAGGTCCCTTCCAATCTCTCGCATACTGTGATACTGTGAATCTTGCTGAAAAAAAAGAACAAAAAAAAATCTCTGAAACCCATTCTTTATGATACCCTATTAAAGTTCACCTGGGAGAATGTCAGTAAGAAAAGTGTCTTTACCACCTCATTCTTACATAGGCTTGGCAGACAGATATCTGAAGAGTCACTTATAGGTAGTTAGTCTGCCAAAATAACACAGGAACAAGAATAAACTAATGTAAGGACAAGTTTGTACCACACATAACCATGGAAAAGCCAGGATCTGAGATCAGGAAGACAGCACCTATTTGGACTTCCTCTGAAAATGTCCTAACAATGTTCTGTATGTCCCAGATCCTTTCCTGCCATTTTCTTTTGTCCATATAGGCTAAAGTCTTGCTATCAACGAATAACTTCACCAGGGACTGTGGCAGTAGGGTTTAAACTGAAACAGGGAAGCTCAGGTTAGATATAAGGAAGAAGTTCTTCACTGTAAAGGTGGTGAGGTGCTGGAAGAGGTTGCCCAAAGAACTGGTAAATGCTCCATCCCTGGCAGTGTTCAACACCAGGTTGGACAAAGCCTTGGGTGACATGGTCTAATGTGAGGTGTCCCTATCCATGGCAGGAGAGTTGGGACTACATGACCTTAAGGTCCTTTCCAAACCAAACCATTTTATGTTTTTATGAGTCTAATGTAGTAAAAGCCATAGTCTTAGCTGAAGAATCAAAGGAAGACCCTTTGCTAGAGATGTATATAAAACAATGGATTTCTCCATAAGACTTATTTAAACAAAAAGAAAAATATCCCCATTATCAAAGAAACAAAGTGATAACAAAACACTCAAAAGTAGTAGGTGCAAGAATGAAAGCTGCATGTGAAATCACAGCTCATTCACTTCATCTATAATGCTGCAATTCCAATTTTGTTAACATGATCATTTATTTTCCCCAGGACCTCTGTCTCATTGACAGGATAGAGAGCACAGTGAAGATGGAGCTGACCAACATTTTTATCTTCTCCACAGGGTGAGTGACAATGGCTTATTGCCAGAGTACACATAACAATGCAAACATCCAAAGGATAGCACTGAATTATGTATGACACTAATTGCTTACAAGGAAAAGGGACCACACCTCTCCATGTAACTAAAAATTGGCTTCAGAACATTAATTCAAGATTTGTATGCAGATTTATGGAGAATGCTTTATCCACTGCCATGTTCTTTTTATCTCCCAGGCAATTTTTAGAAATAAACTCTTTCAATTCCTTTTATTCTGTACGCACACTCCTCCTTGACACCAAGTAATAAGTTATGAGGAAACTCAAAGTATCCCTGTCATGCGTTCAGTTATGCAGGAATGCTCAATCCACTGAGATGAGTGGGCTGGCCACTACCTATCTCAGTTTCTGTGCTTGCCTCCAACTCATGGGAAAATAGCTAGTTTTCCATCCATAACACACACAGCCACAGAGAGACTCATGTTGCCAAATGACATGTGCTGTTTGAGCTGCTGTAAGGCTTTTGTCCATAAGCCATAAGTTATGCTGTATACTGGTCTGGTATGGAAGTTGCACTGGTGTTAAGGCTCAACTCCCATCACTCACACCAAGCTGAGGAAACCACGTGGGACTGTATAGAGCAGGGAGGAGTACAGGCACTTGTGATGTACAATGGCAGCAGAGCTGCTCAATAGGTGTCACTGCTTGTCACTGAATGCAGATGTGAAGGCCCAAACTCTAAAATCAAGTATTTCAAAGAGAAAGAATTGAACAAGTGAGTATTTGCATACAATCTAACTCCTAAATTACTTCTCTCAGTTGCTGCTCTCTATGCCTGCGGCAACAGAAATTATTTCCTTCTTAGAGGCTGGTCACTTGTGCAAGAATATACCTCTACAAAACAACAGAGACACCAGCAAGAAACCAAGAAACATTTGGCATTAATCCAGTGTGAATTAGTATGTGATGCAGAGTAGTAAGCTTTCTGGAAGAAGCTGTGATTTTCTTTCTGTTCTACTTAATTTAGTCCCCGTGTTTAGGCAGTGACCTAGTCTGAATCTTTTCTTTCTTCTTTTGAAGGGGACTTTCATCTGCTGTAGCAGAGCTAGTTCAATGTGTTAATGGAAATCTGCAGTTGTGCCTTAATAGCTGGCAAATCAGTTGACATTTTAGTGCTCTTCTCGGAACACGTTGAGATGTCAAGTTTCCAAGCTTCATTTTTTACAGCTTTCTTGCACTACTGATTTCTAAACTACAAAGCAGAAATAATTTGGCAATGAAAAATGACATAATGGACCACACTGTACAGTAGACAAGCTAAGTATGGAAACATTTACTATTAACTATTTTACCTTCTAACATCTTGCAGCAGACAAGACTCCAGCATTAATTCTAATGCAACATTCGCTATTTCAACTAAATAAATTGAATTTGTTTTTTCCTGTCACAATTTAATAGAAATTATGTTTGTAAGCCAGTCTATTATTAGAATGAATCAGGCTAAGATACTATACAATGGGAATAAATATTAGCAAGTTAGGCATTTACAACCCATCCACAAAATCTGCCCTGTGATGCTTGAGATGGAAGAAAACATGAAGGAAAACAATGTTTCACCACAGGTTATCCAGAAATGAAAATGCATGTTATTATATTTACTCCTCGCTTCAGCACAAACCCAAAAATTTAGTTTTGTAAGATCTAATTCTTACTGTCTTTCCTGCTTCCAAAACTGCAAGTTTGGATCTCCCCAGTGTACTTAATGGAAATGTCTCTGGGTTTGTTCTTTCTATCCCTCCTGTGAACACCAGCCATACAACACAGCTTTGGTCATTTCCCTCAGCCTTAGCAGCTCTAGCTGCCTACTGCAGAGAACCTGATCTGGCTGAAAACCCCTTGCATTTACTTTGTCTCACCATCCAATTAGCTGAAGAAAGCAAGTGTACTCTAGGAAATGCTAGCTACAATTTCCATCTATACGAATTAGTTTTCATCTTTGCATGTCACAGAGCTGCTTCATACTGTTTTGATATCAACATTAAAGCAAAGATAGCTTTTAGCTGAAATACTAGATACTTGGTTAAAACATTTCTGCAGGAAGAAAAAAAAATCTTTCAAGAAAAGGAGAAATAAGCAAATTCTCAGCTACTATTTCAATCAATTATGTCTCCATTGTGTTTTAATAATGATGCTTCATTAAACAGAAATAATAGGTTCTTTAGTCTGTCTTGGCAGAAGTTATAACAAAATGTCATTTCAAAGCAAAATTACTGATAAAACATCCAGGCTCAAAGACTCATCTCCCTAAGAGCATCAGGCTCAATCCTAACCACTGCATCCCCAAGGTCCATGGAGGCACAAAGGCTATCTTGAGTAACACACATGATTCAGCTGAAAGTTTTGAACATGTCAGATAGACGATAAGCTCCCTGCTGCTAAATCCCATCCTTCTTCCTCTTTAACTTCATAAAATAACCAATGGTCCAGAGTCTGCTACCATTAGCATCCACCTAGATTAGAGGGGAATAGCTGCTGCATGTGCAATGCATATGTGAAGAAATAAGGAATGCACAAATGTAGGAAAGTCCATTATGTCTTCACACTGCAACTTTCTTCTTCTCAAGATAAAGGGTTCAGCAGAAAACAGAGAAGCATTTGGTACAAAGAAATGTGAAATATTTAACACTAACCAGAGTCCCAAAGGCCAGCATAATGCTGATGGAGGCCTCTGAAAATAAAGTAACAAAATAAAAATAGGAGGGCTTAAGTGAAAGTGATCATGAAATAATAGTAAGACAGAAATCTATGTGAATTAACCAAAATTTTCCACTGGCCAGATATTTCTCTGCTTGCATTATGATAATTATTCTCTGCTTGCCTTGGTGTTGGGCTTGTGTGGTGACACTGACCTCCGAGGCTGTATAACCAACACACAGGACACTGGGCACAATTTGTTTACACCTGCCTCTGTGTCACTGGGTGCTCCATGCCAAGGCCCAGTAATGCACTTCAGAACATGGTCAGTAAGAGGCTAAAAGATATTACATTTTCCTAATCACATTTTGATTCAAAGCTGATGCATCTTGTCAATTGACCTTTGTATCATCCAGTCAGATTTTATGAGTTCAGCTGCTGATCATGTTTTGCTATATTATGTTACTGCAGTTGATGTTCTACTGCATCATATTTGTATCCAGCTACTGAATTTAATTTGGTTTTTCTGATGATTCATATGAGTTTAAAAAAAAAACTACTGTGGTAAGATTTCATAATTATATTGCCTTCAATTATGACAAAAGCAAATTGCCATCTTCTGTACCAAAATTTGTAATACTGAGACACATCATTCTCCAGTTGAGTCAATATTCAAATCACAGATGTTGCTCAGCTCACGCTTCTGAGCAGCTTAAGGAATTCTGTGTGTTCACAAATTTGCCATTCAGATACAAACTGGTATACAGATCTTATGTTAGCCTGTATCTATCTGTACTAATATCTTCATAGCTAACTCTTCCATACCTTAATTTTTTTTTTTTTTCCTCCCAAACTCCTAAAAACCAAGCCCGGACAGACAAGATACATTTGTTATCAATTTCGACTTTTTCTGGATTAGAGGTTATGCTCAATTGTCATATCAGTTTCTTTGAAGCTATTTTTTTTTTTGTGAAAAACATTCAAAGGTTTCAAGTCCCTTTTAAGAGCTTAGATAAAATAACTGATGACCAAATTTGCCTATTAAGTAGCTTTATTTCAGGTATACATGTGTAGAGACAGACAACCTGTATGCATCGTATCATACAGTCATTATCATGTAGACAATGTCTAAGATGGTTTAAGAGGCTGGCTCCAAACTCTCTTAAGCAAAACTCATCCACAGCCAGACTTCTTACAATACTTGACATAAGGGAGACCCTTTCTTGATAAATTCTTAGGAATTAACATGTAAAAATTATAGATGTATAGACAGCATGTGTGAAATCAGAGGTAAAAGGCAAATTCTTTGTATTATCTCTGTCACAGGCCAGATAAACTATCTTTAGCTATTAACCATTCATATCTTGTGAATTAGCAAAGATTACGATAGAGGTCTTCAGACACCAGCCAAACAACCATCTCTAGGATTCATGCAACTCTTGCAGAGAAAACAGGGCATGATGGAAGTTTTAAGTAAAAAGAAAGTACTGCATTAAACCATTCATACATAGATTTAGTAGTCATTCAGAATATGAAGCTACACAAGAAGCATGTCCCAGTCCAGTCTGTTTTCTTTCTCTTTTGCCATGGGAATCGATTTTCACTTTTTTTTTTTCTGAAATAGAGCAAATTTTCACCCCTGTATGTTGGTCTTTACTAGCTAGTTATGCTGTTGTGTTTCCAAGTGCTTTTGAGGACAAGTAGTTGTCTTGGTTATTTCTGAATCACAGCTGTTCTCAATAGATCCAGGACAGCTACATTTTTACAAAAACCAAGTGATCAGAAAGGGAAGCCTGTTTGTAAAGGAGCATTGGGCAGTGCTAATTTAAATGTTAAAGAATATCGCTGATCACTAACACCTAGATTTTGCCATCTGGTTGAATGCAAATGCAATTAAAATGAAATCTTATAGCTTCCCTGCATATTGGTGCAAGATAGTTGGCTACTAAAATAAATGGCTAAAAAAATTACATATAAACACTGATGACGAGTACTGAACTAAATAGATTCTTTTGGTGGAGGTTTGTTAAAGACTCCATGTGCTCAGAACCTGCACTGTTCTAGTCTTGGGAAGATGCAAGCCAGGAATCCTTCTCTTGCAAAACACAGGTAAGCTTTTTGTTATGTTGAATAAAGTGCTGGGAGGATTTGTCTTCCCCAGAGCAGACAAGTTTGTCTGGTTTTTTAAAATCAGGGATGTGGTGTTTCAGATAAAGGCTTGTTCTTGATGTGCTGGCAACTTGAATACCTGCCCACATGAAAAGCTGCCATCTTCACCAAGCAGTGATAGGATTATTCAGTCATTTAACAAAGAAAATAATACACACATTTACTTTTTAGTTAGCTTCTCATCCCTGGCACACATGGCAGGGATCTCAGGCCAATGATAATGGAGCTGTAAAGAAGTAGCTTGATGTCTAAATCTCATTAGAGGTTAATCAACACTTCGACATCCATAATTACCCTTCCAGGAAAACATACAATTTCAATTAGGTAAATCAATACAGGGTGTTTTCAACTGGAAAATAAATATTCATTTTTATGAAACCGTTCTAGTCACTGATTCAAGTGATAGTTCAGTATCAAAAAAAACCCAGAAAAAAAACAAAACACCAACTACCAAGTGTTTCCCAAGTACTAGTTTTTTTCTCCCCAGTCAGATCAGTAAAACCATGACAGTTTTCCTTTCTTCTACGTGAAAAATACCCACTTATTGGCAGCAGCTCCATTTCAGGTATCTAGCACATCATAAATTTAAAGCCTGAAATCCATTTAGCTTTTCCTTAATTGCAGTTTTCCATTCTTCTGATCATGTGAACTTTACTGGTATATATATATCACAGGGCTGATCATGGCAGAGAGCCACTTGTTTTTATAAGGGGCCAGTCCACTACTGCACTGTCCTAGGGGTTCATGAAAAATGCCAACATAGCTGCTAAGACAACACCCTAAGAACAGCAATCTGCCTTCTCTTTTCCCATATTAAAAAGAAACCCAGACTGGTGTCAGAGCTATATTTTTCTCCTGTCTTTGCATGGTCTAGCAACATTGTCACTGTGAGCAATGCAAGCTCCTTAGCATTGGCATCCTCAGAGATGATAGACTTGCGTTTCAACGTGGTACAATCTGCATCTTCTCAACTTGCAAGAGGAAAAAAGTCACCATGAGAGTAGGACATGAAACAAAAACATACATACTCAGGACTTCAGTTTCCCTGACAACAAATTATGTTAAAAAAAAATATGAAAAACTACCCAAAGTATAACACTTCACTGGTATAAATAACACTATTCACTTCCACAGATTTAAGCAGACAAGCCAGTGACAAAACCCAAATGTGGACGGAATCTCCGCGCTTTTTCAAAATGAGATGAAATATGATGTGTTAGGTAGATCTACACATCTACAAGACTACTCCAGGATGTGTATTATTCACATAGGACTGAAAAAAAAAAAAAACAAACCAAAAGTCTTATATACACAAACACTAACATAATTTTTCTATATATCATAGCCTAATGACATACAAGAGTGTTCCATCATTTCAGCTGTATTTTTATGTACATATGGGGGGGGAGATAAATACTGACACAAGCACTGACAAAACTGGCAAATTAAATCCCTTCATCAGTAGCTTTCTGTGTAGCTGTAAAGACCAGAACAGGCTTCCCAGATACTTTTAAGACAGACATAATATGACAGCTAGTAAGTTGTTGTTAGCATGTTGTGGAATGGACTTGACAAAAACTGTCAAGTCTGAATGGTTTAAGAATAATATGTACCTTACTAGGGGAGCAGGGAATATTCTTACTCTCCTATTCCAAACCAGCAGACATTTTCACACATACCTAACTTTATATACCTCAACAAACTCCCTCAACAGGATTTCTCACGGGCATAAACTTAAGCACTTCTGACAGTTCCTGCTGATTGCTCATGTTTTGTCTCTAGACAAAGTTCATAGAACTTTAGTCGTTAAAATATATTCTTCATCAGTCATCATCCAGAGCAGGCATCATCATTCTCTTATAGTTTTTCAGTGGAATTTGAATGCCTTTTTCTGAGTAAGTGTACTTTCATGGATTTGTTACCAAGATACTTGTATTTGCCATGAGATGTAGGTAAAAATTATATATATGGATGTGAAATTATATTTATTTCTGTGGTTTATGGACTTAAAGTTTCCCTGGATGGAACAAGTTATATGCATCTTAGTACATGATTTCAACAGAGTGCCTATCTTTCTGCAGTGTTTCAACAATTCAAGCTCAAATGAAAATAACAGGCAAATTCTTGCTCATTCACCTTCTACTAAAAAACTAGGGGAAAAAAAACCCAACCCACATAGGATCTTAGAAGTGGTGACAATTCACTTAAGGCAAAAACAGAAGGGACCTTTGAGAGGAAGAGAATTAAGAATATTTTTCTCTTCAGGTAAATGGTCCTGTATTATGAAAGTCAAATGAAAGTAAAGCATAATTGGTTAATGCATGTAACGTATACAACCCTGTATGGGACGGAACTGTTGAGATATACAGTGGGATTCATCCTCACCAAAATTTATTCGCAATGTACCTCTCTGTAGCTGAGCTGGATCCCTGACCACACTGTGTAGACAAATGAAAGAAACAGGCATTTTTATGGTGTAGCTGCAGTATTTTCCAGACCTATTTTTAAGTGAAATTAACCCAACCTACAAATAGTGATTTATTCTTTTTTTCCTTCATTGCTTATAAAGTGAGTCAAGAGTGATTAGCTGTTTACTGCAGCTATATTTAGATTTAGTTCGAGCCATGCCAACTTTTTAGTTAGGACTCATTATTTCTTAAGACTGCTTGGAACTGAAGGTCCCACTGAGTGGTGAGAGTAGGGACTACTTCAGCAAGAGGCTCAAATAATTTCCAGCTAATGAGTGACAGGTATGAGTATGGGATTACAGTGTAGAAATTATCAAGGCATTGCTTCATCTTACTTATTTCACATTAGTACTATACATTGTTTCCTGCTTCATGAGAGATTTCCAAGTAGAAAGCCATTAGTTTCAAATATAGTTTCAAAGTGCTGTACAGAGCACTTTATGAACCAAAGCATGTTTTCCTGCAAAAATTTTATACTCAAGGCTTGTTGAAGCTTGAGAAGAGAAGGCTCTTGGGAGACCCCATAGCAGTCTTCCAAAACCTCCAAGTATTTATCTACCATCATGCATCTCTGGTTATCAAAACTGCATTCTTATCTAAGAGTCATATCATTTTACCTAATATAAAGTGTTTTTCCACAGTATATTATGGAATTTCCCAGCTAGCAGCAAGCTGTGTTTAGCAGAATTATGAATTATATTCAAGAGTCATTGCTTTATTTCACTTTAAGAACCTAGATCATTGATTTGTCCCCAGACAGGCACTGCTTAGAATAGGTGTATAAGGAGACAAATTAAGAAAGACATCCTGGGGAGTTAAGTGCCCAGCTTCCCAGCAGTCATTAGATTTAATGATTTCTCAGACCTACAACTGAACAAAAAGTTCCTGTACCATGTGGTCATGCATGTTCATTAAAAGCTTTTCTAGTATGGAAATTAATGCGGGCCATTCACAACAAAATGTTACGTTCAATGCACAACAACGTATATGTATCCTGTAGATAAGACTAGCAGTGTGTTTTCAAATTACACTTTCTCAGATTCTGAGCTACAAATGTAAGTGTAGCTAAAAGTTAACAGTCCATGCCAACCAACAAACAAACAAAACCCACTGAACAAAAACAGTAGAAGGTTTCATCCACAAACATACTGAAAGTCTGACAGACAAAATTCAGGTGTAATAACCAGGCCAAGCCAATTGAACTGACTTAAATTGTGCTTTTTAAGAAAGGGTTTGTTATCTCTATTCAATTCATTACCAATAAAGATAATTCTTTAATTATCTTACTTTACAATATTTTATGACCAACTCAAATCTGGTCATAAGCTGTGCGAATGAACATATCCGCATCCTTAAAGGCAACTGCAGCAAGTAAGCCTATAGTTTAGGGGCAACTCTTGCTGTTTCATGGCTCACCAAATTTTTTTCTTCATGTAATACTTCACACAAATACTTTACACCAAAATAGATACCTATTGCTTTAAAATAATGTAACAGTTCTTAATCTGCCAGTGATGAATAACGGTAACAAAGAGTCAATTTTAAAACCCATAGAAATAAAAAAGACAGCAAACAGCAGTCATTAAGCTATAACATCTATGATTAATATATAGGCAGTTAAATGATTAGTAATAAGATTAGCTTGCATCTTTCCTGCCCAGTAGATACTTAAAGTAATTGCATCTTTGCAAATTGCATTATCATCACTTCATGTTCATTGTGATGTCATGGGACAGCACGGCAGACTCAGCAGTTTCTCCTGAGCCTGCTTTGATTTTTTTCTTTAAGAATCAATTCTCTGGCAACACTAAATATTCTGATGTGGAGGCTTGCAAGCACTGCTCTCAAAACATCTACCTAACTGCACTAAAAATTACAAGGCATTTGTATTACTTCTCTCCAACAATTCCCAAATTAAAGATGACAAAAAAAATAACACCTAAATGTGAATTGTTTGATGCCAATAACCATCTAAATTACAACCTAGGAAAATTAACAAGCTTTGAAAAAAGAAACAGAAAATCTTTACCTAAGGAAACGGTATTTTGAAAACTTAGATCTTTCCTTCTCTGCTCTCTTGACACTGTGGTTACAATGGTTGCAAATTTGCATTTAGGCCTACTACAGACTTTCTGCAGTAAATGGGCTTTCCACAAGGTCCAATCAGCACTCAAGTCAATTTCGGGTGTACTTTTAATGTGAGTAATAAGAATTACACATTTAATTTATTTGGAATGAGAACAGCGAGATTTCTATTTATTCCAGATTATCTTTGAAGTATAAACCAGCAGTTTGTCAGGAACAGGTCTGTTAAGATGTAGACTTAAAAATCTGAAATGAGAACCTGCTTAAGTCCAAACTGATGGTTCTTCTACAATACAGACAGATAAACCAGACGGAAGTCAGGCAGACAGCAAACACTGCCCGATGATTCAAAACTACTATTTCTACTACTAGTAGTAGACCCATCCATGTGCATGTGACAGAAAAGGGGTGTGGCCCTTGGGAGGGGTGTGTGGTTGGGGAGAAGTCCTCCTGCCAGTCTGTCAGGATATTCTGGCATAAGCATGCTAGTTATCTTTGGCTGTTATAATCTGAAGAATCTTTATCTAGTGAATACAACTTCAGCTAATACCTGATAGCACATACGTGGTGCCTTCTGTAAGATGCTTAAAATCCTCTCCTATATTTTAACAGCCAAGTATTAGCTGCATAATACAGTGACATGAGACTCATCATATGCTTTGAAATGCTTCAGGGAAATACGGGGTAGAGCCTGTACCCTTTCAAAACCCCAAAGCCTTATATGCATCTAGGAACAGCTTGACTAAGCACAATACATATACTACACATTGTTTAAAAAGCTGCACATCTACTCAGTTTGCTTCAGCTGGAAAATAAATGGACGGGACTTCCCTAGCCACACATGGACCCTTGCGCTGAGGCTAATAATGCAAAATGCATCTTGTGGATGAGTAATCTTCACTTTTCATTGAAGTAACAGTATTACATAGTATCCATAGAAATTGTTAAACTAAGAGCTTTGCTGTATCATATATGGCTGTATAATTCACATAACGGAGGTACATGAAATATTCCAGGGTACACTTCAGGCACTGCTACTTAGTTATTGCTTCCTAGAAGATACAGTGTCACCAAAAGCCCAACATCACATCTCGGTTCTGCACAGGAACCTGCTTCAAGTAAGACATCACCAAAACCGTCAGTGACTGTACTCCAACAGCAACTACAAAAATTATCTGAATGTAGGAACCAAATGTTTGCTACAAAAAAATAAAATAAAAAATAAAATAATTTCTCGACATACTACTGTTACAGCCTCTGAAACAACTGTATACATATCATGTGCATTGCCCTGGAATCAGTCTGTAAAAAGGCATGTTCTTACATATATAAAAAGATTTACCCACACAATTTGTTAACAAGTGCAGTCAAGTGTGCAAATCTTTGTTTCAAGGCAAACGTACGGATGTGCTTGCACATACAATGTGCCTCCCCAACAGCCTGTCAGCTCTAGCTTGCAGGGTTTGCTCCAAAGCACAACTTGCAAAAATAAAAAATAAAAAATCAGCAGCTTCTAAACATATGCACCTGTGTGCTGGAAACACACAATGTGATCCCACAGCTCTTCAGTTAAACCTAAGCTCAAATGTTAGATACAGATATCTGAAGTTCTGTCTTCCTCTCGGTTTTGACAGTTGTAGACACATCTGCACATAACAAAACTATTTACAATGTATGCTCTTAGAAGTTTGCTTTTTCCTTCTAGTTGTTTTATAAACAAAGAAAAAAACATTCCTGTATAGATGCAAACAAATCTCAATGTATAGCCGTTCCTCAGAAAGACGCTGTAGCGTATTTTTAAATAATTAAAACGGAGCTACACTATGCAGGCGATCAATCATATCCCAAACTCTGCCTGTACAAGAGAGGAACCCGTACCGGTAGGAGCTGAGTCAACATCTACCTCCCTAGCCTCGGAGGGCCTCGCGGGGCCAGCGGAGGCTGCCCTATGCCCGGTCTGCTGCCGGAGCCTCCCGGGACCTGTCGAGGCGCAGGGGGTGCGCCAGGAGCTCTGCTCCACTCCGCAGACTTCACAGCTCGCCTCCAGTGAGTGGGTCATTTAACGAGTGGGTTCGCTCCCAGGTGTTCCCCTCCGTGATTCCTGCTCCTCTCTGCGATGAATCCCCCATACCGGCCCCGCACCGACGCCGGACAGCAGCCGGCCCCATGCCAAGCCCCATTCCCGCAGCACACCAGCCCCGGCACTCACCGCTGAGGACGCGCCCAGCGAGACCCCCGGGCCCACACAGCACGGCAGCAGCCAGCACCGCCGCCAGCCCCAGCCCACCTCCGGACCCCATAGCGCCTGTCCCGCTCCCCTCCAAGAAGCGTTTAAGGCAGGCCGATGCCCGCCAGTGAGGAAGGAAGGCTCGCTCGCTCTCCCGCCTGACTCCGCACCGCTTCCCGCCACGACTTCTCCTCTTTGGCGTGGCCCTGCCTATATCTGCTCCCCAGCAGAGGGACGGCCCAGGCGGGCGCCTGGGACCGCCTCCGCCATCCCCCCCCGACAGGCCCCGACGGAGACAGATCCCCCGCCGCAGGGGAGGAGACCCCGCCCACCGTGTCGGGGCCGTGGGGCGCGGGTCCTGCCGTGCCGCAGCTTGGTTTCAGGCGGAGAGGGGACTGGCATCCCTCCAGCGGCCGCCCCTCTTTGCCGGCCGCCGGAGCTGAGAAGGGGGCTGCCAAGGTGCCGGAGCGCGGCAGCCAGCTCGCTGCCGTCGGGGCGGGCGCCTCCCGCCGCGGGCTTGAGGCTGTCGGAGCGGCGGCTGCCGTCCAGCCCCATGCTTTCGGGTCGTTCCGGGTTAGTAACTTACCGGCTGGTGAGTGCGAGCAAGACCTGGGTCCCTGTGATTTCCTATCTGCCAAAGGCTCTGTAGGCTTTCCTGGTCTGTGCTTTCCCTTGCAAGAATAGAAATGTTCTACTGCCATGTTATTAATGTATCGATCTATAGCCATATATAAAGGTATAGATAGATACTGCTATATGTACTGGAAAGTTCCCTCCTCTCACTGCCCTAGAAGGTACTGTAGTCAAATTCACATTACTGTCACTAAAAATGTGTTGTGGTGATTCTTTGGACCTCTTCAAAGGACCACTTTGAAGACTTTGTTCTTCAAAGCCACGTTGTTAAGGATTTTTTCTACAAATACAGTTTGCAGATTTCTTTTATTACTTGTGTGGTTGTGAATGCTTTCGTTTAAGATGAGATAGATCGTTACGGATAGGTTTAAAGGACATCTCGTATGCATTTGATGGTTTGCCAGTCAACTTATCTTTCTCAGAACTCTATTAGAGTTCATGTATATATATATATATATATATGTTTGATGTACTGATAAATATTTTCCCTTTGGATGTTTATAGCCAGATTTTGAAGTCAGTACATCTCAGATTACTATGGATTTCAAAACACATGATGAATTTCATAGCTACCTTTCTTACCAAAAAAACTTTCAGATAGCAATGGGAAATTATTTCAAACACTGTTGTGCTTTGCTACCAACTTTTTAGATTTAACAGCAGTTATTTGTGTGACTGATACAGATTTTTTTCTATGTGGATTTTAGGCTTCCGAGCCAATAATTAGTTTTTTCTACATTTGTAGGCAAGTTGAGTTGTGAGCTAAAACTGGTTGTACTGTACAGCACATTCTGAAACAGAGAAAATCCCCATGGCACCTGAGATTCAACCTTTTCTTCATGTAAAGCTGATGGTATGCAGAAAGAGAAGAGCATGACCAAAACTTGTAATGAATTCAATGAGAAGTTTAAAACATGTTCAGTAATCAAAGCCTTTCAGCTCTATATGCTTTTAACTTACTCCTATCTTGTAAATATGAGGGATTTCAAGTTTGTCTGAATCATCTTGGATGCCAAGTGTTGTGCCACCAAAAGAAGATGGGAAAAATTAGAAAGATGTTACAAGTTTTCCCAAGTGTAAAGTCTCCTCCTGTCTCAAAAATGACATATGGATAGTCAGGGATGAAACCCTCCAAATAGGTGGGAATCTTATGTTGAATACCACACATAGGCAATGAAAAGATCTTTTTCTTATGCCTTTGCAAAACTTTGTTAGCTTGCCAGCTCCAAAAGCCACATTGAAATAAAATACTCATATTCAAACTGCTAAACTTTCCAGTCACCCACAACACCATCTCTTTTGCCATGGAATCAGCAGCATGCAGAAGGAAACAAAACAAATTCTGTCTTTAGTAAATTACGCAGCACTTTTTTGACATGCTTTATGCTGCTTTATTTGCCAAAATTGTACATAGAGTGACTGTTCCTGGCATTCTGCTGATCTTTGCTGCACATCTCATCAATAAAGTCTTTTGGGAAAAAGGAAAAAAAAAAAAAAGAGTAAGTGCAGTTGTGTTGAGACCAAACTGCATTTTCATAATTATCTGCAGAAACTTTCCAGACTTGTCTTCACCATACTTGCAGCCACTTGCTGCTTTCTGTCCTGAAGAAAGAAAACACAAAGCCCTGTGATGCTGCTTAAGAGGTGCTTCCTGTAGTGCCAGCTAAGAAGCTAGCTATTAATCTGTCTACTTCTCCCTGTCCCTTTCAGTTGAAGCATACTTATTTTTTCAGGAAATGGTGATTTCACTTTCAGTTTAAAATAATTGCTTCCCAGAGCTGGCAACTGCATAATTTGCAGTTGTTCATCTGGGCCTTCTAAATGATAGAAACAGAACTCAGTTCTGGGACTGGGTTTATGGCCTTTATTATACATTCACTCTGTTGATAGTGTGATTTAATCCGCAATGTATGAACATAAGACACAGTGGCATTATGAAGCAACTGAACAATTTAGAATTTTAACAAATTACGAGAATTGTATTGTAACTCAGAACCTAGCTATGCATAGTTCAAGGTTCTGGCAACCAAAATATTAATAACTTCTAGTGCATTAAAAGTTTATAATGTTTATTGCAAAATCCTGATAACTCGTACATCCATGAAACAACTCTGAAAAGTGGACTGTCTTTTCTCTATGTTGTGGTTTAAACCCAGCCACGCAGCTCGTTCACTCACTCCCCCCCCTTCTTGCCCTCCCCCTGCTCCTGGAGGTATGGGAAGGAGAATCAAAAGAATGCAACTCCCACGGGTTGAGATAAGAACAGCTTAGTAACTAAGGTATAACGCAAATCACTACTGCTGCCACCAATAATAATAAAGGAAATAACAAGGGAAGAGAATGCGACACCTCAACACCCGCCAGCTGATAACTCGTCCCCCCCAGTCCGACCAAGCACCGACTGATACCTAGTTCAACCCTGCAGTCCTAGCCCTTCCGGGTAACTCTAAGTTACACCCTGGGCATGATGTGCTGTGGTGTGGAATACCTCTTTGGTCAGTTTGGGTCAGGTGTCCTGTCTCTGCTTCCTCCCAGCTTCCCCTCCTCCGTGGCAGAGCATGAGGCTCACAAAGCCTTTGACCAGACCAAACATTTGAGCAGTAACTAAAAACATCAGTGTTATCAGCACCATTCCCAGGCTGAAAGTCAAAACCACAACACTGCATCTGCTACCAAGAAGGAGAAAAATGACTGCTACTGCTGAATCCAGGACACTCCAGCATCATAATTTAGCTACATTGCAAGGTTTTATTTCCTAATTTAAAGAATACAAAAGTATCAGGAGAATAGTTCAGCTGAATATAAAGCTTTCAAAATATTGTTATTTTCAAATCAGGGCTAGGTGCTTTTCAAAGGTAATTTTTAGTCTAAGGCAATTTTTTGCCAAATCACAAAAGAAAATGGGTAAATTTGAGCAGTTCCATAAGGTAGCTAAATCACTGGATAACTTAATGGTTTTTAGCCTATCAATTTGTGAATAAATATGATCATTAAATGCTGATGTGTTTCTCGTTATTGCTTTTTAAACACTTTAAATATCACTTTTGGCCAGTCTGAAATCTGATTACTATTTAGTGTCACTAGTCAATTTCAGAACAAGCCTAGAAGGGAAAAAAAGAAATTTAAGTTGTAATAGTTGCCCTTTGGGCTCTATTTTGCCATTCACCAGAGTGATAGGGCTCTATACATTGCTGTCATGAAGTGCTGTTTAAAATCTGAGTTACAGCTGTTTAAAATCTGAGTTACAGCTGTTTGCGCACTTCATTTCTCAGCAATGATTATTTTAATTTTCTTTTTAGTTTTCCCACTCATATGTAAAACTCTTATGTCATTTGCCCATGAGCCTAGATGATGCTCTCTCTGAAGCTGCCCTGTTATACAACTGAAAGTAGGAAAGCAGGAAAAGGAATTGTATACATTTATCATTTGCAATGGCTTGCACATGGATAATTTATTAAATAACTTTGCTAGAGCTCTATCAATTTGGTATCTTATTGGCTTCCAAAAGTAGTTTAAGCTATTTAGCTTCTGCCAATTTCCATGGGACTATAATAGGATTATATTTTTAATGGTTTTTTTATTCTGTAGTTCTGGAAAAGGATTCAGTACAGATGCTTAAAGCATTTGAGAAGATGTAAGATGCACTAGAGGAGGGAAGTGATTAGAAAAATTTTAAGCTCACTTCACCCCTCTTTAACAGCATCTAAGATACCATTTACCCACAAAGTTAATAGAAGTCAAAATAAAAAGTGGAGCAGGAGAAAGGAGAGAAGGAAGGAGATGTACCATTGTTCATTATCCAAGTGTCTAAGAACAAGTATCTAGCCTGTAAAATACGATGCCCCTTAGAAATTCCCAAACTACTTGCAAGTTAGTGGTCTACCTAGCAGGGGACAGCGAGGTGTGCTTGCTTGAACTGCAATACCCCAATTAGAATGGCATGATTCCCACCTTAATCTGCCCAGCTCTGAAGCCAGCTAATTCAGTGCTAACTCAGGTATTTCTGCATAGTGCTGCATTGCACAGTGCAAAATGCCATTGTGGCTGTATGTGCAATGCAGTATGACTGACAGTTAAGCCAAGTTCTGCCAAGGAGGGCCAAAGTAATTTAATTTCTTTCTATTATAATCCATTTAAATGTAACATATAGCAGAAGTGGCTTTAAAATAAAAAGAACAAAAAAAAAAAAAAAAAGAGAACAAAATGTTTTAGATAAATGGTTTTTCTTAATGGCCACAGGACATTTTTTTACATATTAGCACAAAAATTGCAAGTTCACAGATTTTTTAAGCATTCTTAAACTGTGCTATCTTGTATCTACAAAAATAACCTGATGTGTCCTCCCCTTCACTCCCCCCTTAAAATCCCATTAAAGCTAGTTCTTCATCAAAATCTTCATGGCTACAGACCCAATTTATTAATATTTCTTGGGTTTGGATCAGACTAATCAGTAGAATGAAACTGTGCATTAATTAATGAAGCCTAATTCTCAAACCAGATGCAAAATACTAATTCGAAGTGAGCAGCAGTTCTGTCCCAAAATGAGAAAGTAAATTGTGTTTTGAACACAACTGCCAAGATGAGCATTTTGACAACTCTAAAGCTTTATTACAGAAACACATTTATGGCAAGGACATAATTTAAAACAGCTCCTGTTAGCAACTTAATCTTGCTGGATAAAAATAGTGGTTCACCAGAATTCACAGCTGAGTCAGATTTCTAACCACTTCTTTCTCTGGGTAGCAGCAAGTGCACAGCGATATTCTTGTCAGATGTATGGCCAGCTTAAAGTCTAGGTGGCCTCTACTGCAGGAGATTAATTTAGAGCACAAGCATCTCTTTTCCCTGTCTACCAGAGATGATGATACAACCTCATTTGGATGTGGGGGTCTCTGTATATTAAAAACACCAGCAGTATTTATGAAAGCCTTGCCACTGTACCTCACATGAAAGATGCACTGAACATTTGCTTTCTGCTGTGACCTTTGTGATTCTCTAGTCTTGTTTTGTGCTTATATATTTCATCAAAATCTTCACCGTCTGGAACTTTCTATAGACTTTCTAGGCAGACTTTGTTCAGGAATGTCATGAGATTCACTCAGTAATTTTTCAGATAGGATTTTTCCTGCTTCCTCTTAACTACTACTTCAACAACAAGGAGGAGACGTTTGCAAGGAGGGTTGATCAAGTGCTTTGGTGAATCATTAACCATGTGAGAGGGAGTACAGATTGTACTTCTTTAGTCAAAGTGTTACTTTCTCCTAAAATCTTTCTTAAAGTATGACTGCTAGGCACAGACACACATTATTTCATTCTCAGCTGCTTTCAGACATTTGAAAAGAAGATGTGATAACCAATAAAGACTGTTGACTACTAGGTCTGCTCAGCAGTAGAGGTTGCCTGACAGAATCCTTCCTTTCCCTGTGAAATCTGAGCTGTGGGTTGTGTCTTCCTGTTTCTTCTTGTCATTGGAGGTATTTGTACTTACCCACAGAAGGGGACCATCTAGGCTGTCAGAGACAAAGTGAACATTGCTTGTTAACTTTTGAGGAGAATGTTTCCTTCCAAGCACTTCTTGCAATGCCTCTCTCAGTTTTTCTCAGCTCTACCAATGCTTATCCTGTTCCTCTACTCCTTACCTTGTTATCCCAATTTGATAATTCTATGACTGTTATTGCAAGTATCCTGCTATGTTACCCTGCCTCGATCCTCTTCTTTGAACATCTAACTCTGCTGGCAGTGAGGACTGCAGCTCCTCCTTGCTCCTCCTGATATGTTTGAATCATGTTTCATAAACCCTGTAATGCTGTGAAATCAACTCTGTAGTGCTGCTGAGATCTCTTTGCTGATCTCCTATAGCAATGATATGGCCCCATACAGAACCTTCTTTGTACCTTGCCACACCGTTCTTTTTCATCTCAATTCACCAGTAAGTCTATTTTCCTTTCAGGTTCTGCTGCCTCCTAAGGCTCAGACATGGGATCTACGTGTCAGCCAAAGAGGTGAGAGTTCTCTGGCAGCTGTGAGTGGTAGGGATGTCTTTCTCTCTCCTTCTCTGGGATGGACTTAATGATTCTTAAGCAGAGCAAGGACTCCTGCCTGTCACTCAGTGTTTGTTTTTGTTAGTGTCTCAACTTGTTGATTATCTAAGTAGCTCTAGTGCAAATCACTGAGTAGCACAAAACAAAGCAAAACATAACAACATAACAACACAACCTAACATAAAGTAACATAACACCTTTGGTTTATAATCTTATTCTGTTTCTTAATGTGTTCTGATCAAATCATGCAATTTGTTAGCAAGAACAAAGAAAGAGGCAATGCGGATGCTGGCTACATTACTCAAGATCTACCTCATATAAGTAACTGAGTCTGTTCCTGCTGGCCTGGAGGAATACAATTGCAGTGCAAGACATGAGTGTGTGTTCAGAGATGATGTCTTTCACGTCTGCTGGCTGAACTGTGTGGACAGTAATTTAATGGAGTCACAATTAACTGAAACAGAAATTCAAGAGCAGAGGGAAAGGGACATCAGAAATATACAGGAGCAAGATTGTCTTGGGTTGCTCCACAGGCTGTTGGATGTCAGCAGCTAATGTTTCAAGTTTTTCTTGCTAACCCATTCTAGTCCATTCTTGCTAGTATTAACAATACTACTTAGAAAACCTCAAAATAGAAAATATAGTTCCTGGGAGAAAATTGTTATCCTTTAAATGCCACTCCAAAGTTCCCTAGAAGAAGAAGTCTGTCACAGGAAGGTTAGCTTACACTGGTGCTTCCCAACCTTGCTTGAACTTCCTGGCTGGCAAGGCCTGTCTCTTTGGGACATAAACTGAAGTAACAAATCCCCGAATCTCTGACCTGCATTTCCTTGCTGGCCTTGCAAAGACTTGTTGCTTGAAAATTTTACATTGCCTCCAGCTCATGGCATCCTCATGCGCAGGCACCAGATCTGATCCTAGTTCAAGTTTCCACTAAGAAAAAGCTCCATTTATGTCTGGCTGAGGACAACCGGGATGATACTCTGTAGTATGAGTTCTCTGACCCAGATACGAGGAGAGAGAGGCAAGGTCTGAGACCCTGCAGGCTGTAGTGAAACAGCAGGCTACAGCCACAGGAAACTGAAGAATCACTGAGGACTTCATATCCAGTGGCTTAGATCTTTAATTCTGCTCTATAAGTATCATAGAATTATAGAATAGTTAGGGTTGGAAAGGACCTTAAGATTATCAAGTTCCAACACTCCTGCCATGAACAGGGACACCTCACACTAAACCATGTCATCAAGGGCTCTGTCCAACTCGGCCTTGAACACCGCCAGGGATGGAGCATTCACAGCTTCCCTGGGCAACCCATTCCAGTGACTCACCACCTAACAGTAAAGAACTTCTTCCTTATCTCTAATCTAAACTTCCCCTGTTTAAGTTTGAACCCATTGTCCTACCACTACAGTCCCTAATGAAGAGTCCCTCCTCAGCATCCTTATAGGCTCCCTTCAAAGAATAATCATCAAATTCCTTCAAAGAAGGAATCATCCTAATTCTCAGGCTTTAGTATGGAGGATTAACAGTTATGTGCTGCTGCCCTTGCTACCTTTGTCTTCTCCTTCATCCCCACAAACAAACATGTTTCATGCACAAAGAAGTCCTTCACAGCTCTGGCTTTGTTTCAACCAGAGCTCCTGCAAATCAGAGGCTTCCAAAAAGCTGCCCATTGCTGGAAGCACAAGGGGTGGTGAGCAGTGGTGTTCCTGTAAAATTCCACATTTCTGGCTTACTGTCTTTCTGGCCAGCTGCTGGCAACTGGATCCCAGGGCAGCTGGATGTTGGCCTTTCTGCTTGAGCAGAAAGTGTTTCAGATTTGTGTACATTTGCACTTTTTGTGTATGGATACAGTTTAAAGTAAAAGGTTTCTGTAATGAAGATGGCTTGTTTGTATAAATACAGCTTGAGAAAGAGGAGTAGGGTGAGGTGGTGAAAAACTTGGAGCTCAGCTGGCAGCTAACTGCAAATAAATCAAAACCTGCAAAAGCATGGACCTGTTCGATCAAGCATGGCTAAACTTTAGCATTCCAATGAAGGAAAATGCTCGGGATTTGCACAGTAAAATAATTACCTTTCATTTGTATCCTGCATTACTATACCTATAGTGTTCCATGCCTTGTATACTGGCCTTTTAGCATTTAGTTTGAAAGACTGGACAGTATGGCTCATTAACATGATCTAGTTCTCTGGCTGGAATTAAATAAGCTGTGATCCTGAAGCTCCAGAATAAGCTAAACCAAATATCATACTGCTGTTCTAACCTAATGTAACACTAAACCGGTGATCTCCATGGATTTATTTTCTTGAGTAAATGAATGGTAGTGTTTTCCAGGTGCAAGTTTGTTAAGGTTCCCTACACCTTAAGGGATTGCTTCTCTAACAAGGAGTAGCTTCATCACAGGTCTCCCTTCACAGTAAGAACTACCATGGTCTTACGACTTTCAGTAATGCAGACAGAGGTAGCAGCGTGCCAGCGACTCCTCGCTGTTTCATGATTCTAATTCCTGGAAAGCTGGGATTAATTCAGTTGCAGATGTCAATTGTTGCTAATTCAGCTCTGCAGCGATAAGGTGGCTGATTCAGCAGGAAACAGAATTCATTTTCTTCTTGACACATACTGATGTCTCTTTTCATGAGTTAAGCTATTTGTGATCCTCCCTACCTTGCAGAAGCAGGAATGCCAGTTACAACTACTGTTCTTGCATTCACAATGAGGTTTAATCAATATTAGGGATGCCAGGAACTCTGAAGGCTTGGCTCTCATGCTTCTGCCCAAAACGGAGCTTTGGCAACTGTTACTACCTGAACATGCTACTGATCCCAAATGGTTGTGTTTTCCTCCTTTCTTTTCATTCCCTTCTCCCTGCAACTTCCTGAAGTGGACCATTTGAGAAAGGGGAAAGTCAATGCACACACAAAGCCCAGCAGTAGCTAGTTTAATGGATAGCATCCATGAAATACAATATCATCCTCTCTGGAAATTCTATCAGTAGCTTTTCCTTCATCTTTTCAAAGAAGACTGAATAATCTCGTGAGACTGTATTGTTGAGTTACAGCTTCAGTTGTTTCAAGAGTGGAAAGTTTTGTTCAAGAAGGAAGGAAAGAGGACTGCTGACATGCAGAACAAAAATAAATTTAGAAATGTAAAAAATAAGAATTCCTAGATAAAAAGTTTGATTAGTAGAAACCTGGACAAATGTGTGTAAATTTACAAAAGGAAAGGGGAAATTATTCTGTTCCTAGAGAACGTTTGGCAAAGGTTATTTTTATTGCAAGAGGGTATATTTCCCAGGATACTACTTCAAAAACAAACACCCAGGATATTTTGTCTTAGCTAAACCTAAGCAAAACGGATACTCATCATGGCAAGAATGCCAGTTACACTTACTACAATGAAAGCTCTATGTAAGGGGCTTAAACAAAACATACTCTGTGTTTAAATGCGTGGAATACCTTAAGGATATCTGTTTGTTAAAATGATTCTTGTCAAACACTATATTGCAGAAGCTGGCCCATGGCTTCATGAGTTTCTGAACTTGGAATGCCTTCAAATCTCTAGGGTTGAATGTCAAATGATATCTATCTGTAGACCATATCTAGCTGGAAGCATGAGTTTATCTGACTCAAAAAAATGCAAAAAGCTGTAATTCCTGTCTTCTATATAGCTGCTTCAGTCATAAAACTGAAAATAATTGGTCATTTCATTTGTCATATGTATACATTTTTTTCTGGAATTTTAGAGAGTTTTAAAGATACATCTGATACAATCAGGAACGTTAGATTGCCGTATCATCTTAGCTTAACTTTGGCCAAGTGGTTAATGATAGGTAGTCATGCCTTTTTATAGTGTTGGTACTTTTTTTGATTGTTGGTACTTTTTCGGTTGGGTTGGGGATTTTTGGAAACTAAAATCTTAACATACATATAACTAATAAAATTATTAAAAGATCAAGAGTGTGCCTGTTTGAGGTCAAGGGATGGTGGCAGGAAAGTGCCTTTGTACTTAAAAATGCATAATTACTACTTTCTTATTCCTATCTGTTATTATTTCCTCAAAAATATGAATATTAGGCTACTTTCCCCTCCGTTCTTTGTAGATTCTCCTTTTCCTCCTGCCAAGATTTTTACATGAGACCAGTATGTTCTCCTGTCTTGCACTAAAGTTGAGCAACCCCACTCACAACAGAACCATCCAGTTTTATTCAGGGATTTCTTGATTTTTCTTTCTTTCATATGTCTTGTTTAAACATTCACGTTCAGACTAAATTTCCCATTTATAGAGATAAATCCATTTCAGTATGTCATAATCTCTCACTATTTCTATCTTTAGATACTGCTTTACCTCCATTTTACCCCTCTTCATTGTCCTGACTTCTATTCCACCAATGTTTGTTGCATGCAATTCTCTACACATGGTCCTCTTTCTTGTCTGTAGAGAGAGAATGCTAATAACAGAACCTTCCTTTAGAAAAACACTGGCAATATAGGATTATTTTGCCATAGTTGAAAGAAGAAAGTAATTCTGAATATACAAGATGCATGTTTCTGGTCTCTGAGCAGGGAGAAAGATTGATTAAATCATTAAATGCAAAACATCTTAGTGTTTGTGGCTGTGCCAGCTGCCTGATATGGAAAACCTGAGAGTGTTTCTTAGTAAGATGGACTAAGGGATTGCAGCCAAGTGGCTGCATGAGAGCTGTCCTAGAAGTAGTGGTCTTAGTTGGCAGAATTGGCTACAGATATGTTGTGGTGCTATATTAGCTCAGGAATTTGGTTTTGTCTAATTGTTAAAAACATCAGAAAACGGTATTAGTTAAGTTACGTATAGAGTAAAATACTGTACTTCAATAATTCTCCTATCCGTATTAAGGAAAATAAAATAACAGCAAGTTATGTTTGAAAACTTGCAAATTATTTGCAAATACTGCTGTAGGAATATCTAAATGGAAATAAATTTTTAGTTTAAATTTTGTTTTTCTTGTCTCTCCTTAGGTACTGTCCCAAGCTACATGATCCATCCAAAACTGCTAGTGATCTCTCAGGAAAGCATGCAGGACTTAATTATGTGGTCTGCTTTAATTTGGGGTGAGTAACTGGCAGATCTAAAGTATTAAAAGCCATATTCTGCACATATCTTCCCTGGTGCTTCCCCTGTGCATGCACACTGCATGTTTATTTGTAATGTCCAAGGTCCTGGAGAACAGAAGCAAGCCTTCTGGAAAGGGATGGATTCCTCTGTAGTGAATGTGAATAAATCCATGGCACAAATTTTATTTAAAAAATAATAAAATCATTATTGATGGAAATTGAACAAAAATGTTCTGCTTTATAAAAAAGAAAATTGATTTTATAGGAATAAATCTCTGTAGAAACATCTGGCTGTGGAGGCATATTGGTTGAAATCCCCTACAAAGTAAATTCAGAGCAAACTATTACAGAAAAAAATCTTTTTAGTTCAAATCAATTTTAATGTCATGATTCTAATTGCAATGAATCTGGAAGCTGATTGTCGAGGTCTCATTTAAAAACAGCAAATACTTAGTTTTTCTTTCATATTTCTTCATTCTGTAGTATTGACTGAAGTTGTCCTTTTCACATTACTCCTTTCATATTAATACTTTCTACTTTATGACAAAGTAGGCATTCCACATTAGAACTTTCCACGATTAGTGTCAAGGCTTCGGAGAATCCTAACGTTACAAGGAGAAGTTTGTCAAACTTTATTTAACGAAAAAGAACCCAAACCTGTTGTGATAGTGTCAAAATGAATCTTTGCAGTCTTGCACACTTTCTCCAAGTGATGAACTTTTCACCCTGTTATGAGATCATCACACATGGTCCAGATTCCATAATTTATATTTCATTGGGTTTTCACATTTCAGATCTACTCTCTTATCAAAGAAAATCAATACAATTTCTGTACCAATTTATTAAGTTATGATGGAAAGGACATGAGTCATCACTGGCTAACTTTACTTTGTTCAATATGATACAGCATCAACCTAATAGCCTCTGAAGATCTTGTCACATTTAGGTATACACCAATACTGTGGCAACCTCTTCTCCTGTAACAGTGTTTTATATTCCCTACCCCTTCCAATGATATTAATGTGTTTTGGTCATTAATAGCTATATAGTTCTTCAGGTGTGCAGTAGATGCTCTTTCAAGGGTATCACTATAGTTGCAGTGTGCAAAACAAAAGTGACAAGGGAATATAAATGTTGATTTACTTCAAGGCTTTTTTTGTCTCTGTAACCAAAACCAATAATGTGTGTATTCTTCTCCAAATATCACCCAGATATCATCTGCAAATATTTGTGTAGTGATAAAAAGAATAACATTTCAAAGACAATGATAAGGCCTGTATAAAGACAAATATGATCACTTGTCTGTATAAGAAATACAAATTAAGTAATTGTTGTAATTTTGTCAGATCTAGAAAAGGGTTTCCTAGGCTTCTTGCTTGGGAAGCTTCTTTCTTTAAATACATTTATCTCTACAATGATTGAAATAGTTCTCTGAACCCATGAAATCCATCTGTTGAAAGTTCATCCAAACAATTCATCTCTAGGAATGCCATGGATGCCATGTTCCAAATTTTGTACTATATAAGTAGGTTAAGTACCCTTTTGCTTCACTGATAAACTTACGAAGACCAGTGAGGCTGTCATAATAGAAAGGACTTGAGTCAGCACTTGCTAACTTTTAGAGCTTAGAGAGATTTTAGTGAAAGAAAACCTGTCAGTGTTGATCTAGACAATAAATTTAGCCATCATAAAGAAGTCTAGGGTGTGCTAGTAAGTTCTTGCAAAAGCTGTTTGTATTTGTTTATTAACAAGATCTGAGGTTTTCCTCTTCAGTAGTTGAGGGACAGACCACAGAAAAGTGCAGTATTAAAAGTAAGCTGAACAAGATGAAAAGGAATCCCTAGTTTTGCAACCTGTAAGTGCAACTATCAGACTATCAAAGTATCCAACCATCAGTGGTGGATGCTGAGAACTGTTTACTAAACAGCAAACAAGCTGATAAAGGGGTCTCCAGATCAGTAGACTTTCGTGTGCCTTTTTTATGAACCTTGGATTATTTGAGGCAAGGAAATGGAATCAAAACTTTGTGCAAAGGACTACACTGAAGGCCAGACACAAGATGTATGAAGCCAGTGGCAATGCTGTTATTCATTTCACTGGGCTCAGATACATTCTGCAGCTATTTAGCTTCATCTGCACTCATTGGCATAACACTGATACACTCAGGGCAGGTGTAATCTGATCTGATGGGGGAGAAAAACTATGCCTCACACAGGACCACACATTTCACTGTCTGGCATTACTGGATAACTCCTCATCTAATAACTATCTTGCCCTTTTGCAATATGCAAGCATCCACCTCCATAACTGTTGGGAATTATAACATGTGGATGGCATCCTTGAAAATTATACCATAATGAGTATTCTGCTTTTTAAAACGTACTTCCTGAATAGTATTATGTGAACAGTAATTAATTCTGGTAGGCTCAGAACAGGATTATGAAACTGCTGGCTAGTCTATCTAATAAATTTATTGCATTTAAACACCATATAAAGAAACAGAAATGGGGAAAAAAAATTCTGTCCACAAACTAGGTTTTCTTGTGCTGTGAATAAAAATATCATTTCCCTAAGGAGGAAGAGAATTATGCTGCAAGTCTGTTGTAGCATTCATGGTACCAGAGCTAATATAATAATCATTACTCACGTCATCTTCGTGAAATAGAGGAAGAGAACAAAGGTGAACCAAATGGTCATTAGAAGTACTTGAGTTAGGGAAGGTGCTTTTCTGGAACACAGACTTCTCTGCATGCTGTGGATTTAATTTTGACAATTTGAAATAAACTTGATCAGAAAGCAGAATTTTCCGTCTGGAGAAAAGGTCTAATTTTTCTACTGGAAATTCTAAAAAGAAAAATGAAGATTCAAGGCCAATAACTGTAGTATCAACATTGTAAATATATAATACAGAGGTTTGTTTCCATTTCTGATCTGACCAATATCTTACGTCTATTTCATAATGAAAATGAAGTGTTAGCCTGAAATTGAACACTGCACTGGAGTCATCCAGTAAGAAAATTAAAACAAGTGAACATTTTCCTCCCAGGAGTGAATGACAATTTCTCAGCCTCCACCTTTGCCAGTGACCAAATTCAGGGGACAGCATTAGGAGAAAGATTAAACACAGACAAGTTGCAGGAGGGCAGGAAGGGAGGGATCCTATAAAAAGCTGAAATTATCTTGGGGCTGGTAGAAGCCCTTTTCTTAGATTTGCTTCTAAGCGAACACAGTCTGGAATTTGAGGGTTGAAATGAGGATTAGGGATGTGGTGTCTTCCTTCTCAGAAATCTGTGCTTCAGCACTTTGAAAGCATCCCAGCCTGCAGGGCAAAATAGGTCAGGCTATTCTTCACATTTCCCCTCCACTTATGCCCTGGAACTCCAGCACTCTACTGAGGTCCTGATTTGCGTTTAAGGTCAAAATCCAGGAACAGTTGTGAAGATGGGTGTCAAATATTTTGGCAAGTATCTGTGTGCCTATTTCAAAGTCTGAACATCTTATATCCACTAAACGAGGCTATTTCCCGAAGTCAGCTGGTGATCTGTAAGCTGGTGTCATCAGTGGAAGTTTTAAGGCAGTGTATGCAGAGTAAGTCAGTAGCACTGCATAAATTATATTCTGTTCTAATTACAAATCAATTAGTAATACCCAAACTTCCCCTATCCTGATGTGAAGGCTTATAAAGCGAGTTCATATGGGATCAAATAATTTGAAATGTGTAGCCAGTCAACTAGCTACCCAGTTCCCCAGTGTGTAATAACAGTATGTTATCATTCAGAAGACCAGATGCAGCTGTCAGCATGGTTTCAGTTGTCAGTCTTTGTTCTAACAACAGTTAAAAGAAAAACTGATGAGAGAGGGTAGTTTTGTCACCCAGGCCGAGCTTTGAGATGGGCTTCATTTCTAGCTTTTTCAGCATCCTGAAACAGATCTAGTAGTACTTCAGATTACAATCAGTAAAGCGAGGTTAATCATACTGATCTTATATCAGTTATCTATGTTTTCTTTTTAAAGTAGTCTGCTGTTTGAAGCAGGCATGATTTCCTTCTGGATCATACTAACAAAAGTGGTAACAATAATGATCAGAGCTTCTGGACAACTGAAAAGCACAAATAGTAATGCTGAGCACAAATCATTCCAGCGAAGAGCTGATGAGTATCTGCATATGTAGAGACTGAGGATCTTTTTGATTCTTTTTTGTCACTAGCGGTTTGTATGTATTGTCTTTGCTAGCAAATTGTGCTTGACTGATATAGTTGAAGCAGAACATTAGAGCAGAATACTTGCTTTTAGAAATTACATCTGCAAATTAATCAGCCTTCTTTCTCCTGAAAGAAAAAAATGTCCATTTTTAAAGCCATTTGGTCTGGCTGGTTAATCTTCTGACCTGTCTCACTGCGATATCATCAGGCTCTTGAAAGTCTTGGCAGCATCTTCAGCTGACAGATAAGAGTAAAAAACAGTTCTGGTTTTCTACTGTCTTCAATATTAAAAAATCTCAGTATTTATAATATTTGAAAGTTAGCTGCTGAGTATTCACATATCTGTAGTCACTTGCCTACCTCAGCTCTTACCATAATGTTAACCAGTTAAATGAATTTTAGTTGTTTGGGGTTTTTTTGAAGAATTGTATGTTGTACTTACAGACTTTGTACATCAGTCTAAAGAAGCTGAATGGTTCATAAGGACTAGAAACAGTAACGGCATAAAGTATGTTCTGTATTAAAGGAGGCACTGTGTTAAATGCCATATTAAAAAGAACCAAAAAACCCAACTATAAAAAAACCCTGATGAACTTACACAGATCATTGTCAAACTACACAAACTGTTACTAAGACTTTGTCAGAAAAGTGACTGGGTAAAAAGACTTCTGATTTTGCTTTATCTAAGTATTCCTGTTGTACATCTAAAGGGAGCAAATCTTGCAAGCTCTACAGTTTCTTTTTGTTGTTTTTGATCTTTGTACTAATCCAAAAGGAGGATGGTTTACATCTGGTTGTCAGTTCTTACTTTCTTATGTGCTATGATCATAATTTTGAAGCTGGGGGGGAAGGGGGGTGGTATGTGTTTTGACATGTGGTTTTACCTGTGGAAATCCAGTGACATAATATATTTGGCTTCATGTGTGTAATCTCCTCATCTGCCACCTTCTGTATAATCGCACAGGTTGCAGACTTTATCTAGGACAACATTAGTATCTCTTCAAGCCATGAGATCATCAGAGACCTCATTTCTCCTGGAAAATGCATGAGCTGGAAAAAAAAAGTAGCTTGGCTTTCAGATTTAAGGATGATCTGACAGAACTGGGAGTAATAAAATGCAAATAAAACACCATTTTGCATGTGAACTGAGCACATTTGACCAGAAAGTTACTGATTCACAGCATCCCGAGAAGCCTGAAATCAGTGTGGTGTGGCATGGACATATGGTCTGTCTGAGAGAAGCTATTAGCAATACCCAAGTCTTCCCTAGCATTCCTTATGTTCTATTTTAAAGAAGTCACGGAGAGGTTCTATATGAAAAACGAACAGAAAATGCCTGCCTGACAATGGAAGTGAACTGAGGTGAATCTTCTTGACCATAATAATAGTTTAGAAATCTATATGTATACATATTCATCTGCCTATTTTTAAATGCACTTGTACTGTCCACTGCAGATTGTATTGTGTTCGCATGGACAGCATGATGGTTCCATGAAAATTTTTGATAGAAGCCAGCCTGAAGATTGTCTAGCCAACCAGTCAGCCCACACACTGAGAGTTCAGTCCACCAAATGGATTCCTTGGCTGTTGGGGCTTTTTAATTTACCATCAAAACATTTGAAAAACGTATGGTTAAACCTTCCTGCCAACCACATTAGGTAGTCAAAAGATCACTCTGTTAAGGTAAGGTTCTGGCCTGAATGCAGCTCATTCTCACTTTCAGTGGGCTGTCCAGACAAATAGGAGAGGATACTCTGCATGAGTAGCTGTGGATGTTTCTTTTACTTCTACAGATGCCTTCCAGATAATTATTTTATGTAGCCATAGAGTTGCAGTAAGTCTAAAGCTATTAGGAGGTAGAGGTCTTCATTACAGATCTTCTGTGGAAGCTGTAATAACTATACAGATTTTTTTCTTTATTTTTGAAGGGAAAATAGATAAAATATATTTCTTGTTTAATTTAAAGGAGGAATTCTATAGGGATGAGGTTAAAACAGGTTTAGTAATCTTAGGGTGTTTAAAAACTGACATCTATTAGAGCATAAAAGCGCACTTTTATTGGCTCACCGTGGAATTTACAGTTACAGTTAAAAACATTACTCTACAATGTATTTCAGAGAATTCTATTTTCTGTACCATAGTACCTTAGCTGATATAAAGTTTGCTTGATGTATATACATTACTTTATTGACTTGCACTTTACTCTGTAATAGATTTATTCCTTTAAGTGACACTGAAAGTAATAAATATGTGACTTCAAATGAAAAACATTTTTATTGGCACAGTGGAGAGAGAAAGAAAAAGCAGTCTATAAAATCTTGGCACAAGCAGTCTACGTTTGTGAAATGAGGCCAAATTAGTGAGGAAA